>NW_024524266.1:13924211-15124211 GCF_017590135.1 Pyrgilauda ruficollis
TCCCCGGCATGTTAAAGGTCTTTCTTTTATTTTTTTTTTTTTTTTTTTGTTTTCTTTTCAATACATTTGACTTCAGGCATTCAGGGTCTGAGATTGAGATAAAACCCTAATGGTTCAAATTTTTGGTATTTTCCATTTTAGCTTTGCAATAGTGCTGCAAAGAACATTGGCAAAATGTTTCAGTGCTGAATATAGGACATGCAATCAATTTCTGTAAAACAAATAGATATTTTTGGGGAAAAAAAACTGTGAGTAGCTGGCTCAAATCTAGCCCTAAATTTAGGTAACATCTGCAAGCCTGAAACACAGCCTTTCTTCTCTCCCACTCTTATTTATGATTATTTGCTTGGTGATTGTTCCAATGGATATGTAATCACAAGCTGTGTACCTTTTCTCTGAGTAGAGAATTTAAGTGTCTGAGGAATAGGACCTTATCTATATCACATATAAACAGCCATGTGTCTATTAAGCCAAAAGAATTTTACAAAGTGCTAATCCAAAAGGTGTCTTTCATGCGTGCAGGCAACTGTTTGTTGTTTTTATTTGATGGTTGTAAATAGAAGTATATCCATTCAGTGCTCCTGATTATTTCTTTGTCTTTGGGCAAGGACAAAGAAAAATAATTCACTCTTATAATTCCTTTCTGATAGGAAATATGAATTAATTTAAAAATTGAAGTATATTCAAATTTTTCATAGGTTACAATTACATGGGCATACAGTTAAAATATACCTCTAAGATCTTTGCATGAGTGTAAAAACTTTCTGTTGGATATATTTTGCACATTGAAGTCTGCAGTTGTTCTGAACAGTAAAAAAGCCCCTTTAATATAACTGCATACCAGCAGTGTATGTTAATTGGCAATCTTTCAATCTCAATCACCTTTTATCACATACCTGACAGTTTATTTTTTTCTGTATGGGCACTGTTTACATATACTAAAGATTCACGGTTTTCTTTTAGTCGTCTGACATTTTGAGTTTATTGATTGGATTAACATTTCTAAAGATGAGGTGGCACTTCCTCAGATATCTATGAAAATATATGCCTTTATCACTGTATGTTCCCACATAAAACCTAAAATTTAAAGGGAGAAAACGATAAGTGATATCTTTGGTGCACAGCACTGTATATAAGCTCAGTTTATTTTTTATTGTGAAGTGGCAATGTGGCTTATGAGGCACAGCTTGAGCATGGGAGAGAAGTGTGACTGTCTTTGTCTGATGTGCCAGCAGCCTCCTGCATCTCTCAGGAAAAACCACCAGACTGGTGGTATCTGTTACTATTTGTAGGATTAACACCCCATGTTAATTCCAGCTGTTGCTCAAGCCATTGTGTTCTGGGTAGCAAAATGAGTGCTTCCTGTGCCCAGCTAGGGCAACTGTGTGTCAACTTGGCATTTGAAAAGTCCTTCCTGAATTATTCAGAAATATTCTCTCTCTCTCCGTGCATCAGAAGTCCCTTTCCTATGTAATAAAAAGAGTAGCATAGTACAAATAGCTGATACATTATGGTTTGTGATAGCTGATACATTATGTTACATTATATAGATGATATGTTGCTTACGGTGATTTAATTCTTCATGTTAAAAGTACTCCTGCTTTTCATTTGCTTGTCCAGGACGTTTTCTGGCTTTTCCTGCCTAGGAGCATAGTGTGTGCAGTGAGACATAAGGAGGATTCTAGTGAAAACACTTTTCATTCTTTCCATTTTGCATCAGTCTGGAGGACTGATCTCATCTGGATGGCAAAGAGTCGTGGCATCATCAGCACTGCTGATTTTTGAGTGCCAGAGGCAGTCTGAGTGACTCAGAGCTGAGACAGTAGGGCTTTTGAGAGCTGCCTCTGGGGCAGAGCCACATGGAGTCTCACAATCACTGCGCTATCAAACACAACAATAAAGCTTCACAATGCCTGTGTGTGAAAATACCAAACTCTGAGGGGGCTGCTTTCTCGTACTGATAAAAGCTGTGAATGGTGCAAAAGTTTAAACTCACATAGTTGGATTTATTTTCCTCATGACTGAAATCATAATAACAGATTTCAAATCTCTGATTTAATTCCTAAACCTGGCTGTTTCAATGATTTCTTCTGTGTCTTTATCACAGTTGCCTCCAGCAACAGAGGTGCACCTGCCAGCATGAGTCAGAAAAAGTTAGCAGTCCAATGCTAATAAGAAGCGCTCAATTAATCACCATCTTGCTGACAAGCTTGTGTGTGATGCATGTGTGTGGGCTGCTAGCAGATTAGTACCTTGTGTAAGTATATACATAACACACAAGCCTGGGATCTCATTAATATCTCTAAAATTTCTATTGCAGTAAGGAGTCTCTTCAGTGCAGCTTATTATACCAGACACAGATGTCCTAAACAAAAAACAAGCTAATGAACAAAAAAATGCTCTGTTCATCTTTGTATTCCCTTGGTGTCAAGAGATTCTACATTTTTTACAAACTCTTTTTTGTTTGCTTTTGAAAGCCTTTTTGCAGAGCAATTGTTAGTCCTCTAAACAGATAATTCAAAATTTCCTGTGGTGTTTAGGCTTTTTTGTTAATTGAAATGTTTAATTCTATGTATTCTGCAAAGAATGTGGGGTAAGGAATACCTTTTTCTTTTTTCCTCCATAATATTATAATTCGCTTAATAGTGGAAATCTAGAAGCTTCTCTTCCACATTTTTCCTGAGTGATCCGAAAATGTCCTTAGGTCCTGCACTTTTATTTCTTTTTATTCATCCTTTCCTTTCTTCCTTGCCAGTAGGCCTTTTGGCTTTATCTCTTCTCTAATGACAGACATTTTTTATTTCTCTGGCTATCATCCTTTCCTGAAATTAAACTCTTACTCATTTTGTAGAAGGGAAAATATCAAAAAGAAAATTCCAGAGACACAGGACAGGGCTGAAGAGCTGCTGAGATTCACTGAATGCAGAACTCCTACCCCAGTATATAACCAACAGGCCAAATGAATTGCCTTAATCTGGGAAAGGAAATATTAAATTTCCAAAACTGGAATACATCAATGCTGCATTCTGCTGTGTAGCAAAGCACCCCAACATGAAGAAGAAGGCCATTATTGTTCATGCAAGATCCTCTGTGACAAGATTGTGTTTTTCTAGTGGTCCAGAATATTGGTTTAATTATGATGATTTGGATTACTTCAGTTTCTTAAAATTCCTGTATTTAACATGTGATTTAATTTTTTTTTTTCATGAAATCCCAGGATTCACCTTATGGTGTAGCTGAGGAAAACAATGAGGCAGATTCAACTGCTTTTTATATTTTATTTTAACATTTAATGTCAAAAATATAACAAAACATTCACTTGGTTTTTGTGTATTTTGGACTACACAGCTACATAATGGAACTGCTCTTATACCTGTATCCAAGCATCTACAGTTGCTGATAAGAACCCTAGAAGTATATCAGATTACAATGTTATTAGTATTTCCTTACAGTAATTGAATATTATTCTAAATATATTTTGAATTAGAGGAAATAACGAGAAAGAAAAATGCGTGATATTCAAACAGACATGAAAGGAAAGACTTTTGTAGGAACAAATAAAATGCTTAAATTGTTAATGAATTATACAAATTTGCTTTGATGGGATAATATATATTGGGGAAATGAGATTATTGTAGTGTTCTCAAGTGTAGTGTTCTCAAGTGTATGAACTTCATTTTGCTAATATATATATATATATATATATATATATATATATATAAAGAAACAATCTTATGTGCAACTATGCTAGTAGAAATTATCTTCAGGAACAGATTCTATTTCAGGTTTATGTTGGGGAAAAAGGTATTGAGAGGACTACATTATGAAGAGAATGGGATGTACAGTAGTCCCTTGATGTGGGGAAATGATTTCTATAGTTCAGAAGAACCTGTTCAGAAGAACTGATGGCTTGACTTGTGATACAGGAATCAGAGCTCTGGGGATCATCACTGCTGTTGATATTCCACCTGAAGTGATTTCTATTCGGGCACTTATGGGCTGAGATAGAGATACACTGGCAAAAGAACATCTGATGTGAGTTCTATTTTAGGGAGCAGGCCTATCAAACACCAAAGATTTCTTACCCTGTAGTAAATCACAGCAAGAGAATCTTTCATTGTGGCCACCTTTGCTGCTTTGTGCAGGTTAGATGATATGTCTGACATTGTGGTATATGAATTCACAATGTTAGGAGGAAACAAATAGCTTAGGAACATGTTTAGAATTAATTTTATATTCCTCCAAGATATGGATGTTCTTCTCCTCTTCTAAGTTATCTGTTATCAGCCAGGGAAGCACACAAACAAAATCTCACTTTCCAGTAAACTTTAGTTGCCACTTGTCATTTTGCTTCTATTAATTTTTTTTTCATGCACAGTCAACAGAAGCCTTTCCAGGAATGTTGGTGAGAATGTTCTATGGCAGTATCCTGCAATGGCAGCAACAGTCCAGCTAAATGTTTGGTGGGCTGCCTCTGCAGAAGATGCTTCAAAGCAGCTTTATTACTTATGATAAGCATGTTTTATTCCAAATAGTTTAGGACAACAAAAAATATCTCCTTGAACATTTGTGAAGATAAAATTGGCTTTCAGATCTTTGCTAACACTTAATGTTTTATATAAGTTAGTAATTCCAATTAGTGTTTGAGATAAAAAGGACAGATAAATTCAGAACTTTGGTATGCTCCTGTGTCAAACTCATGTCATAATGTTATTCCACAATAGGTAAAAAAAAACCAAAAAACAAACAAAAAAACCCCAACCAACAACAACAAAAATAAAAGTTGGGAAGTTTTCCTCACTGGAAAGATAATAAAATAAAATTTAATAAAATAAAATAAAAATATATAAAATAAAACATATTTTGTTTTTAAATAAGATAAATGTCCTTTTAAAAAGGAATGTGATACACTTTCATTTGTCCATACCTTTTCCATTTCAATCATATGTAGCACAGGTACATATTCTTTCTGAATCTATGAAAATCAGACTATCAGTCTTTTTGTTTATGTGTTGTTATTCCATATTTTCACTAAATCTAGCATTTCTACCATCTCATTTCTCTATTATGGTCCCATCCTTCCTCAAATAATCACTTTACTGTGGAAAAATTCTTCTTCGTAGAAATACTGGTTAGTCTTTGACCTGTGTTTTCAGCATACTCCATGTCCATTGTCCAATACAGAAATTATTACTGAATTTTATAACTGTTCTGAAGAGAAATAGATACAAATTTATAAGAAAGTGTTCGGCTATTAGATTTACCTTCTAAAGATTAGGAGTTTATTTGTTATAATAATAAATTTTCTGGACTATTAGTTTGCAATTTAATCGCAAATCCTTCTTAAGGTAAGTAGGTCTCCAAAACCATAGTAAAACACAAGAATCCATGTAACTAAAGGTATTGTATTCTGAAGAAGGAATTGTTATTAAATCTGGAAATACAATTAATTATATTCAGGCAATAGATACCTATTACACCATATATAGAATCATAGAATATTTTTACATTTGAAGGGACCTTAAAGATCATCGTGGTTCCACCTCCTGCCATGGGAAGGACACCTTCCCTAGTCCAGGTCTCTCAAAGCCCCATCCAACCTGCCCTTGAACTTCAGGGGATGGAGCATCCAGAACTTCCCTGGGAAACTTTAAAATTGCAAAATTTTGTCTTTTTTCAAGTAATGATTTGCACCTTGTCATAAGAAACTTTGGAATTCAGAAGTTATCATGGGAGACTAAAGCAATACTGAGAAAAAAAGTCCATATGTGTTATATACAATATAGGACATACATTTTTCTGTAAATTCTTATGTGTTATATATGTGTGTGTGGGTTTACATTTATGTAAATATCTCATGTAATGCCCTACAAAAGAGGATCCCATCATGATAAGTGAAACATCAAAAAATGAAAAATGAAAAGATCAGGTTTCTTGACCAAATAATTTTTCTTTCCCATTAGATTTTTGTGTAAGCTGCATAAGGTTTATCACTTTCTGCACTGTTCTTGATGCTGTCAGCCCAGCCTCTCCATGGACATCAGCTGTCTTAATCCTGACGTGTAGGCTGGTGTGGTTATCTGCCATCATGAAAGAATTCATTTGCTTGTTCTCATGATTCCCTTGACTGTATTTTCCTTAAAGTGTGGTGTAGCTCTGTTTAGTACTCATGGTGCTGCTCCATAGTCAAGAATTCTTCTAAAGTTACTGTTTAAGTATATAAATTATGTCAACAAAAGAGAAAAAAGTAATCAGGGACTTGAGTAATTGCATTCTGAAAGACACATATTATGAAATGTTTTAACTCAAAATCACATTTAATAGTCTACTATTTATTGCTTATAAACTATGGTAAGATTAAGGTGTTTTTTTCCTCCATCTTCTACTGCAGAATCCTCTTTTTAAGAGGCTGAGTTAATCTTTGCACACAGTATAAAAGGACACAGGTGCAGTGGTTTGCTCTGACTTCAAAGGCTGTCCAAAAAACTACCAGATAAAACAGTTTTTATGGTGTAGTACAGCTGTGCCTCATATCTCTTATTATTTAATTTCAATAACTGATTTAGAATGTTGTTTAATTGACCAGCTTCTATAAACAAGTTTTGCTTTTCCTGATACTTCACATGGGAATGCACACATTTTGAACCGATACTTAACAGTAGTTGGAAGCTGAAGGCTAAAGAAATAAAAGCACCGTCTGAAAGAAAATAAAGATAGTCCATTAAAACTATAGTTTTAAACATAGTCCAGTAATTATAAGTTTCACCTGCAATGGCAGGATTTCAGATGGAAATCCACCTTTATCTTGCTTTAAACACATCTGAAACTCAGCCTCTGGCATCCTGCTCTGAGCTTTCTTTTCCCCACAGGTGCAGCAGTGTTTTGCTGACATGAGTGTTTATGTTGTTAGTATGTAGTAGGATACACACATACTGAAGTTTGAAAGACCTTAAGTCCAGTGTTATGCCAGTGTTCATCTACAGCTGGCACAAGTCGAGGCAGCCTGGAGCACACGCGTGGCACAGCTGGGACCTGCAGTGCAGAGCCAGGCAGGCACTCCTCTGGCTGTGCTCTGAGCAGGGCATTCCTTCAGAAGATAAAGCTCCTTCCTTTTTCCTGCCTACTTTTTCTATTGAATTTACTTTACCTTTTTACCTTGTAGGCTTCCTTTCAAAAAAATGCATCTCACAGATTCTTCCTAGCTCCTGTGGAAGCAATTCAGTGAAGAAAAATACCTCAAAGAAAGCAGAATTTTTCCAATCACACATGCCCAAGGCTGTTAAGTAAATCTATTATATAACTAGAAGTACAAAGTCCTCTAATTCTTTTAGAGGGGCCTTTGAAAACTACCTCTGGCATTTACTTTCTGTCATTTAACTGCAACTCTCCTGGACCAGAGGAAATCCTTTAATAACCTGCATAGTGCTAAAGGCCTCTCTCTGTGTGGAGTGCTAACTAATGTATCAAAGAGATTACTTACCTTGCTTGAACTGAAATTGTGTCAGAGCATAGTTATTAGGAAAAAGAAAATAAAATTATTTTCTTTCTGATTTTAAGTATTATATAAATCCAGCTGGTCATTTCAGATGGTCCCTGAAGAAAACAGGGGCAGATGGAAAAACTTAAGATTCAGGGCTCTACTTTATGTTCAGTCAAGTAAAAGGTACATTATTTAAACAATTACTCACCCATGCTTTTCCCACTTTCATAATCTCCAAATGCAGGTCATTATAAATCAGGGAAATCTATCTTTCATATACAATTTAAACTTGGTATAAATTTTGGTTTTCCAAAAAAAAAAATTCCTCACTATGCATGCAAAGTTATATTTGGTTTCTGTTATTCTATAAAGGGAGCAGCATTCTCCTTCCTCCAGTTGTCTTCAAGGAAAATATGTATGTATACTTATAAGTATACAGTACTTATATATATATATATATATATATATATATATATATATATATATATATATATATATATATATATATATATATATATATATATATATATATATATATATATATGTGTGTGTGTGTGTGTATGTATTTGTATTTGTTAGTTTTCTCTTAGTCTCATTATGATTCTGCATTGTTTCATGTAATAACATTATCAGAGCTTGAATATGTAGACAGTTCTTACTGATTGGTTCTTTGGAGATCCAAAGCAAGGTTGTGCTTTTTTTTATGCATTCATACTTTTATCCTCCATTTCCTGGTTTTAGCAGACATTTTCCTGACTTGGATGCTCTTAATTTTTATCAGGTACCATGCTACCAGTCTTTCTGTTTACAGCATTCATTGTCATCACATTTTCAAACTTGCAAAATTTCAATTTCATTTCTGTTCATAGACCTTGAAAAGAATAATTAATTAATTAAGGGAACATATGGAGAGAGATTATTTTTTTTCTATACTGTAGTAGAATTCCAACCATTTTTTTCCAATTGAATAGTCTGTTAGTATAGAAGAAATCTTAGCAATCTTTTGCACACAAAGACAAAAAGTGACAAATTGCAATTCAGACTTGGGTCTCTGCTAGTGGATCTATTTTTGTGTTAATCTAATACACAAAGCTCTGTGTGTGTAGTAAGTATATCACATCTTCATATATATCAAGATCACTTATGATACTTTTAGCAGTCTTTTTGTTGGTGGAATTCCACTTTGGTGGAATGGACTCTGAATCAGAGTTCAGAATAAAAGATATCTTTTGAAAATATCTTACATATGGTAATGAACCATGATATAGCAATTTGACTTATTTGTACATGAAATTGCTGTGACTGGAATTCTCTTAAACTACAGCCTCTGTTCTATTAAGGTGTCAGGGTGTCTTGGAACATGTGGCTTCATTGTTTCTCTTGAGAATTTCTGAGTATAAGAGGAAGTACCTGAAATAAACCACTTTTGTCACTATATGATTTAAAACTTCAGATAACTCAGGGATTTTTCTTTTTTAAGCCTATGAGTATAACCTCCTTTCCTTACTGGAAAACATGAATAAAACCGCAGATCCCTGTTATCCATGCATTTTAGAGGGTATAGAAAATAATTAATCTTACAGGTTTTTTTTCTGTACAAATTGACATGAAATGAAACCACTATATATTCTAGACTTGTACAGCTTTCAGAAACAAATTTAGCAGCACGCAGTGCCTTTTAGGTGACTGATAGGTGTTTCTTTTTTAATTTCCCTCTTATGGAAGTTATGTAATAAATTATATTTCATAACTCAGGATGACTGAAAGATAATTTTAGCTCTGAAGTGTTTTTACATCTAAATTGATCAATAAATTAGATGAATTAATTAATTTCTGCTATCAGGGCCAAGGACTATCAGTGCATGCAACCTTGCGGATGTATAATTTATTAATTTTTCAAACAATAACTTTTCCTAACTCTCTGAATATCCCTTGCATTTTTATGTCTGTGAAAAGGCTATTGCAAAGAATAAAATTTCATCTTATTAGTAAAATGTTGAAGTTCTGTCAGTAACACAGAGCAGCACTAACCTGCAAAAAGATAAAAAAACAGCATAAATGCAATTTATTTCTGCCAGCTGCATAAATTAGAAAGAAGTTTCCTGATAAATTAACATCATTACATTTTTTCCATATAGCCAAGGTTTTACCTGATCAGAATGAAATGTTGTGGGTGAAAATAGTAGAATTATTGACACATGAACAAATATACAGGAATTCCCATTCACTGAATTAGAAATCTTTTACATTTGGTAAAGCCTTTTGAAAATATTTAGCTTAAAAGAAGATGTCATTCTCCTGTTCAGAATTTTCATAAGTCACAATTAATTTTGAATTTAAAAAAACCAACAAACCAGTACCTAAGGAGCACCTGGGCTCTTTCCACACATATCAAATCCTGGAATATGCTAAACCATCAGAACTCTTAGGAATCATGCCAAGGGTTGTACTACAAGTTCCAGCAATTCTGTCTCTGAGGAATAGTTCCTTTAAAGAATAAACATATCTTCTAAAATGTCATGTTCTAATAACAAATATATGCAAGGGAAATTAGCCATAGATTACTTGGTAAAAGTCTGAAGTCAAGTTTTTTTACTTGAAAACAAAAACTACACTCATGTAAGAGTAATGCCCCATGTCTGTTTTCTCTATAATGTACCATTTCAGAGTTGTCTTTTATATAATATTTGTATCACATTTATGCTTCTTCATTTTGCCCCAATGGTTCCATCACTGGCTGCTGAATAAGCAAATTGCAATATTTCGGAATAAATTACTTAGATTTGAGATTCTTACTGAAAACAGCCCGACTTCACCTGAATCTTCAGTATTTGTTTCTATTAAGCAAACACATGTACCTTGGGTTGATAACCCTTCATTCTGCTGATCTGTAAAACCTTTTAGGTAAGTTGATTTGTGGTTAGTGGTCAGTCTGTAAGATAAAAGCCCTGGTTTGTGTGTTTGTGTATCTGTGTTTTCACAGCTGATACAGGGCATATATGTCCATCAGGACAGTTTGGAGTATTGAAAACTGACCTGTTCTTACATACCAAGTCTTGTCTCTCTCGCAAATAAGACATTAAAAATGTGAATAATCTTTATTTCTTTCAATTTACTCTTATGAAAGCTCCAACTTGAAATTGCTACAAGATTTATGATGTTCTGGTTATGATTTCTGTAAAGTGCAACTGGTGTCAGTAGAGATAGGTGGATTTTTTTTTTTTAAGGGATGTGTCTTGGTCAGCTTAATCAAATGGACATATACAGAAGTAAAAAAAAAAAAAAAAATGAACTGGCTGGTAGCAAAATATGATTCTTACCAATTTCGTATTTTCATTATTCTCTCTTTTATTCTACCCTCACTTACTGAGCTTTATGATTATTAGCAAATTTTTGCCCTTCAATCTCTGGCTAAGAAACCATTTGAAGAATATCAGTATAAAATTAATTCACTAAATGTTTGCAAAATACTTCATTTTTATTCTTAATTTTAAGACTGTAGGAATTAGAAAATACATGCATGATGACAGATCTTCCTTTGGCCAAATCTTAGTGAGCAGTTGTGAACTTCTAGGAATCAATGGATATCAGTAGACTCCATTACACCCCATTCAACCCAAAACCTTGCCACCTGAGGTTTTTTTCACCATATTTTGTGTTTCATTTGTTCTTTAGTTATGACAATAAGGTCTCAAGATTGTTAATTTTAATGCAAAATTCTATTTACATCTCAGAGAAACTTTTACTACTTACATGTAGCAATGGGCAGTTTCTCTTGCTTTCTATCAGCATTTCTTTTCATTTTTATCAACTAATTTAACTTTCCTGTAAAAAGTTTGTGTGTGGGTTAGACCTTCACATTCAGGTAATATCTGGCTCAAGCTTATGATGCCTCTACAACAAGAGGCAGCAAGAGATGAGCTGCATCATGAAATACCTAAATGTGTTTAATGGTCTTGGTCTTGTTATTCCAGAATTTGTCTAATGAAATAAATAGTTGTAATGAAATGACTCAAGAAAAAAGTATCTGTAACGTGTTCAAATATCATATAAAGGTGCATATATTCATTGTAGGGGCGCATGAACCCTCTGTTAGTTTAAGGATAAAAACATTATGGCATGTAAGGTGAAGTTTCCAAAACTTTGGAAACGTTCCTAGGCTCTTCTGTTAGATGACCTTCATTAGTACTAATGAAAGTACATAACTAACATTAGAAAACATAACTAACATAACTAACTTTAGAAAATATTACACTATGACAAATTTAGTTTTCTTATTATGATAAGGTAATGAGATTCTCTTTTAACTTGCTAAATTAACACCAATACTGTACAAAATATTACAATGGCATGATGAAAGCATTAATTTAGTCTTAAGTATTTAAAATAAATTTCTCAGAAGGAAGAATAAATATAAAAGTAAATATCATAGCAAGATGAACAGAGCATTTTAAAAGCTTATTGCATATTCTTATATTTTGGAGTCTGCGTGTACTCTGTAATCATACCCCTAAACTGTGCTGCCAAGATTTGCATGCAAAAATCTGTTATGGACTTTTTTGTTCCAGTGAAAAAAAAAAGAATGAGAACACATCCATTTGTTGGTGACCTTTTTTCCCCTTCACTTTTCTGCCAGTAGTCACAAAGTAGAGACAATTCAGTCCAGGAAATAAAAAATCCTTCTGTAGGTAGCTTTTATTTTTCTCCAAGGAGTTATCTCCATATTTCTGCAATATTTAAAGTACAGATCATGTAGCTCAGCCCTATCAAGCCCCATGAATTTGGAACACTTCTTTTCCTATTCTGTCCTTGCAGTGCTTGCAATTTAGGCTTTCTCAGCAATGCACAGGAATGTCTCACTGGACGGAATGTGTAAGACAAAGCACCATTTGTGTCTTTGTTTTTCTTGCTAGGTCTTAGTAAGGAAAGAGGATCTTTCTGTAGCACAGATTTTTGTAGTTGATTTTTGAAATGAATGAGGATCTGGCCAAGCCGCCTTTGATTAAAATTATTTTGGGGAAGAAATAGTTAAAAATTGAAGAAAATAAAGGTGCATTTCTTTTCTTCTTTTTGCAACATTATTGATATGCATTTGTTTTCCTTCTATGAACTAGCTGCAAAGTGCACTGTATACCCAACATTCACATTTCTACTTAATAAGTGGAATTCTTTTTGTGTTTGAAAATGTGTTTGCTTTCATAATAGAGACCTCTGGACAGAGTTGCAAAATTAACTAAACTGCAACTGCTTTGCCAATTAAGTTTCAAGAAATTGCATGTGGTTCTGCTTTCTAAAATTGTTCCACATAATACTATTGCAACAGTATAAAGTTTATTCTCCAATTTCAGGTGTCACGATCACCAACTTCTTTAACTGGAGGAACTCTTCACACTTGATTAGTTGATAAGTTTACAGTACTACTCTACTCCTCATGGCTTCCAGTTGTTCTGCAGAAAATAAGGAAATGTTTGAGTTGCAATATGAAAGAAAAACCACAGCCCACAGGTCCTGAACTCTGAAAAGAACTTCCCTTACTGGTTCAGGGAGAAAACTGCCCCTCTCTGCTAGCCCCCAACCTGACCATTCTGGTTTGGGATGAGCAGTCTTACCGAGACTTGGCTGTTGAATTATCTGAAAATCTCCACTGGTAGTTTACAGGAATGGAAAAAAAAAATTGCAAGATCAAATATTTTATTTAATTATGAGCACTGAAATGTTTGTATTGTTGTGTAGATTGGGAAAAAAATCCTTTTCTGAAAAGGGAAACATTGCATCCTTATAGCTTAATGTGTATTTTCCTGTCAAAGTTTAAATTTAAGAGTTTGGGTTGTTTTATTTAGGTAAAATTTATATGTACATTCGGTTAAGAGAGAGTTTTAAATTGGAAATTAGGAAGATAAGTAGAGGAACATGGCATTGCTCAACAGAAGAGTACAGAATCAAATCCTAAACAAATAAATACAAATTTTTAGGGTACATTGACAAGTTTCCTGGAATAATCAATGACTGTGATGATGTAGAATTCTTGACTGCTATCTACATTGTTTTCCATAGTTATTACTATGGTATATTTGCTCATTTTAGAGGTGAGCATTGCTTGAAATAATCTTTTCCAAGTCACAGATTATGGAACTGATGTATCTGTTCTGTTCCCTACCATTTGGAAATGCTTAAAGCGATACATTATACCAGAATGCTTTATCTCCAGTGCTTTCAGTGCTACTTGCTCTGTGATTTCTTGAAGTATTCATTAATTAAGGAAGCATAATGCAAATTACTGAATTTCAGACTAAGACCAAAGTAAATGAATGCACCTTTAAAAGGAGAAAAAATGTTATTATTAGAAGACTTCTAACTTAGTTTATTTAAATTATTTGCATAGCTGTAATTAAGCTATAGTGCACTTCATTTCTGCATTAAAATTAAGTAAAATAAAATGATCACTTTTTAATAACATCTAATTAAATGTCATTAATGAGAATTTAATCACCATGTTTCATATTAGATATAATTAGCTAATGATCTGTAAATCTGTATGAAACACACCTTAACAATATAACACTTTACATAATAAAATAACCTATCTAAGCCCAAGAAGTAATTAAAAGATGTCATATCTGCCATATTTCACTGTCCATGAGAGAAGACAATCAAAGCTCTGATAAAGTTTACAATATTAAATTTGACTTGCCCAAAGCCCTCTCTACCATTATTTATGCTTTCATTTGGTGCTTTCTATTTAAATTATCTTAATTGTCTTGTATTTCTTTGCATTTGTGTTTTGATAATCTGCGGCAGGTGAGGAAATAGCATCTGTTGGGGGTTACTCCATTAAACTATTGCATAGACTATGCTGGAGGAGTTGGCTTTAGTTTTCTTGGTTTGTTCTTTACATTAAGAATTTTCACCAGAGAATTAATTTTATTAAAATAAAAATTTTCTAAGAGAGAATTTTGTGATTTCTGGGATGAATTTTCTCAGATTCTCTGGGTACAGTTTCTGCTCAAAATCAGTGAGAAAAAAAAACATTCTATTTAGTTCATTGCTTCAGTGCTACCATAGGATTTCAACTTTGATGACACTATGAGCTAAACTATCCTGCAAGTCTGCTGAAGTCCTGTCATACTTTTGGTTTTTCCAGTCATCAAAGAAAACAAAGCCATGCAAACCCTAAGAAACCAAATGCCCACACTTTATTACTATTTAATTTTGAAATAAAATTTTTAAAAAACCAAATTTTGATGAAAAAAATACCATTGAAATATATTTGTTAACTTGCCTTCTCATGTCTTAGTTTATTGAATTTTGTCATCTCAATAACTCAGATATTTAAAAGCTGTCTGGTCCTGGGCAATCAGCTCTATGTGGCCCTGCCTGATCTGCTGAGACACCTTCTGACCTCAGACATTCTGTGATTGCTTTGGCACCACCTTGTTATGAATATCTCGTGCACTCTCAGAATTTCAACATGAGATAAGCACGTTCTGTCAGCTATCTCTGATTAGATGCTGTGAAGTACCAAGTTAAAACTGAGAATCTTGTTTGCTTTTAATAAGATGCACCTGTCCTTGAAGCTGTCCCATCAAAAGACAGAAGAGCCCTTTAGTAAATATATTGCAATTCAGGGCAGATTTTGCACTGGTATTTCATTTTTAACTTCATCTTTACCTTCTTTTATTCATTGATTTATCTGTCTTTGGAGACTGAAACAGAAATTGAATCTTTCCTTTGCGCATGTTTTAGTATGTCATAAAGTTATATACTGCATTACTTACTTAATAAAGATTTAGAGAAGTAAAATTCATTCATTGATCCAGACATGTTAGACAGTTTTTAAAATGTGTATTGTTAAGTCATATCACTCATGTCAAACCTTGCTTAGAAAGTCTTAGTAATCAAAATCATCAACATTAGTCTTAAAGAGGGAAAGCAATGATTTTCTGGTACTATAAATGATAGCTAAAAATCCCTGTCATATTTTAAATAATTCAAAATTATATTTCTGTTAAAAATTCTTAAAATGGCTTCTAAATACTGACTGGTACAGCATTAAACTACATTTATGCAGAAAAGAATAATCAAATTACTTTTTAATTTTTTGTCTCAGAATAAAGCATGGAGTTTCTCCATTAATGCATTGAAAAAAAATATTTTTAAATTCATGTAATAGTTTCTCTCATTATAAATATTTTCTCTGTAACTCCCACCTCATAGAAAGTGCAGCTATATAAACTGAAAATGTACTCTTAAAATTTCACAACTTCATAGTAATTGAATGGGATGTCTGAATGTTGTTTGGGTTTCCGTTCATTTCCTACTTCATTCCTAACCTAACAAATTTAAATGTTATGCTTTTGTAAATGTTATGTTTGGATTCTCTATTTAAAAATGTTATATTCTTTGATTACTCTAAGATCCTTCATCACCATCCTCAGAAATATTTTATTCAGAACAAAGATACAGTAGCAATTCATTAGAAATCATTGCTAAAATGGGTGCAAGATGATTAGCACATGAAGGAGTGCTAATTGAAACCAGAGCTTATAACCCCTGTCCTGAGGAGTCCTTAAGGCACCAGGCTGGAGGGGCTGATGGAGATGTGCTGGGGCAGGGTCATTCCTGCAGTGGGATGCTCCACCAGCTCAGCCTTGCTGTCAAGATCTCACCCATGGGGGGGAGAAGCCCAACTCTCAGCCCCCTGCTGATCCTGTGCCTGGCTGTTGGGACTCTTGATTTCTGACAGGTGAGAATCTTCATTCTGTGAGGTCAGGGAACATCCTGTCCTCAGAACGTGGATGTAATCAGCAATCACTTTGTTGAGAGTGTGATGATAATCATTCACTTTCATAATGGATTTGCAACACGAGGTCAGACTTTTTTCCTCCTCAAGGCATTTGAAGTGTGCAATTATGTGCATTGATTAGGGTAAAACTAGCTTATGTACTGCAAAACGTTTGAGAAAATCTATTAAAGGAAGCATTTCTCTGGTCTGGAATACATATTTTGCCTTTTAAAAATTAAAATGGGGGAGAATACAGCAACATAACCTATTACAAATTATATAAATGAGGAAGACTGATTTTATATAGCTTTTTATACACTTTTCAGAAAAGAAAATGAAAGATGTTTAGTTCCTAGTAAAGTTTAGCCGGGGGAAAAGAAGACAGACATTCATAATTACATATGTGAGGAAAACCAGCATAAGATGGCAAATTGCACAACTTTTGTCCTTACATTTTGCATTTCATTTGCATGGATGTACTTTTACCCTTTCATATGTCTTTCTGGGGCCTGAACTTCTAGTTCCTCATGGGAGATGGAGATTAGGATGTGAGGCGTGGTGCTGGATTTTTCCAAGCCAAAGAGGCACTCAGGGGTTTTGGTGTGAGGTGTTTGATTTCCAGTATGAAGAAGCATATGAGAAGAAAAGTGTGAGAATACACCATAGTATGCGTGGTAAGACATAAGCACTGCTGGTTAAGTCAAAAAGTGGAAGGATATTTGGCAGTATCATATTTTCTGCATAGCAATGTGTGTAAATTTGTTTGACCTTCAGTGAAAGTTAAGATATTTCCAGGACATCCAAAATTATCACGCATATTCTCTGCAATTCAATGTTCTACATCCTTCAGAGATGCCTGTTATTTGTTGATTTTTAGCTGCACAATTAAACTAGCAACATGACTGGGCATCAGGTTTCACTTCTTCACCAAATAATTTTGAGAAAATCCTAAAAACTAAAAGATGACCAAATGTTTAAAAACCAAATACTTTAGACTAATTAAAATAGGTGTTTTGGTTGCAGATATGATAACATCCCAGCTGCTCACCAGATGAGGCATATCTCTTGACATAGTGGTGATGAGGATAGAATTTCCAACTTTAGTAACTGGTAGCTGCTGGTAAGCACTTCCTTTTGAAACTGGAGTGTTTCAGGTTCCAGCTTGATTCTTGTCATTTCAGCAAAATAGTCTTCAATTTTGCCTAAAGCAAGACTTTCCAAAAAATATACATCTCTTCCTTATTCTCATTCCCCTGTTCTGGAAGTTTCAACAGAGATTAGTCAGAACTATAAATCACAGGGAGGAATTAATAGGAAAATAGTTGTACTGTGTAGCCAAAACAGTCTCTCAAAGAAGCAGTGTACCAGAGTCAGGTGGAGAAGCAGACTTGTCTTTTCAGTATTCACAGTTTGTGAATATTTTGTCTGGATTTTCTTCATCATTATTCTGAGGGTCACAGCCCCTCCAGTTCATTAATAGCCAAGTGTCTTCACCAACCTGGTCATTAAATCTAATATTTAGATGAGATAACATAGCAGTCCTAAAAAAACCCAAAAAACCAAACCAGAACAAAAAACTTTATGTTGATTTATGTGGAAACCATAAAGTTTAGGTATTTTGTTGTCAATTTCATTAGGTCCTGCAATGCATTTATTACCTGGCAAGTAGTAAATCTTTACTCAGTTCAACTGTAGGCTCAGACTTCTGCCTTTTCTCCATGCCATATCTATTAAACATATTTGTTTATTGCACATTTCCAATTTAGAGTCTTGCAGTGTTCATTAGCAGATAGGAATTTATCTGGGAAAAAAGACTGTCATTTTAGCATTCTTATATGAGTTACTCTCTAGGAAGCAGTTTCTGATGTTGGAAATTAAGTACTGCTATAGCATGCATTTTAAGTAGTCAGATCCATTCAAAACTCTGTCTGGGGGATGTTTCTGAGTCATAAAATGCTGATGGCTGTCTTTCATTGAAAGTTTCACTTAAGTACTCTTAGTTTATTTTTGAAACTTCAACTTATGTTTAACAGTATTTAAAAAATAGGAAACTTTGATTTGAATACTAAAAACTCTACTAATCTTTGAGAATCATATGTACAGTGGAGTTTTCAGATTGTCTGTTAACTGGGTGGCAGCTTTATAATAAAAGATTAAGACCAGAAATGAAAAAGGACACTAAACTTCAGCACTTGCCCTATGCCAGTTGGGAGAGGTTGCTGTGGAGGAACAGTCTTGTATAACCTTGACTGCTGCATGCCAGGAGCATGGCATTAATGTAGTTTGAGGTCTGCTTACACCAAACAAGTACTTTTCTTCAAAACATTACTTTTTCTGAGGCCAGTATGAAATTTTATCTCAGTATTTTATTTGTCCCTATTCAAGCGAATTCCACAGATTTTTTAACTTTTTTTTTCCTACAGCATTTTAAGACAATAACATAGTGCCTTTAAGTAAAAATCTATCTTTTATTTTGTTGTGTGTCTGTTAAATTGATGAAAGGGTTGCAAGCACAGTGTCTGGGGCATTCTTTATTGCTACCCCTGCTTATTTTCCTTAGTGTTCCATCATAACTGGTATTACAGGCAATAACAGTCAAAGCAAAGAGATTTTATTGTTTCCTTTGTGTTGCAAGTGTCTGAAGCTTAGCTCTCAAATTCTGTAGTTCCAAAGAAATATTTGTCTCTAGCCTGGGAAGAGGCTTAGCAGTAGTAGTAGTGCTAAGTGGTTCATAGTCACTTGAAGATAGCACCTATTTAGCAGTAGAAACAGACAGCGTTAGTATTAGAAGGAAAGCAACGTTTGACTTCAGGTGGGTGGATCTTTCCATTTCTGCATAATAGCGAAATTTCCTGGTTTTCCAAGTGATATCTGGAAATATCTCCTCCTGTCTCATGAATTTTGTTGCATGTTTCAAAAAGAAACCATCCTTTTGGTGGAACAATTATGACATAATGTTACCTCAATAATCCGTACTTGCTATATATTATTGAAAACTCCCAGTGTATTTTTCCTAACTGACACATCTGTAGTGTTTAGCCCAGTTACCTTTCACTAGGGTTTTGTTTTGTTTGGTTGTTTTTTTCTTGGTATTAATATCACTATATTATTAGCTGCGTAGAGACTTACTCTGTACAGTACCTGTGACCTTTTCCACAATGGGATAGGTGTGGTTGGTTTCCACAAAGTTGGTGTCCTTTCCCAAAGCTTTGTCCATTCTCTGTGTGGAGAGATCTTTAACCCAGAAACACAGTTGCCACATTCTACCAGCAGTACACAGAATTTGCTGAAGCTTGAAAACTTTTGCAAAGCAGTTTAATGCTGGTGAGCCTTAGAATGCTTTTTGAGATGCAAGATTATTTGTTGATGCTGCTTGCCACATCACAGGTTGTATCCATGAGCTATGCTCTTGTGGAATCCAGCTGAAAACTTGACATATTTCAATTGCAGAAGGCTTTTCCTAAGTTTTGAATCCTAACAAGTTTACAAATATGTCAAAGCTCAAGACAGACATCCCATGAACTTTGTTGTAGAAGTGGTGGCTTATTTTTATCAGCAAATTTACATATAAAACTTTAAGGGATTATCTACAGTTCATGCATTACTTTTTTCTGATATATCTTTTCCAGATTCAGTGATGATGCTAATTCTTCTTCAAAAACTTTGTTGAAAACTGAGAAATTTTCTCTCTAACTTGTATGTGTTGAAGCCCATTCCATGTCCTGCTTGTTTTTTTGTAAATTGTCTGTTCCAGAATCCCTTGCTTAATTTGTATGTGTGTTAAGATTTAGTTGTTAAATTTTGCAGTGTTTTAAGTTTTTCAGTGAGTTATTGCAAGAAACACATATATTTCATTAACATGTTTATCCCTCTGCCTTTTCTGGATTGGTCTTTCTAGGATCTCTTTAAATTGAACTGTTTATACAGGAATGGGCAAATGGGAAAGAATACTTCTGACCATAAATTTTGCTGCTCTGTGTATGCAAATTATTGATTGTGTATGAATGTTTTGTTATTTCTGAGGCAGAATGATTTTTCAGACTTCATATCCTTGATGTAGTATTCTTTTCAGTTAGTTTAGGATAAACTAGAAACAAAAGCAGAAGAAATCCCTTGAAGGAAAGTGAATTAACAAGCTAGGCATGAGGTCAAACAGAAAGTAAATGTACAGTTGGCACTTCAGAAACATTCTGGAGAAACAAATATGAGCACGCATGGGTGCTCCCATATATTACATAGGCAAAAAACAATAAAAAGAAATCAACCTTGAGCCAACAAAGTTGAAATTAAATGGAAGAGAGGGAAGTAAAAAGAAAAACATATGTTGTATTTTTCTTAGGTTATTAGTATATTTGTTCATCATTAGGGAAATAGAAGTGTATTTTAAAAAAGGTTTTCATAAAGAAACTTTCCTTTAAGCCTTTGTTCTCATTTCAAAGCCTCTAAAAAAACCTTATTTTTCTCTTCCTTTGTAAGTATACTCATTGCTCAAAATATATGCAGAGGTTGTTAAAATGACATTTAAAAGCACTGTTTTCTTCTAGTCATTGCATAGTGTGTTTAAATTTCAAATTATGTTTAATCAATATTGTACAGTTGTAAAGTTCTTAATGAATTGTGAACTTCTGGGAATTTAATTTTAAGAAGGGAGCTGGAGTATGAGTCATTAAAAAAAAAATCCAAACCCCTTAAAAATCCACAAAGCCAACTAACCAAACAAAAAGAAAAAAAACAATACAAAAAAAAAAAAAAAAAAAAAAAAAAAAAAAAAAAAAAAAAAAAAAAAAAAAAAAAAAAAAAAAAAAAAAAAAAACCAAAGCAAAACAAAAAAAAAAAAAAAAAAAATCCACTGCCCAATGAGCAAGGACCTTAAATAGGAAGTTAGGAATTGAAGTTCAGAGCACTTTGATATTACATGCAATTAAACTGAAAAACCAATTGATACTTAGTTACTGGAGAATTTTAGATTCAATTTCAATCCCCAATATTTGAACCTTCTCACATTTTGAAAAAAAAAAAAACAAACCAAAGCCCAACAAAACAAACAAACAAAAAAAACCCCAACCCAACAAAAAACCAACAAAACTAGTTTGGAATATACTGAGTTAAGGAAAGTAATTTCCTGTGGAACTGTAAAGTGGGCATGTTCTTCTTTCCTCTAGGGATTTGCCTGTAATTTATCTGCTAGTTTTACACAAATCTTCATTGCCCTGATGAAACAAAGAAGAATCAGCAATGTTTAGACTCTTACATGTCAAGTATACTGTCAGAACTTGGTGCTGGCAACCTCTGCTCATATATTGCAGAGCCATATTTTATGAGTGATTTTTTTATAGTATGCAGATGTCTTGGTGCTAGGAACATTCAAATGCATAAATATAATAACAACCTCCCTGTTAACATCAATAGTAGAACATATAGTGACTGCAGCTATTTGTAATCCTAGACTGAAAACAGAATATGAACTCTTATAGTGAAGACAGAAAATTAATTTTGAATCATGCTGACGCTTTTTAATTGTCTGATTTTTTAAAAAATTGTTTTCCAAGGATAAAAGATTTAGAAAGTAAAGCCAAATTCAGAAATTCTAGTATTAGGCTCTCCCTCTTATACTGATCCTGCCGTGGGGCTGTTTTCTCTTCAAGTTTTGCTGTGATTACCATGTAGGTGGCTGCAGATCCCTTCAGTCTGGAGGGGCCAGAGACGTGTTCCTGGATCACTTATGAATTACTGTGTCCTGAATCCTTTGTTTCCATATTGGTCTAGCTTGAAAAATGAAAATATCAAAGACCAATAACTTTGTAGTAAATCTTCTGTGCTGAAAACACAGACTAATTTCTTTCTCTGTCTTTCATTAAAAAGAAGAACAAAACCCCAGACAATCTATTTTTGAAAGGTCCAGAAAGACTTTTCTCTGAAAAGAGAATTAGAGCTGTTTTTGTGTTAGAGCATTATGTGCACTGTAAAATTAAAAGCTATAGAAAATACATGCAGAAATTGATCTCCCATGTCTAAAATAGCAGAAAAATCTAAAAAAAACCCAAAATCAACAAAACCAAAAAACTGATTGCTTGCAATCTGGCTTACATGTAGGGAGTTACAAAGTAGACAAGTTTTAGATGCCCAAAGCCAAAGAATGGATTGGTGACACAACTAAGACTAGCTAATAAAGATTCCATCAAAACTCATTCTTTTAGAATATGTCTTCTCTTAGACATAGAGTAGTGTATTTTTACAACACTGTATCGGTTAAAAGACCTTTTAACATGTCTGGGAATTGAAAGAACATAAGTCAAAGGCTGTTTTAAAAAAGTCAGCATGAAAATAGAAAATTATATTTTTTTTTTCTTCCCAGGAGGTGAGTTTCCATAATGAAATTGCAATCAAATATACTCTTTTTAAAAGTTTTTTCTTTAGCTTTTCATCATTTTGGCTAAAGTATTAAAATACTGTGGTTATAATCACAGAAAATAATTTCACAGTAGTAGGAACCTCTCTGTAAATTCAGAAAGCTCAAATACTTGAAATGCTGGAATTATGGTAGACAGAGTACACAAATTCCTGTAATTATGGACTTATTCTAAACACTAAGATCAAGGACTGGATTTGCAAGGAATTCAAACTTTAGCATAAATCCCTAGCAATATTTTCTTACCTAGTGTTTAATTGAAAAATGAATTTCTCTTTCTTGTTGCTGATGGTAGGCTACTGGGTAAATTATAAGGAGGAGAAACATATGAAAGGACGTGTTTTGCACAGCTAAATGAGCTGCAGTGTTGGTGTTACAGAATTAGTATATCTATCCTTGATGCAATATGTACACTCTACTACATAAAAAGTGCCTCACAGATTAAAATATTGATATTTAATAAGTGGATCAAAATGCCAGCAAAGAATATGCAACAACATATTTTATGTTTAAATTTATGGTAAACAAAAGGTCAGTTGGCATAATTTTTGTGCCAGATTTATTGCTAACATGCTGTGCTTCTTACAAAATAAATAGAATGTTCCTATATTTGTGTCCAATTTTGCTTGCAAATCCTTTAAAAATACTTTATTTCAATGGACCTTGCAAATCTCAGTATAGGAATTTTGACATTTCCTCTATTTACTCACAAGGACTTTAGAGCTCCCGTATGATTCCTACACAAAACAAAAATTCAAAAAGGAATAATCCATAATACCTGTATAGTTAACAAACAGCCAAGCTCAAGCTCTCCCTTCTTTCATTCAGATATTTAGAAATTAATAATTGGAAATCTGGTACTAAAAGTTGTGGAGAGCCATGGACTACCCTCTGATCTGCATTTTGCTCTGTGAAGTAAAGGACAGAATCACTGATAAATTGTTCATTTATTAATCAGAGTTCCTAATCTTCATTTCTCACATCCTATTCTCTTTGTAGATTTGGTGAGAACTCATGCAACCCTCCATAAGAAAGCATATACAAATCAGAAGTCATATATAAATCATTAAACTGTAAAATTTTTAAGAGAAAAACCATCAATTTATTTATCATTTATTTGAACCTCACTAAGTAGTTCTGATGTTATTTGAGATTGGAAGCCAAATAGTGAAGTTAAGAATTAAGCAAGGAATTCAGACAGGAATTACAAACTTCTGTTTTACCAAACAACTTGCTTTACATAAACGTGTTTCTGCATATTCTAGGATAATTTCTTGGGTCCAAGATGGAATTTTGTAATCTAAGAGTATAAAAGACTGAGGAGTTGATTGAGAGTAAGTCACAATATTCCATAATTCTTCACTGTGGTGGTTGCAAGATGGGTTTGGGAGATGGTCCACTCTTCCTTTTTTTTTACCCCCTTCTGCCAAGGTTGGGATATTAGTGTATTTCAAACCCTGATAGCTTTCATATAATTGAGTGATATTCCACTAACCAGTAAAGTGTTAGGGCTTTTTTGAGATGTTACTTACTTCAGGGACATCCTTATTCTTTCAACAGAAAATACAACAAGAACATCTGCACTGAGCTATTTTTATGGCATGTCTTGAAATACCCACCTGGAAGTTTATATTATCAGAGGAATTCTTAAGCCTAAACAGTTGACACAGGGAGAAGATTTCTTATGTTTTGTGTTATTTTCAAAATAAATCGTAAGTATAAAATGATAGATAGTTATATTAGTTTAATCTCAAGCAAATAGATTTTCTCTTTTCCTCAATATAGCTGGTGAATTTAGTAATTGCAACTTAAACAAGTAATAATTAGCAATTCATTCAAAAAACTGGGAAGAAAATCTCTTTTCTGAATAGCAAGATTTTTGAGGCATAAAAGAAAAAGTGCATGCATGCTTGACTTTTCCATTTAATTGCACTCTTTTCTTTCTATAAATATATTTCTATTGATACTGGTTTAAACTGTGTGTCATGACACTTCTTCAGATCCAGTCCTCCACATTTGCTGTATAATTCATCACCTATGAAGCTAATTATAGGATTCACTGTTTTAGCCCTTATTCTCTTGTGAGGAGAATAAATGTTAACACACATTGCTGCTTGGTCTTACTAAGACCAAGATTCAGACAAATCAGATGGATCATCTTCACAGGTAAAATCTGACTGAAATAATTTTAAATGCTCAATATGAAATAAACATACATAAATTTAAGCATATTTAAACATATGCAGACTATCTCATGCAGAAGTAGAATTACTTTAGAACGGCTCTAGTTCATTATTCAACAGAATGAACTGCAGCAGGGCAGTTACTTTAAATAATAAATATCTCATATTTTTGAGTAGAGATTGTGGTGCTGATGTGGATGTGGAGGGAGCTGAAGGAAGCAGGACAGAACTCTCAGGATGCTTCACACTTTATTCTCCAGTGTCCTGTCTGCACAGCTTAGCAGTGAGGTGAGGCTGAAACCAAGTTATTTCTGCATCTTGACAGGTAACTATCAACCGGCTCTAAGTTAACCTGAGAATATTTCTTAACATTCATAAGATTTTCCCTTAAAACTGATTTTTTTGTGCCTTAGTCATTAGTACTCCTTTCAGATGTTGTGAAAGATTGTCCAGGTGAAATAGATAGAATAAGATTGCATATGTGAGGGGCGTGATTAAATTTAAAACTTTTTCTTGTAGAAAGTAGTATTGTGGTTCTTTTCTGCTTACCATATTATTTAAATGCCTGAAAACCTCAATATCTTTTCCACAGGTAAAATTCAGTATGAAGTTGAAGAGAAAATATAAGCAGATAAATCTACACTGTCAGGGATTTTCAGAATCACGTGCTTTTTTATAACTGAGCTGCTTTTGATGTATCACTTTGGGGAATTTTAATTCCAGAAAAGACAGGCATGCAAAATTTGAGATGCTTGGGGTTTTTCTTTCTTCCCTGTAACCTTCATAATATAAATACTGACATCATGATAAGTGAGCATGCAGTCCAAAATAGCAGATTTTGTGTATCAGATTTGTTGAAACAGTGTTATAAACATCTAGTGATGAAATAAGAGAGGGGTGTATTTAAATGTTCGGTTTTTAAAGCATCTTTAGACGACTTATTCTTCTAGAATTATTAAACTATGAAATGGAAATCAGGTTTTTTCTAGTCTCCAAAGGTGCTGGGTGCATTTGATTCAATCACATTAAAGTGCTTTCAGATGGTTTTCTGAGAAAGGTTATGAACTGTCATTACATTTTGAGATTTCATATTTTCTTTTTCAACTGATTCAAGTAACAGGCAAGTATTTGTGACTCAGCTGTAGACTCCTGTTCCCTAGAGATGCTGTTGTTCCCAGTGGGAGCTGTCATAGTTTGAAGGTTGTTGTTCCTACAGAGGATTAATCTGGAACGTAAAAGATAATGTGATCTGTCTCTGGTTCTGGCCACTGCAGGACCGCCAACATTATCAGTTATGCAATTACATCCATATTGCTTGCAAATATTTCTGTATGATGCTTCTCATCCACTCTCCTTTATGATGTTTTTATTTTTTAGTTTATCCCAGTCCCCACTTTTTCTTCCATGGGTGATTGCTCTTCATTTCACTGTTTCAGAAAAATGGCAATTTCATTTCTGTTCTTACCTTGAAGATATGATCCATTCCCTGGAGTTTTCAGGTTTTGTAGAGACTACTCTGTTCCTTTATCTCTCAGTTTTCCTCATATGTTTTATCCTTTCTATGCTCTTTATCCTTTTTGGTTGATGTTCTTTGAATTTTGTCTAACTCTTTGGTAGTTTTTATAAACTATGCAACCAGGCATCACAAAGTAAAACTTACACTTAATAAAATTCAGAAAAGAAGCCCCAAACACCAAATTTCTATAGTCAAGCTTAAGGATACTTAACCTCTCTGGGAATACCAGTCCTCAATACAAATTGATGTGTGTCCATGGCATTTTCAACCCCTGACTTTTAAGCAAATGTATCAAAATGCAATGAAAGACCTCAGAAGCAAAGTGCAATGTTTTTTCAAGTTCCTATGCTACTATGAGACAACAGCTTAAGTCAAAATTAATGTGAGAAGGGTAGAAGAGTGCTGGCTACTATGCTATGAGATGAAGCCAGTAAGATGCCTTCCCAAGGAGAAATTTTGTTCATTATCACTGGATTTACATGTAAACTACTGTGATGAGATAAGCAGAAGACACTCATACACTTCTGACTTTTTACCCTCCTAATTTAAATGTAGATATGTTAAATCATTTGCCAGTAAAAACAGAATAGAAAAAGAGCACCAGTATTTCAGAGTATGTAAATGCTGGCTAAATATTTATCTTGCATGAATATATTTGGTTAGTGTTTCAGTGAAATATACTTACAGCCAAAAAATTATATAGCTTAAAAATTATTTTGGGGGGGGGGGGTTTGTATCTTTTTGTGCTGCTTTAGGATTTAAGGGAAATATAAGAACTTTATGAAAATATTTTGAGAACCAACCAAAGGTGTCACTAGATATAAACAAAGTACCTGAAAATTCCACAAAACATTGACATTTTTCCTGAAATATAGGCAATATTATGTACAATTTCCCTTTTAATAATTATTAAAGTAACTGTAAGACTAATTTATAATTATGAAATATTTCCATGGGATTTCTGAGATTTTATGTAGGAAAATAGTTCCTCTCATAGGCAAAGCACTGACTGATATAAGTTGGGCCTACTTTGCTGGCCTCACTGAATATTTTAATGTTTGTTAACATTAACAAGATTAAAAAGTGACAGTTGAGTTTTTAAACTTATACTAATTGTAACTTTAGTGACAATTTTATTTTTTTTAAGTATTTGTCGCTAAATATATATGTATATATAATTATGTGCATTTTGCTTATAATTGTTCTGAAACATTGGATGAAATAATGTGAAGCACTTTTCATAATTGAAAATTTTGCAGCTTGGTTCGCTGATCCTAAATTTTACGAACTTCCCTGAAATTATGCTCAAATACTGAAAGAAAACTTTTTTGCTTAATTCATCTTAACATAACAATAGCCTGAGCCAGACAAGCAGTGAGTAAAAATTAGTGTAATGCAGTAGAAAAATTCACAAAGTCCACAAGACTTCATCATCCATAAGCTCAAACACACACACAGAGCTGAATCCCTGCTTTTTGCTCACTGTCTGCACTAATACCTTACAAAGACAGTAATTAAAAAAAAAAAAAAATTCTGGATTCATAGTGAAAATTCGATATTTGACGGACAGAAAACACTTGCTGAAAACAGATATTTTTAAAAGTGTTATTTGATTGTCAGTATATGTGTTTTCATTACATATTAGTGTGTTTTGAACTTCATTTTAAAGCCACAGTTACTTTTTCTTTTTGACTAATCTGAACAGATTCCACTGATAGTGGAAATAACATTAAAGACCTGAGAAAACAGACCAATATCAAATTATATTAAAGTCCCAAAGTGCCTTTCTTGTGCTGACAAGATAGGCAAAAGTATAGAAAGTCTGATATTAGAAATTTGATCATTTACATTCCAGACAGGGATATATAAATTATGGCATTTCGATGGTATGAATATGTAGCCACCTTTTCATTCCTCCTAAGCCCAAAACAACATGAGAATAAGGAGTACAGATTTTCCTTCCACTTTATAATCTGAAATGTATTCCAAGGGGAATATAGTGCTATATAATTGGAATTGTCAGTGGGATTTGCAGAATATTAATTACTGCTTTTTAAATTGTTAACCATTACTGAGTCATGTCTACTTGAAATTATTCAACCTGCAAATATTAAATTTAAAAATATAGACTATTAAAATAATGGTGGGGGTAGAGAGAAACCTAATTCCTTTTCTATGGCAACTTAGAATTTACTGACACTAATGGAAATATCTGGTAATTTCTAATTTTTTGACGAGCCTTTAGGTAACTCGAAATGCCTGTGGCAGGGTGGTTATGGGATTTAGGTCAGTTTTCGTAATTAATGCTATGAGGATGAAAAATGCTTGACTTGAGGAGAATATGCTTTATGTTTCATAATTTTTACTTTAGCCAAGGACATAAAACCATGGAATTTCTCTTACTCTGATGAGTTCTCCAAATATATAAATAAAGAAGCAAAACCCTTTATTTCAGGTCTCTATACGCACCTGATTCTGAAATTGGGTGATTTAGGTGAAAACAAAGAAATGAATCTTAACATTTTGTCTCTGTTTAAAGCTGATGTGAAGCAAACGTCTTGAGACCCTTCAGATCAGCAGCTATTGATCCAGTATGCAGCCACGACTGTTCAGATGGGTGCACAGGTGTGACAGGTGTGCAGGGGTAATGTACAGAGTAAATACCTAAGGAAAATTAAATTTGCTCTGTAATTAAGCAGGGCGTTCTCTCCTCACCTTCTTCTTGCTTCTCAGTCTCTGGCACAGAGATTAGCGTTTAACTGCGATTCACCTCAAGGCAGTTTTCACTCATTTGGGGCCCAACTAGTGAGCAGATTTCAAGAAAAATGTCAGGAAAAAGATGCAGACTTACCCCTCTTAAAAGTAATGATTCCAGCAGCTGTTTGTTGGAAAGATCTGGCACATGTTATAGGCACTCGAGCCTTGGCAAGGATTTTGTACAGGGTGTGGCTTTTGCCTTTCCCAGGATGTCACAGCCCAGCTGACAGAGGTGTGACGGAGGTGCTGGTGCAGTGGGAGCTCTGGATGGCTGGAGTGTGACCTTGTGGGGCAGGAAGAGGCTTTCCTTGGGGCAGACTAAGTCTAGATTCAAGCACCTGAACCAAAAGCAAGTGAAAGGAGAAAACAGACTCTTCTGTGCTGTAAATAAGAGCCTCCTACCCTAAGTAAAGGGTAGCATCATGTTTCCAATGTGTTCATATCCTCACCCTGTGTGTACATAATACTAATGACAATCTGGGGCATTAGATATCAAAACTATTAATAATGAAATATTAATAATTGAAGTCATCTTGCTCTCTTGCTGTACTTTCCCAGACCTGATTTCAGCAATTCTGTATTTTTGCTGCATTCTCTCCCTGTTATCCAAAGCAAAACCAGCCCGTCTCTGTAGGGTTACCATGGAGCTCCTTTCCCACAGGAGGGTAAGGTTATATGAGAGTCCTGACTTCTTTCCTGTCTCTTGCATCCACTAATACATCCCTCTGAAATGTGACTGGGAGGGAAGGTCTGTGTGTCTTAGGATAGAGGCTCCAGGGAGGGGTGGAGTGTTGTGAGGGAATGAACAATGGTTAAGGGAATGAAAAGCTCAGGAATAACCTTGGCCCTTTTAATGGGAAGTGAATTGGAGCAGGTAGATATGGGAGGCATCCTTCAAATCCCACTGGAAGGCTGAGAGAGAAACTTGAGCAAAAGGAGGAAAAAGGATGGAGATGGCAGACAGGAGGGTGGGTCTGAGGGGGAGACCCAAGCAGACAATGGGACCGAAAGGACTGAGACTGGTGTTAGTGGATGGGCACGGAGTAGTGCCTGGAAGGGGAGATGTGAGCAGCAGCACAGCTATTGGGGCTGGTTTTGGGAAATCAGATGCAGAAATGGGACATCTGGCCAGTGAATGTGGGTCAAGGAATCTGAGACAAAACCAGGGCAATGGCTGTAAAATAAAAGGGGAGAAACTATGGAACAGTTTATCCAGAAAGATGGTGTTTGGATGAAGCATGTAAAGCAAAATGCCTGAGTCTGCGGCAAGGAGTGAACACTTGAGTGAAAAGTCAGAATAGATAAAAACTATCAGGAAAAAACTATTTATATTTGAAGGCAAGTCCACATTTAAGCATTCCTCTGATGTTAGAAAACATATATTTTTCAAGCAATGTCTCACTATGTAGCTTGGAGGCAGTAAATTGCTACTCTTGTCAGTTTCTCTGTTTCATATATCTATCAATAATAATTTGTATCTTTAGTCAGGATTATTTTGACATATTTGTCCAACTATTTGTTATTAAAATAATAGAAATTAAATGTATAAAATGTACTAAAATAACAGATTAAATGCTGGTTTAATTCATATTGTAGAAATACAAAAAGTCATTAGGAAGTTCACAGCTTTGGTTCTGCTGTATTTGCATACTTACTATAAATATTTAATAAAACCATTAAATCTGTACAGATCTGAGTGGTCAGTAAGGTTTAATTTGAGCTCCTGCATGCAAGAAGAAATATATTAGGAGGAGGCATTTATATAGTACCTGACTTTAATTATTGTTGGAGTAGGAGCATGTCAGTAAACAATTCCTAAAATAAGAAGTCCTTCTTCATCTAGGAAAAAAAAAATTAAAAAAAAAAAAGAAAATAGTTACAGGTTTTTGGGTTTATATTGCTGGATGATACTGAAAAAGTAGTACCAAAAAAAAATAATAATAGAGGTGGTTAAATCAAATATTGCCTTGCAGAGCTAGATTTTTTCTCTCTGCCAGAGCTGCTATGTGAATAGCTTCTCAGAACCACCTTTTTTCTGTGTAATAATGAATAAGTTCGTATTTTCAAATTTTAAGCTTCAGATTTAAAGTCTGATTATTAACCAGTGGGAACATATCACTGAAAAAATCGAGTGCTTGTAAATTTAAACACCTGAAATTAGAAGACACTTCTAATTTTCTTTCTGTGGTTCTATTTCTCTTCTGTAGAATGGGATAGTAATGAACTCTTGTCTCATAATGGTGCAGAAATTAATTTATTGATAGCTGTGTAGAGTCAAAAACTCTGATGAGATATTGCAATTTGTTTGCAGAAAATGATTTGAAGTGTCTAACAATGAAGAGGAAAGAGGATATTGAGTGATTTGTCATTAAACAAGTACCAGCCATTATAAGATTGAATAGAGCAGGTTTCTAGGGGAAAAAATTATATATTACCATGTCAAGAAAACATGCAAAGGGGTAAGAATATTCAGGACTGGGTTCGTTTAGCAGTCATCTGGGTTTTTTTTTAGAATAGTTGGTTAGTATCTAATAAGTGAATCTTTACTCATAGTTTGAGTTCAGTGGAGAAAAACTTAATTTCTTCTTTATGCAGGCACAACTAAAGGCGCAGGTAAGCAAATATACGTATAACAGAGGGAATTGCTAATACCTCACTTATGCATCATGAGTCCACTGACAACCATGGGAAACTTGAACCAAGTCAGTAGTAAAAGGATTTCAGTCCAAGAGATTTTTATTTATTTTTCTTTACTGATTTTAGACACAGGAATTAAGCATTTTGTGTTTTAAATAAATAAACAAGATTGCATCTTGGATCCTGCTCAGGTAAAAAATTCTTCATTTTTATGCTTTAAGTTTTTCCATTTTTAAAAATTTCTAATTCCAGTAAGAAAAATAGCTACCTTTATATACACATACATACACACACACACACATATGCACACACTCATATGTGTGTATATATATATATTTCTTTAAAATACAGATAGATGGTTATTTTTTTCCTTGGTTATCTACACTGTTGAAAGTACAGGTAGTTAAAATCAGTGGAGTATACTGTGCATATTTAAACTGTATGTGCATAAAAAAAAGAGAAAAAAGAATAATAGGTCCTTCAAGCCTGATTCTGGAAATTCTAGGGGGGTTTTTTGGTGTTTTTTTTTTCTATAAATAGTGAAGTTTTATATTTTTCTTTTACTGTTTCAAAGATGTTTGAAAGTGATATTTCACTATTTCTTCTTTTTAAAAAGTACAGGCAGTGCTATTGTTTTTCCAGCAAAATGGTTTGAATTTGTTCAAATATGACAAAACAGTTACCTACGTAACTTAAAACATGAAATGTCACTTAAAACATAAATAAATTACATTAATTTATAGGGAGACACTTTTCTATCACTGTTCTTAACACATGAAATTGAGCAGAGCGTGTCAGAAACAGTACTGATTTTGGGAATTAGGTATATTCAGCACTTCAGTGTTCTGGTTATTTATTTAACAGAGGAAAAGAGGAAGAAGGTTTGGAGACCAAATGTTGCTTCAGTGCCAGTTAGTTCATCTCTCTATTGGGGCCTACTGTGGTGAAGATAATGGATTAAATTTTTTAGTTGCCTTTGAGTTGGTATATGTACCATGTATGTACCATGTACACAAGTCATGCACCATGACTTTTTTGAAATGTAAAGTAAGGTATGCTATGAATTTTCTTTCATTATCAAATCAGAAACTTCAGGCACAGAAAGAAATAGTGAAGGCAGAAAAAGCCAGTTGCTCTGTGCATTCAGTCATGTGTTGAGTGTGCATTTATACAAGCATTGGGACAGAAACTGAATGTGCAGGCAGTTATGCAACTGTGCATAACTTCTTCATTTTTAAGCTATTTTCCTGAGAGATTTTCTAAGAATGTTTTATATTTAAAGAAGGAACAATCAAAAGGTTTTCAGAACACGTACTAAACAGTTAATGAAATATATTCATGATGTCTTATTTTTTTAAAAAAAAACAAATTCAAGGAAAATTTTGCCCAATTATCTGTCATGAAGAATTTGAAAAACAATCATTATTCTAACCTGCAGTTAAAAACTAGCTACACTCAACTCACTTTGTATTCTTAAAAGGATATGAGAATATCCTAGCTTTAGGTTTTTTTGAAAGCATTGTTTGGTGTGAATTTTGCTTTTTTTTTTTTTTTTTCTATTTTCACTTTCCCCTTACTTGTCAAGCACAGTGAAGAGGAAAGCTATTAAATTTACTCATAAATCTTAGAAATACCTTTTATACTTGGGCTTCAGAAGTAGTAGGGCATCCATTCTGGCATTAATATCACATGTTTTTGTAGCTGCTATTAAAATGCCAACTTTTACTATCAATTACCCCAGAATCATACTTGCAGTATTTCTCAGTAGCTAAAATAAGAAATAGCAGTAGTATTTCAAATAATATAGTGCTTAAATTGCTAGAAAAATTCACCATAATTGATACTTTCAGGATTCTTGAAAATCATAAAAGGCTAAGGGGCAGTATTCAGAAAAGATCAGATGAAATACACATATGGTGAAAATTCAAGTTATTAACATCTTGCTAATTTTCTTGTTTTAAAAAAAAACCAGTAATACGTTTGTGTTGGAAGAATGATAGGCTATTAGGAGATTTAGTTTTACTTTCTGCTATGTTGTGTAAGATTTTGAATTATAGGACGTTGCCACTTTTACAAAATTTTTTTCTAAGCATTAATATTTACCTGAAAATTATTCTTTATGAAGTCATTAAAAAAAATCCTCAGTAATATTTTACTGTAACTTAACATTTATTCCAAGGAGATAAAGAGGACTCAGGAGAGATAAAAAAGAAGCTATGTCTTTTTGAAGTCAATCAGCATTATTCTTATAATTTACTCAAACCACAATTTCTTTGTGATTTATTTTATGTTTAATTTAAACTGTTATAACTAGAAGTGAATCTCGAATAGAAATGAGGAAGCCTATTGTGATACACGGCTATTCTGAGACACCCCAAAACTATTTCTCTGAGGAATTCATACTGTTCATATTAATGTCAGGTATAATCTAATCTGATTTCAGTGGAAATAGAATGGAACCCTCAATTTGAAAGACCTCAAAGACCTGGTTTTCCACTCTGTCTATAACCAGGCAATAATTACTGGAGTCAGAGAAAAAAAAAGTGTTTCTATATAGGCACTTAAATAGTACACTAGGTTTTGTTTGCTTGTTTCTCAAGCTAATAACAAGCATCAGTGTTTACTACAGATTTTCCAACATGGTAGAATTGTTTCATGCCCTCCACTTTTATCTCTGCAAAGATAACATGAACAAATCTTTGTTGTACAATGTGTGAGCATTACACATTGACTAACATCAGTTTCTGTCATTCATATTAGAAATGCTTGGTTTTCTTGAAATATGTTCTTCAAGGAATGAGTTTGTCATGTCCATGACACTTTACTAAAACACCTGGATGTGCTGTAACTGTTCTGCATGACAAATTGGGGGTGTATGTTTTGTAAATAATTGTCTTTCTCATTTGGGAATTACCTTCCTTTTGCGTGTTTGTGAGAGTTCCCTGCTCTCTCAGGTTCTTTTAGATATTTCACATGTGGAAGGATATCTAATTTACCTGTATGAAGACAGTTGATGTTCCATGGGATTTCTGATCTAGTGGGACAGTACAAAATATACCATATAACTCAATACAAATCTAAATTATCTTAGAGAAATACAGCAATATTACAGTCCAGTCACAAGTCCATCATACTGTCACCATCACCATGCTGAGCACCCCCCTCATCAGGAAGGCATATAGGTAGATTAAGTCATCTCAAGCCTGTGGAACTCTTCAAAATTCTTTTGTTAATTTTTTGAGTTTTATACTCTTTGCTGGGCTAATCTACAGCTTCTCTTCCTCAGGTATTCAATCTCACCTGTGCTAAATTGGCCAACTCAGGGAGACATTCCCGCTCTTCTAATGAACTCAAGGAGAAACTTTTACCATGCCTGTTGATTCACCCAATAGACAAAGTCCTGCTGATAGACAAAGGCCACCCTCTGGTCCCCTTGGGGCTGAGTCAGCTTCTGAAGAGCAGCTTTGGTCAGTCAAACCCTGCAGTTTTCTCTGAGCCTCATGGAATGTCTCCTTGTCCATCTCCTCTAGGTCTCCTTCCATTGTAGGGTTTATTGGTCAGTCATAATGCTTTTAGAAAAAGGTCTTGGCTATGAAGATGACCAGGAATTCACATAACATTTTGCAGTGGACTTGAATATCATTTCAGGAACACATTGTTTGGTTTATAAAGTCCAAAACCAGCCATCCTCATTAAATAGATTCCTCAGCTTTTTTCTGTAGTACTCATGTATTTGCCAGATCAACAAGACATTTGAGTTTAAGAGTTGTAAAAGGACTTGATATAACAAAAGCTCCTGTTTTTCTTAAAAATGAGGCTATAAGTTTTCTTGCTTTTCATGTAAACTTTCTAAATGTCAGTGTACTTCCTTGGTATTTTCAAGAAAACCCTAATAATCCAGATAAAAGTAGACTAGCTTCTATTTATGTCATACCTGTGGACATAATTTGTAGATCCAGAGCAGTTCTTACATGGCTGTTGCAATTTCAGTGATGATTTCCCACATGTCTCCTCAGAACAAGCTTCTGCTGCAATGTAACATTTCTCTTTTTCTCTCTCTGTGCACAAAGACATGCACACCCATGCAAGTACATGTATAAAAATAGATGACCCAAAAAATATCTCTACTCTAATTTTTGCTTCAGCTGGACTTGTGTTTGTTGTATGTACTTCAGCTTGATTCATGAATATTGTTTCATAAGTAAAAAATTAGCTAAAATCCTCTTATAAATATTTGTGAATAGCTTTTATTCTTTCCAAGTGACTTCATAAGAAAAGTGATTTGATGGAAATGTTAATTTCATAGCTTTAAATCTTCCCTTTTTGGATAAACAGTAGATCTCATACTGTCCATGAAGATGTGTGTTAATTACTTGTGAAAACAAATGTTCTGTTAATACAGTTTCTAACTGCAGAACATCACTGTCTGCATCTGTGTGTGCATGTGTATGTGAGCTTTTCTGTCCTTAAGGTTTCTTGCTATTCTGAAATAATGCAAATTCTCTTTGCTTGTTTGCCAATAAGTTTGGTGATATTGACATATATCAGAATGTCAGTGGCTGCTTCTCTTCTCATTAATATAATTGGAAGTGGGTTACACAGATACTCTCAAAGACACAAACGCGACATGCTAGAAAATGCACATGCTATTTTCAGAACTTGTCTCAAGTGGTGGGAAAGTAGAATATTTCTGAATTATGAGATGAAATGGCTAGCTTATTTCCACCATTTTTATTTATTTCTACCATTTTTTCCATTCCCTTTTTATTCATTTCCCCATCCAATGTGTTTATCCAAGCTTCAGAGTTGAGCAGAGAAAAGACAAGAATTAAATAATCAACCTTCACTCCCACTATATGATTTATCTTCCTCGTATTTTACTATGGGTAACTGGAACTTTTAACATATACATTATATGTTAGATATATCACTTTTAACTTATAACCAGACAAGTGTAGACACAGTCTTTGACAAATGATGCCACAATCAAACAATTTGTCTTTACCAACAAATCACAGATCTAACATAGGGATGTCCCAAGTCGAAGTGTCAGCTGTTAGAGTTTGTTTGTTGGACCTCTGGCATGGTGATTCTGCTGAAAATAGGAAGAGTTCTGCAATATTTCTTTATCAATAGATTCTCTGTGATAAATGCAAAAGAAATGATGACCAAAAAATCTATCATCCATGCAGAAACCTTATTAATTTAATTATCAGAGTAATAAAAACATATTTTCTATTTTCATCTTAAATGTCTTTTTATGTATCAGTGCCCTTAATATTTTGAATAAATTTTAATTTTGATGCCTTGTTACCCATTGGAAAATAGAACATCACATCACACTTGTGAATTATTTATGCTTGTGGTAGCAAAATTTTTTATGTTGATTTCTCTAATTTTGTGATCCTTGAGTAGTCCCAGCAATTGCTTGGGATTTGAAACTACAACATTTAATCCCCTTGACAAAGGTGGTGTTCAAACCTTTGTCTGTGAACGAGGGCTGTAAGCCTGAGTCTCTCAGCCTCAGCATTACCATGTTCACTCACTGGAGATCACAGCCCTGGATTATGAGAGCCACAGACTTTACAACAATTTAATTTATTTTTTTTTTCCCTAGGGTTTAGGGAAAATTTCAGCACTTTCTTTTCATGGGGCTTTCCCCTAATCTTGCCACAAGGGAGAGTCTAAAAGTCTGAGATTGAAAGTGAATTTGTGAAAGAAACAAGATTAGAGAACTGTGTGTGGAAAAAAGTGTAGAACCTGAGATATTTCCATGGAGCACTTTCTGTCAACCTAAGTGAGTGAGCAAAAATTATTATTAAATTGCTGGAGAGCCCGAGGGCTCATAGGTCAAGTGGACCTCAGGGTACCATTTCTGTGAAACAGATACAGATGGAGGGTATCTCTCTTGGAAAGCTGCCAAAATTATAATGATAGTGATGGGCAGGAACCTGCTGAGAACAAACACCTTGATAGCTGCCTAGCATTCACAGAATTGCCATTAACAATGCTCTTTTAGGATTAAAAAAAAAAAAAAAAAAAGAAGACAACTATTTAGATTTTGAAATGCAACCTACAAAATAGCTTCCAAAAAATGTTTATTTTTACTTTTAGAAAAACAAATGATAAATTCTTACTGTTGGTAGAGATAGCTATAATTTTATCAAATTAAAGCCATCTATAATTTTTTTTAATTAATGCTTCAAAACCCATGATGTTCTTCTAGACACAGACCCAAAATGCTAATAATTTTCAGATCATTTTTAAAAATATACCTCCATAAGGTTAAACAATTAACAGTTATTATATATTTAGATGTTATTTCTTCTTTTTTTTACTTATTTTGTGACCTCGATCTTTCTACTGGGCAATATAATGTAACTTTGATCTTAATTATGGAGATATTTTAAAATAAAAAATATATAATATCTCTGTGGTAATGAGATATAGGATAAAAAATTGAAATAATGAGTTGCCTTAAGCTCAATAGCCCATATATATCATGATTAAAAAACCCCCACTAATAGTGGGATTGGCTTTATAAATATGGATTGCAATGGGTGAAGCTAGGCAGTTCCTCAGGAAAGAATTTGCATAACAAAGGTACAGCAGTCAAAGGGAAATTCCTGTAAACAGCATCATAAAGTCAGATTTTGAAATATCCTAATTATTTTCTACACTTCATCCTGAATAAGACACCACCTGGGGGATATGACTGACCCTTGTAAAAGTGACAGTGTGAAAGTGCTGTGTATAGCAGCAGTGACCACGGTGATGACAGTGCATGTAAGTGTTCTTTTCCCCTTTTATGTGTCAATACACTCCAGAAAAGAAGTTTAATTATTTCTACCCCAAATAAAATTCTTTTGGTAACTAATATTTCTGAAATTTTCTGTATATTGCACATGATTTTTTGCTTTATAACTTTTCTTTTTAGTTAGATTAAGTAAGCAGTAAAAGGGCTTTGTGTTATTTGGTTATTTGGTTTGGGGCTTTTTGGTTTTGTGATTTTTTTGTTGGTTTGTTTGGTTTTGGGTTTTTTTTTTGGTTTTAAAAATTTGTTTATTTGATGTTGTTTTTATACAATTCTGGTATGCTTATTAAAAGTAAATCCTTTCCTTAGACATACAAATATCCCAATTAATAATAAAATACTAAGGATAACATAGGGTGTTGTCTTCTTAACTTCATTAATAACAAGGAAGAGTAATTCCAAGAGACTGAGGGAAGGGTGTAATCAACAATATTTTTTAAAACTGTATGTTGAATTAGTCTGTTTTCTTGTCTTTTGCCTGTAGACAGAGATAATGTCCCCTAAGACAATTTTTTATTCCAGGTACTTCTGTATTTTTCCTACTCTCAGCCTAGAACTAGCCCACCAAAAAAATTGCTGTTTTGAAGTGAAATCAAATATTAACACCATCTTTCCCACCCTTTGCTTTTGTGTATTAGTTGTACTGAAGGACACTAAATCACAAATTTGCTACCCTTCTTTTGACTGTACATATTCCATTTTCACACAGTAATCTTCCCCATTTCTGTTTTCCACACCTTTTCACTCAGAGGGTAGACAGCTCTTTGGTCTCTACAATTCAGTCTTTAAGTGTTGTGGTTTGTGGTAATTTATTTACTATTCTTGCTTGTGCTGCAAGTCACTCATGTTTACTCTGGGATTTTTTGATCACTAAAGTTCAGTCACTGTATAACGAATTTTTTATCTTTGTAGTTAAAATTTTGTTTACTTACTAGCTTGATACTAAACAACTTGATTGCAAATTCTGTTAATTTTGTTGAACTTTTCATATCCTTTCATGACAAAAAATTTAAGTTACATTTAAAGAATATCAATGGTTTTGTTTACCTTTTTTGTTAGTACTATTCCTTTTCTGTAGGAATAAGTGGTTGTTTGACATGGCAGGTATTATACATTTCTTTTTTATACATTACAAGCTCTTTTTTTCCCTGAACTTGTGTTGATAGGTAAGAGAAAACAGCAAAAGCAGCACTCCTAAGCATAAGGAATGCACAGGAGTGTACTAAGGACATTGCTACTAAGTCAAAATCCACCTGACTATTAAACTTCTAAAAAGTGGAACTGCTACTCTCACAGAGAAGAGAGATAAAGAATATTTGGGTTTGCAATTCGTAGTCACACTTCACAGGAAAGATTGAAGATATAGGATATATGTATATACCTGTATATGTATATAGAGAGGATATTCTAACGTCATAAGCTGGAGAGAGGTCCCAGTATCTTTTCTTTGAAAAAGCAAAAGTCATCTGTAAGAAGGCATCCACTTGCATACATATTTAATGTTACCTTGCAGAGACCATGGAAACTTCTCTTCACTGGGCTGTGATTTTATGGGGGAATACTTTAGTGGAACAAAATGCGTATCTTGGTGATTTAATCTTCATGAATATGAATACTGAATTACTCTTCAGTACTTCATTATTGCAATACCAAGAAATCTTTTCTAACCATGTTGAATACATGACACAAGACTGCCAATGAGAAGAGGTGATGACATTCTGGTTTTTTTACATTTAGGTATTTTACAAGAATCTATTAATTGCTTCAGTCAGTTGTTAAAATAAGTAAGCAAGATGCCCTCTGCACGTCTATCAGGATGACTGGCCTAATCAGGCTCAGCAAATTCAATGAGTATTTTGCTAAGCTTAATTAAAATTCAGCCCTGCATTTGAGTAAGCCGCAGTGGTTTGGCAGACCTTCAAAGGGCTACGCTGCAGCACAACAATAAAAGTGATAAAGGCACACAAGAACAATAAATATAATGCAAATGTTCCCATTATTCACAAATCGGGTATGATACTGCTCTTTAACTAGTTTCTGTTTTCTGCAGTGATAAAATTCAAATTTTTACATTTTTTGTTTTCAATCTCTGTGACTGTTATTTTTATCCACATACCATTTTCTAAGTAACTGAAGTGAAATAATTCTAATAATTTAATAACAATATGTAAATTATTGCCAGTACTGAGAGAATTGCATGGTTTTCCTTGGTAAAAATTTCAACAGGACTTTTGCTTTGCAGTGGCAAAACTTTAGACCCTTGGGGGATAACACCTCAGCTCAACCAGTTACTCCTTCAAGTATATTCTTCTTTTACATTTCTTGACTGTACCTCAGGCCTAGATATCTCCTAGCATTATGTTAATTGCAGTTCTTCAACATTAGACATGAAATGGAACCTTCCCTGCAGGTACTTCAGTTTTGATTTATAAATTAGGTTTGTATACAATCACAGATACTTGTTTTCTTTTGTTACAACATTTCTCCCATTCCCCACATGTGTTAAATAGCTTTGGAATGCTTATTTTTCACCCCTCATGAAAAAATGTTAGTTATACCATATTATTTATTCAGAATTAGAATTTATTTTTGAAGAAAAAAATGTTATGCTTTCTTTGAATGGCAAGGGCTCTGCATCACGAATAATTTACAGTTTACTCCTATGTCTTGTGCATCATGATGGTTCCCTTACCCTTGTCCCACTAGCTTTTTATCCTGGTATGGGACACTGATATTTCAATACTTTGTTTTCATTCTTAGCAAACACTACATGAACAGTCAATCTTGGCTGAAGATTTTTTTTTCCTTGAAAAAGTTATTACTTGGAAGAGTTATGTCATTCTCTCTCTTCTGCAATAAAGTAAACTAACAACTATGGTAACAGATTTTATAATGGAAAACAAACCCATTTTTCAACAACTAGAGAAGCAAAAGAGGAGCAATCAGCAAAAACTGAAACAAATAGCCATTGCTATTGAACACTGTGACTAAAATCAGATTTTAGTCATAGGAAATAAACTTTAGGATTATTTGGAATGAAAAATGGTAATTCAGAGATAAACAATGATAGAAACATCACACAGTGAAGTGGCATTCCTAGCTAATGGCATATTGTGTACTTTGATGTTTAGTATTTGCTAAAATTCATTATTTCTGTAGTGGCTTTTACAGTCAGAATCATAATTGTTTTTCAAGATAAATAAAAAACCACTTAAATATATATAAACGATAGGAAAATATATCCAACAATAAGAAAAATTCTTTGTATGAAATTAACGATATTCTTCTTTAAAATCATTTTACATGCTGCTAATTATGCTACTTTCACAACTGAACAGAGAATAAAGTGGAGTCCTTATTTCACGTGAAGTCCATAAACCTTGACAAAGCAGTACAAGTATGAAGCTTCTTCCTCTGTCAATAGAAGCAGATGATCTCTGTCATTTTTTCATTTCTTTTTTCTGCAAATCTAATCTGGACTTTGTTAAATGAAAACCTTTGCTTTCTTTCAGCAGATTTGCAGAGAGCAGATCCTTTGCTAGGTAGCTGTTCACCTATCAGTCACTAGCCATTTGTCCTGCCTCCATTCAGCCTTTCTGTTGTACAGTAATAGAAATGCTTCCATTTCTATCAAATTTAGAATATTTACAGGTAATGGCAAGAGGAAGAAAAGAAAATTGCAGAACTTATGCTTTTTTTAAAATTATTTTTTTGAATTTACTTTATTATTTTGTTTTGAAGTATATGAAAATATCTTGTTAAATGAGGAAGATTGCTAAGCATCCAAGGTGCTGAAAGATTGTGAGTACTGCCTACAAACTGTGACTAAACATTTAATTCATATTAAAAGCCATTCTTTACAATTCAGTATTTTTCCACACATCGTGACTAAGGATACAAAGTTATACAAATCTTTATAAATGAGGATTCTTTCTAACTGTTTTCCCCTATTTTTCTTCTAATAGCATGTACAATTAATCAGTCAGTAAAAGATCACTTAAAGATCATTTTTTTTATAAAAGATCTTTTTTTTATAAAAGTAAAGTCTCAGAAACAATAAGATTCTTTCCTAAATACTTATCTCAGTTCTCTTTTTGCTTTGAGAGAGAAAGTGTGACTAACACAATAAATGCTAAAACCTTACATTTACATAATAAGTTAGAGTATTATTACAGATCCATTGAAATATTTTTAAACATTTATTTCAGCAAAGTTTGTTATGGAGTTAGCATAGGTCTAAAATAACTTGTAATTTCCTGTTTCTCTGAGCATTAAAATAATATTTAGTTGGATCATCTGCTTGAACTGTAACAAAATTACTTTCAATAAACTAACATTAAATATGCTATGAGAAATGTTTAAAACAATAGGTTTCAAAGAAGTTGGAAGATTGTTCAAGTGTCTTGGTAGAGAGTTGGCTTTCTCATGTCAGAGTATGGAATGTGAAATTCCACAGCAAAAATTCTTTGTTCATGCAAATATTTGTCTTTGTAAATGTGAAATTCTCGAAGCTGCCTCAAAGTAGGATTTTTATTAAGTAATTTTAACATCAAGACCCTGCCTTTTACAAGCCAAAAACGAGACATTAGTGGAATTGAGGAACTAAATTAGATTTAACCTTTAATACAGATGTAGTAAAACATACAGGTATGTACCTGTATATAATATTTAGACTGAGAGACTGTTGCATTTAATAAGACTTTCCTTGCCCAAGTCTGTAGCAGCATCTAAAGAGCAATGCCACTGAACAACTTTCTGGATGATCTTTCTGTATTGATCCATTCCTTTCTCAAAGCAAGGAAGGCTTTCCAGGTGCTGGCAGCATTCATCAAAACTGCTGTAACTAACCACAGAAATCACTCTTTTGTTTCCCATTTCAGTGCTCACAAGTGCTTTCTCCTCTTCCCTTCAGTGCTTGCAACAGTTTTCACCATGTAAAAGTTTTGGGGCTTTTTTACCAATCAGATGTTCAGGGTTTCCACAGTAATTATATAATACAACCTATGCCAAAGCACTTTACCAGTTTGTGAAACTTTTTCGTTGTCTTTGTCTGCTTTCATAAGAACATTAGTAGTGATCCTCTCTAACTCTTTGGGGTGCAGTTTTGTCTGGGATTAACACATATAACATTTTGCAAATTAGGAAGGAAAAACAGCATAGAAGTTATGGCTGGATTTTTTTGTTATTCATAGGTATCATTTTAACTTTAATTAATCTGAAGAGACCTTATTATAAAAACTAAATTGGAAACTAAATAAGAAATGGAACGGAATTGAAGATTTGTTTGATACCATGTCAAGCCTCTAATCTGACTCAGTGGAATGGTGTGCAAGTGCCTGTGCCAGGGAATAAGTGAAATTTTACCTTACTCAGAGCTGTAGGGGTAGATGAACTGCAAATAACAGGGCAGCCACCATCAGTAAGTGGTCAGATCTGACTGTCTGCAAGCAAAGTGTCACTCACAGTTGAAGATAGTATAAATCAAGCATGAGATTTATAATTACAGATATTACAATACTTGGCATTATTAAAATTCACAACAGCTGACAGCTAAACATTCCAGCCTCCACAGCAGTTCTGGGAGATGATCAACAGAAAACTGTTAATATAGTAGTTTAATAATAGTTAATATTAGTTGAAGGTTAAAGGAAAAGGTGACAGCTGAAGAACAGAAGCTGAAGTATGCTCCTGGTTGTTCCACTAGCATTTACTGTTAGAACTGCAGTTTTTACTTTGTATTTTGTCTTGTTTCTGAAATTGGAAGGTTAATAACAAACTAAACTCAGAGCTGGACAAAAAAAAGGAAAAAAGAATAGCTGTTCCCTCACACATGGTGTAGAAAAAGAAGAAGGAGAGGTGCATAGTGAAAAGTTCTGGCAGTCAGGACCACGTATATCTATTGTTTGTAAGGACGCTACTGCTATGTTCATTTATGTATTTTAAAAACAAAATATGTGGTCATTTTTTGTAGTTGGTATGCAGTTTGTTGGCTTGGGTTTGGGTTTTGGAGGTTTGGTTTATTTGTTTGTTTGGGAGTTTTTTGGTGGTTTTTGTTTGTTTGTTTTTTTGTCTTTTTTTTAATATGCATTTACATATGGTTAAAGCAGAAAAGTATTCATGGCATCTAAAAGCACAGCAATGGAAACAACATCAGGCAAAGATCATGAGTAAATCAGTAAATAATGCTTCAAACACTGAGTTTTCAAGTTCTACAGTTTAATAATATCCACAGTAATGCTTGAGAGTATCTTTATGCACTTTAGTAAAATCTACATCCCCTCCTAGAATTCTGCTTTATGTGCAGTACTTCATAACTGCAACAAAGGTAAAATAACAGTAAAAATAAACATGAACCCTGTGTTCTGCCCCAGTGCTCTGCCACATTCACCTCTGTGAATCAGCTTAGCAGGACTTAGGGGCAATTTAAAACTGTACAGGCTGCCTGAGCTACACCTGCATGTTTGTTTATCATACACACAAACATCTCGTGGTGTGCCTGGGTGCCATTCATGTGAACACCGTGTTCACATCTGTCTCATGCATGTTTAATGTGTATGTGCATCGTATTGCATGTCCCTTTAATTGTGCTCATGAGAGTTTAATCTTCCTTCAGACACATGATAATTTCCTATGACTTACTTATTAGAAAGTATTTGTCTGCAAGGTGGATTTGACTAAAGTGTATTTCAATTTTTAAGCATTCAGCAGTGTTAAGCCTAAAAATCAGTGTCATTTTAGGAAACATCATTCATTTTACCCCAATATTTATAGACTGAATCATTTAATAATGCTGAATTTATATTGATAATTTGCATTCCAGTCCAGATAATTTCAATATTTAAGAGTTGAGGGGATTGAGCAGGGAAAGATTTTTATTTTGCTTTCTTACTCTTTATCTGGTAGTGTGGAAAGAAGCATAACAGCATTGTGATTGAAGTAGTTTTGACTGACAAAGATAGGTCTTTTCATTTTTTTTTTTTTTAATTAAAACTTTGGCAGTGACCTATGTATAGCTCATTCCACTTTATGTTATTTTGGGCATTGCAATTTTCAGAGCACAAAAGACATGAGAAATGTTTTGCATTTAGTTCAGCATGCATTTATTTCACAACTTTTCTGAAACACATGGGTGTATGCAAAAACTGAAGTTATTTTATAATCTTTGAACCCAATGATATGTCAAACTGATTGCATTAATTTATTTGTTCTTGTGCCTTCTATTTAGTGCTATCATCTCATGTCTGTACACTTGAAACGAATGGTTGGACTGTTAGGCTCTAATCCTATAAATTTCTCTTGGTTCAATTATTTAGACAAAATATGTGTTCCTAGGAGTTTCTGGGTGGCAGGCATGAAGTCTGTGGTCCTGTGGGATAAGCAGCTAGAAAGGCATAGAAAAATGACTTTTTCTTTTTACTTTGTTGAAAATTTATGATAAATTATTGTTTATGATAAATTATTGTTTTGAAAAATGTGGCTGATTGAAGTGGATTTTGATACATGAGATTAAAATGATGCTAAGGGTGACATCTGAAAACAGTAGTGGAACATTTATTTTCCAGTAGTTTCAAAAACTGATAAGGTGGCATTCCTATGCTGCTGTTTCTGAAGCTATTATTTTCTTTTACAGAAGTAATTAAAAAAAATTCTTTGAGTTATAGGCATGAGGAAAACTGTGCAAGTATTGTTTTCCTGCCTCACTCAATAAAAAAATGATGTGGCTATAAGATTATATGATAAGATCATCAATGTATTTCTTTTTTCAGAAGTATTAGTATTGCTATAAAGTGCAAATCCTGACTATCAGGTGTAATAGCATCACAAGTCCTTATCTGGAATCAGTCAAGGATAAATGTACACATAAAAGTACAAGGCACTCTGTAAGTGGATCTCACTGTTTTAGGCCACTAAGTAACCCTTGCACATAAATGTGACGACCCAGTCCTACCAGTCAGCGTTGATCTAATCCTAAATATTCTTCTTGGTTGGAAAATGCAAAACTCTGTCATATAGGTGTGGGAAAATGAGAGAAAATGACTGTTAGTTATTTGCACAAGGCAACGTAGTAAATGACACAAGGCTGGAGCTTCTGAATCTCTTATTATGAAATCATAATAAATTTTATTAAATTATTGATATTTTAAGTATAATTCTGTTTATATATTTATAAAATAGCTTAAATTTTAAGTTACACGAGTTCTTTAGTTGCAGTCTCCTGATATAACTAGCTTGTATGAAATAAAAAATGCTAGGCATAAACATATGCTGAACTATATCAAATTAACAACTGTCAAGAAGTGATTTCCAGAAATTAATTTAATATTATATCTTTGCTGTAGACTTAAAAATTCACATAAGCAAATGTTGATTTATAGGTTGAACTTCAGATTTTGCTGAGGAAAGTTTTAGGGAAAGGTCTTTCATCCCCTTTCGCCTTCAAATTTCACTTAGTATTCTGTTCATACTCAATTTTAATTGCCATGTTATAGTTTGCAAAGATGGTATGCAGCTGTAAAATGCTGCACTTTATTGCAGCAAGAGGAATATTTATCTGAACAGATACATTACTGTTACTGTAAAGAATGGGCCTATTTTACTTTATCAGCAGCTGAGGGGAAGGTTAATGGCTGTGATGTATCTTTTACGTTGTCTGTGAAACATGGAGTGCTCGGCACTGTTAAGATTTACAGTGTGGAAGACAAAACGTGTGCTATTCCAAGCACTCTTTTAACAGCAGACTGTCAACTTGGGAATTAACTTCAAAACCCCTAAATATCTTAAAAAAACATTAAGACTGGAAAAGAAAATAATTTCTTCACATAAATTCATACTTTTAAGCCGAAGTGCATGGGAAGACCTTATAAATTTTCCAGATGTCCTAAGCAAGAAAAGAATGCAAATGACCAGGATGTTTTCAATATTCATTGTATTTCCATCTGTAGTGCAGCAGGATACAGGAACAAAACCATACAAAAATGGTTTAATTTTTATTGGAGAAAGAGTCAGTACCTTCAGAGAGTACACAATCATCCTTTAGTCTGCTATTGGGAGGTCCAATCTATTCAGCAAGAAGGGCCAGGGGGCAGCTTAGGTCTACATGAATACAGTGATAAATATAAAGGATAAGGAAGATACTCAGCTCTTGAGGTTTCCCATCCTTTTTTTTTCATGTAGCTGAATAACAACAGAATGGTGACACACCATCCCAGTGGGATGAGGTGTCCTATCGCAGCTAGCCAGACTGCTGTAGGGTCACTGCACTTCTGGCAGGACAGACTCTAGTCCATTCAGTACAGGAATAATTAGGACTATGTCCATTAAAGATTATGTATTCTGTACTTGTGAAAGCTAGTGATGGCACATATAGAGTCTGATCACTTGAACACAATTCAGAGCTCTCTTTTGGACAACATCGCACAGGAATGCTTGAGCATGTTTTAGATGAGCATGGTTTAGTTGAGGCATTAGGGTATGGGTTGGACTCCATGATCTTTAAGGTCTCTTCCAACCTTGTGATTCTGTGAATTCTGTGAATGTTGGAGTAGCATCATAAACAACCAAAAAGCCAACTGAGAACAGTCCCAAATTAGTGTGTTTGTTAGAACTATCCAGTAAGACAGAAATGCGACATTTGTTTCATAATTCTTTTTTTCTAGAGTCTATATAGCTCCTTTTGAAAAGCTTGAGCTTTCATTTATGTGTCTGAATTTTTGGGAGGGCTTTTATCCCACACCCGTGCAAAAAGGCTCTGCACTTCCTCTGTGCAGCTCTCCTTTACTGGAGAAGATGGGAAGTTTCATTAGGTATGGAAAGGAAGATGAAAGACAATAATTTTCCCAGTAGACAATTCAAAAGTTTGGAGTTGTCAGTTTTATCCCTTGCTTCCACAGACATCAATACATTTGTACAAATTTAGTAATTTAATTTGAAACTGGCCCAAGAGGCCAGGAATCAGATGATCAGATCATCTCCATCCTCCAAGATAAACAGATATACTACTGGGAAACAATGTCAAATTCCTGTTTCTCTGTTGTTTGTAAACCTGATACTGGAGTTCCCTTCAGCAAGCTGACCCACTTTTAATTTCAAGGAAAGGAGTAATACTGACTTCCTCTATAGGACAATCATAATTAGTGGTTACAAACATTTCCTACAACTTTGATTTAAAATACAATAGTATTGGGTACTGAAAACTGTAATAGTACCAGACTGTGTTCTCTTAGGATTAAAAATTTAGATTCGTGGGTCATGTTCTATTTTCTTCCTGATCTAGGATCATAGTATTTCTGAACAAGTTTAAATGTAGAAGGAGCATCAGAACAAGAAGCCACTTTGAAGTTCCTCAGGTAATAGCAATGATATTAACTACTACATACAAAGTTTTAGGGTTAGACAGAGGATAAGTTAAATATCTCAGAATCATACCTGTTAAGGTGTGACTTTAGAAAAACACCTGAGACTGTTCTCATGATGTAGCAATCATTTTTGCCATATAATTAGTTACCATGAAATGGACTGCCTTTGTCACCTGCAGGGGAGAGTCTGTCCATGGACTTTCAGCTGTGTTAGCAGACAGTTCATGTGCATTGTAGAGAGAGTTGGAACCACCATAATATCTCAGTAAATAATTTGATACATTTTCAGGTTTTGAAATGTAAAAGTTTGTTCTGAGAAGTGGAAGGAAGGATATCAACAGGGTCATATTGATATTGTTTATTAGAGTTTGTACATTGAACTCTCTGACCTTCTGTTTCATAGCTAAGAGAATAACATTCAACAGATTAACATTATTAACTTTTCTCTATTTTATTTATCCATACATAATTTACACTGAAAGACATGTATTTAAAGCTAGGCTTATCTTGATAAAACCTTCCAATGATTATTAATTTTATTTCATGAAATATACTAGGTTTTTGTTTTCTTTTAAGCCATTTTGGTCTGCTTAGGTTTCCAAGATTCTTTTAATATATTGTACTTTTCAAAAGGCAATCCATTGTTATAGCTTCAGAGCTTCAGTTTGAGTATTTTTGGGATGGTGTATAGTTTCATGGAAGAAATAAGTGTTTACCTTGTAAAAATTTTATTATTTTGTTTTTGTTTAGTACTACATCAACCAGAGAAAATTAATTGTAGTTCTATGTATTGAAATTATCTTTCCATGAGATGATAAAGGGAAAGATAACTTTCTCCCTTTAGTGAAGCTTTCTCAGTCCATAGGGAAGATATCCTTAATTGCCTGCTTCTCTTTCTTCTCATTTGATTATTTCAGATAACCTTCACAGACTTTTCAAACTTTTCAAATGAGAACATCCTTCTTTTCTTTATAGTAAAGTGTTAAGAACATTAACAACCTTCCATCTGCAATATTTCATAGTCTGTCAGACTTAACAGAGACCTAAAAAAAAAATAAGATAAATGTTTTGGGATAATTCTGTAATACTTCCCATTTGACATTTAATATCTTTGTGAGAAAGACCTTTAATAGCCAATGTTGCTATAAATGTATGTATATAAGTAAGGGTGTAAAATATAAGGCTTTTTCTTTAATCAAGTAACCAGACACTGGTTTGTTTATTAAGTATATATATATTTTTTTTTTTTATCATACACAGTGCTGAAAGGAGGAGGTCAGTGTGGCAAGCAGCTGGGAAATTTGGTTGTAGGTGCAAGTCTGAGATCCTAACTTATCTGCTCTTCAGCTTTAGGAAAATTACACACTTCTTGGGTCTCATTAAAAAAAACCAAAAAAAAAAAAAAAAAAAAAAAAAAAAAAAAAAAAAAAAAAAAAAAAACAAAAAAAAAAAACAACAACTGTGTGCTATGCAATTAATACTATGTTCATAGAAAAAAACCAGAATATTTTGGATTGGAAGGGGCCTTTAAAAGTCATCTAGTCCAACCTTCCTGCAATGAACAGGGACATCTTCAACTAGGTCTGGTTGGTCAGTGCCCCTCCAGCGTGACCTGGAATATTTCCAGAGATGGGGCACCTACCATCTACCTCTCTGGGTTATCTGAACTATCTGTTCCATTGTTTCACTCACTTTATTTTAAGAGATTTCATCCTTCTATCTGGTCTGGATCTGCCCTCTTAGTTTAAAACCGTTACCCCTTTTTAAACAGGTCTGGCTAAACTCTACATTTCCAGTTTGACTTTGTGGCTCTTCCCATTGTTTTTCTTATTTTGTGGTAGCTACAAAATGTCCTTTCTTTTTTAGCGGAAGGAAATGCATTATTTAAAGGTTCTGTTGTCCGTCTTTTTGCTTCTGGTGACATAAAGGCTTCCTGGTCCCCAGGATCAGCTCAGCTGGTCAGAGCATGGTGCTAATAATGCCAAGTTTGTGGGTTTAGTCCCTCTACAGGCCATTCACTTAAGAGCTGAACTTGATCCTTGTGGGTTCCTTCCAGCTCAGAATATTCTGTGATTCTGTGATATATTCTAATGTATTTACTGCCTCTCTTTCAGGGGTCATGTTCTCATGATTCTTGCTTGAGAGGAAACTTCCTAGAAACTCTTTGGGGGTTTGTTTGAATGTTTTGTATTATTTGTTTGCTTTATTGCTAAATTCAGTCTCAGTTTGTTGAACTACTCTGATTTTGCTAGGTTTAGTAGCATATAGCTCAAACTGATGGCATGTTTCCCAAGCCTTGTTTGTAGAAACTCTCTTCCAACATATTCCAAGGAATACAGTGTCTATGCATTTCTCTCATTCTTGCAGCCAAACTCAGAACATGCCTTTCCAAGATGAGTGATGATACAAGTAAATCATTTGTGACCTCTGCAGCAATGCCAAAGCTGAAAAAAATCCTGTTGAAGGCCATTAACGGCCACAGCATCCTGGATTCATAAATCATCTGGTTCAGTTTTTAGCTGTTTGGTTTTTTTCACTCCAGCCCTTAAGGAAAGAAACTGCCACAAAGCAGAACTGTATAAGGTTTAGGTGTGAATGCCCTAAATTCATTCCATGGTTCTCTGTTCCTGCATCTGTTCCACTTGGTAAGGCTATCTGCCAGCCTCCAGGTGAGAAAACAGGATGATGTAAGTGAAAAGACACAATTGTGTACTGCCAGCATCATGAAAAGACCAGCTTTTTCAAAAAACAAACAAAAACCAAAACAAACCCCAAAACCAACAATAACAAACAACCAGAGATTTCAGTTTAAATTATAACTTCTAAAGGACAATACAAAATAGAATTTAAACAATGAAAGTTTCTACTAGAATAGCTACAGATTTAAGTAGTACACTTAGTTTCTGGATGCTACATAATTGTCATCCAACTGAAGTTATCATAATCAAGTAGATCTGGAATTAAAATATTAATAATTAGACCATTTTAGGCAACCCAGAACTCCTAACTCTTGGTTCCCAGCATTGAATTTTTGCAATCAAATTAAAGGAATCAAGTTAGATGCAAGCTTTGCCTCACACTTCAGTGGTATCAAAATTTAGGAGCAACAAGATGTTCCTTTCTAACACTGAGGGTTTTTCCACACCTTGGTGTCTTTCTAAAGGCCTCATTGTATTCAGGTTCTATTTACATTTTTCCTTTTACAAAAGCTCTCTGAGTGTATTGCTATCAGTGAAAGCAATATATACCATAAACTTGGGATAAATAATGAGAATTGACTTTCCCCTGTCAGGTTGATTTTTTTGTTTGTTTCTGGTTTTGTTTTTTTTTTTTCTTGAGAACACATATTCTCCAGAATTCACATTCTAGCTTCTGTATGTAATTGAAATATACTAGAGGTTATTAATGGTTGGAGATATATGTGCAACTGAGGGTTTTCACAGAGCAAGTATTATAGATCTGAAAGATCCCTAGTTCAAAATGCATGGTTACTTATGCTGGAAAATATTTCTAAATTTTTTACTTTTCAGAGTGTATTGACCAAAGTCATACGATTGTTTTCTTCTCAACTGTTAAACTTTTTAATAATGTCACCAGTCTCATTATTTGAACTGTAGTTGTGATCACTATGGAAACTCAGATTTGTGACTCAGTTATTCAGATTCAAAGGGCCTATTTCATCTAATTTAAATAAATAAGATGAGATTAACATCTCTCCTGAATTAAAAAAAAAAAAAAAAGACTTTGTGTTTTTTGTTTGCTATCACAGAAATATCTATTTTTTTTATTTTTCTGTTTCAGCTTTTTCATTAACCTAATACTAAAAAGACAACAAAAAGCTGCCTAAAACAATGCAGGTGGTTCTATTGAACAAGAGAAAAGCAAAGTCACAATATATTGGTATGCAGACCTTTTTAAAAACATTGAATAAAAGGCAAATTATTTTGAGAGACAGATTACTGAAGTAAAAAGATATTTTCCATATATTGAGCTTTGTTTCTTCTGTTCTTCTTGCCTTTCCTTCTTCCCTTTCCTAATTCGTATTTGGACAATAAAAACCAAATAAGATTGTTATACTGCTGCTATTGTTATCACTATGGCAATCCATATCACTGTTACTTCAATTTTTCTTTATTCACAAGTCTGAGGATCTAGAAAGTGGTGTAAAACATCATACATAGATTTTTCTGTTTTTTAAAAAAGTGGGTTGTGATATTATTTAGTTCTGTCTTGTTACAATCCCATAATATTGTCCATATAATCTCGTCAAGTGATTTCATGAATTTCTCCTTTGAGATATTTTTATCCTAGAAGTTATTCATTATGTAATCCAAAAGTGTTGTCTAAATTAAACTTTCCCAACTATTGTAAGGGTGAGATAGTCGTTCTGCATCACTTATATCAAAATGTATCTGCTTAATAGCAGAATTTACCTCACCCTAGAAGTGCACATCTTCACTTAAAAATACAAATTGAGATAGCATTTAAAACTCAATCTCTATACTTAAGTTGGAATTAAGTAAATGAGAATTCAGAAGTGTCAGTTTTGTGTGTTGAAGACATGGGGAAGCTGTTTTCAGAAGTTAACAGAAACATGCAGAGTAAGATCCCAGCAATGGACAAAAAAATTAGGGAAAGAAATGACAAAGATGACTCAGCCTTTGCTTTTCTTCATGTCTGCTTTGCTTGGGAGCTTGGGGAAATGTAGGTGTGCATGTGCCTCTCTTTCCTCCTTCAGCCTTAAGGTGCTGCCCCTTCTTTCCCTGTAATTGCATGGCTGTTGAACCAAATAGAAAATCCTACAACCCCAATAAGACAATATTTCATTAGGTCCAGATCAGAGAATTGGCAGATTTTAAGGATTTTCTTTTCTGAAATCTCTTGATGTCACCCTGAACCTCTAGTGCATTTTTTCAATAATACTTTTAACTAGCCCTTTGAAGGAGAAGTATATGAGGACAAAAAATCTGAAATTGATATAAAACTTCTCTCAAAGGCATACTCAAGTTCAGTTTGCTACAACAGCATGTGTTTTCTCCTAAATCTATCATACGTCATTGGAAATCTAAGTTAATTTTTATGCCAATACTTAGAATATGTATAGTAGGCTACCATTTATCTTGCATTTTTACTAGGCTTAAATAATTGTGATAATGAAGAACAAAGATATAGTGATAATAAATCTATTAAATATTGTATTTTTAATCAAACATTGTCTGAGTGTTACAGATTTCAAAAATAGAAAACTGAAAGGAGAAAAATGTAATTGATTGAAGTGTCCATGCATTGGTTAGTGTGGATAGTCTCCAAAATTAGAGAATTATTTTGATATTTTAGTTAACAGAGACAATTACTCAACTTCCTTACGGAAGGAAGGTCTATTGAAAGAAATGGAGAAGTAACACAAAGTGTTCCCATTGGCATTCAAGCATTCCTTCCATAGGTTTACAAAAACCTGTTCATATTTTTAAGATGCAGTTTCAATACAGAAATGTGGAAAATAGCAGGAAAGCATGCCTGAGAAATTTTATTTACACAGTCAAAATCCTGTACTGCAGAAAGATGAATTTTGCTCTTGTTGCTATAGATTATATTAAAAAAAAAAAAAAAAAGTCCCTTAGGTGGATTTCTTGCTCAGAAAGAAGGCTTTCTTAACTTACTCATAGATGTAGAACTGCATAGTTACCTTCCTTACCTTCAATATTACATATGAGGAAAAATGAAAGGGTTTGTTTCATAGGCTATGTTCTCTGACAGAAAAAAAAAAAAAATTCTCTTCAAGTTAAAGTAGTTAATTTATTTATTCTTTCTTTTCATATTGTTTTTAAAGCTATGACTTCTTCAGATAAAGGGATTCACATTTTTCCTCTACTATCATGTACAGAATCTAGAATATTATTTTTCATGAATTTTAATGTAAGATACATGAATAATTTAACTATATTTTCTGATTCCTATAAGAAAATCATCAGAAGTGTAAATGGGTCATCAATGTTGAAATGAATATACAGAGACTGTTCTCATACTGGGCAAAATTTTTTCTGTGGTTCTCATTTTTTTAGCAATAAGAGATTTGAACCTTCTAAGGTCTGATTTCTCCATCAGATTCCAGAGTTGAGTTTTTTTATGAAGAAAATAAGGGGAAGATTGCAAAACTGCTTTGAGTGCTTGGGGCATAAAGAAAGAAATATAATTTTAGCTAGGGCTTGAGTCCAAGATGCTCACAGCAACTTAGTATAGCAGAAGGGGATTTGTAGTAATATGAGTTCATAATTGTATGGTCTGAAAAACACAGGCAGCAGTCAGAAAACTTTGAAGTTCAAGCCAATTCCATGCTTAACATTTGCTGAGCTTTTTATCTTCATTCAACAATGATCTTTTTACTAATACCTGCTTTTAATCCAACCAGTGGCATTGTTTTCAAGCGTCATGGCTGCCTCATGAGCTTATTTAAACATGTATTTGGGCAAGGTGAACATTCCAGTGGGCAAAAAAATAGCTAAAATACAAGGTTTTTCAGCAGTCATTGAATTAAAAATTAAGAAATGAAGATTAAGATTATCTAGTTAAAGATTATCTAGTTCTAACCTGCCGCTTCTCTTTCCCCAGCTAGCTGATGTTATGAGTGGGGGCCGGCAGTTTTTCCCCCTGGAGCTCCTTGGATCCCAGTTGTCAGTTGTTTCGGCGCAGTATAAAACACAGGCAGCGCACAGGGGTCCCAGGGAAACTTTATTTGATGGTGTTTCTTCCCCTCTTTCTTCCTGGGCCCCGATTAAGGGGCCAACAAAGACTTATATCTCAGGGGAAAGTCAGGGGCAGACCCAACCTCCAACAAATCAGGAGAGTTGGGAGTAAAAACCTGGGTGGGTATAACAGTAGTGAACCAATAAACTTCCAAGGGAGGAAAAACGGTTTTAGGAAATGGGTAAAGTTTGGAGAAATAGAAACTAGAAACTAGCTGACGACATTTCTGGGAAAAGGGTGGAGACAAAAGAAAACCAGCACCAAGGAAAACCACTAAATCACAAATCAAACCATAGACCTACTGATAAAACAAAAGCACGATACAACACTAACCCTCCTGCCATGGGCAGGGGCGACTTCTACTAGACCAGGCTGCTCAAAGCTCTGTCCAACCTGGCTTTGAACAGTGACAGGAATAGGGCTTCTCTGGATAATCTGTGCCAGTGTCTCACCACCCTGACAGCGAAGAATTTCCTCCTAATGTTTGATCTATACCTACCCTCTTTTAATTTGAAGCCATTTCCCCTTGTCCTGTCACTACCTGCTCCTATAAAAAGCATCTATATGTGCCTTGTAGCCCCTTTTAGGCACTGGAGCTGCCATAAGGTCATTCCCCAGTCCTCAATTCTCTCAGCCTTTCCTCACAGCAGAGGTGCTCAATGCCTCTGATCGTCTTTGTGCCTCCTCTGGGCTCACTCCAACAGGGCCCTGTCCCTCCTGTGCTGATAATCCAAGACCTGAATGCACCACTCTGGCTGGGGGTTCAGAACATTGAGATTAAAACCATTTAGACTACAAACATTCTTCATGTTCCTAGGCTGGAAGAAAAGACTTTGTTTTGCCGTTCAGCCTGGCATCCTGCATTGATTCAGCTTAATCAATTCATTGAGATAATTTTCCAGCACTGCAGTGTGGAACTATGAAAGGTATTTCTGAGGCTGATGTAAGCTTGCAGTTATTTTATCTGAGATCAAGAGACAATTGACAGTACACTATCTGGATATTTAATGGTTTTCTCAAAATTAATTACTTCCTTTTTAATATAAAAAGGTAAACATGGTCATCAATCTGCTATGAAAGAAACAATTCTGTATTCAGGTTCTCAGCTTCTGAATGAAAAGTGCATTATACCTTTATTTATTTTATGTTGCTTTTATTATGCAAATATTACACTAATATATTTCTATAAAATATGCTCACATTTGAAGCAAGGATTTTACTTTTCTTCCTTAGCTGTTGAAAAACTTGTTAAGGTTCCTTTTCTGGTAGGCTCTCTGTAAAGACAGCATGTTACGCTGAGCCAGCAGAGATTAGACTAAATGAGAACACACTTGCCATAAATTTAACAGGGTTCATTTTCTAAAGCAACTGCTTTATGCATCTGCAAGTGGAAAGAAATAGAGCAGCAAACTCCTAATTTTTCATACACATATAAAAACTGAAATAGTGAATGTCTTGATTTAAATCTTCAGAGAAATATTGGTTTTATTAGTTATAGAACAGAGTACAATGCTCAAAAAAGGGGAAAATGGTGGAGAATTTTTGGGGTTTGTACCTGCATAAAAAAATAACTGGTTGACTTTTTGCTTCTCCACAACATTTTTGTAAATATTGGAGTGCAAATCACTGGATTGAACCGTTCTGTAAACTTCTCCATTCCATAAATTTCAGTAGTGCATGTAAAATCTGTTTCTACCACACATTTATTCCAGATTAGATCTATTTCCACTTCAAGTCACTAATAATAATTCTACTGACTGGAATGCAACAGGATCACTAGGTTGCATATCAATTGCTGTTAGCCCGTAAGGTGATTGAGTTTAAAGGCAGGAATAGCCATTCTAGCAATTGACTTTTAAAACTATCCAAGATAGGTGTGTACTTGAAAGATAAGTACAAAAAAATTGTCTTTCTGCACATTTCCTGCTTATAAGTCAGCTTTTGTGGGTATCCAGCAGAGTAATGAAAATATAGTGTGTGGTCATGTATACTTAAGGTAGACTTAACTCTTCAGAATTCTTTTTGTCAGAAAGTATTAAATGCCATGAGTTTGGAGCTTTTAAGTTACATTATAGAAACTCAGGGAAACTGTTCTTTTCATATAGTAACATATAAAAAAAGAAAATCAGGCTACTCAAAAGTTGCATGTCTAGATAGGTCTTGGACCAAATGGAAAGAAGGAAACAGCAAGAGAATAAAGAAGCTATTAATGCATCCAAAAGATATGTAAGATAACTCTTTCACAAGGAAGTTAAATACTCATGCAAAAGAGATGTCAGAGAGTAATGACATTTCAAAAAGCAATAAATTAATATCTGATTGTAATGATTACAATTAATGCATTTTCAGGCCAGATAAAATAACTTTTTAGTTATTTTTCTAGAAATAATAATTAAATACTTGGGTAGCTAACCTTGAGATGGCACTAGACTTTTTTTTCTTTTATTTTGTAGAAACTTTCTGCATGGTGTGTTGGATTTTTAATAGAATTTTTCAACATAAAATCAGAAAACATTTTCATAATTGTATCTGCGTAACATCTTTCAAATCTGTGCATTGTTCTTCATGATAAAATTCCATATGTCTTTTCTCCCTCTTTTGAAGTGCAATCTAATGTAGGGGTAGAATATCTTGTATAGAATACAGATAATAACCAGCAAAAATAGTGATTCAGCACTGTACGAAAATAAAATTTTGGGTTGGTAATTTGTTACATTTTATTCTGACATTAATATATGTTAATTTCACCCTAGCTATAATCTGACTATCACATCGAGTATTTAGTACTTTTTTACCCATTAACTATGAGTCACATATAGAAGTCTTCTGCCAGGAAAACTGGCTGAAGAAAAAGAAACCAATGTTATTAAAGGATGTATGTGTGATGTGAATGATGTATTTATATTCTAGAAGAAATTGGTGTTGCAGATTTGTATTACTATAAACTGGAATGCTTTGAAGGAAAATGTTCTTTATGTATGTTTTACTGTGTGCACTATCTTTATAGTGGCTTTGTATAATTATTGCATCTTATTCCTATATAGTATTAGTATGTTCACCTGGAAAATAGAAGTGAACAAAACAGGTACTTAATATTACAGTCAATATATTGTACTCCAAAGCTATAGAAAGCAATATGAATGCAATCTATTTATTTTAGAAAATCTCTATTTTATAAGAAAAAATTTGGAATTTTTGCATTAGTTGTGCAAAAGTAGTTTCACGCTACCTTTTCTGCTTTGCTTGACTATTTGGACTGAGTGTCATAGCTCTGAAAGGGAAAACTGGTAATGAAAATGCTTGATTGTACTTTTTTGTCACAGCTGAAGATGAGAGAGGAAGGATAGAGCAGGGAATCAGGTGTAAGGCTAAAAGCCAAGAGGACATGTCAGGGTTTTCCAAGATCTTTGGGCACTAGAAATGCATTCAGATCTCTCAATGGTTTGGTTTCAGTGTCACCTTCTTGGGCTGAGAGGAAAATCTTCCAACTCAGAGCACTGGGTGTGGAAATCCATACAGCTTCACTACAGGGTCTGTCAAAATAAAAAAGGCAAATTTGTCTATGTCTATAATTTTAATTTTAGAGGCTTGTCTGAGCATGACTTCATTGCAGAGGTCCTAAATATCCTATGTAAATGCATTTAAGTCACTGAGGCCTCTGCAGCTTGCAGCTTCTGGGGGTTTTTCATTAGAAAGTCTCCTATCTCTGAAAGTTGCACAATTTTGTGGCATCATTAAAATATTATATTCAATCACTTCTTTCCTCTGGATGAGTTACCCCAAATTATATACTGACCTGTAAGCAATTGAAATGTTCATGGTCAAACAAAAATAACTGATCTCAGTTCTCTGTCTTTGTAACTGATATTTAATTACATGCCATTCCAAGTTTCCTGGACATGGAGGAGAATCAGGACCTACTATTTCCTGGGGAAAGACTTGTCTCTCTCAGTGCTACCAGCAGGTTCAGTCTGTTCAGCAGAGTATTATTAAATAGGAAGTTCTGCTATTTTCCCTTTACCCAAATAAACGCACACAAGTTAAAATTACTTAAATGATCATATCCTAATGTCTGTAAAAACAGTAAAATGAAAGTGTAAACATTTTCCTCAGTCTTTGATATGATTTTTGATGCAGATAATGATGACTCATTTCACTAAATTTTTGGACTTTCTTTTTCTTCTGTCTTACTAAAGCAGACATTTATGTGATTTTGTTCAGCCTAAGTAGACCTTTCATTTAAAAGAATATTGAGAGCTGGATCTTTATTGGCAATGAAATATTTCACATTACTCTTTCCAATTATAAGAACATGTGCACACCATTTCAGGCCCTAAGGCTTAACTGACAGCAGGGGTGCACCCTGGGGATGCTGGCACGTCTTGGGAATGTGCTCTAGGAACTGAGGCACATGCATGACTAGAAGAAAGTATTCCAGAAAATTTAGTGATCTTTTCAGGGGAAGATGAACATATCAAGGTTTTTTGTATGTAGGTTTGAAAATAGGTAAATAGTTTCAGTAATTGTTGTAAGAAATTTAAAACTTTTCTTAACCCATGAAAGAAGAATCTTAGTCTTTTAATATACTGTCTTCCTTTACTCTCATATTTAGCTAATTGATTTCAATTACAAATAAAATTCAACATTTTTTTCAAAATGCTTCTAACGTTTTTCTTTTCAAATTTGCAACTCTTCAGACACCACACATTTATGATCATCATATATTCTAGACATAGATGATGCTTACTTTGGTATTGTGGCTTTGAGCCTTTGCCCTGATAATGTAGCATTCAAAGAGGTGAGAATATCCAAGAGCTGTTTAGCCAATGCTGTGTACTTTAATTGAATTAATAGAATATTCCCCTTTCATTATGGATACCAAAGCTAAATGAAATAACTCAGTGAGGACATCTCATTTTACAGTAGTGCTAAAGCAGCAATGAATGTTACATCATTAAGTCAATGGCCTTATTTTCCCCATTCTCTGTACTTTGATTTGTGTCTTTGGACATTCTTGGAATGAATAGTTTGGCTTCTTTTGCATGAAACTACATCCAAATCTCTAGTTAGGATTTTGTGTTCAGTCTGTGAAGTTAGAAGAAAACAGTCTAAAGTAAAACCTGCAAAAATGTATATCAGAGAAATAAGGTACTCGTTTGCTGTCCACATCAATTTCAGTGGTACATATGGATGTATATTAAATACTGTATTTATTTATTATAGCATTTAGAAACCAGGAATTTGTGATGTCAAGAGGGATTGGCTTACATTGTATTTTTTGTATTATTTGATGAATGAAACTAGCAATTTGCCCAAATCTGTATACTTTTGCTTTTATAATTAACTCTGTTCTTGTCCACACAAGCAGTAAAGGAGTAAATGCAATTACTGAATTAGTTAGATATTAAGGCAAGTCTCTGATGCATTATTGACACTCTACAAGGTCTTCGGAACTTATGAATTCTTGAATTAGCTTTATTAGACAAGTTGATGAAGCAAACATTCCATAATATACTTACAGGCTTTGGAGAGCAGATTCAGCATAAAAGCTTGTATTGAAAACACTGAAATTACTATTTAATTGAATAATTTTTTTCTGGGTATGCTTGAATATAAATATCACATAGATTTCTATCTATCTGTAGTCAAATCTTCTTACATATGCAAGTAAATTTACAGCCCTGAGTCATACCTTCCATTTTAACCTACTGCAGACACTCAATCTCTCCTTCCTATTTTTTATGGCTCTCATCTTCTGTAAACATGCATATGCACAATTGAACAAGACTGCTGGGTGCCCAGAAGCTGTAATGGCTGTAAGATGTATGGAACTTTAATGAGTCTCTTTGTCATCCTCAGGGTTGTTTAAGCAGGTTTCAAAGTGTTACATATTCCCACTGCCCAACTCGTGGTAATGCAACTATGAGTCTAATGTAGTTTGGGTCTCTCTATAGACAATGGAAAACCAGAATCACTTTCCTCATCAAAATGGAAACACTTCATAATTCAGGCACTAAGTTCAGGGTGATAAACTGTGTCCCCTCCCGCCCCCAAAGTGAAACACCCTTCTAGAACCTGAAAGAGTAACAAGTTTGCAGAAGATACAGAGACAGGAGCAGTTAGACAACTGATAAAGCTGTTTTCATTATCGATTTCACTTGCTGTTGCAATTCACCAATCATTGCCATTTTAAATTTTTAAACAACTCTGTTTTGATGAAAATAGAGGTGCATGTCAAGGTGAATTCCTGCCTCTAAAGATTTTCACTCTGAAGAAAGAGACAAGGGTAAGTAAAAGCAGCAGCCGATTTTTTATCCAAAATACAGGTCCTAATATGCCTAAAGGTTTCATCTCATTTTCATAGCAGCAGCAATTTTAACAAAAATTAGGAAAAAACCCCAATGTTAACACTAATAGGAGAATCAACAGCACAGGATTTTTTGATCTGAGAAAGCTTTTAATATAGTGTAACTGAAAACATATTTGTGAAGTTACAAAGTTTTCAGAAAATGGCTTTGCTCTATGCATGACAATAGACCAGTACCTTAAAATATCAGTTATGTAGCTGAAAAGACTGTATAGGATTATCTTTACCTTCTAGAGTTTACTGAAATACCAGAAGGGGGGATTAATGTTCTAACTATGTGCCACAGTTCTCAGTGATTTGATTTTAGTTTGTTTTAAACCATATTAGCAGTAGTACTGTGCTACATTAAAAGTTCACCTGAATGAAAATGCAGTGCCTGGAAAGGCACAGACTTCATGTTTTGTACACCCACCAGCACCAGTTCTCCTCCCTTTGGTGGTGTGGCTTCTCACCCTGATTTCTTCCAGGTGAATAAAAACCTGTGCACATGAATCTGCTGCAGCATAACAGGTCTAAACGCAGCTGTCTTTTTCCGAGTCTGTTTTCCTTCCACTTTACAATAAACAATGTTGTTCTTATGACCTATTGATGTTCAATTCCATCTTAGAGTTAGTTAAAGGAGGACAGTAATTGCTTTGTGGCAATGAATACTTAAGTGGTTTAATATAGTTATAGAGCCATTTCTTCTTATCTCATAAAACATGAACCAAAAATTTCTTTGTAGAATAGCACAGCTGGAGACAGGGACAGTGCTGCACAAACCATGCTGGGATGCTGTTTTTCTTATTTAGTCATCTCCTACTGGCCACTCTGGGAAGAAAACTGGGTCTGACAAGATTCTGATCTGCCAGAAGCCATTTCTGTGTTCTTTTATACCTTCAGAATACAGTATGTGTCAAATACAGTATGAACAGCTCTTACATGAAATAGAAGTCCAGAAATACTTAATAAAATTCTGCAGCAAAAATATCAGTAATTTCTTCCCACTTTCTGCTTGTTCATGAACCTTATGCCTATTCAAAATGCAAAATGCTTAACCACTCTGAAGCTCAGTGATGTCTGCAGCACACTGCCTGTTAGTGGCAATATGTACATTGCATCTGCTCTTTGTTGGAAGGGTCCATTTGATTAGTATTACTGAAAAGAAGAAAGAGTTAAACCTCTATAAATTGTATCGTATTGTTAATTGTAAGCTTAAAACAATAAATAGTTCAGCATCTTAAAATGATACCTGTTACTTCCTTTGGAGAGTTGCTGCAAATCTTCACATAATTTCACTGCAGAGATACTAAAAGATATAAAATTGTACTTTCAAACACAAATATGTGTTTTAAAGTATAGATTTTAATTACCATAGGTCCACAGGTTTTTGTCCCATCTAATTGCTAGAAAATTCTAATCATTAAAGTAACATACATTTCATAATACTTATCTCCTGAGAGAAAATCCTGAGATTTCTCTGAGGAAAGTATTTTTCTCGATTTGTTGGGCTTTACAAATCCCACACAGAGTCCAATAGAAGCCTTGCAATGCCAAGTTGGCAGAGGCTGCAGTATTAGCTACAAGAAGGCTTAAGAAAGAGACTGTCAACATTTCCTCCTACAGACCCTAAATAGCTATGGGACATGAACAGAGCTTTGTATAAAAATGTGCTCTTGTCCAGCAAGGAAAGAAAATCAATTCTGAATTCATGCTATGGCCTATCATGACAGTGCCTCTGCTCCTCTTCACTAGGTTTTTTCTCTGTGGAATTGAAGCAGAATATAGGCTTGGCCTGCCCTTTTTTAATGTTGATAATTTTTGACTTAAGTGATTTCTAGTAGAAAGAAGACAAGGATTAGCTTTTGAAAGAATAATGTCTCTCTTTCTCTCTCCTTTCCTCTATCATGAAATAGACAGACTGAAAAAAAAAATGCAGGTAGTTAGGAACAGTGAAGTACATTAAGCTTAGAAAGCCTTGGATCGTGATTCCACTTCATCATTTGATTTTAGGAATAACTCAAATTCAGAGTCTGTGACATGAGCAAAAATGCTGCTGCTTCTGGCTCGACGGACATAAATCCATGTAGCTGTGCTGCTTTCCTTTTTCTCTTTAAGCAGTCAGATCTCTTTGTGATGAATGCCTTTGTTTTCTTCCACCTGTCCAGTAGACTGGTTGTTATATATTACCATGAAACATCATCTCATTTTAAATAGAATTCAAGATTTTCATCTTTGAAAACAAGCCAGTACAGTGTCACTATGCAAGATTAGACATTCAGTCTTTCCAATGACAACTCCCAGTGAAGCAGATGTTCACAAGGCATTATTTTGTTAATTTCTTACATTCTATAAAATAAAACAGCCACCTGAGAGTAAACAGTTTTTGTGAAATGAAACCTCAAATATTACTTTGGTAGTTGCTGAACTGTTAAACAAAACATAGAGAACAATTAAACTAGGACTGATTTTTTTTTAATTTTTTTTTTAATTTTTTTTTTTTGGCTGTGTATAAGAACATAGTTTTGAACAATATAAGTCTCCTGCCATGATATTTCAACTACCATGTGAATATAACTATTTAATTTCTAGCAGAATTTTTTTTTCCTTCACACTACAGAGGAAGATCTCTTACAAGTTCTAGCTCAATATGGATGTGCCTGGTTTAGGTGCTGATTGTTCTCACCGAATTATCTAAATTTTGTGTCAGAATGACATTTATCCACCATTTGGATTTTACGCATGGTTTATATACTTCTACTCATTAGAATAAAGCTTTTTAAAAAAAATTGAAAGCATTCTTTTGTGAAATGATAGTGATATATTGCAGCAAGATGACTTTTCTGAAATCAAGCTTCTCTTATGAACTTCTGATGTGATATTTCAAAATTAAGTTTTTCTTTAGACTTTAGACTTAAAATGGTAAATCAAACCTCTGTCTTCTTCATGAGGAAAAAAAAAAGGCCTTGGGGAGTCTACTTTTGACCTTTCAAACTCTAAAAGCTTACACTTTTTAGGACTTCTGAAGATAAATAGAAGAAAATAACATTTCTTGCCCCTCAAAAGAATACATTTTCCCATCTCCTTCACGACTCAGCTATTATATTGGTAATAATTGGTAATAATAATTGGTGGTTTTCAGCAGGTTTTTTTCCATACTCAAGAATTCATTTGTTCTTGGCTCTTTTTACTTTCTAATAATTTCACTTAGGCTTTCATACTCATACTTGATTTTAATAGAGATTACAATCTGTATAATTTCACTTTTCTTTTTGACACCTCTTTGTAAAGATATTTCATGAGTCTTTACTGCATGTAAGATCGATTGGCTGGCACTAGTATTTATTCGGGGGACTCTGTGACACTGAATGTCTGAGGCAGGGATACCTTCCTGGAATAAGTTATCTGTCTTCAGGTGTCTACATGAATAACCACAGCTCTGCCCTGTGTTCAGAATTTCATTATCATAAATGGGCACCTGCTAAATTGAATATTTAAAGAACAATTGCTCTCCTTCTGAAGTGGTCACATTGAGCAGTGAAATGAATCTCTTGCCTCAGGCCCATGCCTCTATTGGCTGGGGGTAGCATTTTCAGGTTGGCATTTGGGGTGTGCTGGGGTGGCTGAGACAGCCTGGAGCTGCAGCATGGTGCAGCCTGCAGGGGCTTGCAGCCCTCTGGGTGATGTGAGGGAGGGGTACCTCTCACCTCCAATTTGTGCATCTGCTCAGGCTGCTGAACCAGGCTTCTGTGTAGGGTTTGCTGGCTGCCAGTGCAGTGCTGGACACACTGCTTAGTATTGCTGCCTGATACATCTGTTCAAAGGTATTTTACTATTCTGAGGTGGAAGCTTCTCTTGTTAGACAAGTTTATTCTTCTGCAAGTGAAAGATGTCTGTGACTTGAGATTTGTATGAGTACTTAAGAGAAGCATCTGTAAATGTTGGTTTCCTATGTTTGCATGGGTTTATATTCCCAACTTCATGTTCAACCTGAGGGACTGACTTTTTTGCGTATTTATTTTTCTTTTAGCACAAACATTGAGATACTTGACTAGATCTAGAATACTTTGTACTTTATTTTGCTCTTTTTCTATTTCTAAAGGTAAGATGATAAATTACTAACAAAGCCAAGTAAATAAAACAGCTGAAAACTTTTCTAATGGATACAGAAAGAAAGATCTGATTTTATTACAGTTAGAATGAAGTCAGGCTGTGATGTTTGAGTTTATGTAAACATAATAAGAACTTCTGAAAATGTTATTTCAAAAGAAATATAAGATTTATAAAGTTATCAGATAAATTTACTTTTTTTTTTTTCTAGGATGTGCATTGTTTTGAATTACTGGATTGCCAGTTTGTATTTTGCGTTGTCAGAAATTGCAAAACCATAATTTTATCAGCAAAGATTTTTTCAATTGCATTTGCTTTCAGTTAATAGGACCATATTATCTGTGGGTGTTTCTGTGTGGGTTTGTCCCCACATCAGATTGTAAATGAAGAATGACAAAGGATAAAAGCCATTTAGTTTTATCATTTTTAAATCAAAATAAAGCTGTCTGATGAATAACAATAAAATATCACACAACTGCCAATGTTCCTAATTAGTAGGATTTACAGGGTTTGATATATTCAGCAGTATGACTTCTGTTTGTGGCTAAAAATTAATGCTAATGATCTGTGTAGTGTTAAAATACAGATACTGCATTGTCAAAAACTGTTATAAATGTAAAGACTCTTTTGTGCAAAATCTTGAAGGAAAAATAAATACAGCTGTAATTCCCAGAAAAAGTTATTATCTTCTCAGTTATGTGTGCAGAAAACTTGTTCCAAATCAAAGTGTGGCTATTTTCCTATGTTTATTTTCACATGAGTTTCTTGATTAGGTTTAAAAAATTTTGTACTGATTTTGCTTTCTGTTTCAAGGGAGAAGGAGTGTCAAGTGCAATCAAGTAAAGAAAATAGATGGAAACAGGTGGACATTCTATTTCAATGTTCTTTGAGAATTCTCTATCTGATTATATCCTGTATTTACTTGTTTATCAAACTTAGGTCCAGCTCTTTTCCCACTGAAATTAATACAAATATCTTCATTCATTTTGCTGGTTATGAGTTTCGCATTCCATTTTTCTGGTACTAACTCACTTGAAAATTAGCCAATAGCTCTTGTTTTTTACAAAAGGAAATTAGCTAAGGAATAATTACTTTTTTTCTTTTTTAAACAGTGAACACAAGCATCTTTTTAAATTCACCTAATAATTGTACATAAAGTATATACATAAAACTATGTACGATAATACATTCTTTCCTTTGAGAGAAATAATGCATTTCAATACTTGATATAGTTCTTCAGCTTTCTAATTTTTTGGAATACAAGTGAGTCATGGGAGACAAGAAAATGTTAATTCAAAGATTTAATTATGTATCTGATATTTAATCACTCAAAATAAAAATTCCACTTTAGAGGAAAATATAAAGTTTTAGGAGAAGGTGATTGAATAGGAAGTTGTTCTTATAGATATAGAGAGGAGAAGGAGACTCTTCAAGTTTAGTCTTTCCTCAGAATTTACATCACTCCAGTGAAAGAATAAAGGAGAATCGAATGTCAGCTTCACCAGTTTCTCAGACAGTCATTACTGGCAAATTTTCAATATATCCACTGGTATGTTAGCACCAAAATATTCTTGAGTTTTGGGGTATTGATAAATGTCCAAGAATGATATTTGTCATATGGCAGTACATAAGAAAGGATAGCAGTATTCTAAACTTCTCTGAGTCCAGGTTTGTCTGTCTTTAAACTTCACGTAACTTTTGAGGCTAATAATCCCAAGACCACTCAAGATGTAAAGAGGAAGAGTTGACAAGATCTTATTGCAATGTTTTAGCACCATGTTGATTTGGGAGAGTAAATGATATTTGAGAGACAAGGATTGATAAAAATTCAAGAAACTAAAAGTCCAACTGAAGCTGGGAACTTTACTAAGGAATATGATGAATAACATTTAGAGAGCAATGAGGACAAGTCAAGATGGCAATCCTAAAGAAATTTTGGGGAAAAAAACGCTGTATTGCAAAACTGGAAGACCTTGTATGTAGGAAATCAATCCAATGCAAGCCACAGGAGCCCGCATAAGAAACTGAAAGATAAGAGAAGGAAGAGAAGGAACTGACTTAGCAAAGGATTAGGCTTTAGATAGGGTCACAACTGTAATTTCTACTTGTCAATGAATTTGATGCAGCTCCCTAAAAGCTCATTTGTCTATGGCAATTTATTACAGACATATTACTCTGAAAGGAATAAGGACTTTTAACTATAAAGTTCAATGTCTGAGAGTGAGATTATTCTTCCTTCTTCTTGAAGAATTCTCTTGATTTATTCGGACCTATCACTAAATCAGTAATACAGTCATTTTCTTTTATTTGCTAGAATTAGGCAAAATAAATTTTTAAAAATCTGTATCCTGTAGAAGATGAAGGAAACAACTTTCTTCAACATGGTTAGACAGCAGCAATTGCACCTTGAGTTAGGGGACTTGTAAGAGTAAAAAGATACGATGTTCAGATAGTGGAAAGACAAAACTGAGAAATGGAGTTTAGTAGCAACTGTTGCCTCTATGAGAAAGACAGAAAAGAAAGAAAAATTTTCCTCATCTTTCCTTTTCCTTTGAAAAAAAAAATTAAACAAGACTAGGTGACTTTATCAACTGTGAATATTTATCTTTTATGGGAAGAATACCAGTCACCTACTGTGCTTCCTGCTAATACTAGTACTCCTTCCAGTACATACTTGGTACTTAGTTCTTGCACATGCTGCACTTAGTTCTCTAAAACCTGAACTGTATAGTTTCAAAGCTGTGTTTTTAAGTGGAATTTTGATTAAACAAAATTTTTTCATCTCTTTTTCTTGGATAAGCAAAGATGATTTTTTCATTTCAGAGTTATGTCCACCATCTTCTTAGTTATCTGGTGACAAATTCTCATTTTGGTGGTCATGTCTAAATACACTCAGAATATAGTGAAGTATTTTATGATGTGTAATTTTAAAATGCATGTCCTTTTTTAAAAGGTATATTTCTTTATGGTTATGTTTTCACTGTAAAGTTAATTAATGTTCTTAAGGACAATCAAGATATATCGATCTGTGGGTGTCCTACTGAATGTAATAAGTAGTGGTTGGCTGTCTTTTTAAAGTTCAGTTTGAACCTGGGCATGGAGATTTTGTAAAACACATTTTGCAAAACATTGGAAAAACATCCATACACTATATGTTGGCAGAGGAAATGGACATTTTTGAGTGAAATTAAACCAAGTGTTTTCATTCCTCACAGTATAACTCTTGTGATCCATGTCACTTCTTTTATACTCTATTTATTCTAAAGGTAGTGGTTTATAACTGAGTTTGTTAAAGTCTCTGGTGATTTGCAGAGGATGTTGTGTTTTTGATGCTGGTAGATACTGTGTCCATTCATAGAATGTAGTATTTTTTTTTTCTGAGGTTCTTGTGATGTTTGCTACATTCTTTGTCGCCTCAAGAGTTGCAGGAAGTGGAAAACATAGTACACAAAGAAAGTTTTGAATTATGAGTTTCCCTCATATTACTAAATTACAGAAAGGGATCCCCTTTGGTAGGCCCATTACCTGGCTTAGGAAATTACTTTCCATGCATCCCAGGAGTCTTCTGGAATGCCTACAGCTTACTGGGCTACTTGTCCAGCAGATGTTGAGGTGGTTGATGTTCCCCAGCAGGACAAGACCCAAAGAAGGCTTTGGCAACAGACTCCCCTTGACCAAGCAACCTGCAGCAAACTCCAAACACTGGTTTCCCTTTGTTGCCTTGGTCTCTGGCTCTTACCCGTGAGTTTCCAGCCTGCTCATGACTATTCCTCAGAATGTGCTTCTATCTTGATGTAGAGTGAAACTTCAGTATTTCAAGAGTTCTAATATATCTAAAGTGTATCTAGAATAAATGTATGGAAGGCAAACTTTTAACACAACATTCATCTCTAAGACACTCATCACAGTTTTTGAAAGTGAGAAACTACATGTAGGAGAAAAGAAATATTTGGAGAACTACCCTTGAGTGTAATAGGGCTTTTCTTTTTAAATGTCTATAATATTACTTACAATACTACAATGTACTAGGGTACATGGGTCAGTTCCAGTCGTTATGTGGATGCTGCATTTGCTGTCAGTGTGTAAGGGAGGAGCTGGATGTAAGCTGGTCTCCCTGCTCTGTGCTCAGGTGAGGACAGTGTGTGACTGTGTGAGCAGAGAGAGCACCAGCAACTGCATTTACCTAACTGAATGAATCATTCTTTCTAGAGCAATTGAGTGGAGGAAAATTACAACATAAACCTTTTTGTAGTCTTGTCCCTAAATACATGGTTGGAAAAATACAGGATTATTTCCACTGTCATGGATATTTTTCATCAGCTTTTAAATGTTAGGATGATAGGCAAGCTATTGACTTTCCTTTCAAAATGTAATATTTGTTAAATTATATGTAATTGCTTGGAGTATACAGTAAAGTTATTGCAAGGAAAAATTTGAGTGTTTGGTGATTGCCCAAAAAGCCTTTGCTGCTTTTCATGGCACAGAAGTCTTGGTATCAAATAGATTGCCATGCAATTAAAATATTTCTGAAAGAAAATTCATTTCATCTATTGCAAAGCCTGCTTATACAAGAAAGGACTTGACTGAAATAATTTTATAGTCCTGTAGTTACTGATCCTGGCTGTATTGATCCAGAGAATTGTTGGCTTTCAATTACTTCAGTGGGAGGTAAATGCACTCATGATTTTAAGAGCAGGACATTTGCCAAATGTCATAAATATATAAAAGAGATCTACTGTATATGGAAGCACAAGTTTTTATTGCCAGTCACTTTACCACCTGGACTATTCTAACAGAAAACCTGTTCATCCATATAGAAAATTGTCTGCAGACAGCTGAAAACTCTGATATAGTGACTGGGAAAAATCTCCTGTGAATTGAAATATTTATAAGTTAGTTGTCCTTTCTAAGGTATTTCCCTCATTTTAGTTACCCCAAAGTTTTTGTGTGTAGTTTTTGCTTCACATGTTACTGCTAGCAGAGCAATGGGTATATTGAGGTATATTGAGGGTATAATGAGTCTGAGGATGCACAGAACATTGTTAGCTTGGATCCAGACCCATCCCTCAATCTCAAACAGGTAGACTGCTTCTGTTGCCCTTAAGATTTTATTTAATAATTTACTTGAAGTAATATAATTTTCTTTATTGTTAGATTAAGGTCCACCCACTTACAGTTTGGAAGTATTCTAAATAATATTGGAAACTAAAAAAAACCATGTTGCTTGAATATGGCTTTCCCAAATATTGTTTTAAGTATCATCCTACCCACTCAAATGAGCATCTAATAAGAATTATTTACCATTTTCCTTGCATATGAGAATAAATAAAAGATGCCGGGAAAGAAAAGTATCATGAAAGGCAATTAAAACTCTTTTTAAAAACAAACCTGTGCCATTTTCATCCCCAAAACGACTATTTTCAATTTACATCTTTAGAACAAGGATGTACCAGCTCTTCATGAAAATAGTGAGTTAGAAATAACTTTTCTCAGCTTTTTTCTTAGACTCAAAAGAATTTCAGAAACTGCAACCAATATTGCTCATACCACTGTCTTGCAGCAAAGATGAAAATAGCATGACTTCTCATACTTGTATATTGTTGATTCATTAGCAGGAAATTTTGTCTGTCTTCAGAATATCCTGTGCTAATTATTCGAAAAGAAAAACATTTCCCTCAATAACAATGACAATGATCCAATTACTTAAAAATACTTACTCTTTGACGTTAATGTTCATTGCAAGCAAGTTTAACAGAAACTAGCCTTTAACAAGAGATTCATTGGCTATACCCTACTTTTGTATCCTATTAAAAAACACTGTGTAAAAAATCAGATATATCAGGGTTAATATTGGAGCAGTGATCCAATTTTACTCTTTATCTTCTATATTTTGTATTAAGGGAAATGACTCATTGCTAATAGAAGTCTAAGTGATTTTAACATCGATCCTAGAGGTATTACAGGTGTTTCAGCCTGTTTCATTTATTAGAGCATTTTGTATTTATCTCTCAAGTATCTTCCTTCAAAAGGGATATCTGCTGCATTTCTGCATCATACCCAGTATCAATCACTTTGATTAGGGTCTCACTCCACAAACCAAACAGCTTTTCTTCCATGGCAGCTCCATATGTTTGCTGCAGCTGTTACAGTTTCCAGGCAGAATGTGACTGTACTCTGTTCAGAGTTTGTGTTCCTGTCAAAGAGGCAGAAAATTATTCCTCTCTGCTTTGATTTGCCTTGAAGTCGAGTGACTTGAAATCTGCCCTACAGCTAGACTAGGGTTGCCTACAAAAACATACACAGAATTGCATCTGAGTTACTTTTTTCACAGCTATGAGTCCAAAGAGTGCACACTGCCAAGGCTTGTTCCCACAGCACTGATTGAATACCAGGTCAAAGAAGTTTCATTGCTGGAGAGGTTTCTCCATGGAGCTTTTAGCCCAGATCCAATGACAGAAGAATGCTATCGCTATTGTAGCTATGAGTATGAAATGTATTGAGATTTATTAATGATTTTATGATTTCTAACTCAGGAAAACATTTCTCTTTTGTTATTATTTTTTGTCTTGCTCTACGACAGTTTGTAAAGCTATGTAAAGCCCTGTACACTGCACTACAGCGCAGTATTAGTACTTACACAGTACACTGAACAGAGTACACAGTGAAAAATGTGCCAATTAGGAGATCCTTCTCTATTTGAAGAAATACTATATATTTATGTGAAGAACATAAATCCCCAGCTTACTATGATTTAATTACCTCTAAGATAAAACAGAGAACTCAGGTTATTAAAACACATATGTATGATTGCAACTGAAACTCCCCACCAGTAAGGAGAGATGATTTTTTTAAAAATTCTAATCACTGGCTAATTCTGACAGTAGTCAGCATTGTAAGAACTTTATTTATCCTGAAAAAAATATGTACTCGTTCAGCAACTAAGCATTGATTTGTCACTTTTCTTTGCATTTCATTAGCTGGCTGCAAAAATAAATATGCAATGGATCATTACTTTTTGGTGACAAAAAACACAGTTTGGCATGCCTTAAATATGCTTTTAATGAAATTTGTAATAGTGCACATGTCCTGATGACAAGTATTTTAAAAACCCTGTGAGTCCATAAACTCAGTTTGAAAATTAAGGTTCAACACAGCTGAATGAATGTAATGTATTCACTTTCCTAGAGGTGTGAAAAATGACTTCAATATCACAATATCTTACTGTTCACTGGTCCTCTATCTCTGTGATTGCACATTACTACTCTGGTTTTAGCAACTCAGTAGCTGGAGAGAAAAGTTGTTCCTGATGGTACCTGGACACTGTTTCTCTGTGTGTGTGACACCAGGGTGACTGTAAATAGTTGAGCTGTCACAGCACAGAATTTTCCTGTTTCCCACCAAGAAGGAAAAGCAGGAAGCACATGCAGAATATCAAACACGTGCACCATGGCAGCAATGCAGCTACTCTTACAGGAGTAAGACTGTTTTAATAAGGAAACTAGCTCAATGAAAAAATCCCTCTTACAAAACATGAAAAAATCCTTCTTACAAAACAAAACAGGATCTAGAATTTTTAATTTATCTTTGTCGGATAATTTTGTTCCCTCCTTCCCAGGAAATGTAAATTTTGGCTGAATATATATAAAAAAAAGTGTCTTTGAACACTTTTTTTTTTCGTCTGATGTACAGAATACAGGCATCTAAAAGCAACAAAAGCAAAAGTATCTGGGTTTTGGTTTTCAATTTCCTAACAAAATGCTTAGCCTTTTCACTGGAGGAAGAAATTTTCTATCCTATTTCAAAGCCAAAATAACTTTTTGTTGTTATAGTAAAAATGCTTTCTAAAAATTTTTTCTTAGGTATTGCAAAAATAATGTTCTTGAACTCCTGGATGGGAATAGGAAAAGTACATTTATTATCTGTATGAATACCCTTGTCCAACAAAGCACTTAACTTTAAAGTGTGAATAAAGCCAGATTTTAGAGAAACTTAAGTGCTGCTCTGAACAAGGTTGTGGAGGGAAAGTTTTTAATTATTAAATTATCAGAGGGACATATTAGTTTTGTTCTCTGCTCCTCACACGCCCCTTTCCCTAGTTATTAAGTGCTAAAGTGAGGGTTCCTGTTGTTTAATTGTGGAAAAGAAAATGAGAGGATTGAAAGCATGCTGAAAACACCAGGGAGGGGGGGAAAGCCCATCTGGGGAGTCCCAAAGCACTGGTGCCCAATGGTGCCCTTGGGTTTCGAGGGGCTCAAGTCCTGTGTTGAGCCCTTCAGCAGTAATTGCAGTCTGGCAGTGTTATACTGTGTGAACAGCTAATATAATTTCTGGTCCCTCAGGAAGATTAAATGCTTGCAGATTTGTGCTGGCTATAAACCAGTTTGTGTTCCAGATCCAAATGCTGGGATTCTAGCTAAAATTATCTTGCCTCTGTAACTGTGACACTGATGACATTAGGAATCAGTTGTGGTTATTGGCTCAGACCTCAAATGCCAACCCTTCACAGAGCAGGCCCCTTCCCTCTCTCAGATTGCAAAGCATTTTTAAAGGAGTAGACATGTATATTATTTGTTAGCAGAGAATCAAAGTAGCTGTATAGTAAATGTTTTCAGAATGTAATTAATGGTTATTTTGTGTAGGAATCATGAACGGTGAGAAGCATACTGCAGTGTGTATGAATAATTCAGACATCATCTAAAAATCTAAATGTTTTCTGGTAATTTTTGCTAATTAAAAATTAAATTTACCTGTATTTTACTCTGTGTGCTGTTACTTAGGTATGTTTTAATTGTGGTGAGTCAAAATCTAGTCATAGAATCACACTAAAGAAGAAAGATTTTCTGCTAGATTTTCTAGAATGTCAATAGTCAATGGATGTATATTGAACTCCTATATTTTTATTTCATTAAATAAAAAAGCAAAGTTAATTTAAAAGTAAACTTATGCTCATCTTATGTGTGCACAAAGACAGTCGATCAATATATCTATTTTGTCTATTTAATATCTATTCAGCAAAGCTTTAGTTGTGCTCATTTTAAGAAGTAGGCAGTCATTCTGTAGTTGGTAAGGCTCTTTTGAAGCTTTTCAGACCAGAAACAGGGCACGGTACTGCCCCTCACAAAACTGCTTACTGAGGTGGTTGTTCATTAGGATAAAATAGAAAATATTTTGATTTCTTGTTTTATTGTATACATAAATCTTTGTACAAAGTATTGTACTTTGTAACATAATGTTTTAATGAAACCAACAAAAATCTAAATTAAGATGGGAATAATGGGGCAGACTGCTTCCAGATGAGACATCGTATGTCCTGGATTCAAGGGTGGTGGTTACCGTGAAAACTCCATAGGTCTCAAGCACTTGGATTCTGTATCACTTAATACTTGGCAATATTTTATTTCATCTGTTCAAATGAATTCTCAGTAGCTGTAATGAATCCTTTCCTTTCTGGCAGGGAATTATATGATTCCCTAATATTGACTCAGTTCCCTTGCATATTCAATGCAAAATCATTGGACATTTGTTAATGGAAGAATTAACATGTACCAAAAAGGAATTGCATCAGGGAGATTATATTTGCTAATAGATTTTTTCTGCTATGCTAAATTATATTCTTTCTTTATAAATCTTTATTAAACACTGCCAATTCAGCATCTTTAACCTGATTGTTTCATTTGCATGCTTTGCCTTTGTGATTGGATTACAGTTTGTTGTACTTTACTCTTCATTATCATCTCTCTGGATGTGTAATTATGCATTATTACTTAATATTCAATTTGCTTTGTCCAGTATTTGAGTATAAGGTATTGAGGCAATAATATGCAAAAATATTTTTCTGCTTCTTCAAGCCCTTCTGCAACCCTTCACCTCAGCCTCTGCAACTGCGGAAAAAATTAAATGGTATTAACTTTGGTGCCCAAATTTCAAATATCTTTTAATATATTCTCAAGGACAGCAAATTAGCACAGGGAAACAAATAGTGATAAAATATACAAGATTATATAAAATGTTTTTATTTTAAATAATTTATTATTATTAATTATTTAAATACGCTTTATAGCAAATAAACTTCAAACTTAAAAACCAAACATCTGTGTTTTCTGACTTACCTAGATTTAAATCAATAACTTACTCAATTGCTACAGTAGAGTGACTTAAGGTGTACCTCAGAGAAATAAAGGGAAGAGCTATGAGAAAGATAAAGAACTGGCTAACCGAGAGAATGCAAAGTGTGTATGTTAAGAGTTCTCTAAATAGGGATTAGTAATGACATTATTCAAGGATAATTTTTCATATTCATCCTCATTAGTGTGTTGATTAATGACATTACAGGAAGAATGACAAATGTGCCAAAGGGGGCTTTGGTGATGAAGAGAACTGGGACAGTTCGTAGCTAATAACGATACAACCCAAAAGCACATCAGTTAGAGATGGTAATTAAGGAAATACCTCTCCTTGAATCAGTCTCTTATGGATGACCAAACTGTAAATATTATATACCTCTGGAAAAGTCTATCCTGATTTTAATCACTCATAGGGCCTCGCTTATAGAAACATTTATATTCTGGTCTGTTAAGTTAGAAAACAGCACAATCTCTTCACAAGTAGTCACATGAACAAGGTAAGGGCAGCAGGTACAAGTTGCACTGGGAGACACTAGCTCAACATAAGAAAGAAATTTTTTACAGCAGGAGCAATCAATCACTGCAACAACTTTCCAAGAGACATAGAATCCTAGAATGGTTTGGGTTGGAAGTAGGCATTGAAGATCACCGGGTTCTAAACCTTCTGCCATGGGCAGGGGCACGTTCCACTAGACCAGGCAGCTCAGACCCCAATCCAGCCTGGCCTTGAACACTTCCAGGGATGGGGCATCCATAGCTTCTCTGTTCCAGTGCATACATTCATATATCTGATCTATACCCAATCTTGTTCAGTTTGAAGCCATTCTACATTGTCCTGTCACTATATGCCCTGGTAAATTCTCTTGCTCCTTCTTTCCTGTAAGCTCCCTTCAGGTACTGGAAAGCTGCAGTTACATCACCCCAAAGCCTTCTTTTTTCTAGGCATGGTAGAGTCTCTACTGCTGCTTTCCACATATGTTACTAATTGCCTTCTAATTATGTACTCTTATATCAAGACAAAACCCATGGGACATGGCAGAAAAGATAACTCTATTTCTAGAAAATTCTTTAAGTCTTTGTGTTCCAGTTTCACCTGAAACCATTTTGGTAGAAGAACTGGGCACTGAAAAATGTTTGGACAAACTGGAAGAATGGATCTGATTGTCTAGCTGAATCTCAAATTTCTGAGCCTCATCAGTGAGTTATGTGGCATTAAGACTATAGCTGCTTCTTTGTATTTTAGAGGGTCTTCAGTATCTGCTTTAAGATCATTTACTCATGGCTCTGGAAGAGAAAGCACTCATTGCAGGTCAGTTTTAGCAGAAGCACATGGAAATCCTTTGCAGACTTGATGTCAAAATTATGCCTGAAAATCAGCTCTGGATTTAAATAACAAAGCTGTAAAGTCTGTTATCTTCAGATATGACTACAGCAAGCTGGTAAACATTTAACAGTTTGCAATAAAACCTGTGAGATTAAGCAGCACCATTATGTCTAGCCTTCTGTATCAACTCCTAATGAGTGGCTGTCTGAAAGAAATAAGCAAATACAAATTTGAATATGAATGCTGACTAGGCAAAGCCATTTTGTAATATGAGAAATAAAATAATTTAATCTGAGGATTCTAACTTTAGATATAATTTCTGTTCTGAAATATTAAAATTTAGGGAAGATTTTAAGGAAGTGTTTGTCTTTAACTTTTTCTAGTACAAAGCAATAAACAGCCTTAATTAGATAAATGTCCTCATTTTTTCCAGCCCATCACTAAAAACATGGATTTGTACAATCACTGATTGGAAAAGCCATCTGTGTTACCTATAACTTTGTAACATTCAATATCGATAGATCTCTTTGTGACAGACAAGTAAGTATCTTCCCTGAGGTTGTTGTGGCTGATAAAACCCATCACCCTAGTGTTTCAGTTTGACTTTTACTTTTCTTTCTTTGTAAACCTACTGTGCTTTCTGTCATAGTCTATAGCATTGCTGTTGATGAACATCCTAAATTACTTTTCAGAAAACTACTTTAAATCATGTCTGAATTAGATTGTTCCTTTCTTTTTCTTTTTTTCCTTCTTCTCTTTAAAAATGAGAATCATGCACAATTAATCAGGGCATATATATGTGTTTTCATGTGTGTGTGTATATATATATATGAATGGGTGTATGAATGGATGCACTGCAGAAATACATATGAACCCCTGCATATGTTTACAGGACCAGGGACTTTTCCTTCCAAGTTACTATTGGCAATAGTAAGTTACTATAAGCAATAGCAAGTAACTTTAAGTTACTATAAGCAATAGCAGCAGTTCCTCCTGCCTGCTGCTCTAATAAAAAGTGTTCTTAACAGAGCTGCATGAAATTGTATTTCTCCTGAAAAACCCTTGTGGTCAATGTTTGAGGGCTTCAGTGATAGGCTTTTTTAGAATCATTAATGGAATACTGCCAGATTTCACACTTTAACAATACTGTTGAGGTATCCCAGATAACCGTTCAACAAGCTCACTTCTGCTGCCTCTTGGTAATTTTAACCAATTTTAAAACCACTTTGAGTGGCTCTAACTTTTATCAGCAGAGTCATCTATGTTTCTTTGATACTTTGAATGGGTTGATTGTCCTTATTGTATATAGATATGTCTGAGGTTGTAATACAAACTCAACATCCTATTCAAAGAGTCACAACAAATATATGATTGTTATAGGAACATATTTCCCTATTATCTTGCACTTTAAAAAAATTTTCACTTTGTTAACTGTTCCAACTGGTCACAGTCCTTCTCCAAAAAAGACTAATCAATCCCACACAATGCCTGGAGATGCCTCAGAGCATGGAAACTTCACACTGACAAAACCAGAGGTATTTAGCAGAACCTCCTTGTAAATCTTTCAAATGCTACAGGAAGAGGTAAATAAGTAGTAGAGTGACAAGAATATGAAAAAGTCCCCCAGTTATTTTTTAAAATACAGGATCAATATCATCCACCTCAGGAATTTATACTCAAAATATCAGCTCTTGTCATGTGTCTTGGCTTTTTCATTTAGACGCTACACCTGAAATGATACTTTTGTAAATTCATAATCCTTCAAGTGGTCCAATTACAAATCCTCAGTTATTCCTGCACTGTGTTCTTGGACTCCTCCTGATGTCTCATGAGGGACCTGTTTAGTTGTTCTGCACAGGAATTTCAGGTCCTTAGCAGACCTGACCTGCTCAGTGCTATTATTTATAATCTTTCTGAGCTTCTGCTGATAGAAGAGTTTCCACACTACAGTTTTTGAACTGAATTATGTTTACATCCTGAGCTTTTCAAATTGGAAGAGTTTTCCTGGTAGCAACTCTTTGTGACAGGTAGATGATAACAACTTACACATGAAAATGAACATTCTAGGTGTTTGAACTAATGTGCCCCGTTCTACCACCATCACTGAGCCCTGCTGTGACGGACAATAAGCCATTCTGTGACTGTGGGTGAAATGTTCAATGTCTCCATGCAGCAATTGTTCTGTATTTAAAAAGGGAATACAGATTACTTACACATTTTTGTACATTGTATTCGGGACTCTGGAGCAGAATGTGCTGTACAAGTAGGAGCCTTACACCCGCTCTGAGTGCACGTGTAATGGATTCACCAGCACTGCGTGCACAGAGGAAAGACATTCTGAGTAGTAATTTCAAAGGAAGGCAGTGCATTTATTATGCTTTTAGGGTTTCCATTTGCCTGCTTCCCAGCTGATTCTCTAAATGCCACCATACTGTGATGTCCATGTCATCATCTATTATGGAGGAAAAAAAAAAAAGAGCAATGCTTAACATTATTCATACTTTTAGCTGTAATTCAAAAACTACCTGACTGCTTCTTGGATGAAAATCAGAAAAGCTACTCTAGTAGCAGTAAGTAAATACTTAGGAGGAAAAATAAGAGAAAAATCACCAGAAATGTGATTTTATAGGCAACACACAAAAGTTTTTTGCAAGTATGAACTCAAAACATGCCTTTTATCAAAAATAAAGTATGCTTTTTACTTGTTCTTTGATTAAAAATATATATGAAATTTGTTGTGTATGAAGTTGTCTCTCAACTTAGAAACTTATACATTTACAAACCTTACACTACACTGTAGGACAGTACACTGCAATTGTTGCACTATATTTCAAATGAGAAAGCAGATTCCTACTGTTTTGAGTGGGTTCTTTTAGAAAACAAAGCCAAACCTCTGCATGTGTGTATGGGGTGGGGGGAAGGGAAGGGTATCATCCTGAGTCTCTGAAGATATGTACAATAATTTACTTTTTAAATCACACTTTCAGTAGATATAGGTAATTTTTTAACAATTTTGTCCAGTCATTTAGCCATTATACTTAGCTATATAGCATCATACTTCTGTTATCAATGGAAATGGTTAGCTGCCAATATGTGGTGCCCTCCAGTTCAGGGAAAATAGCAAATGCAAGGAAAAACATACTGAGCATAAACAATTATATATTTTTTCTTTCTGAGGTTTCTGAGGTTGTTAACCATTGCAGGTTATACATGCTGATCCACCACTGAAGTGCAGAGTGACAGCTGCTCAGCAGCACAGAGCAGAATTCCCTTTCTTACACTGCCAAGCAGAGAATACCGCAGCCAACTTAAATTGCAAGTGGAGCTAGAAAGACAGGATGTAATTACTCAGGATGTCTTGGGAATAACACTTTTAATCCTGTGAAAAGTGTTGTGGTATACTTAGTGACCCACATGCTTAAAGTGTCTGTCACCTATCTAGAAGCATTTATCTCCATCCAGTTGCTTGAACAGGTTTGGGTTTTTTGTGGGCTCAAAAAGAAAAGCTGTGTCTTCTGTGAATTTAGATTACATCTTGGTCTATCTAGCTGCACAAACCCATGAAATTCATCCAGGAAGTCATGAAATTCATCTTTACTGTGGATGTAGAATCACAACATATAAATTGGTTAGGGTAATTCTGCTTTATGTTTGGAATTGCATTAGGACTTGTCTACATTAATGCAATTGTGAAAGTTAACCCAAATTGACTAAAGTCGTGAATTCAGAGCATCATTAATTAAAGTAGATTAGTGGATTCACATCCTGAATAAATTAAATTAAACCAAATGCAAGCCCTCCTTAATTCTGAATGAGAGTGTCCAGGCAGGAGTTTAATATAGTTTAACTAATCCATTTTTAAAGATAATTCTGATTGATCTTAATGGGTGTCCATGAAAATGAGGCATATGAAGGTGGATATCTGTATGTGTGGGTGAACTCATACAGAAACTCAAAGAAATATAATCAAATTAACAAAATACAACTTCGTTCATTTACATTTTCCATTTCAGGAAGTATGCTGATTAAAAATCCAAAATCATAGATGTGGCCAAGATAAAAGAGTTCCATGTTTCCAGCAATATTAGGTTTGTAAAAATAATGAACTCTTAAGGTGAAACCGTATGTTGGAAAACTTTATTCACTTTTGTGTGTGGATCAATCTCATTAAGCCTCCTGGTCCCTTTAATAAATATGTCAGTCTACAAAGGCAACATGAATAATTTTCCACACAGAAAATCTTAAACAAGGTAGCATTGCAGACAATAAAACAAACCAGACAAACTTGAACATCATACACACGCTATTCCCTTCACAAGGCACAGCCTGTCCTCAGTGCTGCAGCAACACAAGCTGGAGAAAATAGGAGATAAGGACTTGAAGTTTAAGGACAAAATATATTGCAGGACTCTTCACAGCTTGTTTATTTTTAATTTCCCGTTTAATTTGCAATATATATTCTCCTTCTGTCTTCTCTTGCTGAAAAATTTTCCTCATTTTGCCAACTGTAAGTCATGTTTCCAGCCCAGTTGGAAGGACTCTTGCATTTCCTTGCTATAAATGGTCCTTCATACTAATGTGGTGGGATACACCAAATTTGTTATTGCTGCTTCTACTTTCTGAATAATATTAATTATTATTCATGATAATTATTACCTGTTTGTTCAGAAAACTTTTTCAGCTGAAAAGAAATTACTGGGGAAGCAAACTTTATATGCGGCACGGTTAAACTAGTCATGATGTGTGGGGTTTAGAGTGGAATGAATGATTTCTATTTTTATAATATTTTCTGCTAATCTTCAATTCATTATTCTTCTCTGAATCAACACCTTGCAGCAAGGAAACAATGCACACAATAAATTTATTTTAAATGATTGCAAATTTGAGCCAAAAATACGTGTCATTTCATGTAAAAATGGAATATTGCCATATGCAAATTGATAAACTACTGAAAATAGGGTGTGTGAAAGAAGGAGCACTGATTCTTAGGCAGAATGTTAATATGTTGAACATCTAGATCACTTCATCATTAAAAATAACAGTAATATGTAATGTCACTTAATCATTAAAAAATAACAGTTATAGGTAATGTGGAAAGTTTAACACTTGGTAGTGTGAACAATGGAAAAGGTCAAATATCTAATTACTGAGTTTATCATTGCCTGGAAGGATTGTAGGAACTGTAATGGTAAAATCTGTTTTTATATTGATTTTATGACTGGTCCCAGTTTTTCTTTCTGTATTTGCCAAGTTCCTCACTGGGTATTAGATCATACTTAGACTTCTTAAGAGAAATGTAATCTCACATTTCAGGGCTAAAATGCCAGTTAGATAAAAGTGAGAAATTTGTTAATACTTTTCTTTTTAACAGAATCTGATAGCATACAAATCAATTTCTAGCTTTTATCCTCTGCAGTACATTTGCTTTAGAATTATGTTATATAAACTTTATAAGAGAAGTAATAAGCTAAAATGAAATTCTGAAGTTTCATCTGTCAGTTTAGAACAGTGAAATTTTAGCCATAGTAGCCTAATAATATCATATTTCTATAACATTTCATGAAAATCGAACTCTCTAAGATTATGTTTCGACTCTGTATATTGGAATAATTGTCATCTTCTATCTCTTGAAATAATGTCTGGGTTGCATCCTGTCCCCATGCAGGCAAGACTGGATAACATGCAGTCTTCCCTCTTTGCCCTGATTTCTGTGGAAAGGACATGGAGCCATGTAGTCCAAAGTGGTCCATAGCTCGTGAAAGAGTTCAGAACTTTGGGACAACAGATCTGTATTTGCTGTACAAGTTCAAGAAACTCTTCCTGCCTTCAGAATATGACTTTTAGTATTTTTTTTGGTCAGACTGTTTCAAAAGCACTGGGAAACTGGGCTCTGTATCTGTGAAATGGTTAGGCTGACTAAAATCCTTCTTGTACAAGGTCTGGGGAGTGTTAGTTCAGGGAGAAAGTCATAATAAGTTGCATGCTAAGTTTTCAGTCAATAGGAAATACTGAATACAGAGTGCCTTTTGCTTAGTGCCTTTTGCTCTTTGAGGGTCTTCAGTATAGAACTTGTGAGTGGGGAAATACCCTGTGTTGTTTGGTTGTCTCTGTTTAGGCACCTTAGTAATCTATTTTAAAAATGGGACAGAGATTATAACTCCATTCTAAACCCCAGTGGGAATTTTGTACTGCTTTTCTGTAGACCCCTGTGCCCCTGCTGTCATCTGAAAGCTCCTTGGTGCATTGCAGTAGCCCACACTGCGGGACCCCTGTGCTCTGCCCTCTGCACTACAAGAGGCTGACGCCCATGCCTGCCCCTCTTTGTTCTGAGCTGGGGGCTCTAATTCAGCTCTGATGGGGGATTGGGTTTCAAAAGGCAAGAATGCAAAGTATGGTGTGCCAAAGGCAAGACGCACAAAGAAATGTGACATCCAAGTTTTAGAGTTATCACATTAGAAATCAGTTTTGGAGACTGCAAATGGAATTCATCCAAAAGGTTTAGTACAATCTGGGTTTAAATATGTGCTCTAAATGTTCTATGTATTGAACTTTTTGGCAAATTCTTCACTTTAGGAAAAAATAAATATTTTTAAAATGTATGCAGTATCCTGAAGAGTCATTTAATATGATGTCATCTCATATAAAATATGGGTTTGTGTATAGTGTTCTATCTCATTAAAGAACGGTTAAAACAAGGACAGCAGCTATTTATTTTTTGGTGCTTTAAGCATATTAGGAAAGGTTAAGCACTTAAAATTATATTGCTCAGTATGAGACAGAAGAATTAGTTTTCTTTTTTGCCCTATTTCCATTTTCACAAAGAGAAATGAAATGAAAGTTTATAAGACAGATTATGTCAAATAGGCCAAAATTAAATCAAATCTTGATGGCATATGGAGCCAGAAATTTTCCTAAACAGGAAAACGAAGGATTCCTTAGAGGTCACAGAGTAGTAGGCTAAAATGAAGGTATTGCAGCTAATATCCAATGTGCTTTGATAGGTGAGGACAATGTAATGGCCCCTGTGAGACAGTCATTAGGCAAAACCATTTGAAGCAGTTTTGTGGTTGCTCTGTCTTACAAAACAAATTAGACTGCAGCTGCTGAAGGGATTTAGACAATACAAATATCATCACATTTTTCTTTATTTTTCTCTTTCAGTTCTGACAAAAAAATCTGCAGATGTACTCAGAAATCTGTCCAGTAGTAATTAGATTAACATGGTAATTGGACTGTAACTTCATTTATTCATGCAAATGAAGACCAATCCATATTTTCAATCTTTTTTTGTTGTTTGTTTTAACAAACAGAGTAAGTTATTTGGTATCACATTTAGTTGACTTTTTTTTTCAGGTGTCAGATTTTTCAATAGGTGAGAAAGTTTCTTGAGGCTTAAAGATCATATCATTGTATATGAACACAAGGTCTTGTCCCTTCAGTGAAGTAGGGTATTTAAGAAATGTATAATAAGCAAGCCCAGATATGAGGGTTAATTTCATTGAATATAATTTGAAATGGCCTTAAGGGACTATTTCCTTTTTGCATGTAATATTATTTATCAAGTGAGAAAAAGCAAAAAATTAGAGAAGATAGTGACCTATTTAAATCTTAATATCAAGATTATATGCACATTTTGCTCAATTTCAATGTTGTACATTTGGCCTAACTTTACAGGTCATGGGTGTCTGAACTGACTTCCTCCTCAATATTGTTAGTATAAAATTAGCTGTAATCTTCTATGATGATAAATGTTTGGGTTTTTTTCTCAACTGACATGTGTATCTATTCACATGCATGTGTGCACGCATGTGTACACACACACACACCCCCACACACACATATTTCAACTCCAGCTGAATAAAAACAGTTTTCAAATTATGCATTGTCACCACCAACACCTGAAAGAGAAAAAAAGAAAGCTCACCTGATCTGTGAACATTTTAGGAGTTGTTCGACTGAAGGGTTGTTTTTCACTAAAGTTTGTATTTTGATACACACATACACTGTAAAATTCAAACGCCTTCAAACTGCAAGAAGTCTTGCACATGCAATGCAAAACTTGCAAAAATACCAGAACTGACAGGAAGAACTGCAGGGGTAAAATTTTTTGATGAAGTTGAAGAGATTCATGTGTTGTGGAAGAATGTAATTTGTGCTGAGCATGTTCTGTGGTTGGAGAAACAAAGACTGACTTCACCTCAACACCCTAACACGGTTTGATTGCCAGCTGGAAGAACAGTGTTGGTAAAATTTGTAGGATATTTATGTCTAGCAGTGTTGAAACAGAGGTGGACATTTAGTCTGAAGTTCGTGATCATCTGTAGTATAAACAAAGATATAGCCTTGCCCTTTTGAAAAGGTCAGGTGCAACATTTCCTAAGATGCTGGGCAAACTTACAGAGCAAGAAAGGGCAAAGAAGGAAGTATTCAGAGGGAATGTGGGATGCATAATCAGAAATGCTATGTCAGCATGGCTGTGTGACCAGGTTAAAATAGGGGAAATAGGCATAAACACAGCAATCTGTTTAATTTGATGAAATTAGAGGAAACCAAGTGACTTGTGCTAATAATAATGTAATTTATTTTAAAACTGATCAATCTTGGCTAATAAGGATTGGTACTAGGATAATTCAGTCAATTATTCAGAGAGATGCAGAGCATGCTGGCATGCTGAGTAAGAGAGGGATGCTCAAGGAGGGTCAGAAGGTGACCAGGTGACAAATCTGATTCCCAGGTGTTTTTCCAGGCCCTGCACCACTGTGTCTGCCTTGTTCTTTGGAGGCTGTGGCACCAGGTGCACTCTGCAAGGCACAGGGTAGGAGTGATCAAGAGCTTATATGAATCAAAGGGATTGAAAGAGAAAGGAAGGTTAAATCTGAGCTTAGAGAATCTGTTTTACTCAATTTCAGTGTCTGCTGAGAACACCAACTGCCTGAAGCCGTATTCTGTTAGGTTAGCTGAGTCTTTTCAGTAATGCCATGCTCCCCCAAAACTGTCAGCAGGGCCTGGCTAAATGCTATCTGTGACCATCATATTGAAATCTACAGTTTTTGTCCTTTTTTTTTTTTCCCACTGGGAAGAAAATACAATGAGGATGCTGAGACTACTTCACTCTACCACGACCTCTAGAACCACAAGCCTTGTAATAATAATGTCTCTCCAAGACCCTTATATCTAAAAATTTTGTGTTGCTATGCTAGCAAAACCCAGTGACAACATATAGAATTCAAGATTATATTTTTTAAAAAATTCAATATTTTTGTTTTTAAGTATATCAGAGACATAAAAGTTTTGTTTTAACTGAATGTGTTTTAAAATATGTCAGACTAGTCAAAACATTTCATTGGATCGTGATTAATAATTAAATGGAGCCCAGCATTTTTCTGTTACAAATGGAGTTTATTTTTTTGCTTTTATTCACTGTCTTGCAATTCAATCTTTCTTTTTTTTCCCCCTGTTTCACAAACGTCCAGATAATATTTTAAATACCTTTTTATTTTTCAATATTTTTTTAAAAAGGTAGGTGTCTTCAGTAGTCTTTCCTTATAAGTAGTTCTTGAAAAGTTTCAGAAAGACAAAAATGTTAAACTTCTGTGTTAGGTCCAGGCCTACCCACAATCCTGGGACATACTTTGTGACAATCCCACATGTCTTATGGCCATTAGTAATCACAAAATCAATCACTGTTGCCCATCAGAGTAGAGAGAAAAAAATAATGCATCCAAAGATATTAGAGCAAAGGAAAAAAATTAAAGAAAAAAAACAAACAAATCCTTTTTGACTCACAGAGAAGAACACAAAATGTCAAATGGAAAAGGTTATAATATAAACCCTCACATGCTGAAATTCTCTTCAAGGCCAGCTATTCTATTTACTGAATAAATTCATCATTATTTCCATTCTGCACTCACCATGAAACACAAGTAGCATGACATTAATTTGCTTTTTGGGATGATTTGTATTTTTCTGTCAGGTACCCTAGATTTAGGAATTCACTGTTTTGCTGTGACAGACTCTGATCTAATGACTTTGAGTTACTAACATAGCATTCTTTATTTTTCCCATGGTGAGTTGAAAGGATGTATTAAGGAAAATATAAAAGAAAAAAATCCAGTTAGTGTCTGTAGGAAATAGCTTTGTATGAAACATAATGGGGGTACATGCAGTGGAAGGTGGCTGGTAAGTTCATATGTTGTAATTTTTTATTCTGTATTTCATAAAAGCTTCTACGTCTTGGAGTAAAGACTAAAAGTAATTACACCTAAACACAAGTGAGTGCAGGCCTTTCTTGTAAGTGAAATCCCTGCTATTTTTAATATACATTATTTCCTCCTGAGCTGTATTTTATGCCAAAATATTCTCAAAGAGTCTGCTGTCTAAAGGAACAAGCTGAGAGTCAAAAGTGGTGCAAACCAGTACCAAGAAAAAAAAAAAGCTGACAAGAAACTGGGTGTTTTGGAGCTCTAAAGTGGTGTCTTGGGTCTTCCTCGAATTTTGAAAAATACCTCAGCTGCAAAAAGGTGATTTTTGAAGACAGTGAAGGTATTAGACTCCCAGTAAGAATTCTAAAAAATCACATTGCATCAGTGGGAGTTCATGGGCTGAAAATAAGCTAGAAACCTCAGTTTAGAGCAGAATTCTTAAGAATAGTAAGACCACAAATGTCTTTTGGCCCTTTCCAATGAAATCCAACGAATTTTAAGTGGAAAATGCATTATTTTTTTCATGAGTGCCTCTGGTACATTTGAAATACCTCTCAGAAAGAACCTCTAGTGAAGACTGATTGCAGTTATGTCATTTGTAAAGTGCATCTGCAAAAAAAAAAAAAAAAAGAAAAAAGATGAGAGAAAATGACTACTGTTAAAATTAGCAGTTTATACTTTTCTATTGCTTTATATTTCTGTTTTCCATTTATTTGAGATTAAATATGATAAATTTAAGTGCAACATAGATAAATACCCTGGAAGTAGGATATTTTTTTAATATCAAAGTTGGAGTAAAGTCTAGGAATTCATGATGGAAAGTTGCATGCTTCCTCTTTGAACCATGCCTCCTTCTTTCAGCATTCTGAGTATATTTCTGCCATTTTTCCTCTATAATCTGAAAGCCCATCACCATTTCATAGAAGTTTAATGTAGTGGGGAAAACAGTGTTACAAATTAAGAGGGCAAGGAAGAGATCTTTGGATGACAGATATGTGGAAATTTTTCAAGTAAGTTTTTAATTGGAGAAGAGATACTAGTCATTCAAACAGTCATTTTTAATTTAACTTACTCAATTCAAATCACAATTTTTAAGTCCTAAAGTTATGAAAATTAGAACTTTTCTTTTCCAGAACAAAAGGTTAATTTTCCTCCACATCACATTTAACTTGGCAGCATAGTTACTGCATGCTTGAACAAAGAGAAGTAAAAGGATCATTATTTATATGAAATATTTTTGAACTCAAGTATCATACAATCATAAATTGATAATTATTTTTTTTCCAGTTTGCGGTTTGCCATAGCTGATTTCATACTCTTTTAGGACAGACAATTTTCCCAGTCTTTTTGTTTAGGGCACTATGAATCTGAGGCACAAAAGAAAAACTAAGAAGAGAAAATAATTTATCTAATTTTTATGAGCAATCTCTGTAGTCAGAGCATTATAAGATAACTAAGTTAATGAAATATTTTTTGTCCGCATAAATCTCTATGAAACTTTATAGAGTTTGCCAAAAAAGTTTGAAAAATTGCATTTGTCAGAAAAGTTAGGATTAAATTCTATATGTTAAGATTTTTCTTGTGTTAATATAAGAAAAGTGCTGTGTTTAAGCAAGTTTGTCATAATGAATCATTCTAAAACAGGGTTCATGTGTTCTGAGAACCTTGTTCCTGGTATATTAAGCCCTAGGAAGCTAAGAAACCCCACGGGGTTTTATCTCATCAAGCAGCCTTTGGCTTCTCGTGGAATGCTCACATCACATTTGTTAGGGGAAAAAAACTGCCAGGAGAAAGCAGGAGACACATACAGTCAACTCACATTTGAGTAGAATACATTCCCTACCCTCTGTATTTGCTTTTGGTGTGTTCTACTTTTGCTTTACCTGCCAAGTCTGAAATACCTGTTGGCTCCCCTGCAAGACTGCAGTGGTCTCAGATAAGTGACTCCACTTAAGTGTTTCTTTGACAAGGTCATAAAAGGATTCAAAAGTGCTTGCAAGTATTTGGGAAATATATTTTTAAGGAAAAAATAGAACTTTTTTATCTATTACTATATCTATATGATGGATGTCTATAAATGTACTATATAAAAGTCGCTCCCTGAAGCTATCCTTCATTACTTGTTTGACAGTGACATTCTACAAATTTGAACCATTAAGAGATTACAAAAGGATGACAAGTTAAAATGGAGAATCACACTTTCAGAAAACTTGAGTTGAACTGTTCAAAATCATATCAAAACATGAAAATAATAATGTTCAAGGTTCTCCTAGAAACAGAAGTGCCTGGTTATTATCCCTGATGCATTAGTTCCCTTCTCTCCCCCATTAACCCCCTGCTAGCTGCTCTCCTGCATCATAGCTGGTCCTTCATTCAGCTCTACAGGTGTTTGCCAGTATCTGAAATTGTTCCCATTCACATGTATATGACAAGATCACTTTTTACCTCCAAAGAAAAAAAGCAGTGCCTGCTTCTTACCATCATGTTAGCAAGGAACTTGGAGCTATTTTTGTCCTTTTCCTTGATGATGAGCATTTCGAGCTACTGTTATTTCCCACTTACTCTCATTCCATAGATCACAGTGCAAAATTGCATTTTCTCAGGTGCATCTGAGGACTCAGTTCAGTATCCTGCTTGGTTATAAGGGAGGGTATCAAAACCCTGTAATTTGATCATGTAATCTCGTGCTCTGCAGCACCATCCAAAAATATTAATCTCTTGCCATATGAAGAAATAGTAATACCAGCTTCATAACATTCCTCTTTAATAATTTTTGCAGCACATTGTGAATTAAAAACCTTATAAAAGTCTTTAGTTTTAATAATTACTATAAAATGCTCTGTAAAATGCTGTTGACACAATTGAAATTGCTCAATCATGTCTTGCCCATTTTTAGAGCAAGAAGTCATTAAATTTAAACTTCTAAAAACCAGAATATGAAAAATTAAGGCAAACCACAGATTTATAAGACTTGATCTATGGATTGACATCTTTCCCCACTATAAGTATTGCTCAATTACTAATGCTCTTTCCTGCACACTATGGAAATACCTTCATGGACGCACAGCTCCACTATTCTCTCCTTCCCTGGGTACCATTGGTGCCTCAGTTTAGGAAAGAGATCTCTGAGAAGTTGGGGTAATAGAAAACACTGTTCCTTCCTCTGTGTCCTCTGGAAGTGATACTGGGAACAAGAAAATGTTCAAAGGCTTACAAGCTTCCAGTTGATGGCAACTTCTTCATCTTTTTTGGGAATCCAGGCTGTCAGAAAGTGGTAAATCTAACACATAAAAGCAGTAATAATTTAACAGCCTTTGCTAAGGGATAGCATGAACTAGTTGTGTTTTCTGGCTAGAGAAACTTATGAAGAAATTTGGAAAATATACAAGGAAATACAAGAAAAAGGCAGTTTTGTTTAAACTGATAGTAACATGTATTATAAATGTTATTACTCAGAGGTGCAACCACACTGATTGATGGGCTTGCTAGAGACAGAATTCAAGAATTCCAGATGCATTTGGAATGAACATATATTAGGGAACTATATGTGGCCTCTTTTGCTTCTGGCTACTATAGATATAAGGGTTTTGCCTTGTAGATTGATATTTTCCATGATTTAGTGAGCACTGAAAAAAATATAAATGTGTGTATGTGTGTGTTTAGAAGATAAAAACCCAGAAGCAGCTTTCAGTACACCACTGGAAGAGTATTAACATTAAGCTTGAATAAGCCAAATGCAGTCAGGAACAAGCCTGAATTTTAGAACTTTGTCCTAAAATGGTCATGAATTTTGCACTGGACTTATTTATCAGTCTCTCAGATGTGTTGAAATTTAAGCAGGAGTGTTCTCCACAGAGTACTGCTGAAGAAATATTAGGCAAATTAAACAGAAATTTCATCTTGCCTTGATATAAAATTTTCATTTCAGAAAGAGGTTGTAAAGAAGGAATCAATGGATAACCTCATGTTCATGGCAGTTTTTTGACTGAGTTGGCATGTAATAAATACATTTTCATTTGATTGCTATTATTGTTACATCATTATACAAGGTCTTAAAAAAGGGTTAAGTAAAATCTGGTCATTTTTATTATGCTTCAATATCTACTATTTTTATACTATCTATTTTAAAATCTTCACCAAATAGAAATGCTTTAGGATTATACATATTTTGGATATCAGAATATTTGAAAGGATCAGATCATTGCCAGTGCATGCTGTATTTTAAAATAGTTACTTAATATCTTTTTTTGAGAGAGGGCCAAATATAGGTACTGACATTTCTTCAGCACAAAATTGTGTTTGGTTGTAATTAACATATATGAACTGCCACAAAATTTCATTGCTTATTTGCCAATTTTGGCAACAGGGCTGCAGAGTAATTTTTATCCAAGACCATCTTAAGGTGGAAAATTTCTCATTTGTCAAAATATGTCTTCTCTCAGTTCCACTCTATCTGTCAGCTTGCAGCTGTAGTCTTATACTTGTTCTGCCCTACAGTTCCGTGCACTTTCCCTCACTTTCTTTCTTGTGAGTAATGTACAACTACTTTGGTGAAGACTGCTTTTTGCTTGTCACAACACAAACTAGAGTGTGGTCTTTTAGAAGGATACTGATTTTTATAAATACTGTTCACAAAATTCTCTTTCATCTTCGTGACTAAAATCAGGGACACTGACACTTCTTCATCCCTATTCTTAGTAAATCTGAAAAAAACTTCCCAGCTGTTACATAGAACACTATAATTTTATACAAGAAAAAATACCAGTACTCCTGCTGTAAGTGAACTAAGAGAAGTTGTGGAAGAATAGACCAAGGATCTTTTATCTCAGGAATCTAAAAATTAAAATACCGGTTTGCAATAGTGGCTTTTACACACACTTTTTGTGAGTCTGTGAGCATGTATAAAAATTTCTCCACAAAGTTATCTACAGAAGAAAATAAACAGTATCATCACCATTCTTTTAGAGTAGAGTTTAAGTTGCTATCCTTAGTCTTAGAATTGATTTATTTTTGAATGAACAAACAACTCTCCATATTTCGAGTGTCATAGTCTTTGATCCCATGCTAAAAGACTTCACAATTCTTCTCTAGTATATTTGCAGACTTTCTCTTTTCTATTGTTGTTGTTGTTGTTGTTGTTGTTGTTGTTGTTGTTGTTGTTGATCAGCCCACTGGAACTCTCTTATACCAGCTGAGAAAAAAGCAAGATATTTTTCTGTCACAGAAGCAGCTCTAGATCAAGTTATGAAGAGGTAGCACAGGAATGGAGAGCACAGTGAGTTGGTTTAGGATGAGTGAAAAAAAGTTAAGATAATATAGTTGCAAAGTGAAGTAAAAAGTAAAGCATTTCTCGAGACCCTTTATTTCTGCAATAGCTAAATTATAATGTAATCTTTAGTTACATGATCGTGTGCTTTTTCCATATGTGAAAGTGAAAAATAGTACAACTTCACCAAATCTTAGTTTACGTGAAACTGAAAAATTATGTTTCTTAGATGTGTGATCCAGACCTTACAGAATGCAAAAGTCTGCCTTCATCTAAGAAATTCCTTCCATAGGGATTTTATTGTGGATTTTTTTTTTTTCTTTAGAGTATCTAAACAAATTACTTTTCCTGCAGCTTGTAGGAAATACAAGGCTTATGAGCAGGAATGCATAGAAATTCTGATATCAGGAAGAGAATCCTAGATGTTCATTTTCCCATAAGCTTTACAGAAAGGCTTCAGTGGGATAAATCCTCTTGGTTTTCACAGAGTAACAAACTTTATTGGCCATGGTGTAAGAGAAAGAAGCAATAGGAGCAGTTCCTGTCAAAGGAGTTTTCAGATACTCTTTGATCATCTGCTGTCATTTCCCTCCCTTGTATCTAGCTCTCTCCCACTAGTCTGTATCACTTGTCTCTTTTATTTGTCTCCATCTCCTCTCCCAGGTTTTCCACCACTGTGGCAGATAATGTATGCATTGCAAGGAGCTCCTTCATTCCAACTTTCACCTCTATCTCAAGTCTTCTGTGGCTGGTGTGTTCTGTGGGGAAATCTGCCTGGTTTGGGTTCACAGGCCCCCACAGCCTCCAGTCCTGCTATATACTCTAGGCAGGCACACACAAAGAACCTAAAAATGCTCTGCTAAACCCTCATGATCTTATGTTTGATTTTGCAGGAAGTGTGTTTTCATTATTCTGTTGTCTTTTCTTTTCTCTCCAAGTTAATTAAAGTTAATTGATTAATTGGTACTCTGCTATAGTAACTACCCAGCTGGAAAAGCACCAATCTGAGTGATCATATGTGTAGAGCATGTCTAATTTGTTATCCTATGTGGAAAGGCCAGAACTCCTTGTAAATTAGCTTTAACAATGTGTGTTTTCCAGGAGAGGCAGTAAGATAGAGTACAACATTAGTACTCACAGTTCTACCCAGCTTTCTGCAGCCCAGGCACTTGAAATCAGGTGCACAGATGTAGCTTTGTTTCCAGCCAGGCAACTTCAGGAATCCCTCTTCTGTTAAAATGGTTTTTCTGGCTTCTTGCATTTCATATTGCCACCAGTACACCTGGCAGACTCTCTGGTGCATACGCAATCTGCACATTTAGGGGGAAAAAATTGCCCCCTAAATGTTTCCCAACTTCCTTTAATAATATTGTGGCAGTGGAAGCTGGGTACTTCCATAAGTCAATGGTGGCAATTGAAATTACATGTTTAGAGTTGTACTTTCAGTCCTATTTGCATGCTACAATCAAATCTATTCCTCTTTGAAGAGGAATTTGGGGAGTGAATTTGTAAAAATTGGGGCTTTTGTTTCAGTTCATGGTATTTGCAAGTATGTGCAGAGTCCACTGCTCCAGTGACTCATTCTGGAATGTGCATATTACCAGTCATCCTTATGTACTGTATAAAAAAAATTAAATTGGTCCAAATAAATCTTTACAATGATGAATATACTGAAAGTGTTGGCTTGATTTGAAATGTCTCCTTATAATTTAATTCTATAGTCAGTTCCAAAATTTTCCATTCTTCTCCTGATTCAAAAATTTGAAAATACAAATTCCAAGTTATATTTTGCCTAGACAAAACAGTAATTTTCTTTCTATTTGGTTTATTTGAACAATTGAATGAAGCAAAATTAAAAAAAAATACAAAATATCTTCTGCTCATTGATGTTTTTGTAGAAAGAAGGATTTGCTGTTGTTCAGAACATGGTAGTAAGATACACATCTATTCACCTCTGTAAAGTTCTTCCAGCATCTGTCAGAGCTTAGGGTTAACCTGAGTTTGATGATTTTCTCTGAAACTGCACACTAATGCATTTGCTTTCTGTATAATAACTTGGTTTTGTGCCAAGGGTGAGCTAGAAAATTAATTTCTGAAAGCATGTTTTCCTTATTTTCCCAGAAAATGGGGTGGAGTATGTGGTGTGTCTCTGTTACTTATAGGAATGAGAAATTATGAAAATGGAGGGAACATGTCAATTTATGAATTATTTTTTTAATAAACTATATATTCACTTACAGTCTCTTTCTAAAATCACAGATTTGCTCCTAAATATTTTCATGTGTATTCAAATGTGTAGTGTCATACTTAACCTTATCCAATAATATCTAATTTATTAGGTAGGTTGAGTTGTGAGAAGATTACTTCTCTACTAAACACAGAAATTTCACTTCACCTTATGCTAATGTAATGAGTTTGTGATTAAAATTGTTTATTAATGCATTATCCCTCATTTTATTTTAGAATTTTCTCTAAAGCTTAAAAAGACTATTCATATTCAAAGGCATATGTCACATTTGAGCAAATAATTATTAGTACTTTTATCAGATAAGTTGATCACTGAAAAAAAAAATTAACCTTATCCTTTTGAGCAGTGAAATTGACATTAAGGATTTTATATTCTTCAAGGCCACTTTCTTTTTTAGATATACTTAGGAACTTACAAAACTTTTCAGGGAAATGTAATTTTTCCAGCTGAAAGAACTAAAGGTCAGACCTCAGTGTTAACATAAATAAAGCTTCTGGCATCTAAGCAAATGATAAGATAGATTTGCATTCAGATGAAATTTAAAATGATTGCAGTTTATTTATTAAAAGGAAAGTGATAGCAATTAAAATACAATACAAAAAGACACCACTGGAAAGAAAAATCAATATTGCTTCTATTTACAGAATCTAATGTGAAAATCATCATTTAGAAAAAAAAGCATGGTAATTTGGTGGGAAAGGAATCACTATCACTTATAAACGTCACCACCAAAATCAGGTAAATCACATAATTTAAAAAAAATATATTTATTTTTAAAAAGAACCAAAACATTGTTAAAGCTGAATAGAAATCATGAAACATTTGCTTAAACAATATTTTCTTAAGTTGTTGGGATTATATAATTTCATATTTGGATGGACATAGTTACATTACATTTTTTAAGCCTGTATAATCTAATTCAGGTATATTTTTCATGGGAGACAGAAGAAATCTACCTTCCCTTAACAACTTTATTAATTGGTAGCGGTTCCTGGAATAAGAAACACAAAAGGGACTTTGAAAAATGTCTATTATTGTCATTAATTGTTTTGCTAGGTTTTGTAGAGAACTTTAGCATGTGGAACAATAAATTAAGATGCTATAGATTTGTTATAAATAAAAGCATCAAGATTAATTGATTTGGGAAGATAACTCCTAGTTGAAAACGCTCAAGTAAGAACTTATCAGACATTGTTGACTTAACATGACCCATTCTGACATGGATCCATCATTGTCTGTAAACATGAATATCAAAGAAACATACACACCTCAATAATGAGTGTGTGAGGAGTGTGGACCCTGCATGAAACTGTCTGGATTTTTTTTTTTTTTGAGTCATTGTTTGTCATCAGTTGAATAAAGGTGAAGTGAGTAATCTGTGGTGTAGTCCAGTTGTGTCAACAGTTGAAGGTAGGGAGATGAAGAAACAAAGGACGGCAGAGTCACTGACTGTTTCACTCCACCTCTTATAAAGCTCAGACCTGGATGGTTTTCTTCCAGGGGAGATGAACCTCACTCAGTCCCTCTGTGTGCTTTATAAGGAGGTAACACTTCGTGTAATATTCTGTTCTGTGGGCTGGACCCACATCATCATGTGACATCAAACTCACATGGGAGGCTGCCAATTAGTTGCTGCTCATATGATACAAGCCTATAAAGCATGGAAGGAATTATTAATGAAATATTGCTGAATATTAATGAATATTAGTGAAACATTGCTGCACTGTGGCATTCACATCCTCTGAAAAAATTCCTTCGCCCAGGATTTTTCTCCTGGGAAGCTGAGAGGCCTCAGAGAAAAAGGAAAATAATTCTTATCTCATTTGCTTCTCCTGTGTTGTGCTCATGCGGAATGTGTTTGGAGATTGTTTACCCAGAGGTGATTGCCTGATTGGGTTGTGGTGTGAATTGTTTTTGTTCATTGGCCAACCAGTGCCAAGCTGTGTCGGGACTCTGGAAAGAGTCACGAGTTTTCACTATTATCTCTTTAGCACTGAGTAAGTATCTTTTCTGTATTTTTTAGTACAGTATAGTATTCTTCAATATAATATAATATAATAAAATAATAAATTAGCCTTCTGAGAACATGAAGTCAGATGTATCATTCCTGCCTTTGTTGGGGATGCCTTGCAAATACAATACTGCACCTTCCCCATCATGAAAGGTGGAGCTTCATGTGTTATCCCCTGGATGCACCCATGGTGGTTGCAATTGGTGGTTAAGTTTTTGTGGACAAAATGTTGACCAAAGAACAAAATCTGCTGGTATGACTGACAGAATTAAATACAAAATTTCCTTGGAGCAATTGTGGACTGCAATGTAATTCTGTGTAACTACAGGAATTTTAGAATAAATGTCATCCTTAAGGGACTATGTCTAATCAATCCCTTACAAACTCACTAGAGTATAAGTAACAAAAGAGGACCAATAAGGGAGAATACTGTATGGAATATCTAGCATCAGTTGAAAAGTCACTGAATAACTTCTTTCTAAAGTGTCATTATTTCATATTTAATATGTAAATGATGATATAAACCAATGATAAATATTTTATTAGGGTACATTACTTGTTTTGTAGTGAATGTACATAGATGGTATAAAAGGTTAGGTCTTTTTTTACTATAATTAAAAAAAAAAAGAGTTGTGAAGACACAAAGTCTGTCAGCTAACATTCTACTATTTAGTGAGTTAATCTTCCATAAGGGCTACTAGGAAGCAATTCTGTAATGTAAATATTTAGCTTTACATTAGACACTCTACATTGCTTTTTCTGGTCTCCAGTTGCCTGCTCATAAGGTGAAATACTCCTTCTATGATCCACGCCTACCAAACACCTCAGCAAATTGAAACAGCATCAAATATGCCTAATCTGTGTGTGAGCAGCTGAACCCCCTCCATCAGATTCAGCCTTGTCTGTGTTAACAAGCTATTTACCGTGGCTGGCTTATAGGACCATGTTTTGCTTATTGTAGGACAATAAAATGCAGCTAAATCATGATCTTTGGTCACTTATGTTTCAGGTAAATGTAATTTAGGTCGAGATAATTACTATTTTCTTTAAAAGGTAAGTAGTATTTTTGATCAGTCATATTAAACAGTGAATGCGAGGCAGAAGAAAGGCTATATTTTACAGCAGAAGATTAAAATATATGTATATATATATATATATATATATATACTGAAAAGGATTTTAGACTGAGTAATGAAAAAAATTAGGCCTTCAATTCAAAGACTAGTCAATTTAAGGCTAATTTGAAGTGCATATGCATTCACTAAAATTAAGGTAAGTGGATAGCTGCGTTTTTCAGTTGAAGTGAAATAGGGTGAGCAAATTATTCTCATTAAAGCTTAGTAACTGGGCACTTTGGAAAACAGCCCAGAATCTAACTATGTTGTAGTCATCTAAGTCTATGCAAACATATGACCTTCAGATCTCCAGAATCTTTCCAACTTATTTTAAATCATTACAAAGATCAGCACATTAAATGAGTACCTAATCCATTTCTATTTGCTTTTTATTTTGAAGTGTGCTTTTTTTTTGAAATCTTTAAAAACATGAGTATCAATTTTATGAGTATTAGCAAGTCATGTGCAAATGACTCTCTGGTCCAGAGAGTACATACCCTTAAAATCATATTGACTTTACAGGTGGAGGAAAGCTTTCTTTCATGCAACCCAAACACAGCAGCTCACCCCTGATGCCGTGCTGAATTATGGACTAAATTCCAAATCATGACATGAATCATGATCTGAGCAATTGCTGCACTGACAAGCCTTAGGGTCACTCAGGAGAGAAGAGACCACAGAAGTTTCTAACACAACCTTTGCTCAGCCAGGAGCTCCATAGAATACTGAATTCAAGTCAGGTCACTTGGGGCTTTGTTGTGTCAGGTCTTGGAAAACCTCCAAGAATGAATATTCCACAACTCCTTTGGATGACCTGAATCATCGCTTAATTATCTTCAGAGGAAAATTTTTAAACTTAAATGTGGTTGAAATTTCCCATTTCAGTTTATCACATTTATACGTGATGTAAAATAACAAGACTTCATTTCCTTGATAGTTTTATGACTATAAATAATTGAAAAAGTAGGGGTTTGTTTTGTTTTTTTACTGTCTGTGCATTATCTCTTAAGTAAAATGCATCTGTTCTCCCATCTTTGAATGACAGGAAAATGATGTTTAGGAGGAATGAATGTCATTTATTGATCATTTCCATCAGTGGACTTTTTCAGCATCCCCTTACTACAAAAAAAACATACCCAGTGCAAAATTGTGATAGAAACTGAGCTTTCCCTGAGATATCTGGGTATCTAAAAAATTGGTGTGTTTTTGTGATATATCATATTACATATTTTTCATGAGAAGGACACTTTAATCCATGTATTGTTAAATCTACTGAATTTCTACCTGCTTATCAGAAGGATAGCCTGGTATGGTTTATTCTTCAAAGTGCATGGATGACATTTTGTCTACTAAAGCACAGGATGCACTTTCAGGGTTATTATAATTCAAGTAAAAAAGTACTGAAACCTTCATGATAACAATTTTGATAGAGGAACATCAACTAGATCTGTATGTATTTGAAAAATCTAGTGCATAAGTAAGGAAAAAATTGTTCTTATCTCAATTAGGAAAGTTATTAGACTGTAGTTCTTATAGGGAAGTGATTTTATTCCCTCTGGAAAAAAAAAATCTATGCAGAAGGACATTATTTTAGAAATCAAGTATAATGTAGCAGGGGGTGACATCAGAGGAAAATGTGGCTCATATGAAGGCAGGACTAAAGTTTAGAAGGAGAATTTCCTGTGTGTAGAGTGACTGGAGAATAATGCTCATTTGCAGATCTGTTCCTTCCTGTGCTCAGGAGGAGACATTGCCTATGTTATTAAACTTGATCCTGATGACATTTATTGACGTGAAATGCAGTGTACGTGAAATTCTGTGGTAGAATTGTTAAGCACTGTAATTCCTGGTGTGCAAAGTAGAAAGGAATCATGATTTCACATTTTTTCACTCTGCAGTAACATTGACAGCTACTAACATAATAACTAAAAAAAAAAAAAAAAAAAAAAAGAAGAAAGCCCAGGCTTCACACCTTGTTTTAGGATATAATTATGATTTCCCTAATACCTAGAAAAAGAAGCAATAATCATAATTCTCAAAATCTCACAAATTTTTATAGTACTTTATATATTAAAATAAACCATCAGATAGACATGGGAATATACAACAAAACAATTAGTTGGCCGAGCACAGGAGAGTTCTGTTCAAAGAGATGGAAGCATCAGCAAGATAATCCCTGATTTAGTCTTGGCACATTATCCAGATTCTCTACTCTTTGAGCTATTATGTGCTGACTTCAGCATGGAAATGGTTAACCTGGGGCATGTTTGCACATTTCCTTACAGAAAGTGAGGGAGCAATCCAGAAGTCAGAAAGTGCACAATTCATGTGTCATAGTGAGTACAAGGAGAGAGGGAAAGAATATGTAAATAAGTGTTGAAAGGTAGGAAATTTGGTAGATGAAAGAAGCATCTCGTTTTTGTATATTTTTCTGGTCAGTCTTTTTTGTTTCTCTTCCTTCACTTCTAAAACTGCTGAGCTCTCACGTGAATAACAGTGTGATGGCAGTAACCCTTCAAAAAATTGGACTTTTAAGTGGTTGACAGTGTGTTTGTTAAAAGACACTAGCTTCTGCTGGGATACTGATGTTAAAATTTTAAAGATGGGATCCTGAAATAAAATATAATGCAGTTTTAGATGTTTATGATATTAAACAATGCCAGAATCTTAAGTAATATGTGACTATTTGTATCCATGTTAACATTTCTACAGGATTGTGTCAGGCAGAGATGCTGTGTCTTGGGCACACATAGTTAGACTCTAGGGAATCCTAAAGAAAAAAATGCACCAAGAAGGAAAACATTGATGTGTAACAACTCTAGAATCTGAAAATCAAGACAGCAGAAAGGGAATCTTATATTCTCTCTTGCATCCTTGCTTTCTTGCCCCAGCTGCAAGTTGAAGTCCCTCGCAGGACTGTGACACTTTTGCCTTTACAATTTGACCATATTAGCAATAAAGTGGAGAAGATGAGGGAAAAAATTTCTGGCTTCAGCCCAAAAGCTCTTGTGCAAAATGGGTAATGCATTAGTGGGTGCTTGCTGTGGATATTTTCTTTGGTTTGTGTTTCATGCAGAGCTTAGCTGGTATCTCCAGCATCCTGACAGATTTACTATGCAATGTATGGAATTTTTGTTATATTCTTATTTGTTGTACTTCCTTTCTTCAAATTATATTTGTATATTTTGACAGTAGGCCGAATATCTATTGGGGATCATTTGTCCATGGTCTTAAAGATCCTGACAATTAATGTTAGAAAATGAAATATTTTCTTCTAAACACAGCCTCTGTTTGTCTGGGAGGGGTTTGGTTGACTGAATAGTCCTGAACATACCTGAACCATAAACTAAGTGTAACAGCAGTATGTATCTCAAAAGTTCTAGAAAGAAGATTTAAGATTGTCTGAGGTCAGTTCATTTTCTCTCTCTGCTAGAGCGATAAAAATATGAAGAGCTAATGAAGTAAAAAATCTTTTTCAACTTTCAGAACATACAAAGACTTTCTTGCAAAAAGCCACAAAAGGAAACTTATTGGAAAAAAACTTATGACTTCCTGTTACAGTAGTAAATTTGTGGAAAATCAATGCCTGGTTATTTAATATCAAAATATTGTGATGTTAATTCTATCAGATTTGTCTATAACTGCTTTATTATCACAAGTCACTAAAGCATTATGATGCACTTGTTTATGAAAAGAAATAACATTTCCCAAAACAATGTTTTTAAACCCAAGAATAAATTAAAGTGTTTTTAATAAATAGCTCTAAAATACAATGTGATCAAGTAATATGTCCTTTAAAATATAAGATAATGAAAAAAGTTATCTGCAGGAATGATAATTTGCCATGGTACAATATTTCTAAATGGCTAGAGAATTTTTCTGTATTAAAATTAAGAAAGAAATACATAAATGTTAATACATTTTAGCATCATTAGAATTTTACCAATTTCTCCTTCAAAGGTTGGATTATTTTGCTTTAATATAGTTAATCAACATAAATAGATATGGCAATGATTAGCTCAGCTGAGATGAAAACCTTAGTATTGGGAAAAAAGGTATTTTCAGATATGCCTGTTATTTTGAGGATATTTTAACTAATTTTTTGAATGTTTGTAAAAAAGTTGTTTATCTTTCTCTTAAGACAGTTAATAGAATTCTAATTATTTATTAATGTATACAAATAAATGCAACATTTCTTATAATAAAGCAGCCTGTTAGTGGCCTAGAACTTGCTTCTGCTTCCACAGGACCTTTGTAACACTATTCATAATCCTGAAGGGTCTTCCAGAAGGTCAAGTAATCTACTTTTCTAATTAGTTATCATCTCATTATCATTAGATTGCCATTAGCTGTCATTATCCTGTATATGATCCGTCCTGTGACTGGAGAGTGACAAAGTTCCACTTTCCTGTATCCCAGCAGCAGCAGTGCCTGTCCCCAACAGGCTGACAGAGATGAGGGCGCGTCATCTGAAGGACAAACCATAGATTGTTTGTTGGGTTTTTTTTGAGTGTGATGAGGAAATAGGAGTTTAGGTTTTTTATTTGCAGATTTCTCTTTGTTGAAGGTGGGTTTTAAATGAAGCAAGACCACATAGACCAGAGTGCAAAAAATAGTGACCACTTTCCAACATGGAAATCTTGTCCTGCTCTTTGAATGTCTGTTTCAAATGGAGAAACTTGCAGACCGAATTATGAAAATAAAGATTATAAGTTTTTGACATGAGTTGCTCATACTCATTTCCCAGAAGTCATTTACTATAAGTGCATACTTAAGTTATTGTCTCTTCTTTGGTACATTTTTGAGAGATTTTGGATAAGCTTCCCAGATGTTGCTAAAATACACCATCACCTGCAGTTTCTTCTTTGTTTGTGCTAAGGTGCCAGACTCTGTGCACATATTCTTCCACCTTCCACTACTACTACTACTACTACTACTACTACTACTACCACTACTACTACTACTACTACTACTACTACTAGTTTAGTGACTATTGAGGTTTAAAGGGTTGAATTGTAGCATGGCAGACTACCACTTACTTTCATATAGACAGTAGATACAGATGCATTCACCATTACTTTCATTCTGAGCCATAAATTAAATTTTAGAAAGGAACATTGTAATCTAAATGCTGAAATTATGTTAGAAGTGAGAAATCAAAGAAATGGTGTCTAATCTTTTCCTTCATGACATGCTAATCAGTGACTTTTATTAGACACTTAACAGCAAATACTTACAAGTATTAAATATCAGAAATTCTTGTGCTGGAAACTGCTGCACTGACAGAACAGAGATGTCTCCAACCTAACCTTCACATTTAATCAGCCCATTTCTCTGCTTAATAGTGCTTTTTCTCCTACTGTTAGCTTTGTGATGATGAAAAACACATTTTGGTTTTGTGTCAGTACTGGAAATAGGACTTGCAATCATAAAATCTTTTGCCACTCTGTGCTGTGCAAGTGATTGAACAAAAAACTCACTCTGTCAAGCAACAGTCAATAGCCATCGTGGCAGCAGATTTTGTGCTGATCAAGGTTTCTGGAGTGAAAGCTTGTATTGTCCTGGGAATGCTGATGTCCTCAACTGCCCAGCAAAGTTAGAGACAAGCTGAGTTAAATGTAAGGTAAAATTTGTTATACAATGATGTTTGTTATATGATGAGATTATTTATATAACTTTACATATTTATTAATGTAAATCATGAGGGGCATGGAATATAACAGTCAATATTAAGGTATATGTGCTACATTCTGTATGGCTAGGGGAAGAGGAAGACATTGTCATAACCCTTTACCTTCTCACTTTACCATCATTAAATCCCTTACATTGGATTTCTATTCATGATTTTTGGACCTTAATCATTCAATGTATTAGGGTATTATTAGTTGGTTTCTGGGAGTTACCTTGTGAGACAGCAATGCTCTGGTATTGGAAATGCTGTTGGTGTAAGTTACTGCACAATAAAACAGCTGCTTTATTAACCGCTTCAAATATAAGCTATTTAATTCTAAGGGATAATTCTGGTTTTCAACTAAAGAAAAACTTGTAAAATTATGTTAGGGAAGATGAATTCTGGTATTATCAAACCTAGCACTGCTGAAATGCTTACCTTTTCTTCTCTATTCCATTGAAATGTAAAGCCTCCGAATTGGCAAAGCAGCAAACAGCCATTTAAAAAGAAATCTTTAGAGCTAGAAAATGAGCATTGGGTTATTTTGTCTCTACTGTGTTGCTTTAAGCACTTTCACCTATCCAGCATAAACCAACTCAAAATCCATGGTGGCTGGCCATAACATCTAGTCTAGGATGTCCTTTGTGAGACCGTGTCCACCTGTCTGTGACCGATATTTCTTAGAGAAAAAGAGCTCAATTGATTTGGAAGGAGTTTCTACAGAGCAGCCTTGAGCAGCCTCAGTGATAAGTTGGAACTGGTAAATAGAACTGGAAAGCTACAGGACACCTGGCAAAGAAACAATGGTCATTTCTTTTGCTGCAGCAGGCACTTAGATGTCATGTTGGGTTGTCAGGGCTGAGGAAAAAGCATCATTCAGTCTTTACTGAGGATAAAATGTAATACAAATTTCCTTGGAAAATGATCCTTAGCTGAATCAAAACCAGGAAGGGACAATCCAGGTAACTAAGCAGATGGAGTTCTTAATTTTATTTTTGAAAGTAATCAAAACAGAACAGCAATAAAGGAGCCATTCTATAAATATAGCCATGTTGAAAAAACAAACTTTAGGATGGTTCTGTGTGTCTTCTTCCCTTGCTATTAATTTTGTACTTTTGTTTGTTGTTTACTTTTGGCAATGTTTCATGTATATACCTACAGGGAAAAAACTCCTGCTGTGGACTTTTCATATGTTCTTGCATATTCTCAGTGAGAGCAGAGGAAGTAAGTTTTTATATTTTTGCCCAGTTTTATGCTTCCAGTTTCATTAAGATTGGAAAAAAAATAAACCAAACAATCCAAAACATTTCTGCTGTGGCACAGAAAATTGTTGCAAGGAATCAGTACATTCAAGAACAAAATCAAGGTAAGGAGTGGCAAGGAGAATGTGTGAGAAATGTCACACAAGCCCTTCTGGATGTGCTCAGCCGCGCACAGGTGGCAGAGGTCTGGGGCTGCAGAGTGTCGTTCTGGGGCTGGGCTGTGACAGGAGGGACATTTGGAGGGACACGGTCACCACTGGTCTGCTCCTGCTCTGCTGCTGAATTAAGGACAAGAATTTAACAGGCTTTAGATTGGAATTAATTGGAACACTCTGAGGATGTAAGTGGAAGAGAAGGAAAGAGGAGAATAAGGGAGGAATCCTTACACTGAAATGTAGACCCTGCTTGGCTGGGTTTTTATGTTCCACCTGGGTTTGTTCCTAGAGTTAGGTGTTCCTGATAAGAGTGGTGGGATAGAGCTGAGCTCAGACTACTTGCCCATGCATATAATAAATATAGTACATAACTGAATTATTGGAATGGAATTTTGTTTTGTTTAATGTAGAAATTCTACATTTAAGTTTAAAATATAAATTTTGAAAAACATAGTTATGTCTTTTTACATTCCAATATGAACAGAATGGAATTCAAGTAATGTTCTTACCTTTTATTCATTTTGTTTATCATAATTTTCCATATTTGTGTTTGGATCAAAATTAAAGTCTTGATTGAAAACGTCATTTTAATGTATAATTTGCCACTTATGGATAAGTGTGTGTTTTGCTCACCTAAATAGAAGTTGTGCTTCAGTATGTTTGAGAATGGCATCTTGAGAATGCCAAATGGTTTGTTTCCATAAAACTTTAAGTGAATTCAGACTGCCAGGCATCATTATCATTTAACAGTGACTAAGACACTATATTTCTATTTTTATGTAAATGAAACAAGCAGTCCTATCCTGCATATGTGGGGTTCTCTAGAGGTTCTCTAAAGATCATAATTTCACTGCCTATAATGAAAAGTTTGCATTGATGGCTTTTTAAATAGGTATTGTTGCTTCTTCAAAGTGTTAAGACAGTAAGGAACAGTATGTCTTACATTACCATAAATAAGATAAGAGCACATTGAGATTGTACCTTCAGACACTACCTCCAGAGTAATGTGTTTGGAACTTTTATAAGTTCCACAGTCATCTAAAAACATGAACCAGAGAAACGAGAAGGAAAATGAGACATTTGTATAATCTGATTATAACAATGTGTTTTTTTGTATTTAAAAATGGGCTCTTATTCCAAGAGAACAGTGGAAAAAGCTGGGGCCTCCTACCCAAAAGGGGAAAGTTCACAATAATTTTTTTGTTTGTCTTGAAGTGCAGTCATAAGAATAAGTATATTGCCTTTCATTCTACTTACTGATTATATTAAAACACTTAGAGATGTAAAAATAAGTGTGTATATTTTAAAATATTGGCCTAGAATATCAATCACAGATATAAGTATATAGTAAAAAAGGAAAGTCATAAATCAGTTCTGTCGCATGTCTTGTCAGAATTTAGGACAAAATCTGTTGTGGGAAGCTGGAAGACATTCACAGTTGTTATTTTGGAGCAGTAATATTTTGCCAGAAGGGAAAATGCTTTGCCTCAAATCAGTGTCAAATTTTGCAGCTGAATCCAAAACTTTCTTATGACTAAAGCTTTTGTTTTTCTCAGTTAGTTTCTCGAACTTGGAATTCAGTAGGAAATATCCAAAGGATACAAATTCCTCATTAAAGTTCAGAATTTAATTCTTGAACCACATCACCCACTATCATGAAATTACCTAGTAGTTCCTATATATTAGGAAATTACCTAGTAGTTCCTAATATCCCATGAGCCAAGCAGAAAAGTACTAAGTATAATGATATTAAAGTTTTACAAAAAATTTGTGTGTATATATCATATATATAGTGTGTATATATCATAAATATATGTGTGATATGTATATTTATTTTATATATATATATGTTATACATACATACATATATATATATATATACATAAACACAAAGTATGTATTGTTAAATGTATAGGAACATTTGAAAATGAGACATGGCTAAGACAGAATTAAATACAGTCCCTTAATAAGAAGCAAATAATGCAAGATGATTGTATAATAGTAGATGGCAAGATACAGGAAGCAACTGTAGAGAGATTGGAAAGACACTGTAACAGTTTGAATTTACTGTTGGATTGTATGAAGTTGGCAATATCACGTCAAAAAACAGTTACATCTATTTCAGTACCTCAGTTTTGATCCCAGTCTGTGGCAGACAGAGAAGCAGCAAGGGGCAACCATATTATTAGTTTTCTAGGTGTACTCATATGCTCTGTTAGTCAGCTATTACTGTCTTGATGCATTCCTTAAAGTTTTTTTCTCCCACGAATTAGGAGAAATGTTTTGAGCCTATGCAAGCTGAGGCAATCATTTACCTGCATGCACAGAGTTCAGCTATGAGGAATGTGATAGCATACAAAATTCCTGTTTTGGAATTCTAGTCTGATGATTTTGTCCTTTGATTCCATTTTTGTTTTATGACAAGAACTAAACACTCATTCCTTATTCACCTTCTTCTTAGCATCCATGATTTCACAGACTTCTGTTGCATGCCTGAGTTTTAAAGGTCAGATCTCATTCAGAAGTGTTGTATCTCTTTGAAAATTCTTTCTGCCCTTCTTCTCTTCTTTTCAAATCTTATTATTCTTTTGGGATATGTGGACAATAAGTATTTTATACTCTCTTCCTTTCCTTATAATTTTTATATGTTTTGGTTTTATTTTTCACTCTTTAGCCTTTTTACTCTTTCCTCTTTAGATAATACTTTCATAGAACTCTTCATTATAATTGCAAATCTTTGACTAAGTAGTAAGGTTAAACTGACTACCAATGGTATCTCCTTTTCACTGTTTCCATGAAAAAAAAAAAAAAAGTCAGGATTTCTTTCTTTAGTGTGCACAATTTCAATGTATTCAGTACTGTACTACCAAGTACTATCATGTTATTCTTCTTCACCTCTTGACACTTTTCCCAACACTCTGCTCATTTAATAGAAAAAATGTTCATTTGAGGTTGGGACATATGAAAATATTGAGTGTTTTAACTCTGACATTGACACATTTGTACCACAGAATATGGTATATCTTATACCCATTCCTAGAACACAGTTATTTACAAAATATTAATCCTCACCATTGGCTATCCTTATAGGTATAAAATTATATAGTAAAATAGCTGAAGGATAGTAAGAAATTTCCCTTATTGTAAAGGAAATAGAAAGCAGATATGACCAATCTGGCAGCCCACCTAATCTAGTATTTTCTTCCTGGTGCTGTTGCAGATAGCATGTTTTGAAGAGTGCTGTAGCAGACATATTTGCAACAACCCATTTGGAGAGTGTATTTCTTTTTGTTTATCTGACTTTACAGCTTGAAACAAGAAGCTTCAATCCTTCATCCTTTAGGCAATTTCCATCTCTCTTCAGGGCACAAGGTAATCTTTAGCTGACAAGGGCACAAAGCCACATTTTAGGGAGGCAGGGTGCTCCATCATTTTCCACACGAGTACATTGCGTCTTTCTCTGATGTATGTGGCCCTGGCCCATGTGAGGGGCAGAGTGCTGAGCTAATCACAGGTCTGCTCCAGCACAGCAGATCCTGTGAGATAACAGATGATCCACAATGAGTACAGAATTTCCTGTCAATAGTACATAATTCCATCTGAAAACACATAGTAATGCATGTCAAAAAAGCCAATTGACTGTACTTGTAGGTCATTTTATACCTTATCGCTTTGCAAATATGTGTGCTGGTATAAAATCCAGTGTATACAATACTGGATTTTATAACCTTGATTCTAATTGTGCAAGTATGCATGACTTTTTTTCCTGGAAGGGAAGGTTATAATTTCTTTAATTTTTCAAAAAGCTTTTTTTAATGACATAAGCAATTTAAATTGTTTTTATAATATTTTTATTGTCTCTGTGGAATGGAGAAGACAACTCCAGCAGATTGGAATTGCAGATTGCTGTTACCTTTTCTTTAATTTAAAAGCAAGGCCTGATAAGTGAAAATAATAACTGTTCTTTGTCTACAAAATACATTCAAAAACCAAATAAAGATTGGGACGGCTCGATTTCCTGCTCCATCATGAGTAAATCTCCATTCTGTGTTCAGTAAATCATTTGGCACCTTCTTGACAACTGAAAATGGGAACAATGATATCTTTCTAACTCATAGAGGTGGTGTGATGGACTAAAAGCACTAATCACAGTAAATTGTTATCTCATTAAAGATCTGAGACCAGTGATAATCCTAATCTAGCAGTTTTCTCAATTAAAATCCTCAACTGTCCCTTAGTTAAGCTGCTTCACAAGAAGAGACATTGATTCACCAGAAAAATCAAATATGTATTGATAGTATGCATATTTTAGGGGCTCTATTTTGAATAAGATGCAGAGTGTTTGAAGTGTTCTTGAGTCATCTGTTGACTGTTATAATTGTTTTATAGTTTTCATTCTTTTACAGAGTTAAAACCATTAGGTCATTTCTTGTAAATGTCTAGAAGCCATATGTCAAGATACTCCTTCAGGAAATACTTTAAATTTTTTGGATTGGCTAGCACACATTTTTCAAAAAGACTCTAGTTTGGAATTTAAGCCATGTGAAGAGAATATGCTATTTTCCATGGAATGTGTGTTAATTACAGGAATTGAGGAAAGATTTGAAGATTTTTTTTGTAGTATATTTTTTTCCCCTACACAATGTAGAACAACACATCAAACAGACAAACTGAAAATTTTGCAGGAGGAAAAGGTGACTCACATGAATACCATCTAATTTCATAAAGTTTCCAGTATGGCCAATGAATAAGAGGGAATATCATACAGAATAGTCTCAGCCTTAAATGGCAACATGTCTACATTAAAAACAGCATGAGAAACTTGGACTTATATTTTTAGGGATATTTTTTTTCTTGATGGATTCAGTCTATCAGTTCAGTTTCTCTTACTCTAGAAATAAATATAACTCATAATTTCCAAACATGAATACCCTTCATTTGAACTGAAAAAATTCAGATAGCATGTACCTGAAGAAGTTATTTTGTTCCTATTTCATTCAACAATTCAGATGCTTATTGTTTCATATATATATATATATATATTTCAAAATATACTATTCCTTAACTCCAAAAAATATCTATTAAATTTTATTTTTTTTTATAATTATGAAAGTAGAAAATAATTTAGAAGACATTTAAGGAAGGATGGAGCAGTCCAGTTCTGCACTGAATTTCTGAGACTATGGACCTCTTTTTTAATGCAGTGTGGACTCATAGAAATGATCAACCTTTTTTCAATAGAAAAAAGCATATTCAACTCGAATAAATTCTCACTGTCTTGCACTAAAAGGTATCCTAAATATCAGACTTACTCAAGTCTTTTCAACCAGCAGTGTGCACAGAATATAAAATACAATATAAACTCCTTTGCAGGTGAAGACATACAACCAAATTTTGCTTTCACCTGCATGTGTTTAAGGACAAAACGTGTGTGTATATGATATTTCTGTAAAAAAAGAGGTCCCTGATGTGATGTTTTTCACTGCATAAAGCAGAACAAGCAGCACAGCTTGAATAAGAAACACACGTCAGATAAAAAAGAAAAACACTGGTGGGTAAGGAAATAAAAATTAAATTTCTTCATGCCTTTTCAGTCCTTTTTCAGAAGTGCTCACCAGAATGGTGGTGGCTCTTAGCAAGTATTGCATCAAAGTCTGCAGTCAGAAGTGCAGGAATGTTTTTTCATGACAGCATGCTGTTAAAGGCACAAACTGTAATTCATTATTTTCTAAATTTTCTGACCATCTAGCAAATATAATTTTTCAGTTTCATCCACAGTGAGACATTTTCAGCATTAGCAGGTCAAATCCTTGTTTGTTCTGAAGTCAGTGCTCTTGTGACATAAATTTATTTCTTGTCATCATCTAAATTTCTCAAAAAAATCAGTTCATAGGCCTGTGTAGATAATTACTGAAGTACTTTCTCTCTTTGATTGTCATTAGTGTAAGAAATTACTGGCTTTTAGACAGCTTTATTGACCTTTTATGCCCTGGATTAATTTCTCTCAATATCTTCCATAGATATTTGTAGATTTGTTAATTTTGTATTTGCCTGACAGTTATGGGAAACTATGCACAATGCACTCATCCTCCTACTTCTTCCTTCTTTTGTCAGGGCATACCAAATTTTCAAACATTGATGCTGTTTTCCTCTTTTTATATTTGCTACTGGAACTCTTAATGTGCTTGGAGACTTTGAAAGGCTTCACATTATTGTACTCATCTCTTTTGAGGATTCCTATATTTTTTGAACATATTTTAGTTCTTTTTCAAGGATTTTGTAGGAACTATGAGCTCTTCTCTTATGATTCTTCATGATCAATCATTGTGCTTTCCAGTTTCCATCTCGGATGAATATGTACTGCAATTACACACATTTGTGTGTGGATATACAAATGTGTGTTTGTATATGCACATGTATATAGGCATATGCATATGAACAAATATGTATACACACTCACATGGGTATGCATAACATATATAGAGTATGCATATAAGGATATTCTTAATGGCAAATTTAGGCATATGGGAGGCACACAGGCCCTAGCTGCCAGAGTGTCTATCTCTATAAAACTGATGTTCCTTTGGTGCTGTTTCTAAGGATTCCAGCTCTTCATGACACTTTCAGAAGTCTAGTGTACAGTAGTATCTGTGCATCACTGTGACAAAGCAGTTTTTGTCTTCTGCAAATTGAAGTTCATTACATTAGTGCTGATGTTCTCTCAGCAGGTGGTCGATGTCAATTATTTTTTTGCTTCTGTGTAATGAAAGCTGCTACATATTCATTTCAATTCTATTACAGACCTCTGAAGTTCTGACAAGCTGTGAGCAGCTCTTCTATCAGGTAAACTTATGAACAGCTTCCTAATAGTTGGAATCATCTTGTCCTGACTAACCTGGATTTCTCACAACTTGTCTCTATGTTTGCCTCATACACAGTTGAGGTTGTCCTTTTCCTTTCTCGATTTTTAGAGCTTGTTGCAGAAGACAGGCATTCAAACTTCACTTGCTCCCTTGCAACAGCTGTTTCCAAGTGTTGGACAAGGTGATTTTATTTTAACAGGTGCATGCACAAGATAATTTACATTGATCTGAGACTTGGACTATATCCACATGAGAAACTTACCTTGCCCTTGTCCGAGCCAGCACGAAGTCTCTAGTCAGATCAAGCTGAGTTCTGTTCCTCTGGAAATAACAGCCTCAAGACAATGTATCAGTCACATGGACACAAACAACCTAATCCTGAATCTTGAATAAAGTGCTTCTTGACTATAGACTCTTCAGATAAAAACAAAATGAAACAAAACCAAACAAAACAAAAACCCCCTAAACCAGAATATGGTATTAAATTAAAAATCTTTTTCTAGTCTTCAAACTGCTGCAGTACTGAAATTTCCAGTTTCACTTCCAGGATTTTGCCATAACTTTGATATATTTTACACAAACACACAGACACACAGACACACACACACACATATATATAACCCCTAACTCTGAATCTATGGGAATTTTTTAAAAAAAATTTCTAAGTATTCAAAAAAATGTCTGAAACAGTGTATCTTTTTTAAAGCCTTTGTTTGTCTTATGACTCATTAGAGGGACAGTAACTCATTGGGCACTCATATTACTCTGGCAACTAAATCTGTTGAGAAACATCCAAGTTATGCTCATATAAATCTCCCTAACAGCCAACTAGAGCACTCCCTCTACTATGTGAACACACACTGCCAGGCATAAAGATGGTTGAAAAGTTTTACTTTGTGTCCCTCTAGGCAATAAGTCATCAGAATTCATTTTTATGACTGAAGACATAAAGTGTTTAGTGGCTGTGGAGCCGCCTCTGTTTACCAGAACTGGCTTTCCGGAATTGCACAATGCAGTGTGCATTAGGCAGGTAGAAATTTGTTATCAGCAGTATAAAAGCATCTGTCATGCTGTCAAGTTTAATGAGAGGGAGGCATGGAAGAAAAGACTGCAATCTAGAGATATAATTAGATCTCTGGAAAAAAGTTTGAGCCATATAACTTGTTCATTGAAACACAGAATGACCAACTCACACACTGGCTGGGGCAGGAAGGCACCTCTGGAGATCACTTGGTCCAAGCCTCTACTCAGAGCAGGGTCAGCAAGAGCAGGGTACCCAGGAGTGCATCCAGCTGGGTTTTTAATTTCTCTAAGTATAGAGACTCCACAGCTTCTCCAGACAACCTTTCTGGGTGTGACCTTCTTCCTCTCAAAGATTCTACTTATGTTTGGGTCTCATTTTGTGCCCTCTGCCTGAGAAAAGTTTGTCTCCTTTACTCCCCCCTGAAGGAGTATGAGAGCTCTGAGCTTTCTCTTTTCCAGACTGACAAGTCACAGTTCTTTCAGCCTCTTCTTTTATGCCAGATGCTCCAGTCCTTGAGCCCTTTCATTGGACTCACTTCAGTATGTTTACATCTCTCTCATACTGCGAATCCCAGTACTTCAGATTTGTCTTGTCAGAGTACAGAAAGAGGATCACTTCCCTTGAGCTTCTTTCAACACTTTGGCATAATGCAGCCCAGGGTACCTTTAGCCTTCTTGGCTGCAAAGGCAAACTGCAGACTCGTGTCCAGACTTTGTGTCCACCAGAACACCCAGGACATTCCCTGCAAACTGCCTTCCAGAGGGGGCACACACTGGTGCTTGGGTTATTCCTCTCCATGGTCAGGACGTGGCTTTTACCATTGTTGATCTCCAAAACTTTTGGCCCATTTCTCCAGCCTCTTGAGAACCTCCTGAATATTAGAACACTAATCTGGTGCATCAGCCACTCTTTCAAGTATTGTATCATCTGTAAAATCGCTGAGGGTGTGCTGTATCCCATCATCTGGATCATTAATTATAATGCTGAACAGTATTGGCACTATTACAATTACCCAAAGGAGAATCTATGTAATGTTGTAGAACTGACATTCATTGCTTATGAAAAAGTTTAGAAAAAGACATTTAGAAACAACATTTAGAAAAGACATTTCAGACATTCAACAGCTTTCCTGCCATCTTGACTATCAGATCAAAATGTTTTCATTGGTTTTTTAGTTGTCTTTTTCACTTCATCTATTTTTAGAAAACTCTTCTTCTTTATTGATGAAAAAAATAATGTTTAAAAAACAAGCCCTAATGATTTTTAAACTATCATGAGATTGATCTTAAACTATGAAAATTTTGAATAATATTGTTCATCTCTTTGTGCTGGACTTTGTTTTGATAAACCTAATTTCAGTTTTCAGTATTGAAGTTTTCAGTAGATGGTCGTCTAAAAGACACATCATTGTCAAATGTTAAAGAGATAAGTTATTATAGTTTATGTTAGTCTTCCTTTGCTCAGTTCTTCAAGTAGTTCAATGATGTTTCAGTAATTAAACTTCATTGTGCTACCTGCTAGAGCTCTTGCACTAGACTAAAACTCAGCTGCTCTATTCTTGAATGACTTTTATTAGTCTTGTTCATGTTGTGCCCTTGGAAATCGAACATTAGCAAAGATTTCTCCATCAGGGGTGACAATGTGTTAGACCATAAGGTGATAAAAAGGAAAGGGATGGCAAACATAAAAGGAAGTGTTTGTACGTCTGTAAATACTGCTAATACTACATTAGAAAATATTTTAGTACCAAGCTTCAAGTAAGCCCTGCTCCTTTGATGTCCACATGAACCTTTTTTTTCCCCCAGAAACTGTTATTTCTTAGGCATGTATTATCCAAGTGCACACTGTATTGCTGTTTTCTTGTATTCATGACTTATGGCCAGATAGGATCCAACCACCAAAGGTAGAAAAACATATTAGGAAATTGCCACTGTAATGCTTCACATATACTTGATAAGTATAGATCTGCAAACATACTTGAATCAACATATAGATCATAAAATAATAGAATCAGAATTATTAAGTCTGGAAAATATCTCAAAGGTCATGGAGTTCAACCATTAACCAGATAATATTTATGTTTCTGTTGGCATCTAAAAGAAGAGACACTCTGATAATCATGTTTCTTCAGAACAAGAGGACATTCAGGGTAATCAAGTCTAATTCTTTTGACCTCTGGGGTATCACACCTTCAGCAATTGGCAAAAGTTCACCTCAGTTTTGTTGTCCACCTGCCCTATAAAATCACACTTTTGTCTTCCTGACTACTTGCATCCATTTATTTTTGTGTCAGTCTGGTCCTTTAGTTTAAAGAGGAGTTTTCATTTTCTGTTCTTTCTTCTTCCCTTTCTCTGAATCCCTGTCCTTCCCACTCCCTGCCCAAAGGAAATATTACAAGCCATCTTTCCTCATTGGTTTTGTAGCCTTGTTATGCCACATATTAGTCTTCCAGCTATAGTATCATCCTTCTTCCATTTGATAACTGTTTCTGTTTCATTAGTCAATCTACAAGTCCACCCCTGGAGTGCTCCAGTGGCTCTGCACATAGGAAATGTGCAGACAGAGCAGAACAGACACTGTAGTATCATTGCTAATATTAATTTTTGTACATTTAAATTCTTAAAAATACTTGTAGGCTGTTATCTTCCTGATCCAAGAAGAAAATGATAAAAGGGAAAGAGGACAGAGGAAAAAGCTCAAGCTTGTAAATTTCACTACTATCTTTGCTCAGAGTAACTGCAGTTTTTAAAAATTTGTAATTAAGTGAAGTATCAGTTATTAACAGCACAGTCTACTGTAGTAATGTAGCTCTATTTTCATTGTACCTACATGTCTTGCCTTTTCCTGTAAATTAAGTGGCAGTCACTCAGCATTTTTTCTGCAAAGTTTAAAAGAAATTTAAATTTTTCAAAAGAAAAAATATTCAAAATTCCACTTTTCCTTTAATCTCTTGTTCAGTTCCTTTCCCTCCCTTCTGCCTAAAAAATTGGTCTTTGTCGTAGTCTGTGCAATGAGAAAACCTGCAGGGCTTGCACAATTGTGTTTCCAAGTAGTTTTGGGTGAAACCTCAAGAATACAATTCAGCAATGTCAACTGAAAGATCTGTCACAGTTATAAAGGATATGCATAAATAGTGCAGTGTACTGGCTTCGTATAGGAAAAATAATGAGCTACTTCCATGACACTGTGTACAGCAATGTTTATCAGGCTGTGATTTCTGGATCAATGGATGTTCTTAGGTATTCAGAAAGAGTGCAGCAAAATGTCTTTTTTTTTTTTTTCTGATATGGAAGAAAGACAGGAACATTGAAAATGTAACCTACATTCTGTGCAGCAGTAATTGAATTTTGTTTTGGCATTATTTCATATTATAGATGGATTTTTTTTTTGTGTTTGTTTGCATGTGTGTGCTCGTGCATGCATATAATATATTTCTGTATTTGTATGTTTCTATATTTTGACAAGGTATCCTGCAAATTTGAAAAGTGTGAAAATCAAAGCAGTTGTTCCTAATTATTCCTTCTATCTCTATCACAGCATGCAAGTGCAGTAATGAAGAAAGTCAAGAGCTGTGCATGCCACCAGCAATAGCAATGCTGAGGAAGTCATGCAGCTTGTCTGTGCCCTCATCATTTTTTTCCAGCAGGTCAAGAACTAGTTCAAAAGTAATGATTCTCTTGAATAGCAGTGAATGTGAGAGGATGCCCTTCCAGGCACTGTGCTCATTCTTGATTTTTTTCTTTTAGAAAGTTAGAACTAGGAACTAGAGGTATTCCTGCATTCCCAAATTTTTGTGCCAGATTTGAATCACACTGACAGCCATTATGACCAATATTTTTTTCCTCATTCATAGGTACGTCACAAACAAACTTTACCCGAAAAGGCTATTTTTTTTTCAAATTTAAGAAAGGAGTCTATGTTTACATTTCTGATTGGATTGTGAGTTTGTAAAAACAAAAATTGCAAAAGTTTATGAGACAACATTACATCTATACGACATTAATAAGTATTCTGCCTGACTCCTTCCCTTTACCCTCAGTCTCAAATGACTAAAATACATTCTCTTGGACTTCTTCACTCTACTCATGTATTTATATGAAGGATTATATTGAATTATATAAAGGAAACTCATTCAAGTTCTTAGGGGAAATCTCCACATAATAATGATAGCATTCATTTTAATTCTAAGTGTCTTCTTTTATACTTTTATGTGTAATATCTATTTTCTTCTGTAGGTTTCAGTTTGATAATAGTAATCCTTCACAATAAGTTTGAAGAGATAAAAGGATAAGCCCTTATAAATGTACTCCCTACATTCCTTCGCTCATATATATTGAAGTAGTCAAATCAACATTTAGCTTTTCCTTTAACACTGAATTTCTGTTTTAAAATATGCAAAATGGAGTACTTGACAATACTGCCATTAAAAATTAAAGCTAACGCAGATTCTGACAAGGTTCCTCTCTTTCTCAAATGGGGAGGAATGGGAAGAGGAAACATTCCTGCTTCTTCTGAGTCCTTTAGATCAGTTCAGCCAAGTCACGCCTCATGCAATGCTATCAAGATCAATAAGACTTGTTACAGAGTGACTTACTGAAGTCACTTTGGATAAATTATTCACCAAGAACTTCACATTTTTTATGGTATTTTAAGACAATGATTTAACAATTCTCAAAGGCATGTCAATTTAAAGTATTGATCCAAAGCTTGGAGTTTCAGCTAATTATACCCAAAGATCACAGCTTGATAAAGTTTTCAAAACTAGGCAAAAACGTTAGTTGGATTAATTCAAGTGATATATAACATTAGGGTCAAACTGAGAACACTGTGGAAATGTCTTTACAGCAATGGCAGCACTTTTGCCTCCTGCCAGAAGTGGGAAGTGTATAAAGCCTGAAGAGAAAAGACATGCATATTAGGAGAATTCAGCAAATTTCCTGGAACTTCAATCCCCTCTTATGTGTTCAGAAATTTAATTTATTATCATATTGCCCTAAAGATATAATTTAATTTGAAATAATTCTGCTGTAATTTCAACCTTTTTACAAATTTAACTCTTTTTACTTTGGGACTGTATCCTTTTGTGAGTGTCGAATACAAGCATTTAGAAAAATCTACATAGGCAGGTTATAGTTAATGAAAGAAACACATAACTTTGCATTTCAAATGCAAAAATTATACCTAGTTTTGGCACAGTCAAGAGAAGGACAACGTTGTATGGAGCACTTAGAAAATTCTTCAAATAAACCGAAAACTGTTTTACAACCTTCTTTTTTTTACTGAATCTCAGAGAAAAATAGCTTCATTTAGTTCTATTAGTATTTCCAAGGGTCCTATAACCTTTGAAAATATATTTTTAATGGTCAAAGGTAAAATATATTGTATTCTGCTGTACACCTATACTGAAATACCCTTGTTAAAGAGAGCCTTCAATAAATGCTGCTTTCAAACTGAGCCTGAAAAGTGACAAATTTATAAGCTACTTTTTTTTTTTTTTTTTTTTTTTTTTTTGGTCAAAAAAAAGAAAAGATCAGCTTTTGCCCTTGCACCACTGTCCACTCTTGCTTGAAAATCCTTTTGGGGAAAAGCGTGAAAAATTAATGGAGGATAAAATAATTTCTAAATAAAATTAGCTTTTTGGTTAAAGCAAACAGAAGCAAACAGAAGGAGAATAAATATGATTTATGTTTCTGTTTTGTTCCATATGCACCAATTACAAACAAATTTAGCTGCTGGTGGCCTGAAACCCCAAGGATCTTGTGATGTGTATTCCTGTTTGTCTCTAATCCTATATTAAATATTGGACTGAGGCCTGTTAAACATTGATAAGCTTTTTTTGCACTGTAAGGTCCTCTGAGATCATTGTGCCTAAATACCATAAAGACCTGGATTAGGTTTATACATTGTTATGGTGGTTTAGATACATCTTAGCCCTCAATCTTGTCTCTCCAAGGGAGAAAGTCAGCCTGACTGTATATTAATATTGGCATCATTGTAGTGATTAGCTGTTCAAATCTGAAAAAAAAAACGTAATTCAGAGTAGTTTTCTGATGCTCATTCTTCACTATCAAAAGAATTTTGTCAATCTTTTATGGGAAATTTATAAAAAATTGCAGAATTGCTTTTTTTTTTTTTTTTTTTTTTTTTTTTTAAAAAAACTTTTTAAAAAACTCTTTTTTTTTTTATTTTTTTTTTTTTTTTTTTTTTTTTTTTTTTTTTGTAACAAACCTTTGCAAAGAACTCTACTTTTTTTAACTCCTACAATGCATTGGTTTGCAAACATTGTTTCTCTGTTTCCTTTGTTTTTTCTCAGAGTGAGAACCTTCTGTTTTGGTTAAATATTTATTTCCTCATTGCCATACCTTTCCGACTTTTTAATGTATGGAACAGAACTTAGTATAGGGCTGGTTTTGGATATTTTTTTTTTTCCTAAGAGATTCTTTTAAGGGCAGGAAAAAAACCCTAAGAATATGAAACTACACTCAGATTTGAATTTTCAGTGCCATCTTTTGAGGTTTTGCATTTTGATTGAGTTTGGTCCATACAACCTTACATAGACATAAATAGTACGTGCTTTTATGCCTATTGATACAAGTCATCACAGGATATACATAGAGATTATTTTCTGGGTGCAAATGGGAGAAGGACAGAATGGCACAACATATTTCTATGTCTGCAGCTTAGAGCATTTTAGTTTCCATCTCCAAAACCAGCAGCTGTTGTTTATCCTTCAGTATCTTTTTAATACAGCCATACCACTAAATACACAAGAAGTGTGTCCAATATGTCTTTACTCACTCTTCACTCAGATGTGCTGGTGTGTAGATGATTCCAGGATTTCTAAAAGCAGCTGAGTCCAGGGATATTGTTCTCTGTATCTCAGGATCACTGCTGTTCAAGGCAATTTCCCTAACAAGATAAATATATTTGCTGACATCTATAAGTGGCTTACTACCAAGTGGGATGTTAGCTGATTATTCTCTACTGTTTAACAGAATGACATAGCTCTCTTCAGATTAAGATTTCCTGACAGAAATTTTCCGTTCTTAACCCTTAATAGCACAACGCCCCCCATAATCATCTACCATGAATATTTAATAGTACCTGTTTGCACTTTTGCATGGCCTTATCATATTAGAATCAGAGAAATAAATATTTTTTTCGAGGGACACTCACCTTGATATATATCTGTTCAGTTTTCTGAACAAGGGAATATAGTGTAATTTTGGAGCTTTAGATTTTGAGTTTTACAAATACATACGGGAATCTTCTATGTGTGTGTTTCAGATCACACCAATAGCAGCTTATTTTATAAAATCTAAATCTTTTTTATTGTAAGTTTATTAACGTCAATGCTTTAAAGAATTAGAAGTATATAAAAGACCATTTTTCAGCTTTGAAATTATTTGCTTGAAAACCTACAGGAAAGTATGGCAGGCTAAAAAAACCAAACAAAACTTAAAGAACAAGAAACCTGAGTTTTGTTTTTCTTACTTTTAGCTATCTCAGGAGAGTAAGAGGACAAATTAATATTTAGGAGAATTTCAGAAGCAGCCCACTGACTTTATTCTGGGTAGAAAATATCCCTTCTCTTTTTAAAAATCCCATTTCTGTTTTCAGTCAAAATAGTAAATTTCCTCAATCCTTATATAATTTCAAAGTTCTCTACAGAGTTCAACAAACATTCCCATCAGCCTAATGAAACAGGTCATGGAAGAATAATGTTATTTTTTTGGCACAGCATAGTAAAACCCAGAACAAATTAATTGCCTTCAAAATGCTGTGCCAGTAGAGAGCTGTGCAGCTCCCAAATTCTGAGGTTATATACACATTTGTTTGCTTTAAACAGGGGTGGTAGTAAAGCCAGGAACTTAGTTAGTCTAATATCTAATGTCTGCTCTTTTTTTTTTTCTTATTCTTCTTCTTTGTCTCTTTTTTTTTTCTTTCTCCTTCTGATAATTATTTGATTTTTTTCCTCTGGGTATCTGGGTATAGCTCACCACAGATTTTTTTTTTTTTTTCATTTCCTCCAAAATAGGATAAATCAGCCTTAAATCTAGATGGTTGAAACAGAAAGAAAAATATAACCACTGAATCTCCAAATTTTGACTTTCTTACTTAATGGATGTAATGCCTTGAAAAACTATACCAGCTCTGCCTGATACAAACTTCTGCCAAGGGACTCGCTGAAACTGGAACTTTTGTTTTTGGGATTGTCTGTTGGCAAGCTTGAAAATATTTAGGTTGTTCCTGAGTGAAAGCATGTCTGAAAGCACAGAGGAAGCAGAGACATGGAAAAGCATCACTGGGTGTCAGTGGAGTGACCTGTCCTTGGTTGTGCACTGCCTGTGAGCCCAAGTGCTGCAGGTCAAGGCATTCCCATAGAAACAACATTTTCAAAACAACATGGAAAACGTGTTTTGACTGTTCTTTCTTATCCCCCTTTTACTGTGGCATTCCTTTAATCTGTTTTCTTTTTACCTTTTCCTTTTCCTTTCTTTTTTTCCTTTTCCTTTTAATTTTTTTTTTCCTTTTCTTATGGGGCATAAAGCAAATAGTCCTGGAATGAGCTAGGTCAGTCAGCTTGATGACTACTCACAGGGTTTTTTTTTTTATTTCCATCAAATTTCATGCTATCCCAGGCATGTGGCTGACTAAGAACTTGGCTGCACAAACTGAGCTGCTGCAATTACTCACTGCTGCTATTGAAATCCTGTTGCTCCTTCTGTCTTCACTGGTATCAGTCCCGAAGTCCTGCTTCATTTCTACCAATTTGACACTACTGTTAAATTCCCACTCAGAAAGACAGGAGGTAAAAATAACTTGAGATTGCAGCAAAGAGCCAGGCAAAGAGCAGAAAAGAGTTCTGCATTCACTTCTGTCATAGTCCTATGAAACTGAAGGTCTCAGAGACAGTAAGGATAGTGAAATGCTAAAGGGAGAGGGCAGCAGCCTGCCTGTTTTCATGTGACAATGCTGCACTTTTCTACACTGAGAATACAGAGAGGTCCTTCTCATTCTCATGACCACCTTAAAAACAAATTAAAAATAGATATCTATTTTTTTAATGATGAGCACAAAAAATTATTAGACACTTAATATTTACTACACAGGAAAAGAATAAGGACAATGTGTTCACCTGAACCTCACACTCTACCTTTCCACATTTACCCTCTCAATATTATCAGAATATTTATAGGAATTGTAATATTCCTGTAATTTGGGGGCCCATGCTTCCATGTCAAAAGTGAATGTAAAATAAGAGTAGATATATATTGGAAAGCTAATAAAGCACAAATTGTACTCAAAAACTCTTAAAATATATAATTCATCTGTGGGCAACTTCATGGTCATTGACTGAAATAAATTGCTGTTTTGCCTAAAGCTTGTATAATCAGGAAAATCTTGATGGTGTTTTCTAAAATGCTCAGATTCAAATGATTTAGGTGGTGATCCATGAAGTTTTAAATATTTCTGTATTAAAAAATGAGTATTTTACTGGTTTTTTTTATTAAAATGCTTTTACTACAATGCATTTCAATAATACCTACAAATAGGTATTCTTGTACTGCTGACATTGTGGGTTAACTTACAAGGAAATAGAGACATAGGCTGCACATTAGAGTGTGTCTGTTTCTATCAAATTGCATGAGTGGATGAACTTTTCAGGTGAAATTTGAAAAGTTCAGAGTTTTGGAACATATGAAGGAGAAAGGAAGCAGATCTTGAAAGAAAGAAACATATATCTGGTATTAGCTAGACTTCAGAAATGCAAGTCACAAAAAGTTCATGTGGGTTTAACTGAAAGATCTTGTGAGTTATTTGTGCTATTGTCTTTTTGGTAATCTGAGTTTCTGATGAATAGTTTTTCAATAGAAACCTCACATAAGTGTTGGCAATTTTTCATAATGAGGGTGGCAAAGTGATTTTGTTTCAAGTTTGAAATTCTTTAAATTGATGGGAGTGCAACCTGAATCTAAAATACCAGAACAGGCATTTATAAAAAGAATGTCATTCTTAAAAAGAGTTTCAGAAAGGAGTTCTCCTAAAGTAGTCTGTTTTTTCTGTAGAATATTTTATCTTGAACTTTGGGAAATGTTTATATTCTAAGATTTTTTTTTCTTTCTCTTATTTATGTTGAATATTTCCTACTATGTAGGATATAATTCTGCTGAAACTAGAAGCTTGTTTATCAGATAGGCACGTTGGTGCTACTCCACAGAAGTGATAGAATCTGTTCTAATAGATTTTTAGCTCTATCAAGCAATTTATTTTCTTATATATATGAAAAATGTGAGATTCCTATTGTTTCTTGAAAGCAAATAATAATACAATTTTCATGCCTATTCATAAAGAGATCCTTTACTCAGATACACCACCATAACTACAATTGGCATCAGTAGCAGCTGTGCATATGTAACTTGGGCAAAGCTTAGCCCTTAATCAAAATCATCTTCTGTGGAAAAAATATCCATTTATGATTATTCAGTTTATATTTTAGATGTGCCATTCAGTTATCTCTCTTCCTTCAGTAGCTTATAATAAATTGTAAACCTCCAGTAACTTTCTTGTGCATTATTCCATTGCATTGTCAAATTAATAAATATATATTTCTATTATTCTGCAAAAATCCATCATATGTTCTAGGCAAGTCTTACTATTCTGCATGTTTTTGAGGCAATCCAAGCATCAAGCCCTGTAACCCAATAAATACATTTTTGACCTTGCTAATGACAGATTTCAGGCTTCACAGTAGCTCTGCAAATCCTCAGGACTTTTTAGGCTATGTCAGGGCTTCTCTTGGCCTGCTCAGAGCTATGTTTCACAATGTTCAGCTGTAAAAGTGATATTCCAATGGCCTATTTTCTAATGGCTATTTCATAATTTGTTTTACTTTTGCTAAGCTTTTTGCAAGAAGTAGTATAATTTTTGTATAGATAGTACCACTAAGTAATTTTTTTTTTTTTTTTTTTTTGTGTAGAATGAGCTATTTATGGTAATGATGAAGAGTGTAATGGAATAAAAGACTGGGAGTGAAGCAGAGCCCTTAAATGTGGAGGAAGATCATGCAGTGTAGAGGGCATACACGGATGGGATGATGACAGAGGTGGCACCCAGTGATATGAGGACCCCCAGGGCTATAAAAACTCATGAGTGGTCAATTACCTATTGATAGAGAAATATTGCCTTCACACCTGTGTAAAACCAGTGTTTTAGAAGTAACAGGAGAACAGGGAGCAAGTATGCAAGATAGGAGAGATGTTTGTTTGACATATGGGAAATAGAGATATATTAGGGACAGATAAACCACTACAAAAAACCAACAAAATAAAACCCAAACAAAACAAACAAACAAGCAAACAAACAAACAAAAAAACCAAACCCAAAACTCCCCAAAAATAAAACAAATCAAAAACCAAAAACCACCACCACCAACAACACAAAAAACGACAAAAAATAAACCATAAGCAAAAAAAAACACCCCAACCAAACAAGAGAGAGAAGCTGTGTTAGAAATATACATTTGACCTGAAATGAGGAGCAAGAAGCTCTTAACATCAACATGATGCACCTGAGAGAAGGACATGGATTACTGATGCCAGGCTGCAGTGTTCCACTCCTGCTATGATGCTGCAGACTCTAAGGCTTGTAGAAGCAGTGGAGGGGGAAGAATAGCCCCACAGAAAAGAGTACAAAATCCAAGAAGTTTCTGCATAACAATTATAGCAGTATTATTTTTGAGATTTTCCTATAAAATAGTTTTCTCCTTTTTTTTTCTTTTAATTTCTAATGCACAGCTAAAGAAATTAATGATACTGTATGAAAGGTGTTTTTTTTTTTCTTTTTGTTGAAATAAATATTTTGAATGTAACAAATACACCTTAATGTTTTTCAGCAGAGCATGCAGCCCTTGTGCCATCTGCTCGTGCACTGGGGGATTTTCTGAGTCTCAGAGGTACTCCCCATGTGGAACATTTATTTATTCTATTCATATGTGAATTCTCAACAAGTCAGTTTAAACAGCAAGTATTTTTTCAATGTCTGAAATAGGAACTTTTTTCTAAGGCATATAAGAAGAACATCCATGCTTTAAGTGCCTGCTTCAAAGGAACAAATACTAGATGACCTGTAACAATGAAAGAAATATGGGTTTGTGAAGGGCTAGGTTCTAAATTCATTAAATTTAGTTATATGAAAGATCACAGAATATTTTTGCCAGTCAACTTCTCTGATTTGAGTAGAATCTTCCTAGAACTGTTAAATTTTACAGAGGAACAGAACAATGAGATGACTGACTAAAAATATTTTCCTAGACATTTACTAAAATGAATATTACCTAAAAGGCTGTCAGCCTTTATCTACCCTCAGCAAGGATTTAATTTTCACTGTAATGTCCCCAAATCCCATTACTTCCTTTTATCTATCGTAACTCAGAAAGTGATCTGTGTTATTCTCCAGTAATGCTGGAAACATCATAAGATGGCTTTTAATAGGAGACCTGGAACATAAACCAACAAAACAAAGACATACTTGGATCCTAGTTCTCATTCTTGGAGAAAGATGCAGGTCACAAGCCTTAGTGCACAATGGGAGGGGGTAAGAGTGGGGATAACAAAAATAAAGGTATTGGAAGTGCATCCAGCACCTTCAGCAAGCAGGACTGCAAGCTGCTACCTGCAGCAGTGTTTGAGAGGATGTACAGATGTGTGCTTGTGTGAACCTCCCTTCCCACTGGGGGAAAGGTGGTTCAGGAGCAATGGGAATTGTTCAGGGTATAATCCAAGGGGTAAAATAAGCTCCAGTGTCTTGACACAGGAGCAGTGAGCAAAACTGTGGTAACAATGCTTGGAAGTCACTTTCTGTGGTATTTCTTCCTGAATTCTTCTTCATTTTTGGAGCCATATTTTTGAGGATTGACAGCTATTTACTGAGTAATGAATGGCAGCATAACATTTATGCTGGAGGCAACATTTTGCATCTCCAGGATGTGAGATCATACATCTACCTTTTCTAAACCAAGCTAATACCTATAATCCTGCCTTTATTTTCTCCTTTATTTTTACAAAAAATAGCTACTAGAATTTTAATTGTTACAAAACAAAAGTTTGTAAAGTTTATTGTCAAAAATATTTGACACTTCCATGCTTCCGTGGAAGTATCTAGCTTATTACAAATTTGTTTCTTGCTGCCATAGTATATTTAAAAGAAAGCCCTCTCAAGTGTCATGAAAATAATTTCTATACCTCTTCATAATATGTCAGTCATTAGGAACTAAGAAATTTTATTAACTGTCATTAAAATTTCTTCTTATAAATAAAAAATATTCATGCCAGTTAGGTCAACAGGGTTTCATTTTTAAAAAATATATTGATAGATCATTGTACTGATCTAAAACTTTACTACTCTTGGTAGAAAATGTTGGACTGAGTCCAAGACAGTGAAGATAGATGAGTAGAAATGGAAGTGAAACTCATAGGAAATATTAAATATTATCGTAGTCTATTTCCTATTTGAATTTCTGTCCATCCTCCTTCAGTATTTCTAATGAAAGAAAACACATTGAATATCAAGAGCTGAACAAGAACTGAAATTCATTTTAAGGATAAGGAAAGTGACATGAAATTGAATAGAACTTTTACCATCAACATTATTCATAAGGAGCATTTGTTGATTAAACTATCTGTTGTACTCTCAGCATGTCATATCACATCAATCACATATGAATTTAAATTAAAGCCATATTCCAAAAAATAATAATTGCCAAGTTGCCACGTGTGCCATCTGAGTGCTAAATTTAAGCTTTTGCAGTACTTCAGCAGCTGCATGAAGCTATGAATAATTCATTAACTGTGTGAAATAGTAGATTAGAATTAACTAACTAGTTGCATATTTTAGCTAATGCTTGGAATTGAAGAAATATAACTAGCCAATTCACCAAATGCTTCCTAATGGATAGCAATTATTTTGTGCAACATTTTGGAAGATCTACTTAATCCTTAAGCTTTAGGCAAACAGAGAGGAATTGAGCTAAAATTCAAAATTAAAATAAGAAAAAGAATGTAAGAAATTATATGCAGAGGAAGAAAAGGTCTTCAGCTAGATAATGTACAAGTGGCTCGTACATAGCTCTGGGGATTCTTGTTCTTGTATTCTACAGAAAACAGGTGATTTTTTAGGCTTGCTTATGTTAATAATTTGTGTGTATTTTTAGATTGAAGGGATAATGATAAACTTTCTATGCATATAGTTGTCTCATTTTTTTCTGACTAACTGGCTTTAAAATCCATATTCCCAATTGTCAGAGATATGCTGGTACTGGGCTTGCCTGCTTTATGTGGCTGGTAAGCAACAGCAAATATCTGATGGAAGGAAACTGAAAATTTTCTTTGCAGACATTAGACATTCCTGTTTTCAAACAAACTGCCAACACATAAACAGCTCACTTTATACCTGTGGGCTCAAATGTATCTTTAAAGCCAGTAAAAAGGGTGTAATTTCACACTAAGGTGTGACAAATCACATGATTTTATAGAATCTTAGAATATCTAAAGGTAAAAGGAACCCATGAGGATCAAGTAGTCATTGCAGGAATACTTAAAACTAAGCCATATGACAAAGTGCACTGTCTAGACATTCCTTGAACTGTAACAGGCTTGGTGCCATGACCACTTCCCTGGGGAATCCATTCCAGTGAAAAACCTTTTCCTAATGTTCATTTTGAACTTCCCCTGGCACAGCAAAAATCAAACTGTCTGGGGAAAGGTTTTCGCCTTTCAGGAAACTGCTGGCTTAGGAAGCTGCCAGGGTATTTTTCTTCTCATCACAGGGGCAAGTGTGACTCTTGAATATTTTACTGCACTTTATGTTGACCTCAGGCCTCTGTGTTGGTCCTCTGTAAACTGGGAGCTTAAAGAATTAGGTTGTAGTTTTGGGTTTGTTTGTTTTTGTTTTGTTTTGGTTTTTTGGGTTTTTTTTTTAAAGTTTTCATAATGGTATTCCTTTTTTAATCTGTAAGAGCAGGTACCATTATGCAAATTTGTGAGCAAGACTGCATCATGGCTCTTAAAGGGGAAATAAGAATAAATAACACCGTGTCCTGTGTTTGGAAGGAGAAGCCCCATCACTGAGCAGCAGTGTGAAGCCTCATTCCTAGATGACCCCTTGCCTGCTTTCTTTGATTCCTATCCTTTCATGTGTAAAGCAGGATGGGAAGAAGTTTGTGATACTGTGTATAACTTGTATTGTGTAACATGGGACCTAGTGGGTTTTAACTTGCTTTTTTTTTTTTTGTTAACACATGCTTATTCATTCTTGGTGAAATGTAATTTTTAAGTAGTATAATTTTTGAATTATTTATAGCAGTCATATCCAGGCCTTCACTTCTGGATTATACTGCTGTCTGCAACTAGTACAGGATCACTTATCCAACCTGCTATGAAGGGGTCAGGTCATGCCTGACCAAATAGAATTTAGGAAATTGTCTAATTTAGGGTATGACACACAAATGTGTTTCCTTGCATTAAAATTGCTGTCTGTAGTAGTAGTAGTAATGAGGATATTATTATTATTATTAGTAGTAGTAGTAGTAGTGGTAGCAGTAGTAGTAATAGTAGTAGTAATGAAGGGAGGAAGTGGGGAGGGAGAGATGAGAGAGCCATGGGGAATGCTACCGGTATAGTAGAAGCAAGATGGTAGTAATACAAAATAGTATTACTTTTATTTGGAGTAATATCTGAGTCCTTTGGTATAAAATAATTACAGTGATGCAATAGTCTGATAAAGGGAATTATTTAGAAGAGATTAAGGTACTCCAGCAGTTTTTATTTGTGTTGCAACTGCTTATGCATAATATACCAGGGGTTTGCAGTGGCCAGTACTTAAAAGATATCTAAACGAGAAAACTCCTAGTCCAGGCAAAACACTCCGGAGAAATAAGTGAAAGTGAAGAGGCAAAATGAAGTAACAGTGCAGTGGATATTTTATTAAAAGCAGTGCATGAAGGTGGTGTTTGGTCTGATTAAATGGCAGAACAGTTGGCCTGGCAAAATTTAATTCATTTAGGTTAACAGGAACAACTTTCTACAGAGGTACCCTACTTTGCTGGCCTCTTATTTTACTTCAGCTTTTTCCCACCTTGTCAAGAAGATAATTGAATAAAATATTTAGGGTTTCATAATGCATTACTGTTTCTAACTTCATTTTTTAATGTTATTTTTTATAGTGTTATCAAGCATGGACATAGGGAGAGATTTGGTCCATCACATAAGCCTGTTGCTACAGTAATTTAAAAAATCTTACAGTGTGATGTATTTCTCAGGATCTCAAATAATTAGGACAATTGGTCAAATGGCACATTCCTGATTCCACAGGAGTATATGCAATTAAGAAAATTCTGCTCTATTAAGGTAATTTTATAGTGACAAAAAGATATATTAGTAGGTATAATTATGTTTAGCATTTACAATATGACTTTTACCTTAGGATCTCTAAAAGTTCTTCAGAAGATTTTGCTTTGCATTCAGACTGTGATACATCTGCTGCTACCTGTGTTACAGTTAAGGAAAATAAATTACAGAAAGTTAAAATATGTGCAAAAGCCTGTGTATTAAGCCGCTGAAAGAGGCTGATTGAAAGAACTAGAAGCAAAGTTTTGTCTTTGGTTCACTATTTCTGATGCATTCAAAGAGTTAGATTGCAAGCTGAGCTGTGTATCTCAGGCATGTGCTCTCAGAGCTCCCCTCTGGAGTTTACACACAGAGAGTGGTTGGCTTTAACCAACTTGATACGTGTTTCAAACAGATGAATCCAAATTTGCACATCATAATTTAAATCTAGGAGAAAATGGAGGAATCATGGCCTACAGACTTGTCTAAGGGGGTAACAGCTCAGAACTTCTCTTGGAGCAGCAGCTTCCTTTATACCTCCTCCTCAGGTCTTGTCTGAGTCACAGTTGTATCCACACCCTTCACAATATATCTTTAATGCACAGATCCTCCAAGGTAGGGACTTGGAATTATGAAATCATTGGCAATGCTGAGGGAAAACATCACTTCTGGCAGATTAAAAGTAGAGGAACAAAGACATTACACAATTTTGTATTAGAATTTAAAGATTTCTCTTTTCAAGTTAAAAAATAGCAGCAATCAAACAAAAATAATAGATTTCAAATATTTCAGTTAAAACTTTTATTTCCATCTCCAATACTTATCTCTATATCATCAACTTTTATGTAGCTCCAAAGCCCTATGGCATCTTTCAGATATGATGTTTCAGTGCAAATCTACTCCTTTGTTCCTGTGGTATCATTTCAGTTTCCTCCTAGTAAACATATACTTAAAATGTTTCTGTTCCATGTTAATAACAATTTTTGAAAATGTGTAAACTGTGAACCAAACACAGAAAATTCCCCTGTCATATAGGATCTATCTAGGTGATAGGGAAAAAAAACTCCATGAGGCTAAAACAAATTAATTAATGTTACAGTCATCCCCTAGATACACTGCATGAGTGACATAAAGATCATCTGGGGTTGTGGAGATAATAAATCAATAGTACTCGTAATCCACACTTCAAATGTTTTGCAGCTATCTTTAGATATAGAAGATGTAGAAGAATCAGAGAATCGGAATAAAATTATTTGGAGGAAAAAAACCAAAGTTTAGGAAGGTACTATTTTTCATTAGAAAGAAGAAAGGCAAAATAGAAGGACAAAGAATAAATTTCCCATAATAACAGCAGGAAGTCAAGGAGTAATGGCCGTGAACTAAACCAAAAGAAGTTCTACCTTAAGATGAGGAAGAGCTTCTTTACACCGAGGATGGCAGAGCCCTGGAACAGCTGCCCAGGGAGGTCATGGAGTCTCTCTCTCTGTAGACATTCAAAACCCACCTGGATGTTCCTGTGTCACCTGCTCCAGGTGCCCCTGCCTTGGCAGGGGGTTGGACTGGGTGACCTCCAGAGCTCCCCTCCAGCCATAATGATTCTGTGATTCTGTGATCACAGAAAGTGAAAAAAGAAACACTTTCTAAAACACTGTCATCACAAAATGTGCAATTCATGGTCACTGTGACTTATCAGGGATTAAGAAACATTAGTAATCATTGATATAGAAAGCAAAACTTTTAGGTGTTAAAACTAATATTGATATTGAAATGGGTAAAACAAGCTATAGGGCAAAAGTTAGACTTTGTCTGATTTTGCAGATTTAAGATGAATCTTTCCTCACAGCTACCCTATGTATGTCTAAAACATAAAACCTCCCTGCAAATCCAGCTTGGAGGTGGGATGAGAAACAATATGTTGTATTGAGCCACTGCCAAGCACTGTGAGCTTTCTGCTACACAGCTCTGGGATGGGGAGGAGCGGGGAGAATTTTTGCTATGGGATCAAAGTAAGTATTTAGGTCATGTTTTTCCTCTCATTCAAGGACTCAGGATATATTATTTGTCACTCTGAACTAGCCCTTTGTCCATAAAATATATATTTATGCAGGATACTTACAGATAACTATGGTGCAGAAAAATGCTGCTTAGATTGCTCCTTCTGTTACTGTCATTTCAAACCTGAGTCCCTTATTCAAATCTCTTCAAATTGTTTCTTTCCAACTGAACTGTAAAAACTTGCCAATATTGTGATGTGAACAAACAAGGACGAGGAAAACCTTTCTAACATAATTTTAATTGACACCTAAATTATAGTCACGTTGGGTTCAGAAAGTAAAGAATGCAGCAGAAACTGAATGGGTTTGGTTTTGTTTTTTTGTTTTTTTGTTTTTTTCTTTAGTACCAGTACATTCTCTCTTGTCATCTTCTGCATAACAAAAAAAAAGAAACATTTTCTTCTGAACTAATCAAAGATTTTTAAAATTTTAGGTCAAAAATATTTCTCGCTAGAACTACTTTGATTTTACAATTACCTTATTAGATTGAAAAAATAGTCAGTTCTAGTTTATCCTACTAATCTTAATGTTACTATGTTAGATTGTCACTAAATCTGCTTTCGTTATTTTTCATATTAGCTGGAAAGCTCACACAATATTTGATTAGTACAAATAGTCTTCAAAACTAAAACAAATTAGTACCTTTTAATTCTATACAATGAAAACTTTCATTAAATCCAATGCAAAATTTGATTTAATGTTTTATGCAACTTTTTTGCCTTCTTTTAAAAAAGAAATATAGCTTTGCATAATATTCCACTATTGTAATGATCACTGACCTGTCAAAATGCATGTCATCATTTTAATGCATATCTAACCTGGCATAGAATACAGACCTATGTGTGATGTAAAAAACATGTAAGGAAGCTCTGCATTTCTTTCATACTCTTGTATGTGTCAAATGAATGCAATTTCTAGAGATATTAGTTTTTCTTTTATTCTGAGGAGCTGTTCCAAATTCTGTTCAAGATCCTTGTCCACCTGACCATTGAGGCTAAGGCTGACCACTGCTGGCACACAGGCACATTAGAGTTGCTGCTTACACTCCCTCTAATGAAGAACAAGGCATTGGCCCAAGAACCCCAACAGACACAGACAATGCAATTTATCTGCCTCTTTGTATCTTTGGCTAACATAATCTCTGTGGACTTGTCTAAAAAAAAATCTGACTGACTTACTTTTCTAATTGCTCCAAACTTTCTCCATTTCATCAATTTTCCCTGCCTGAAAAGTGCTGATAAAAGGCCCTCATTCTGGCTGACTGGGAAATGAACAAAAAGACATCACTTCTACTTTTCTTTCCAATATTAATATTAAAGTTTGAGGGATTTTGAAGAAAATTTAATTTTGAGACGATTAGCAAAACCTGCCGCTTTAATTAATAACAGCCTTAATCCATCATAAAGCTTGTGCATACATCAAGATTTTAACCATGTGGACATGAGTTCACACAAGTGGGTTTTTTTAGAAAAGAAAAATGTCTGAGTAAAGTTTCAAGTGAGCTTTCTGAATTTTCCTGTACTTATACAAAATTTTAAAAAGTTGGATCTTCCACAAAATATAGAAAAATATTCATTTTATTCTGACTTACAGTTGCTGGAAACATCCAAATATTATAAAGGTAGATTAAAAAAAAAAACCCAAAACTATTCTGTTTCAAAGAACTAGAAATACGAAGGGAAAATGGGAAATTCTGCTCTAATTATACTTTATTGCCTTACAGTGTACTCACAAAAGGCCCTTGATTTAGTGTCTGATACTTATTCTTCAGGCTTGTTCTGGAATTCTCATCAAGGCTAGGGTGATATCACCAGGCTGACCACAGACATGATGAAATTCCTATTTACAAAAAAAAAGGGTTGTCCCTTGTCTACTGAGAAAAAAAAATGCCTTGACTGATACATCACTGTCAACACCTTCTGTCATTATTTATTCCTTTCTGTTTTCTGTGGAAGCCATTCAGACTCTCTCAGTCCATAAATCATTGGTTATTCTACTGCTTGAAGATACTGGGGCAGCATAACACATTCAAAGTCTTTTTATGCAAGGTCTGTAGAATATTCCCTCAGAAACCAGGTAGATCCACATTAGTGAATACCTGTGTTACAGGAAAGATGTGTAGAAAATGCATTAAGTGCATTGATACCTATTTCAGAGGGTTTTTGCTTTGATTGGTCTGATAAAATACAAGCCATGTGAATCTTGGAATGCTGAATTTTTAGTTTTTAGTGTTTTATTATTTTGGTTGGGGGGTTTTTTTGTGTATGTTTTTGTTTTTGTTTGTTTGTATGGTTTTGTTTTGTTTTGTTTTGTTTTCAGTATGCAGACAAGTGGCTGAAAAGCTTTATTAAGTTTTGGAAAGCTGTAAAATTTCCTGGTCAATGTAGAGGAGGATGAAGCAGTTTGTAAAAGAAGCAGTTAAAGGAAGAAAACGTGGCCCACAGGGATGGGTTCATTGACACTGCCCCAACTGGGTGGATTAGGTGACATGTTTAAATCCTTTACAACTGTTTGAGCCTATGAAAAAAGAAAAGAAAAAAAAAGAGAAAAGAAAAGAAAAAGAAAAGAAGCTTGTCTGGTAAATAAAAGTCAGGGTAAAGGGAAAGGTGATAGGCCACAATATTTAACAGTGAATGATTGATTTTACAAGTCAAAGAGTAATGGTATCTTGTTTTCAGAACGTTTAAGTCTCAATCCTTTGTAAGCAGTCTTTTTGAAGAGGGCTTTGTAGGCAGCTGGCACAGCCCAGAAGACCTCTGTGTCAAGAATATAAAGGTTTCCATTATCTTAGAGCAATTTTTTGCTCTGAGATGTAAAAACTTTTTTTTTTTTTTTTTTTTTTTATTGTTGCAATGATGAAGTTCATAGAACTTATCTGGTTTTGGTTTTTTATCTCAAAACATCTTTTAAACAGAGTAAACTGAATATATATTCACAAGTTGAATTGATGCCTATTAGATTATCAAAAAAAAAATCTTCCTACCTCACTTCAAAATCATGTACAATCTTGGAGGTGCATTCTTGTCCTCAGAGCCTTAAACTGTGATCTGCTGCTGCACCCTTTGACAGTGCCACTGGAGATTACTCTCCTTTCCCTTTTGTAAGGGCACTCCAGTAAAGCAGATCAGGATTCTTGACCCTTAAGACAGTGTTCCAATACTTCCGAAATTTGTAGGGTGGCACAAAAAATGCTTTAAAGAAGCTTATTTGGAGTTTGGTTTTGTTTCTTCGTTTGATTGTATTTTTTTTTTTTAATGAACACTACCTATATCAGGGTGTCTTACATTTCTTAAAAAGTTTGAGGTTCTAAATACTTTTAGAAAAGAAGTGCAACTCTCTTCAGAACCCTGTACAGTACTCTCTGTTCAAGCTTTTATGTTGCAGACCCAGCAGCATACCATGCCCATGGGTTTGTCTCTTTCTCAGCATAAAAGCCCTTCTGTATCACTTACATACCCAGACCCTAAATGTGCTGGATCCTACAGCGTGGTCTGTTTATTCCTCTTCTCTGCACTTTTTCTGTTGCTTAAGTCACAACAACATTAGAGATCTGCCTTCTGTTTTCTTATATTCCCCTTTTTTAACCCCAAATATACCCTACTTTTCTATAATCACAATAACTTTAGTAACGTTGAAAGATTTTTTTATTTGTTTGTTTGCTTGTTTCAAAACTGGTTCAGCAAGGAGAGTAATTTGAAAGTGGTAGGCACTGAAAGGAGGTGCTTGGGCTTTGAGGCCGTGTCTAGTCTGTGCTATGTTTACTATGTTACTATGGGGAAATTGTTTATATACATAAAGCACCATACTTTCACATATGCTGAAAGCCAAACTCCCACTGCAAGGTTCATAATAGCAATCAAGCTGTTCAAAAAAGGTTTCTTTAACAAGACTCAGACACCATTTGCCTGGTGTGGATTGGCTTAGGGAGAGCACGGGTTCCTAGTGCCTTTTGGAGTGAAACTGTCTTTTGTGGGAATTTCTCACCTCATTTTTTCTTTATGAATTAGACATATCTGTTACTTTCTCTGAAGTGAAGAGCTAGTGTCACTTTCTGGAGGTCACTTTCTAGGTTGTTGGGGTGCCAGACTGTTTCGGGATGGATCCAGTCAGGGTTGTGCAGTTCTCTGCTTGCCTTGTGGAGCCTCTGGGAGTTACTGCTTTTGGAAGATTAGAACATCACCCTGAGCTGCTCAGGGCACACAAGGAGAATCATTTGTCTTTTGGTACAGTGCAATGTGCCCTGTCAGTGTGTCTGGCACCCCTGCTAGCCAAGGGAGAGATGGGACAGCAGAGAAAGGTGCCGACTCCTATTCCACCCTTCACATTCACTGCTTGAAAACAGGGAGCAGTGCAGAGTCTTTGGGAGAAGAAACATAATTGCCTCCATGCACAGTGCCACTCTGCTCACACCTGTGTTACCTGGTCCTGACTTTGGCTCTCTTTGCCTATGGAATGTCATGCCCCATGGCTGCTGGGCACTCTGTCCCAGGGGAATTTAATTTTAAAAACCCATAGTTGACCAGTAGGCACTGATGCAGTGTCATTGCATGGTTCTTGAAAAGGAAAAAGCTCAAGTTTTCTAGCCCCTTTTTGTGGTTTCAAACTCATTGAATATAATAGAGGCTTACCTTTATTGCTACAGGATTACATTTTTGTACTGAAACACAGATGCGCTCTGGGGTTTCTTTGCTTTCTGACAAATGACTAGAGTTGTTCACACTAATGGTTAGCTACTGGCCATGCAACGCCCTGAACAGATTTCCTTACAATAATTATAATACTCAGACAAAAAACTAGACTTTTAAATTACTGAACTGACTTGTTGAAGTGCTGAAGGTAAGACATTGTAGCTATCTGAGAAAACTCTAAGTATGTGCTTGCATTTCTATTTGCAGACTGTTATATTTTTAATTATATATTTATGGCTTGAAGTGAGTAATGTTTTATATACAGGAGAAATAGTTAATTTGCTGAGATGACTCATGCATTAAACCTAACGTCATTGAATGTTACTTCTGCCTCCATTTCCTGGGAAACAAAACTCTCTCCTGTTAAAAAAAAAAAAAAAAAAAATTACTGAAATAATATCTTACTGAAGTCTGCAACACAGGTGACACTTTGTTACTTCCTTCATCTTCTTAGGAGAAGTACATGGGAGATATTAAGATACAGCAATGTAAACACTTTACATTGACCTCTTTAAAGGAAAAAAATCAGTTTACTTCAGGAAAACACAGCACGCAAAAATGTATTTCTATTGAGTCATTTATGAGTCCCCTGCAAATGTTAGACCAGATTGCAGTTCCGTTTCCACAGCTATATAGAGAAAATATGGCACATTTTTTTTTCAGGTAAAGAAGGCCAAATTTGTTGATCCTACTGCATCATATCTTTGGATTTCCTATTGATTTTCCCATAGAACAACTTCACATGAGAAACTACGGAAACTAAAATGGATAAAGCCTGAGGCCAGACTGAGAGTAATTCTGAGAGTAATTTTTTTTCTTATAAGAACTCCTGAGAGCCACAGTCACTGGGAGCGTGGCTGCGTGGGAGTCATGATACTCACAAGGCTGTGCTAAGGCATTACCAGAGATATGTCCCATCAAAACAATTTTTTCTGAGCAATATCTCAGTCATCTGGTTTTCATGATGTATTATATAAATGTTCTTTCAGATTCTGAGGCATTTTGTGGGAGACTGTGGCATTTTGGAATGGCTGCTAATATTATACAGGAATTTATCCTCTATAAGGATAGTTCAGATAACAGGTGCTTTGTCAATGTATTAACAAGACACAAAGCTTTGACCTACTAAAACTAAAGACTTTTGGACTCTGTAGCTCAGCCACATATTGCAAGAAGTCTGAATCCTATATTGTTGTCACTTATTATGCTCAATACCCATTAGGTGAACAGTTTATAATGTAATACATCAATATTACAGGCAATAAAATCTTTGCTATTTTTCTGTTACATAATACTTCCCCCCACTCTTTTCTTAATTATTTGACAAATTCCATAATATTAAGACTAAATTTTAAAAGTCTCTGTTTCCTAGTGTTAACCATATGCCCTTGTATATATAATTTTTGGAGATACTGTCCAAAAGCATTACACAGAGGATGCATTATTTAATAGACCAAAGGCCAAAATGTTCATGATTCAATATGCCATAGGTCACTACATTTCTAAATGACTGCATATTTCCAAAATGATGTCTAGTTCTATAATATATTTAAGGAACTGACAACACATCTTCTACTTTGCAAAAACACAAAGACTTCAGAAAGTCTTTGAATTATGAGTTATGGGGTTTAGGGAGTATATATTTCTTTTGTCATATCCTTGGTGGGAAACCAGATTTTCAGATTCTCTATCACTGTTTAGCATTATTTTTGCATTTAATATGGTCCATGAGGAATTCTTCTGCAACACTTTTAGGCCATATTTTTTATTTGAATTGCAACTCCAAATGACATTTTGATAGGTCCATAATGAGTCAGATTTTTTTTGTTATGTCCTATGTATTTTCTTCTTTCAAAGAGATAAATGTGGTTGTCTGGCTGCTCTGACATGATATATCTTAGAAATAAACAGTCCTAATATCCCAGTGAGTTACAATCCCTTCTCTTCCTTCCCTTTGCCAATACAGTCTCATGTTTTTATTGTTGTGTGTCGTTGGTTGCTTGCTTGCTTTCAGTATGGGCTACTTGTCATATTAATTTGAGGTTTCAGGACTTGAGAGTAGAAGATATTTAGGTCAGTTTTGGATGAGTGTTTACACAAAGATTATGACTTGTATTATCATTAAATGACTGATAACCAATGCTCTTTTTTTCTGCCTTTATTTTTTCCTAATACAGTGCTTTTTGAAACTCTTCATAGACTATGTCAGGGTCCTGAGGGAAACTGAAAAGCAAAGTTTAATGTAAGATTTTTTTTTTCATATGCAAAAGAAAATTATTTCTTTTTCAAGATACATCAAAATGTATTTAATCTTTCAGTCACTGTAAATGCTGCCACATATAGCCATTTGTTATTTATTTTCATCTGCCTTGTGTATCCTGAAAGATTATTATTAGTTACATTAAAAAAATTACTAATTTACCAGTCTAAAGATACTTGATGGAATCTAAATTTACAGGGAAAAAAAACCCCTCTAAACTTTGCTGGTTTATATTTTTAAGAATATTGTCAATACAATCCTATTGCATTAAGGTGTGTACAAAACTACCTTGTTTTCAGTACATTCTCATAGAAGGTTGGATGCATCAATTTGTATTTTCCATTAAAAATTATTTGCACAAATATGAAAATTTTTAGTTTTCATAATGTCCAGGAGATGTATTGATTCATGATTGCCAAATAAGGTGATAGTTCAACTTGCTCTGCCTCTTGGGACCAATAATGAATTTGCAGTTTTCCATGCGACATGAAAAACTACATTGCTGTGTCTAAAAGTTATTTCCATTGTCGCTCCATTCCTGCCAGTCCCACCAGGAAGTCTGATTAGTGGACTGGGTAAGCACTGCTGCTTTTCTCCAGTGCCTGTGCAAGAGATTGGCATAAACAGCTACTGACCTTTAGCTATGAGCAACCTGAGCTGCTAAATCCACCCAGCACAGCATTCTTATTGCATCTTACTTACCTGGTTGTAAGATGAAAAAATATGCAAGTAAACTAAAAGGTGCAGCACAAATTGTCTTTAAATTACTTTAATAACACTCGATAATTTTCATTATATCAGTTTTATCAGTCAGTGTCATCACACAAGAGCATGAAAGTTCCTGTCCATCATTCTCAAGGCTGATGTTCTTTCATCTTGTCACACTTAAGTGATGTAGATTGACAAGTCCCGGTATGATGAAGAATCCACATGAAAACCACTGAAAAGGCCAAATAGTGCACCTAGGCTGTGCTTGCAGATTGCAGTGTCAAAGGCCCAGTCCTCTTCTACGGTGAGGTGAACTCAGCTTGTAGCATCCTACAGAAAGATTGCTGTGGATAAGGCTTCTAGCTGTCAGAGATGATTAATGAGACAGATAAGAGAACATCCTCCTTTTTACACTAAGGGGCAGATAGAAGAGAATGAAAGAGTGAAGGAAAGCAAAACATTTATATCTGAAAAATAACGAGGGTCAGCAAAGCTCTGGTCTCAAATTAGAGTTGTGTGTTGGTCCATTTGTCCTTGTAACTTGACCCCTTCCATCTGATAAAGGACTTTTAAGGGGAGATGGTAACAAAATGTCCCCTATAGAGAAACAAAAAGGATGAATAGCTTTAACGGAAAGAAACTCAGTAAGACGAAAGCAGAATGCAAGCGAAAACCCAGAACTAGGTGTTTCTCAGAATGAGCTATTTTTTTTCTTTGGCTCTGAGATGGCTTTTTGGAGACAGGAAAAGATTAAGGCAAGTATCTTCAGCAAGGCTTAATTGAAAAAAAATACATAAAAGACTAGTAACAGAAACAAGTATTGCTGAAAATAGTTTATAAAATACATAGCAAGTTCTAACAGTACAGGGGAGTTCATGACCCACTCCCTCAGCTTCTTGGAGGAGGTGGATCAAAAGAACACAGTCAATATCAATGCCAAAAGTCATGAAGGAGCTTCCTGTTAATGCAGATGCACCGTTCATGCTGCAAAAGAAAAAGATCATTCCTCATTCACTGAACTTATTCAAATGAATACTTTTGTTATTAGCAGACAATTTGTAGGCAGAAAATTACTTTTTTAGATGCAAGAGTTTGTCATAATCAGAATCATAGAGTAATTTTCCATCTGTGTAAAATATATCAGACCTCACAAGGAACTTGTATGGCAGAGTAAATTAGATGAATTCCCTTGATCTGGGAGTGTGTGGCAATACATTTATTAAACAGCAAAATTAGTCCTTGAGATGCTGAAGTATTTGTACTACAATGAAGAGGGCACTCATATTTTAAGAAAAACAAAATTTTAGAAGGACTTATGTCTCTAAAATATTATAATTTTTATTTATGAAAAAGAGCAAGAAATTAATAGAGTAAGAAAAAAATTATTTGAAAACATAAAAATGAAAATGTTACTATTGGTAACTTATGAGTTGGTTAAAACTTGCATTTATCTGTATTACAGTTCATTTGAGACCTTGGAGAATTTGTAGTACTGTCAAAACAACTTAAAATGAAGATTCTTCCAGAACAGTTTCTTTTTAACATATCACAAATAGCTACTGATACTGTAACTGAATCACATTTGTTTAGCAAGCTGGTTTTCTGAGTGTTTTTTGAGCATGAGTTCTTTCTGTTCATTAAACAGCAAAGTTATATAAGGTTAGTGCAGCAGATAAGTAACTCATATGAAATAAAAGCAAAAGCTTAGTACATTTTAAAATAAAATGGTGAACTTCAAACCTGAGATGTCATTTACAAGACAGAAAATGTGAATGTACTGTTTTCACAGCTATAATAATATAGCCTATCAGTGCAAACTGGTTTATATAAATATAGTTGTTAAATAGCTTTCATTTTGGTTTGGTTTATCAAATGGATCAGTGTGAAAATACTTTTTGTTATAGACATAGATAACAGAAAACACTTTCCAGGAGAAAAGAAATTAAACAGTTCTGTTCTTAGTTCCATCTAGTTGTTCCAATTCGTCTTAAGAAAGGGATAGTTAAAGATTTCTTCAGACTGGTCTCATCTCAGGACATGGAGCCCACCAACCAAACTCTGCCTTTTTTTGGCGGGCGGGGTGGGGGGTGGGGAAGGAGAAGTCATGGAAGAAATAGATAATTTTACCTGCAACATAAAAGGCATAAAAATATACATGATTTATCTTAACCATGTTTAGAAAAGGGAAGTATGTTGAAACTCAAGTAGATCTATACTTAAGCAGAAAGATTTAGTGGATACAAAACAAATTACATTCACATGCTTTATCTTACATGAAAAACTCTAATATTTGAGTTAGGTTATGTAAGGTAGCCCAAAGGTCTTCATTTGGCACAATATAGAATTGTTTCAATAAGAAGAAGGAGAACATAATGCAGAATGAATACTCATTCTACAGCACTCACTGCATTAATCCAGATTTTTTTTTCAGAAATCAGATCATTAATATCTAAATAACAAAATTATATCACAAGTTCTTCCATGTGTCAGAGACAGAAGCCTCACCTCTTTTTAATGATGTTTTTTCAAGAGATTGCACTCTTCTCTTCCTCTTTATAATGGAATCATTCCCAAACTTTACGACAATGGAAATATCCTCAGTTTTGCCATTTATTTTTAGAAACTTCCCATTTTCTTAATCTTCCCATTTATCTTGGTTTAGGAAAGACAATTTCTTTAAACTTTTATTCTAAGATTCGATTTAATGAAATGCAAATTCTCTAGACCTAAAAGATAATTTTCACTAAGATGAAGTAGGAAATGAACTTTTATTTTACAATTGTTAGTGCAAAGCAAGTTACAAATTCTTGAAACCTGGATAAGAGAAGGTTTCTGAGCGCTCAATGCAAGAGTCCATATCACAAAATAGGCTTTCTCTGTCACTTTTATAACAGCCTGGTATAATATTTTAGTTTCAGAAAGATTTATCAGTTGAGAAAACCTGAGATAGAAGGGTGATAGCCAGATGGTAATCAAATTCTGATTATTAGGATCTTCCTTTCCATAGTGAAGTCATGGTGTATCACCCTTATTTCCACCAGTCTGAAAGAAATCCAAAGAGGACTCATTTTTATGAGCTTCTCATGGGGAGAGGTGAGGACCAGAAGCACCTGGAGGAAGTCCATGGAAGAATGGAGTGACGCACATGAAATGCAAGAGTTTGGCTACTGGAACTGGGTGTGAAATTGTTCTGGCTTATCGACACATTTATAGTGAAGCAGAAGAATCACTAAATGCACAACTAGGAGAGAAAACGTTGCGAATATACCTATGTTAATGTGGATTATTTTCTGGACCATTGCAAATTATTTTTTCACTTCTTATTTCCCACAGCACATTTTTATTTAATTGAAAGATAAAAGGAACACAATATTTATTAACTAAAATTTATAGAAAAACTGAAGTAGAAACAAACCCACCTAAGAGGTCAGCAAACCTGGTGAAAAGGCCATTAAGAGCACTTCTCATCCAGCTTTTTCTTTTTGTTTTTAAAGAAATAAATGAAGACTTTATTTCACCAACAGCCTTTTATGGAGAAAAGTAATATAGAAAAAAATGTAAGGGAGAAAGCTATGGAAAGAGCCAACACCTAGAAGCTGCTGCCAAATTCAAACAGTAAATAAGGCCTGTATTTTTTAATACTGAGTGTATTTATCTACTCAAGAAGCTTCCTAAAAGTTATTACATTTAGGAGATAAATAATTTATTGAAGTGAGATTTGAATTGAGATATTGAACTTTGCAGATATGCAAAGTTCTTTCTTCACTTAATTACCATTAATGTGTGATGCTGCTTTACGGGGGGCAAAAAGACTGGCACACTTTATAAACTCAACTGTCTGCATTTAAAATAAAAGCTGTATTAATAGTTTTTATTTTGGCAAATCACTACAGAGAACAAAGAAAGACTGATTGTACTCTCACACATTTTTAGTTCTGGAGAATTTCCACTTACTTGCTTCAAGTTGCTCTTCATCCATACTGAAGAATATAATTTGAACTTGGTTTACATGATACCAATTTCCAGTATCTCCAGACGCTTATGATTTTTTTATTTAGCATCTTTAACTGGGTCTGCATGTACGTGCTGAGATTTCTATCCAAGGCACACATTTGCATTTCCTTTCCATCAAAACCACAGTTCAGCTGAGAGGTTGATGAACTTGTGCACGTATGGGGTTAGTCTGAAATGAAAACAGAATATGGCTGCCAAGTTCCAAATCCTGTAACTCAGATGCTATCTCTAGAACCTCTTATAGTCTTTGTAAAATAGAAAAATATTCTGGTGCTCTCACTGCATGAATAATAGATCAAAGGTTTGGGACACAAACACATCACAAAACTATTGCCGTGATCATTACCAGTGTTTGTTTTACTTATTTTTATGGGCACATTAGAATTCAAAAATTTGTCTTATTCTACTAGAATAACCCATATTAGAATTTCCCATACTGAGTATGAAGATACCATAGACTAAGACTACCTATCAAGACTTTATACCAAGACTAACCTCTGTTTTGGTTCATGTTAATGGTTTGTTACTGGAGTGATGTATTTCACAAGATAAGGAGAAAAAGGATGTGATCTGATTGTGCTCATTCCTGCTTTTGTTGTATTCACTTCTTAGAGGAGAGGTCTTGAACCAATCTGGCCATTTATGGCCTTGAGGAATATGTGTCCATCTTATTTTCCTGATTATTGCTTGTGTTATAGTGACTGTTTCTTATTTTGTACTGACTCAGCTCTCTGGACCTTCTCAGGCATTCTGGAGAGATTCTCATTCAAATTAGACACATAACTTCATTTAAATCTGCAGGTTTCAAGTTGAGAACTGAAGTCTTGGTTAGGATAATGGTGGTGGGAAAATGGGAAGCTATGCATTCAAATATATTCAAGGTCATTTTTTAAAAAAAAATGTATGAAAAAAATTTGCAGCAACAGAGCATGACAAGATGTAAAAACTTTAAAATTTAACTGACTGCCTTCTTTCTTGCATTTCAGAAAACATGACCATACTCTTCCTTACACTGTCTTTCCCTATTGATGTGTTTAGTCAAAGCATTTTAAAGCTTTGAAATAAAGACATGGTCTACTGAATTCTGTGATGCTGTGAGGTACTCAGTTTTTCACTTAAATAAAAACCCATATATTCTCAGGCTTCAGGATGCATATAACTGAATCAATGCTTAAAAGCCAATAGGTTCTTGGATGCTTTCAATTAAATTTAGCGCATGAAAATAGCTTTTTTTCTGGCCAATGCTCACATATGCTCTTAACACAGCATCAGTAATCTTCTTATATGTATAAGTATAAATCAGGAGTGACTCTAATAGTCTTAAGGGCCATGCACTGGAGAAACCCCAGAATGAGACTAGAATCAGGATTCAAAATTCTTTCGTGACCGTGACCCAATCAATAATGAACTTGCATTAGTTTTGGAAATGTTAAAGTCAGGAAATGGTATCAGACTAATTTATTTTAGCAGATGCATGTGAGTTAGTCACAGGGTCCAGAAATCAAAGTAATGTACACCTGGGAGCTCTGCTACCAAATGAGCTCATCTAAGTGTGGGATGCAAATAGAGCAAACCTGGTGAACAACTTGTCAGCATGCAGTCTGCAGCCCTGGAGCCTGTTCTTCACATGGGCCCAAGTTTCTTCAACCCAGATTTTTATGAAAGCATATTCTGTATGCAATAAGCAGAGTTAGCCTTGGTATTGATTCAAAACTAGTTTACAGAAGCCAGGAGCTATTCCATTTTAGCCTCTTGAAAATGACTCAAGATTTTGTCCACAGGAATTGGATTTAATGATCTTTATAGCTACTGACACATCAGTCTTTTCAGAATCCTTTCTGTCTGTATAATTAAATTGAAAGCTGGCACCAGGGACTCTCAGGCTCTGTCAGGTAGTATATGTTTTTCCTGGCCTAGAATGTGCAGGAAAGACTGTACAGGCAATGAGGTATTATTCTGCTTCAGTGGATTGGAGGAAAAGAAAGAGAGATTGGTAGTAATCTCTTTGTCCATGGGCTGATTCAGTGTTCCATTCACTAGGCTATTGTTATTGAGGGCTCCTGTCTGAGGACTTTCTCTGACATACTTTATTTGCATGTGATTGTTTTAAACAACATGCTATGCTTTTATGTAAATTGAAATCAAAAAAGAATGTCTGCCTTTTTGTTCTGCAGTGAAATTCCCTCCATTTTCCTCTCTTTGTAGCTGTTGGCAGGTCTAATTTGTCAACTGTGTGGCCATACACCATTTACAGTCCAGCTGCCGTGTAGATTTATAACAAGGTTGGCACATTAGAAGACATACAGACTTTTTCTCCTAGAATGCTATTTCTCCATCCTAATTTATCTGTTTAATCATTATTCCTCCATTCCATGCATACAAATATATAGGTATATGATCAAGAAATTATAATTTAGAAATGCGATAACTGCTTGGATAGATGTTAATAAAATAATACTTGCCTCCAAATATCTTCAAAATAGAGACAAAGAAAACTGAGTGATGGCAATGCAGTTGCTTTTTAAAATAATTTTAATGCAAATTTTAACTGAAGGGGGAAAATGTTTTCTACTCTGATAGAAGAGAATAATTTTTTTTCTGATTTATACAAAGTCTGAGTGAAAGTATTTTCCAAAGAGATAGACTAATAGAGCTGGTGGATAAGAATAGAACCACAGTTTTAAGCATTCTTTGCTGTCAAAAAGTTGAAAAGATGGAAGAGAAGAAAACTAATCTATATTTTGGGAAAACAAATGTTATATCTTCCCTCCAGATTTACAGTCAGGTCATTTCAGGATGTCTATGAAAGCATGGAAATAAAGTCACTAAATATTTATAAGATGTTAACAAGCAATAATTACATATAAACATCACGTAGATATTTGTGATGACAAATCTTACATCCCTAGAATTCAATTTGTAGGCTGTTTTTTTGAGAATTTACCATGCAATAATTTTCTCTTTTGTACGCAAAAAATGTGTGCAGGAAATTCTGTCATCTGGAAAAGCTGTAAAACCGGACTGTACTCTTTTGAGCAGAAAACTATTTCTAAAATTATGTATATTATGATGCACACATGTGCCATCTGCAGTGCCTGTTCACTTATTAATTCAACTTCTTTTTAATCCTACAGTGTATTTTTGTGTATTTTGACTGTATTAAGGACCTTGACCATTGACAACAAAATGGGGCCTATAAGGTCAAAGGCAGAGCATTCATTCTGCTCCCTCACAGAGGAGTTAGTGTGACATGATAAAGAAGGTTATGAACAGCAGCAGAAGTTCAGACTCCCCTTGGGAAAGTTGCTCCCTCTACTCATGCATTTGAGAATTTTTAGACAACTGAAGACTGACTGGAATGTATTGCCTTTCTCTGCCATAGAGAGAGTGCTTAATCTGCAATTGGAAATGTCTGGTGGGTCCTTCTAAACTATGGTAGATCTTGAAGGTGACACCACACAGAGTGGTGATCTAGAAATGTTGCATCCTCTTGAGCATTTCTGAGTTAGTATTGCTGGAGGCGCATGCTAAAAATTAAGTATCTATTTTATGGGCAGGGGAGGAAAAGTGAAAATTCTTCTCTATTAGAATGACTAAAGTGAAACACACTGGAAATTGTGCCTCATAAAACTGGTAAAACGTTGTGATTGTTCTTACTGTTATTTCTTTTATATATTATTTCTAGATTTAAATAGTAATTCAGATAAAAACTTATGTCAGACAACTAATTGTTTCTGCTTCCCTGGAGATGGTCTGAGCTACTACATCTAGTCAGTTGTTCAACAACCACTGCTGTTTCGGGCTTCACACTGAGAATTGGCTCTGGTGTGATAAAGCAAAAAACCCACACATTCTCTTTTCAATGCTCTGCTAATTTTTCCCTTTAGAGCAGTCTGAATCTCTTCTTGGCTTTCATTAAGCAGGTCCTTCTTAAACTAAGTAAATAACAATATTTCTTGCTTTGTGGTTACTAGATCATCCCTTTGTGACCATCAAGAACTTAAATGTATGGAAAAGCCTGCAAAAATGCTCAAATTTTATAGAAGCAAGATTATTTAATTTTTTATAAGAATGTAGAATTTTATTGATCTTAAACACAATCTGAAGACTCTGTTGTATAGTAAAAATGATTACTTAAAGTAGCCTTGTTGTAGCATGACGTACTGAAAAAGAGAAAAAGACAGCTGGTTCACAGTATTTGCTCAAGACAACCATGGTTTAAATATTGAAGATTTCAAGAGATATGCCAAACTCCACTTTAAATTGCTGTCATATATGTAATTTTATTTAAAAGGGGCTTGTGATTGGAGGTTTGAGTTTGTGATTTACATTATAATATATGTAATTGTTTTGATAACAGAAGTCAAAAATATGCTGAACATTCACCAAGTTCCATTATTTTCTTTGCCCTTTTGAAGGAATTTTCAGTAAAATGAGCTTCACTTTTAAACTCATTTTGTTGAAGAGGCAGGCATTTATTACATTTACACTTATATTTCATCAGACAGAATTTCTGTTTATCATCTATGAATATTTAGATGTTCCATTGTCAGGCTATTCCATTATGAATATCTTCAATCCCATAATTCTTCCCATGACAAAGGAAAGAATAAATACTGGAAAACATCTAATTCACATGTAAAAGCCATTTGGAAAGGTGGGTAAGGGAGAAAATTATTTTGTGCAGTTACAAATAACGAACAAGAGAGCTGTCCAGAAGAGGAAGAGAGCTACCCTGCTCCTGTCAGTTTTGGTCTGAAAAGGCCTTTGGAAGCCTGGACATACTGGACAAAAAGAAAGGCCTTTTTTCAAGGTCCAGTGCATGCTTACCTTTTTATTTGTCAACAGTAGAGCGACGTGTTAAAGAAAGTCTTGTTATTTGAAATCTTTGTTCATGTCCCTTGGAGGTTCTCACTCTCATCAGATCATTTCCCTCCTTCCCAGCACAAGAACTTTTAATAGGTGACTGACTGAGCACCTGTAAAGCAGTTTAAATGTTTTATTCCAGCTGGGAGGAATTTCATGTTGTTGTGGTTTCCTGATCTGAGATTCAATGCCTTGACTTTTTGTAGAAGGATCTAACGAATTCATGTGAGCAAAAAGAAGATAAAAAGGTAAAGTCAGGTAATTAATAAAACAGAATATATGCTGCCTACTTGCTCTAAAGTTTTCTAACGAGAGGTAGAGATGTAAACTCTGATTTTATAGATCTAAATATGTATATTTATCCCTTAGTAGACTTATTAGTCTTTTTTCCCCCATATTTTGCCTACAATGTTATTCTGTATGTGTATATGTATACATATAATTATGCATGTATGTGTGTGCATAAATTAAACATTATCCTTATTAGCCTTTTGCAACTCTTTGAAGCAGTCTAATAATCCCAGTGTTCTTCAAAGTGTTGCCAAGGGATCAAAAATCCTCAAAAATCTCAATTTCTTCATCCTTATGGCAGCTAAAGTGAAGCTATATTGTGTCTTGGTTCTTATCTGTAAAAAGGACTCTTAAACCCCCCTTTAACCTCCCTGAAGATGTTTTAATCACCCCAGAATATGGGGTAAGACTTCAAGATGAGACTGTTTTCAGAGCTTTACTTCTTGGAGCTATTAAAAGTAACATCTAAAGCTCAGCATGTTATGATAAAAGAACTGAGGGCTGACATTTAGTGTGATTTTAGGTCTTTCTCTTCAGAAGGTTAGTCATTTTACTATTGGGCTTAGTGTACTTACACAAGTTACATACTCAGTCCAACTATATGAAACACAAACATCTTCCTATGTGATTATGTGACACTTTTGTCATGTAAAGTTGGTGGTTAAAATGCCAGGTAAAAGTCACAAGTCTGTACAATCCATATGAGTTCCACTAATTTCTTATAGGTTTTAAAAATAGCATAATACTCATTCCCCACTCTCATTTTTCAAGGAACATGATATTAGTATGATAAAGATATATCTCTGTCTGGAATTTGTTATTACATTGAGAAAACATGGGAGTTTTATGTATAAGGAATTTGTCAACATGGTGATGTTACTGATTACTAAAGCAAACTAATGAAGCATTCTGAATGCTGGTAAAGTCCTGAGGATATTTTTTTCTCTCCCATGACGCAAAGAGATTATACAAATAAAAAAAATTAATTTATTTTTAGTGGACTCTTCTAATGAAACCTTTCATCTTTCCTTCTATTTCTGCTTCTGGAAAAATATCCTTCTAAAATCATTAATTTCCCTCAGAGCACATGGTATGCAGCTATACAGCATATTCAGTAAGAATTTTTTTTCACAATTGAAGAAGTCTTATAAATTTGGAACTTGCTGTAGGTGGGTAGATTTTGTAAGACATTAGGTACACTCAGTGTCGTGTTCTAACTCAAAATGACAAGAAAAATTTATTTAAAGCTCAAGAACCTGTCTAAGTTCTGTGACTTAAAACTGTCACCACTGTAAGTCTTAATTAAAACATGCTTTACTTGTTCATACTGCAAACCCTTAGCCCATAGAAGCATAGAATATCCTGTGTTGAAAGGGACCCTCAAAGACCACTGAATCCACCTTCTGGCCCTGCCCAGGTTGGCCCCAAAAATAACACCATGTGCTGAAAGTGTTTTCTGAGAATTTCTTGCAGTCTGTCAAGCTTGGTCATGATCACTCCTCTGGGGAGCCTGTTCCAGTGTCCAGCCACAGTCTGTCTGATATTTTTAGCCTTAGCTCAGAAAATTAGTGAAACTTTCTAGTTTGAACCCTAGTTGTGCCAATGAATGGTTCAGAAACCTTGCTGTTGTTTCCTACAGAGCTGTGCTGAGTGTGATGTTTGCAGGAATGCCTTATAGCTTCATGAGCCTGATAAACGTGGCAGGTTGGATGTGACTGGTCCTTAGTGCTGCAGTTCCAGAGAAACAGCCCTGTTAGAGACTTGGCTGCTGTATTTCTTCAGCTATGAATGGAGCTGATGTGAGCTGTGGTAGTCACAGAAATTTCTTAACTGGACTGGAAGAATTGTGTGCGTCCCTTCACTTCGCTTCCTGGTGCTCTCTCTCCAGCGTTGGGTCAAAGGTTCTCAGTAGGCTAAGAAGGTAGCAGGAGAGGAAGACAGAGAGAGACAGCAGAAATTATTATTTAATGAGTGTAAGCTTCATAGTCTTCTTCAGGTATTAACAGGTGAGTATCACACAAGGTACACCTGAGGTCTGTAAGTGATAAAATTTAAAAGAAATACAAAAACCAGAAAATCTGAGTTATCACAGGGGAGAAGGCTGAAGAAATTATTTTCAGTTTGTGCATGGGTATTTTGAATTATATCTTTCAGTCCTATGGTCTCAATTTTTATTAGGTCCTCAGAAGAAGCTAATAATTTTCAAAACAAGCTGTACTATTTTTTAGCTCCTAAGACAGCATTTCCTGTTCACAAGTGACTCTTATCCAAAAGTGTTTCCTAATTCAGTATTTTTTGGGTTTGCATATTTGCTGCATATCATTGACTTTCAGCTCAAAGCTGTTTGAATTAGCACTTGATATTATGAAGTTTTTAAACTGTTTTTCCTGCAGAAAAACCAAGACAAAGTCCCGCTCTGTTCTGACTTGTTTTGCAATGCAGTTAGTTGTACTAAGCTAGACAACTGGTGTCATGTTTAATGACTAGCTATACAAGCGCACACACACTTTTTGTTCAAAGTAGCTTGTGTTCCCTTCCAAGAGTTTTGCTTTTCTTCTGGGTTTTCTCTTGGAGATGGGAAGCATGGTTCAAAATAAATTGTAGTATTCCTCCTTTTGCATGGAAAACTGCAAAACCTTGTGACAGAAATAGATAAAAAGCCAAATAAGCCATTCTGTTTCAAATTCAGAACATTTTTCTTTAAATTATGTTCCCAGTTTTCTTGTTGCTGTCAGTAATACTGCACAGTTTAAACTGAGGTCAGAGTTTTGCTTTACCATTCATAAAACATGAGAGGTTCCAGCTGTCTCACATCAGCAAATTGGCTATGCAGGGCCATTAGAAATCAACAGGAAAAAAAAAAAAAAGTAAAACTAGCTTAATCATTAAACTGAGTGGATAAATTATAATTCTATATTTGTCACACTCATTCAGAGGAACAATGTCAAATGTCAATAGACACATTTTAGAAGTTGAACCACTACAACTCGTTTAACTTTTAAAGCAAATTGTACACTGTTTTAAAGACATCAACTGGTTCAAGGGCTTGTCTGAGTTAAAGCAGCTTAATTGAGTTTCACCATGTTAAACTAAGCAGATACTCAGTGCAGGACCTAATTAAGAATGTCCTACATAATCACTATCAGATCTTCTCCTTGTATAGTGTCTATCACATCTTGTTTCTTTGGGAAAGATATAAAATGTTATTATTAGTTGTCACTTTAACAACTCTATAGAGCTAGCTCAGCTCAGGGATGTTCAGAAGAATTTTTTTTTAGCTTATGAGTCACCCAGTTCCTGTTAGCATTGTTAAAGGTTATTTATTTGCATGTTGTCCCCATATGGTGTTGCTGAAATGTTTTTCTAAGGTTCCACAGGTGTAGAGGGCACTGTTCAACATTAACAAGCTGTGTCTTTGTGGGTAAAGATCAGATTAATAGTAGGAAGAGGCAGGGTGAATTTATTTTCCTTCCATTTGACACTGATGGAACTGAGGTGTAAGTAACCTGACCTATATATCAAACCTTTTCTGTAATTTATAATAAGTTATTTAAAGAGACTCGAGTTTGGAATTCCCAGATGCTGAAAAATAACAGATAAACTACTTTAAATACTCAGGAACTCATTTAATTTAAATCAAAACAGATTCCTTAAAACCCTAAACTGAAACAATGTTAGCTAAAGGGCTTTCATAAAAGGATTAATTCTGTGAGAATTAACTAGTTTGAGCCTAGGTGTTAAGCTGCTAAAACTTCCTGAATGGTTAGGGAGGGCTTAAATACCTGAATTCATCAGTAATACCTTAGTTAAATACCAGCTCTGTGCTGAAGTGCCTTAAAGACACTTCAAAAAGAGAAGTATTTTCTCTTGAATTTTTCTCATAATGAGGTCAGCTTAATTAGAAGAACATTAACTTCTCTGAGAAATTATGAATTTGAGTGATTTTCATAGGCTGTCAAATTGAAAGTTGTTTCTTTTGAAATTTTGGGTTAAAAGCTTTGAAAGCATAAAATATAGAAATGTGGTAAGTAAGAACATGAAAAAAGACACTGCTAGATAAGACTGAGAAGATGTGTGAAATGAGAAAGTCATATACTCAAGGCTATATTTTTAAGATATCTTCCAGTGGGTTTCAAGGGTTATGGAGACTGAAAGAGGAAGATCTTTTAAGCAAAAGTTTGGTACTGCAAACAATAAGAAGATGAAAAATCCTGCAAAGTTATTGTAGATAAGGAAAAAAGAAGCAGAAACAGTGTGTTAGAAGTAGAACAAGTATTCCAAATAAAAAAAAAATTTAAAACTATATAAAACTTGTAAAACTGTACTTTATTAAATTGTAGAGAAAATGACCAGTCAAAACAAGCAAACAAACCTAAAATTTGTCTGAAACTGAATAGAATGAAGTTTTTCTTTTTATTAGGAAAAGGTTTTTTCACACATGGATGGCTGGGCACTGAAATGGGCTCCCCAGGGATGTGGTCACAGCACCAACTCTGACAGAGCTCAGGAAGCCTTTGGATGCTCCCAGGCACATGGGATTACTCATGGGGTTGTCTTGTGCAAAACCAGAAGCTGGAGTTGGTGATCTTTGTGGGTCCCTTCCAGCTCAGGACATTCTGTGGTGCTGTGTCATGCACTGAGTGACTTCAGGAGTTGCCATTACATTTGCTGCAATGCCAAGAGCTGTGAATTCCAAATTTCTAGTATGAATTCTGAAGCATTTATGAAAAGCAAATCTTCCTCAGTCTGTAATTATTAATTTAATTTAATGAGATCTAGTTGTAATATTCTTACTTAAACCATTGCATAAATTCACCAAAATACTCAAACCAATGAGTTCAGTACTGTCAATACATTTCTTTCAAAGTTTTGTGTTCACTAAGATATTCAACAAATTATTATCAAGCTCATTTATGTCATCAAGCTGGAAGAAGAAAGGTTCCGTAAGTCCTTAGTAGAAGGGTGAAACTTGTATACACATGCAGCATTCTTTTTGCATTTTCTTGCAGTCTTTTCTGAAGTAGTGTTTCATCTGCTTGAATGTGTGTTTGTGTATATATTTATTGAAGGTGTTACATGTTTGGTAGTGGAATTATGAAACACTGCTTCTCTGTTGTACATTAAAAGCTGTGATCTTACAAACTGGAGTACAATTGATGAGCCAATGAGAGATCTATTGGGAAAGAGAGAGGGGACAGCAAGCAGGGCTTTTCTTGTTCTCTATGTCAATAATTATTGCAAGAAAGGTTATCAATTTACCAACTCCCAGTCATGATTATCAGACTTGGCTGCACCTTTAGTTATGCAAACAAGTGAAATCATAGGGTCACCACTTTTTTTGACTCTCTCAAAAGAACTCAAATAGGGGAAGCTTGTCAAAATCAATACATAGAGGCAAGGTAGCTTATTTTTATCAAGTCACTCTACTATACCATCTGTGTTTTCTCACACTTATGAAAACTATTGCTGTAGTCAAGCTTGGTGACAAAAATAGTTTTCATGGAAAAATGACTGTAAAGCTATTATCTGTGGCTTCATTGAAATAATTTCATAGAAACTTTGGCTTTACTATAAGCCCACCTTCTCATGTTTAATATTAATTCCATTCTTATAGGTATGGAATGATCTGAGGTGAAAGAAGTTTGGTGAAACTAAGAACATAGGTGTTAAGAGCTTTCAAGGACCATAATTAAACCATGAAAAGAAAAGCAATATAAAGGTATTGTAACTTAAGTGCAGATGAAAATTAGTCAGTTCCAGCTTATTGAAAAGTTTGTCTTAAGGTTCCTATAACTACCATTTACATCAGATGTCACTTAAAAATATGACTAGAGGAAACAAGCAAAATACTCTCATCTCAAGCTGTGAGACAAAATATTTCAGTGTTATTTTTTGACAGCTTAAACATATTTGATTTATAAAAACAAACTTAAGTTGATTAGAATTTTACCATTCATGAGTACCACATAATTTGATGTGAAATTATTACATGTATGAAAACTATATTGGGTTTTGTATATTTATCCCGTTAACTTCAATTTATGATGCAGACATGAATCACAAGAAGCAGTAATAGCAAATAAAAGGTTTAAATTTAGCGACTTTAATGGGGTACAATACATTTTTTCTGTCACTGTTTGGAGTGCCAAAGTAACTTGGGTTCCTTTATTTGTATTTGTTAGCAAATGAAAGCTTAGCCTTGAAAAATCCAGATAAATTTTATTGTACCTTGTATGGTGAATACATTCTAATGTCCTTTGGTGTATTCTTGGGTATTACAGTTGGACAGTAAACTGATATTTTTAATGTTATTCCTTAGATCTGATCTCTAAGTTGAATATTTCCCAATAAATAATATTCTTGTTTGTTATAATAATGTGGTGTTATTCCTTAGATTTGATCTCTAAGTTGAATATTTTCCAATTAAATAATATTCTTGTTTGTTATAATAATGTGTTCCTTGATTATTTTGACAGGCAAATGAGATCTGGGTAACTTCAGGCTGAATCTTATAATTAAAACATTTTTAGCAGTATGGTATCTATTAAGGAGTCAGATTAAATCCAGTGGATTAGTTTTTATGCAGAAAACTTCATACTCCCAGTTTCAAGCTGGGAGAAATAATATAATCTTACACAATTATAAATATGCACTTGATTTTGCAAATAGTCATTTAGAGATAGTTTTATCAAGTCTCTCAGAAGCTAAATGCTTCTATTTTGGCATATAAATTAGCAGTCTCATTTTCTGGAATGCTGGCAGCTGCCAATTTTCAATAGAAATCATTGCATAATTTAAAATAAAATTGAATATTTCCTTTATTGTTTATATCCCCAAACTGAAAGCATGACCAGTCATTAAATACCTGGTTCTAAAGCCGACTCAATCTAAAATCAATTAGGAAATTTACAGTGAATTCAGTTGGATGGGAACCTGTTTTTAAGAATTTCCAGAATACTTTGTACAGGATGTACAGTCATCTTTCATTTACATCTCTGCTTTACAGCTTTAGTATGATTTTTGGATCTGGCTTTCACAGTCTAACTTGTCTGAGCAGTTAAAATGTAGGATACATCCTACTCCTGTACTAATGGGGAGATGAACAGCACCCCATTGAGAATTTAGAACTTCAATAAGAGGGTAGTTAATAAGTTTTTCCATGACATCAAACTGTTTTTATCCATATCAATGATTTGACGTAAGAGTAAATTAACAAAAATACCCACAATTTCTGTTCACCTCTTTATAAATAAGTGTAAGACTTTATTATGTAAAAAAAGTTAATCTACTCTCTGCATCTACAGAAATGGCCGCCTCCTTTCATAACCCTTTGTTACGACTGGCAGCTCCCTGAGCTCACTTTTATTCTTTGTGGGTCAATCCAGGTGGGGGTGCCAGGAATCCTGCCATCTGGGCTAATAAATCTAAGTTAGATAATAAAAGCCACAGGGGAAAAAAATAATAGAGCCTTGGCCAATACCCTGAGCAATGGAAATCTGTGAGAACTGTTTGAGGGACATTTGAACAGCCAGAATTCAAATTCAAAGTGCAAAACCTTTTTTTTTTTTTTGCCAAATGTACATGTGCAGTAATCACATGCATGTGAAGATGTACAGTAGGAAGTTCGTTTTTGCCTTTAGCCTTCCTCCCATTTGCACTTTCTTGTCAAAAATACAAGTAGGCCTCCCCCTGCATGTAAGAGTAAATATTTCATTTCATCCCATATTCTATTTATTTCTTTTGCTTGTTCTGAAGAGAACTTTGTCATGACAAAGGTTTTTTTTTCATGTTTTTTTCAAGGGTATAATTGAATAATCTTTGAGAGTAGTGTTGATCTTGGGTTTTGTGTACGTGGCTAGAGCTAACGAGGTAAGGATTTTCTCACAGACAACTGAAGGGATAAAGGAGAGCTTTGTTCCTGAAACTGTATAAAGAGAGTCTCTCAGATCTTTAAGCTGAATTCAGTAGGAGGTGCACCAGTTTTGATGTGATACCTAATAATGGATATTGGCCACCTTATGGCTCATTTCTATAAGTTCTCTTCATGTTTTTCCTTAAAACTCTGCTTCTCACAAAAATGGGACTCAGAAATTTGCATTTTAAAGCTAGTTATCAAATTAAAGAAATGGTTCATGTTTCACTTTTAGATTTATGAAATAATGGCACTGTTTATGATGCTTAGTTAATAAGCTATTCTGTATTTTTTAATATCTGAAATTATTAAGACTATGAAAACAGGTGAAACTGTAAATTATATTAAGCTTCATGGCAAGCCTCCACCCAGGATAGAGCTTTAGTCCAGATTTTTCAGCAGAACAGGTACACAGATTTATTCAGCTATTTGTTTACGTGGATCATTTGTGTTAGTATAGCTTTTGTAATAAAGGCCCTGAGTATGTAGCACCATTGAAGTGCCTTGAGGTGCTGAAAGATACAGTTCTTTCATTTTACACGGGAGGAGTGTTTTCTTTGATAAAGCTTTAATTATGAAAGAAAAAGGAAAAAAAAAAAAAAAGAAAAACAGCAATCAAACAAATAAAAAAAAAATTAAAAAAACCCCCATAATGCAAGAAGGTTTTAAACTTCAGTAATAATTGCGTTTTGTTACAACTGGTGGAGGATAATTTTTTTAATTGTTCAGTTCAGTTAATTGACATCTACATAATAAATAAGATGCTAATATTTTACAATAATGGTAAATCAACTTATTTCAAATACAGCAGAAAATTTCATTTATTTTCATGTGCAACACTAAAAAAGGATGTTTACTGTTGTTTTGGTCAATTAAAAAATATGAGGCTCTATGGAAAACTACAGAAAATACATGATGATTATTTGTAATATGTAAACATTGATAAACTTTTTTTAAGGGTTTTCTTATAACTTCATTAAAATATTTTTAATTAATTAAACAGTAGCAATTGAAGAAATTATATTTTAACACTAGTGGCATGACATATGTGAACTTTATCTGCATTTGGGTCTCAGATCTTGACAGAAACTGGAGTAAATGCAATAGTCTCAGCATGATTTATCTTCATGTATTTATTCTCATTAAATATTTATCACAAACCTCAGGTATCCACAGATCAATCTGCATCGAAGACATAATTTTAAACAATTAGGTTTAAGTTAGGAAGTATCAATCAAAACATTTTAATTCAAAGATCCTAATATTACCCTACAGGCTGTGTACTTGGTTTCTTGTTGGTTTGTTTTTTTGGTTTTTTTTTTTTTTTTTGTTTGTTTGTTTTTTGTTTGGTTCGTTGGTTTTCCTTATAATTATTATTAACCACTTATTCTTATGGAAGGAAAAGCTCTACTTATACACAGTATGTCCTGGCTATTGGCAGGGAAACTAAAATGTTTCTCTGAATGCTTTAAGACCTTAGAAGTCACAAATCCTACACAGCAGAGATCCACTGAGTGTTAACTGTAAGTGACATGCTAACCTGCTCGGGATTCTGATGCAGAGCACATATTTGGCACGGTTGTTTAATAATAATAACAACGCATATTTTTAAATCAGTAACTTAAGAATTGTTATAGTGATTCTAATGGTGGCTGTCAGAAAGGCAGAGTTTTTAATTGGTGTTTGTCAGTGGTTACTCAGTGAAGCCCCAGCTTTAGTAAGTGGTGAAGCACATCAAGTGAAGCATTATTGATTATATAGATGTCTTGAACATCTTGTTCTAATATTTGGTGAATGACATACTGAATAAAGTGTCTGTATTGGCTTAATGAGACACCTGTGACAGGGCAAATTTAACCTAGTAATTTTGAAAGGAGTGTACAGGACTTCTGAATAAAATTTAATAAAAAATATTGTATGATGAATGATAAATTCAGTTTTTTTAAATGTTGCTTTTAGCCTCTACTAGAGCTGCGTTTAGAAGCAAGTTTCTGAATACTGGATTTTGGATGAATAAGTATATAGATCTATCTAAGAGTATAATTTCTGTAATATTCTAGTTTTTATAGATTAGGCGCTGCTTTTTTTTAAGTCTTATTCTGGAAAACTGATAGTATCTGTGTCATCCTAGGGAATTAGAGCCAGCTACAACTTCATCAACTTCATACCTAGAGATGATTAAATAATAATAATAATAACAATAATTAAAAAAAAACCTTCTAAGATGGTAAAGTTTTGGTGAACTTAGTAAACTTAGACCTAATTTTATGATCAACCAACTCATTAGCAATAATACATATTTCACAAGATAAAGAGACCTAATTGAAAATATTATTTAGAAGAACACTGAAAATTTTAATTATGTTTGTACTTAAAGATTATATAAATCTTGAATTGTTTCATCAATTTAGGATTTTTAATTATACTATTTAATGTATTATTCTACTATGAACTTCAGGTTTACTTCTGAAACACATTGTGCTCAACCTACATTTATATCTGCCTTCTAGATAAATGTCATCTCAGTATATATGGGCAGTGACAAAGAGTAAATGCAAAGGATTTAAAATTTAACAGTAAATTTATATTCCTAGGTCTTAACATTTCCTCAGTTATGAAGGCAGGGAGGGGAAGAAATTTTTGTCCTCTGTTTTAAAAGACTATTACTGGAGATTCCCTTAAATGATATTGAATTAAGCAAGCAAAGCCTCTCTATCACAGAATCACAGTGAATATAGAATTAAATGAATCAGAACAGACCCATCAGGGTCATCAAGTCCAACTCCTGGCCCTCTGCAGGACACCCCAAGAGGCCACACCATGTCCCTGACCACATTTCTTGAGCTCTCTCAGGCTGGTGCTGTGACCACTTCCCTGGGGAGCCTGTTCCAGTGCCCAACCATCCTCAGGGTGAAAAACGTTTTCAAAGACAGCAGGTAAAACTAGAATGGTGAAGTTACTGGTATTCAATATTAGAATGCCTATTGAAAATTCAGTAGAATTAAACTTTTCATCAGCATCTTCAACCTATTCAAAAGCAGCAGGACAGTAGGTCTGTCCTAACGTTAGGAGTAGGTTAGGGACTGGTTTCATCACCCCTGCAAGCTTTTGCTTCAGGCATCTCTACAAAATGCTCTGATTTGGTCAATATCTAAATAATTGATATTTGGCTTACAGAGGCTTCATTGCAGAGAATGATTAATTGTGCAAGTTATCTGTGTTTGGTATATGAAATATTGCCTTATGAAACAACTCACCAACGAGCACCCAGTACTATTAAGCAGAATATAGAACTGAGTTTAAAGAGCAATTCTTACAAAAATACTGTTTTGCTTCCGGATTTGGGGTGGGATATTTTTTTTGTGTTTTTGTTCGATTTTGTTTTGTTTAGGTTTTTTCTGGGTGGTCTTGTTTTAGCAATAAAGACATGGTAGAGAAGAAAACATAAATGGGGAAAAAGGAAAAGTGAGAAATATGAAAAGTTGAGAAAATTGTGAAAGACATTGCTTGGATAGTCAAGCTGTTATAAAATATTCATAAAAGAGGAACTTGTCTGTTTCATTTGCCATGCCTTATGTTTCATAGTGATTTCCATTCCTGTGCGATCAAATTGTTTTCTTGAGATGACACAGAGCATCTGATTGAAGCAAAGAAAATGCAAAAAAAGTAGATTTTAGGCTGTAATAGGAAAGAACCAGGATTATCTGCTTCACTCAGATAACTACCAGCTGACACTGCTTGTAATTGCATAGGGGTCTGAATCTTGGAGCGTTGGCTAGAATATTACAAGAAGCAAGATCTGGTGCAGGGAAGGAAAGAATATAGCATAGACAATTTAATAACTTTGTTTGCTTTCTGTCCTAAAGAGCTTTATGTAACTTTTTTCCTTCCCTATAAGAATAATTTTAAAATATATTGCAACCTTGCACTATAGCTAGTCTTTCTTTTTTTAGGTAGTTAGTGATTCTTGTTTAATGATAATATTACTTTAATAAAATAATATATAACATTACTTGTCAGGATGCATTTCATAATTATATTTCTAATATTAGACTGGTTTAATTACCAATTTTCATACATTCTTTTCTGGCATATTTCAATTAAGAGAATTTTATGTGTCCACACAAAAACATATAAATATACACACACTTTTAATTAAAAAAGCCCTCTACTTTTAGTCAATTAAGTGTGCTTGGGAATTGAATAATGTATAGGCAGATTATTTGCAACTACTGCTAAGGTTGCAGTTTTAATTCTAATTCTTTATCAGACTGATTTATTGTAGGTTCAATTTGCATTTAAAATATTTTAATCTGCTGACATGGACTCTAGTTAGATTCTATTATAGATTATAATTCCATAAAGTTTCTGCTATTAAACGTAGTAGTTTAGGCTTTGCATTGTGGTTTTTTGCTTGGCTTTGGGACATTTAACTCCTGCTGTTGTAAGCGTCTAAAACCTGGATTGAGTCCCCATGTTTCAAACATTATTTGAAAACATTTCTGTTAGTTTTCAAAGGTTTTTTAGCATGAAAAAAAATGTGTGTCAAAAATAATACCTTTTATATTATAGGCATACTACTTTCAATAGGTAAGAGGATTTATTGTTAAATTGAAGACTTGGCCATCAGTAACTAAGATATGGGATGAACTTACACGTGTGTGCAGGTAGGAGTTGTGCCTGTTTCAGTTTTCTGAACAGGGTTGCCTGTTCAGTTTTCTTAAGCAATCACTGAGGCAGTAAAGTTCTCCAGTCTTCTTTACATTTTTTCTTTCTTCTTTTTTCTTTTGTTAATCCATGCATGTGCCTTTTAAAGGAAAATTGCAAGAAAATTGAAAATCAAGGCAGTTTAATTTTCTGTTATACTGGTAATGATAAAATGAACAACTTGTCTGAACCTTCTGTTTCTCAGTCAAGTTATTTTTTTTCAGACATGTCAATAGCATGGTCTGTAGGTCATCTTTCTGGTATCCTGGGTAGGAAGGTCCTGAACCCTTGAAAAGTAATAAAGTTGTGACCAATAGGTTACTGGTAAGCAGGCAGATTTCATGTAGGCAGCAATGTTTAGAAGTGAAAAATTATGCTATATTTTTCTGAATTTTTTTCATGTCATAGACTTCTAATACTATTATGGAAATTATGATCATAGAAAATATCCAAATTTCTTACTAAAACAAGCATTTTAGTTTTTATTGTCAGTGGCACTGATGCCTCAGGTTTTAGCTTTTATATTTTTCAGATTCTGTGCTCCTTAAGTGTGAAAGCCTAGGCTCCATATTAGGTGATGGTGAGCTCTCTTCACAGAGTAGGGAAACAAAACAATTCCTTCTCTAGCTGGGGACCCAAGGACAATCAATCCAGACCCCAGGCCCAAGAGCACAAACATGGACCAAAGAGAGAAAACAAGAAGGATGGGACTTCATGTGCTAAAGCTGTAATTGGACAATTAACTCCAATATGCAAATGGACCAGAATTTATAAAAGTGATAGACCCCATGACTGGTCATCCGTTTTGTGACCATTTTGTGTTCATCTCGGGTGTAGCCCTGGCTGGGCCCTTGCACTGCCCAAGGTGGATCCATTGAGGCCTTTTAATAAATACCTGCTTTATTCTTTAGCACCTCCTAGTCTCTGTTCCAGGTCAGCCTACACAAGGCATCAGTACTAATAGCACATTTAAGAAGGAGGCTCAGGAATTAGAGAGCTGAAAAAAAACCATAAGTGATTACCTTATTACTCAAATTTATTAAAAATAAAAGAGGCTACAATTTTTAATACACTAATGTTAACCTTCAAATATAGCTTTTCTCTCTTTTAAAAGGTTAATAACGTTCTTAATTTAGCATTAATACATTTGCTACCCTTCTTTCCTTAGAATATATTAAAAGGATGAAATTTGTAATTTCTGTAACTTCAGCTGTATTAAAGGTGTAGTTCTAGCTCTAAAATTAGAACTATAGCAATGTACTCTTGTACTTTCATTTGTTTGAAATTGCTCTGAGAGACAAGATACAATATGGGCTTTCATTTTACATTCAGCCTTTTCTCTGCCACAGAATTTGTAAAAGTATGTAAGGAAAGCTTGCATGCTTCTCACTGCAAGCAAATTCATTTATCAGGACAAATGATGAATCTCATTAACTTCATAATATGGCATTGTAAATATGGAAAATTTCCATTAAAAAAAATCCATGAAAACAAAGACTTTTTTTGAGGGATGAAGTACACCATTTTCCCCCATTTATCATGACTGCCATTATTTTCTGAATTTAATACTGAGTCAATTATTCATACTAAAATCATAGTAGGATAGTGTAGTCGTGTCAAAGCAACAGTCTTAAACAGCAACAGTCTTTTTAAATTTTTTTTTACAGTAAATGGGATATTCTGAGTTTTCAGTTGGGCTTATTCAACTGTGTACTTTGTCCTGCAGGTTTTATTCCTTTTCCTAGCTCAAAGAATCTCATTCAAGGTATCTTTCTGGTATTCAGAACATAAGATTTGCCCAGCTGCACATTGAAAATGTTACCTTCTCTGATTTCATAAGCAGAGGTACACATATATCAGAGCTTACAGCACTCAATCTGCCTATTTGTACAGTCTTACGAAATTCACGTTTACAGTTTGGATTTTCTTTCAAGTTTCATAATATGTCACCTTTGCACAATGTGGCAAGGGAAAAAATTAATACATAAACTAAGCATGTGGCATGAGGTACATTGTGCGATTTAATGGGGGCTATGCAGTCATACCTAGAGAAGGTCTTGGACTGCTGTGGGTGGTACCAACCCAGCAGTGACTGTGTCAGTTGCTGGAGTTAAAGCAGAACGTATGATCACACGTGAAATGTTGAGTGTCTGGGTTTACTCAACAAAGAAGTAATCAGAATACCAGGAGAAAGAAAAGATCACCCCTACAGAGAAATCACTAACGTCACCAAGTCTTCTGGCACAAACCTCAACCCAGGTTTGTGCAGCATTCATAGGTCTGGTTCCAGCCCAATCCACTTGATCTTGGGCAGGGAAACACACAGTCCAAACCGAACACCTCCCCATAAGGCATTTCCAAAGGAAACACTGATTTCAGCTCAGGAAGCAAATCTCTGACGTGTCTCTGCCCCCAGCATTGCAGGGACTGAGGGTCCCCAGGCACACACAGCTGCAGTCCCAGCCAGCTCAAAGCATCTCAGGCTCCTGGTTGTTGAGCAGGAGCTCCCTGAAGGACTCTGTGACTCCAAAGCTGGCTGGCTCCATCAGGTTGCAGGTTTGTAGCACTCACCCAGTTCTCTGAGCTAATTATGTTTCAGGAAAAATCAGTGAAATATCTGTTTTGGTGGGAGTTTGCTGTGAAAATAAAATGTAAAATAATATTTACATTTTGAACACATATTTTTCCAGTAAAATCTGCAGAAAGCTGCTAACACAAACCAGTTCAGTGAAGCTTTTAACCAAAAACCTTTATTTCTACCTGCAAAGATTCTCTCCTATTTATAAACTCACTCCTACTTATAAGCCCCTTAATAATTAAATTCTTTTTAGGATTTCTTTGATGAATTCGTTATGATTTGAGAAAAATAAAACTATATTTCTTTAATATGGGGTTTAGTCCCACTATCACTTCCTTAGAATTTGATTTTGAGTGTGTGATCAGTCTATACTCATCCTGGAGAAAAGGTAGAAGGTAGTTCATTTGATAATGCAGAAGAAAAATGTTTTAGTGTTTACTAAAATTTTGTATGGTCTTTTTAAATAACAGTCTTCTGCAAATTCTTAAACATAAAACTAATCAACATGAAGTTTTTGGGGCAGTAAGGCTCTGGATGTATTTTCCTGTGGTGATATTTTGATCCATAATTTTTTTTGGCCATAAAATGTTGATAACCTATCTGTCATGTCCGCAGAAATAATTATTTGATTTTTTGAAGAGAAGTTTGTGCTTTCCTCAAAATAGTAGTTATCACTCTACTGAATTCAGATGTTCTGCTCAGTAAAGGAAAAACCTGTATATCATCATGCACACGCATCAAGCTTATTTAAAACCTTGTACATCTTTGGCCATAAATTTTGCTACAAAGCTCATGTTCCTCATTTATTCTACAGTTTAAACTACAAGTCAGACACAGATATATTAAATATCTATTGAATATCTCTGAAGTTTTGTACTCACCTCCTCAGTTTCCTTTGAAGGATTATCCTGGAAAAGACAAAAGTGTTATTAAAACTATCTGCAGAACTCTTATGACGTTCGTGACCCCAGGAAAGACTAAACAATCATGCGAAGTTTGAAACTCGGATCTTCAGAGAAGGTTGTTCAAGGTATTTTTATTTTTCAACACCAGAATTACAGGGTGTTTAGGTACAAAATTATTGTGGTGAAAAAAATGTCATGGCACAGAAATTTTAGAATGTATATTTTTTCCTCTCATAATTTACTAACAACAGTGATTTCAGGTTGAGATTTCAAAGAACATTTTGTTAATACTCTGTTTTGGTACCAGAAAGTGAAAGCTTTTAACTTTAGTTCCTGCAACAGCTTTGGACTAGGATGTTACCAACACAGTATGATGTGAGCAAAGCTTTTAAACCATTGCTCTTAACCTGCTGACATATTTTCTTTTTGTGAAGATTTGTTTCAATAAAAATTGGTGTGATTTCTACCAGTACTTTAAATAAAATGAGGACTTTTTTTTCCTTGACATTTTTGAAGAATTGTACTCGCAAAAGCTCTGGACTTGCAGTTAGCTAAGGATGCATACGATGTGGTATTCTTTCTGAAAACTTCTGAGAGGCAAGGGAGCTCTAAGAAAGTGGGGGATAGACTTACATCTGTAAAGAGTTGCTGAATTAAAATGACATGCATGAGAGAAGCTTCTCCTTTTAAAACCTACCCACAGAATTTAGCAGAACACATAGAAGCTGAAATTTTAAAAATAATTCTGCAAGTGTCCTGGGTGTCATGGCCTTATGTAGGATGGGGGGGATGGGGCTTGGCTCTGTTTGTTTTAATTCTGTGGTAGCATGCTTTAATGCTTTGAAAATAAAACAAAGAAATTTGGACTCAAGTAAGTTATAAATAGGAAAAGATTTTCACAATAAGAAAACATGGAGGAAATCGCTGTGGCTGCAGAGGCTTTATAGACTGGAAAAAACTATAAAAGAATAGAGTGATATAAGAGTACAAAATAAATGAAAGGGAAAAGAATGAGTTTTTTCTGCCATTGAAATTTTCATAAAAATAAATCTATGGTGGATAAAAAACATGTAAACAAGTAAACTCCATGTTTGTCACATTGTAGTAGAAGATGACATAGAGACTGGAAAGTGAGGTCTTTCTTTGCTGAGGAAACTGAATACTTCTGATGTGCATCCTGAATTCAGAGAATTTTTTCTGCTGAGTTAGAACACAAAAACCACATGACACTCCATGAGGTCATTTTTGGCTGTCTACATCAGTAGAAAGTTGCTATTCATATTTCTTGCCCATTTTAAAAATTCCCCTGAAAGCCATGTACCAGTTTTGTGTCCTCCAACAAATATGTTAAGTTCAGTGCAGCCCTACATAACTCCTCTGCAAATCTCTAACATCATAGCACACACATCCAGATTTCTTTCCCTGACTTTAACATAGAAATTTCAGTTTCTATAATACAGGGTATTTACTCATGATTCTATATATCTGCTCACTTGAAGTCTTCCCAGTAGGGATATTTTTGTAGAATATGTTAGAAATAAAAAGAAAAAAACAAAACAAAACAAAACAAAACAAAACAAAACAAAACAAAACAAAACAAAACAAAACAAAACAAAACAAAACAAAACAAAACAAAAAAAAAAAACAACCAAACAAACAAAAAAAAAAACCTCTAAGAACTTCAATCAATGCATTTGGCAATTAATTGAAGACTGCATATAAAAATAGTGCATGATGCAAACTTTGTAGTTCTTGGACAGCTGTTTTTTAATTTTCATCACAAAATATTAGGATTTTGATTTCCTTGGAGTGCAGATATCTCATAGAGACAACATTTTGAAGCACTGACTAGCTGACAGCAGAAAGAGTTTGCTTAATCCTTTTATCATAGAAGTACTTTCTATGATGTTGGGGGAAACAAACATTTTGTATTAGAGCCTTTAGTGCTAAAGGTGGCAACCAAGAAAGCTATTACAAAAATATCTCCTGATTTACTGTCCAAGGAGACTTAGCATTTCAAGACTTCTAAAAATGTTGGGCTTTTATGTCAAGGTTCCTCTAGATGGCATCTCTTCCCTCTAGAGCATTAGCCACACTACTCAGCTTGGCATCATCTGCAGCCTTCCTGAGTGTGCACTCAATCCCACTGTCCATTTTCTGACAAAGGTGTTAAATAATACTGATTCCAGTATGGATCACTGAGGCACATCACTCTTTGCTATTCTCCACCTAGACATCAAGCCACTGACTGAAATCTTTGAGTATGACCATCCAGACAATTTCTTATCGAACTGAGAGCTCCACCCACCAAACCCATGTCTCTGGGTTTGGAGACAAGGATGTCGTGTGGCACAACAGGAAAGGCTTTGCACAAGTCCAGGTAGATGACACCAGTTGGTCTCCCCTGTCCACCAATACTGTAAACCCACCAGAGAAAACCACCAGATTTGAGAGGCACAATTTGCCCTCAGTGAAGCCATGAGAGCTGTCACAGGTTCCCTCTCTGTTTTCCATGTGCCAGCATAGTTTCCAGGAAGATCTTTCGTAGGGCTCCAAAGTAAGACAGACTGGTCTGAAGTTCTCTTTTTTGTCTTTTTCAATTTTATAAGACTATAACAAGTCTCACCAAGGCAGTCTATGAGGGTAAAAATCTTTTCCACTCTGAGTATAATTCTTCATTTCAGAGGAAGAAAAAAAAACCCAATAAATCTTTAGTTAAATTTATCATTGTGAAATTACATCCAAACAATTTCAAATTACATCCAAGAAATTTCAAATTTGAATTAAAAAATCAAAGCAATGCAAGAAGTAAATATTTGTCTGAAGTACCTTAAAATGTGTGATGACAGCAGAAAATCATGGAATTGTTTAGTTTAAAAAAGACCTTTAAGATCATTGAGTACAACGTAACCCTGCCCAGTTCACCACTAAACCATGTCCTTTAGTGCCACATCTACACATCTTTCAGATAACTCCAGGGGTGGTGACTCCACCACTTCCCAAGGCATCATGTTCAAATGCTCAATCACCCTTTCAAAGAAGAATTTAATTAATAACTAACTTTAACCTCCCCTGGTACAACTTGAGTCCATTCCCTCTCATCCTGTCACTTGTTACCTGGCAGAAGAGACCAATGCCTTCCTTGCTACCACCTCCTTTCAAGCACTTGTAGAGTGTTAAGGCCTCCCTTGAGCTTAGTTTTCTCCAGATTAAACAACCCCAGTTCCCACAAGACTCGTGTTCCAGAACTTTCACCTGAATGTAACAGAAGAAGAGGAACAGATGAGCTGGTAACTGATGCAGATTAATACTATTTAAAACTAAGCCCCTGGGACGACAGCAATTAAAAAATTGGGAAACTATTATTGGTAGTCAATGAATACAAAAAAGAAGTGGTCAGAAATAATGGAATAAAGATTAAAAGCGGTGAAGGAAACCACATTGGTTTTGGCAGTCTAACTGCAGTGTAGAGTTGTCACTTAATATCTAATCCAATAAAACTGATGCCAGTGGGAGTTTGCTGTAAAGTTCAATGAATATAAAATAAAGTTCTAACTAAATTGGCTTAGAATTATAACCTCATTTTCTCTTCACTTTCTTTAATGTTCTTTAAATATTTTGTGTTCTGAAAGCTGAACTATGGTTCCTTAGCAGAAGCACCATATTCTTGTATTTCAAGAGGTCACCTTTGCAATTCATTAGTATTCAAAAAAGTTGTGTGAAACATTGTACTTAATTTATATGGATGGATGCCCAGTATATTCTAAAAACAAAAGGCTTTCTACAAAGAATCATGAATTCAGCAGGTTTCCATAGTTTAAGAAGACCCATTTAAATGAGACAAAAGATACAAAAGATACAAATCAAATGCTGCATAAAGTAGCTTTAAAATATGCATCAATTTTGACCCAAGAACTTGCATTATTTAATAATATTAAGCTTTACCAGAACATACTCCACTCTAACTTATGTGATTAACTGACAGCTTATTCCCATCTCATATTAGCAAAACACAGGGTGGTTAAGATTTAAGTGTTTATTGATGCTTTGCAGTTGCAGCTGTAGCATGCAGTAAAAAATATATATGATGCTCTCTTTTAAAACATTCTGTCTTGGCAAAAAGCGGCAATCTCCTCCATATTTATATTTTATCCATGATATGAAGACAGTAATCCTTTCTGGGCATGAGAAAGCATATAATTGAGCATGCTTAGGAATCCAAACTAGTGATGTTTAGGAATTAGTTCTTAAGGTTCAGTTCATTATGAAGCTATAAAGAGCAAAGACCAACTGTTACTCCAAATATGTGGTAATTCAAAACAGATGTTATAGTACCAGGGAGGACTGTACTTCAAATTTGTTTTAATTACTCTTGAGTGCACCTTCTAATGACAAATCTTGTTTTCTGCTCCTCATTCTGAGTAGAAGCCATACCACCTAGCCACTTGTAAATGCATCATTAGGCTGAAATCTTGCTGGTTTTAAATCTGTTAGCCTGAGGCCAAATCAAAGGCCCATGAACCTTGAAAAAATAAATGTGTGATGAAACAACTTTTTCATCAGAGAAACAACCTTAAGACTTTCCCACATATAGTTTATTTATCCATCCCAAGTTATATAACCTAGAGAAGATTAAAACCAAAAAATACAGATTACTTGCATCTCATGCCTAAACTGAGATACTTCCTTGTGTCCTTTTGACAATTCCTTTTAGATCAATTTATCCCATCTTCCTTGATTAGATTGACTTTGCCTTTCAATGGACTGCTTGCAACTCAGCCTTGAGCAGGTGTCAGGCTGTTTCATGCCCCTCATGAAACAGCACAGCAATGTCATCCTTGACTTTTTTTTTTTTTTTTTTTTTTTTTTTTTAAGAAATAGGTTTTGCCTTTTTCTTACCTTCCTCATTTGATTCAGTTTTTAATATTGAACCAGGGTGGTAACATTTAAGTAAATACATGTATGCAGCATTCATATCATCATATGCTCAAAGCTGTCAATATCTACAGAAACATTTTAGTCTTTTCCTAGATATTTGAGCTATTTAGATTAAAATAAAAGGAAACTAGGTCAAGAACATCTAAATTTAAATAACTTAAATTATATATGCAGCTAATAATGAAAAATTACTGTTGACATCAGTGGAACTACTATTACTGCTATTGGTGGGGATATTTCTTCCCCTGTCAAGATTAAGATTACTGTTTCATGGGAGAAAAAAAATTTTAAAATAGTAAATTTTCCTAAAAGCTGTAAATATATTGATTAGAGCTAAATGAGTTTAAATGAATTTAAACTCCATGACAAATGGAGTTCATATTTTATGAACCAGAAATTATTTGATGTGATATGCTGGGTTTTTCACACTGAAGTCACTGACATCTCATAAGCATCATAATTAAATCATTAAATTGCTATGACACCTCGGCACTGGTATTGGGATCAATAGTGTTTAATACCTTCAGCAATGATATAGACATTGGGATCACCAGTCTGCAGCTGACACTGAGCTGAGTGGTGTGGATGACATGCCTGAGGGACACCATGCTATCCAAAGAGACCTGGACAAGATTGAGAAGTGGCCCATGGGAACTTCATGAGGTTCAAAAAGACCTGAGCCTGGGTCTGGGCAACCCCTGGTATCCATCCAAGCTGGGGATGAACAGACTGAGGGCAGCCCTGCTGAGAAGGATTTGGGGTTGCTGGTGGGTGAGAGGCTGGACATGATCCAGCAAGGTGCCCCTGCAGCCCAGAAAAACAAACGTGTCCTGAGCTGCGTCCAAAGCAGCGTGGGCAGCAGGGGAGGGAGGGGATTCTGCCCCTCTGCTCTGCTCTGCTCTGCTGTGCTCAGACCCCTCCTGCAGGGCTGCACCCAGCTCTGGGCTCCCAGCACAGGAAGGACAGGGACCTGCTGGAGTGAATCCAGAAGAGGACACAAAGATGACCAGACGGCTGGAACATCTCTGCTATGGAGACAGCCTGATACAGCTGGGATTGTTCAGCCTGGAAAGGAATGTAGAGAAACCATATTGCAGCTTTTAGTATTTAAAGGAGGCTTAAAAGGGGAGCAACTTTTTAGCAGGGGTAGTGCTAAAGGAGAAGAGACAACAGTTTTAAACCAAAAGAGGTTAGGTTTAAACTAGATATAAAGAAGAAGGGGATTTTTTGCTATGAGGCTGGTAAAACTCTGGAACAAGTTGTCCAAAAAAAGTAGTAAATGCTCCAAGGTCAGGTTGGACTGGGTTCTAAGCAAACTGATCTTTTTGGGGTGTCCCTGCTCATTGAAGAGGGGTTGGACTAGAGATGACCTCTAAATTTCCCTTTTAACATAAAGTATTATGTGTTATTATATATGTATAACTATTCTATGATATTTCTATGATATTCTCTGATAGAAACGCATGGATGAATAAAAAGTCTTAACAAATTATTCTAAAGTATTTTAAAGTAGAGCTGATATTTTATTAATTTACAGCAATATTTTACAAAGTAGATTCACAGCTAAATTTTTTAAAGGAAAACATGAGCATGAAAAGAAACCCAAATTATCAATACAAATCCCCAGAGTTTCACAATATCAAAGGCAAATTTTGCTGATTGTGGAAAAATAATGTTTATATATACATAAGCAAATGTAATGTATGCATTTATGCTGATCTTCATGCCATCTTATACAACTATTTCAGTTTTATTCTGAGATTGGAATCCTGTGTATCTCCCAAAACTCATTGTAAATCAAGAGATGTTTGTTCACCTGGGAAACAGCTGTTCACAGCTCGGTGGCTGTTTTCTGAACTGCAGCTCCCACGAACCATAGCAATAACATCACGTACCCAGTGCTTCTGGTTTTCCCTTCATTCACATAAAAGAATACATTTTCTCTGGAGTAGATAAAAAAGAAGTGGAATTATCCTTTGACAAGCACTAATAACTGACTTATTTCATTATATTGTGAAGAAAGGAGATAGGGATTCCAGTCATGAAGGTTGTATTGTGTTTAGTTCCTCTGGCTTTCTCAGATATGGATTGATTTCTAGAGAAGCCATGCTGAATGCATTTGTAACAGAGGACTGAAATGTGAGACAGCAGATATTACTTCAAGGAATACACTATTGAAACTATATTCTAACAGCTAATATGTCAATAGTATATTGCAAGACCACAGTTGTCTTGGGTGGGAGGACAGCAGTCAGTTTTGCTATTTCTAGATCACAATTGTTCCCATTTATGTAAGTTTAGAACAGCATCCTAGGAGACACCTTGACAGACTGACTTCACAAACTGCTCCATGGTGTGGCCTGTCAAAATCAGCACAGACCCCGTGGGGCATGAAGAGACAAAGCTGAGGCTTTCCACCTGCCATCACTCAGCTGCTTCATGTCCTGTGTTAGAATTAAGTTCCCTTGTGTAACCCCGGCATCTGCAAAGAAAGCACTTGAGTCCCACTACCTCTTACCAGCATTTCTACATTCCCACACGTGGGAACTTTCCTAAGGATGACTTAGGAATCTGTTTTGTCCCTGCAGGGGTACCAGGGGACCCAAAATGTAAGAGGAAAAATGTGGAATGCAAAGATACCCTTGATATCCCTCTCTCCTTCAACTTCTTGAAGGAAAGATCAGAAATGTGTGGGAATTTATCTTTTTTCAACTTAAATACGCCATTTGCCACTTAGCAAGGGAAGTATTTCAGTGATAATTGTTAGTAAATGAGGAAGTCTATAAATCATAAACATTCAAGAATGTGAATAAAAATTATTTGGAAATATGCTAATTCGCTTTAATATCAAATCAGGGATGTTCTGTCACTAAATATAAAATTAAGTTCTTGTGTTGTACATAAAAGTAACACTGATTTAACCCTTTCTATTTTTAATGTGTGATAATTTTACATATACCCTCCATCAAGGAGGACTGTATGAGGTTTCAGCCTAAGGGAGTACATTAGTTCCTAGTTTCAGGTCCAGTAAGGAGGAGAAAGAGGAAAAGGATAAAGAAGAGAGGAGGAAGAGGAGGAGGAGGAGGATGGTGTCCCCAGAGAAGCCCTGGTATTACTGGAACAAGGCTGTATTTCCAGGACAGAACCACGCTTTCAAATCCCTGTGGCAGCAGCCTTCCCGTGCCCAGGCACAGGCAGTGACTGTGCAGATGATGGATACCAGCAGGGGGAGGCTGCTTTCACCAGCCGTGCCAGAGCATGTGTCAGTGAAGAGAAATTATACTGGAATGAAGGCTTAAAATGAAACGAGATACATAATTAAAAAGTTGAGACTCCTTATCATCATGTCATTTTAACCTTGTTCCATTAGCAAAAATAAAATAAGTCACTCAAGACCAACTGTATTTGAAAGCATCTATTTTAAACTTGTTCCAAATTGCCTCTGAGCTTATAATAAGCTGTACTGGTTTTTACTGACAGTAATTTCTTTTTACTGTGCTTTCTGTGCTGACATATTGTGATAAACCATTGTATATTGAGGTAGAGGACTACACTTAGAATGAGTTCTAATTGACAATAACGAAAATATATTAAATGAGGTAATAAATATTCTATTTCCATTTTGGCTGTTAGTCTTATATTCCAAATCATCACAGGCATTTAAAGAGACTGCTGCCCTGCAGACACACCAGAGGCAAGTAAAAGAATTGAATAGTTTCTTGGAGCAGTTTGAACATTTTTGCTGCTTTCACACATGGTCCTCAGTATGGAAAGACATACAGCTTATTAGTAAAGATACAGAGTTACTGCTCTTTGTGGTTTGGCCCTGGGAGCTCATTGCAGGTCTATGAAACAGTAAATGTTAGATCTTGGTTTAGTTGTGGCTGTTAGAAATCTTTCTAAATATTTTCAGGGTGGAGATTCTCGAGGATCTTTTTTGTAGGCTATGTTTAAAGGCCCACAAATTATGGCATAACTGAGAGGTAAAATGGTGCTTTATATCATGACCTGAGCATTCTCTAACAGCTCCTCTGATGAAAACAACTGCATTTTACTTTTCAGAAACAAGCTGAATACACAGAACTTTTCTCTTAATTTTGACATGGTCCTCAGTGTAGATAAAAATTATAATGTACTTTGTTCTAAGGTACTTGTACAGTACCTTATAATTCAACAAATAAAAGGGCTATAGGATTTGAGATTTAAAGTCAACAGGAGATTTATGCCCTCAGCCTTGGGAGAGGGGACAGGGTAGTTTGATGTTGGAGTTCACACAAGTAGTTAATCTTGAAAGAATATATGACAATAATTTTATTCAACTTCTTGAAACACCTGTTTTCAGGTGCTCATCTTTACAACAGGGAATTTCACACAGCCCATTGAAAATACCATATAAAACCCCCAAAAAACAAAACAGTCAAAAAACCAAACCAAACCAAAACAAAACAAAAAAAAAAAAAAAACCAGAAGGAAAATAGGAGACCAACTGTTCATTCTACATCCTAAGATGACAGAGTATAAGAAGACCCATTGCTCTGTCATTGGATTAAAACAGACTGTTGGATTTCATTCAAACCACTTTCTAATTTCATTAAAGTAAGTTGTATGCTTTATATTGCTGATGCAGTCAGCATTGTTAGAGTAGTATAATATAAATTCTCCAAGCTATTGATGGCATTTTTCTTGTTCCATCTTAAAATTGGTTTACTTAATCACCTTTAACTTCTATAAGATAAGTATGGGAGGTGGGCTTTATTTGAGAAAATGAAGAAAGTGAAAGTGACTAAGAAAATTCAGTGAAAGTTATCCTCTTCCATAACTTTGATGAAGGTTCCCTGAAGATGTCTGCTATAAATTCATTAATCTTTCATGAGCCATTTTAAAAATCTTCCATCTACTTTTTCCAAAATTGAAATTCTCAGACTTTGCATGAAAAAAAATTTTTTTGGATAAGGTCTGATTCATGGGACTTCTAAAAATAGTTTCAGGAAGGCAAAATTTGCTATCAGAAGCAACTTAACAAGCACATATTATCAAGTCTTCCTAACTGTCAGAGAGAAGGATAGGTAGCTCTTCCTTATTGCTTGTAAAAGGTACAAAGTAATTATTCATCTTACAGCTGGCTACTGTGCTTTGGATAAAACTAAATTTTTAACAACTTATCTTTCTTGAAACAGATAAAACCATATTCTTGCATAATTCAAATCACATATAAGCTATTCCTCCTGATACATTTGATCAAAAACCTCGGGGCAGGTAGCAGCTATTAAAAAATCTTCATATTAACAACAGAATTATTTGTCTTTGAAGAGGAAATATTTTTACGTGTCAAATATTTTGCTCCAAGAACAAAAAATTTTGAACAAGATTTTATTCAGCTTCTTGGTTAGAGAGAGATATTAGAAACTGTTTAATATTATTATTAATAGGAATGAACCATTAGCTGATAAAACGTTGTGGAGTACAGGTGTAGTGTAGCAATGATGTCAACATCTCATTGCATGCACAGGTTTTCCACCTTGTTTCAGAGTCAAGAAAAACAATTTCAGGTATTTATGGTGCCATCATGTGGAGACTTCTGAGCATTGAAGAGCTTGAATTAGAAGAGCTCTATTACAGGAAAAAGGAAGATGGACCCCAAAATAGTTCTGGTACACTTGAGGTATAAACAGGTGTTTGAAATTAAGAAATCCTAACTCATTTCTGAGTCAAACTTCTGACCTGTCTGCCCTCCTTAGGTATCTTCTCATGAAAGTCACACAGTCTATCAGAACTTTTGTATTTACTGTATAGAAAAAAAATGCCTGTCATTTTCTCCCAACAGGAAAGAATATAATTTTGTCTCAGACTAGTGTAGATGAGGAAAAACAATGACATAGTTAAATTAACGTAAATACAAATTGCATATTTTCTTCAAAGCATTTATGCTTTTTCCTGGATAGGACAGGATAGCCTTAGGTTAAAGTTATGGAAAAACAATGCAGGCTGAAAGATTATCTGTCAGTATATTAAAAATACTAGGTCAAAGTTGCAAGTGTCCAGGCTTACATAGATGGAAGGAAACAAGTATGCTTCTTTGTACATAGTCTTAAACCAGAAAATATATCTAGTAGTGATTTTAATGCCTTTATTTTTTTTCCATTTTTTCAAGGACAAAACTATTTAATCTATCTAGGAAGAGACTGACCTAGGTCACTTCCTTTTATTTCCCTAGATTCAAGAGGGAATATTATAATAGCTCCTTTAATTCTATGTAGATTGGCCTGCACACATACTGTGATTCATCATGTGAGCCTATTTATGCTCTTTTATTTTGCTGTGTAGGACAAGTTGTTCTTTATCAGTTCTTTTATGACCACCCCTTTGAATACCTCTATGCATGCAGAATGGTGCATTGTTTCCTAGACTTTTATTTTTTTTCTTTCTCTAGAGAAAAGGGAAAAAAATGAGCCCCCTAAATCTGCAGTAGATACTTTCCCACTTTTCTGCTCAAAGCATTTCATTTCCTAGTCTCTCATAACATTCAGTCCTCTGCTGTTTGCAATGAAGAAACCTCTTGGTTGCTACAACTGATGTCTCAACAGCTGGTTATGAGCTTTTTAGATCTCTGTATTATTTTTTTCTTTTAAAGATAAAAATTTTTCCTCCCATTTGTAGTCTAGGTTTGAGAATAAGGACTTTTTTTAAGTGTGTCTGCAAGAAATTTATACAAGGAATCTGTACGTGGTGGAGGTGCTTTCCTGTAACACACACTAATGACAAAAAGTAACCTCTTACACAGGTTAATCTGCCTAAGAGGTTAATCTGGATAATTTCTAGACACGTATTTTATTATTTTACACAAATGTGGAAAAGAAAGCCATGTTTTTATCATCAAGTATTTAATTTACACATTTTGCTTTTTAAAGACTGAACAGGTATTTAGTTTATGTATATAGTTTGGAAAGTTCAGTTATTGAGGTTTAAACCATGTGAAAAGTCTTGGTAACTAAAATATGTTATCAGGAAATGAAGATTTATGTAAGAGGATGACAGGCAATAATTTTATCTTTCTGAATTTTTAATAAAATTTTGATGGAGTGATAGATGGGCCTTAAGTGGACTCTACAGGTATTTCTGTGTTTTACTGAAAATATGTTTTGCATCAATCTCCAGTCTCTTTTTCTCCAGGGTGTTAATTTTGAAACTTGTAGCCAAAATGCTGAGATAAGAGGTAGTATAGTATACGGCATTAGAAAATTATTGTTGCCTTTGAAGCACCTTAGGAAAGGGAGGAATTGTATACAGGCAAAAATAAATGCAGTAGATAAATTATGAAGTAAGCTGGTTAAGAAAGTACAGTTGATCAGGAAGAAAAAGGACAGCATGAGAAATAAGTAAACCCAACAAGACTGTTGGCTTGGGAAGGATCCTTTGCAAGTAGGTAACAAATTGTAGTTGGGCCACATCTCAAAATCCTGAACTTGCCAATTTTTTTCCCCAGTACATATTATTCTTACATAGAAAGAGAAATGAGCATTGAATCTAATGTGTCTCTGAGAAGTTACATAGAAAAATTACTGTAAAATTACATCTTAGCCTCTGGTAACAAGGAGAATTGGGAATCTGGGTAACTGTAGTACTTCAGAACTGTAGTACAGACAGTTACTGGTCTGTGTGACTTTATGTTTTGCAAGGTTAGCATCCTGGCCAAAATATGGGATTTGTAACGGTTTGCAGTCAGCTGGAGAAGGCACTATAAACATTATGTTTTCTGGCAGTCTGAGACTTGAGGAAGGATGGCAGTTTCCTTTTGACCTTAATTTATGTGCTGATAAAATTAACTTTGGACAGACAAATGTTTTGCCTTTCAAATTAGATTTGCATACTCAGATTTGCATCAGCAACCCAGTTACAAATACAACTATGAGAATATCCAAACTTGCCTTAAAATACCCAGTCAAATTTCAGCCCAAGTCAGTGCCTCTTTCAAGCTACAGGGGAAAGATTCAGTAGGTTTTTGACACTATCTGGAAACTGGGAAAGTTCTTGAAAAAATATAGGGAGAAGCAGGGAAGATTCCCCTTTTTTCAGGTGTTAAAAGCAGTTTAAATATTGCTGTTACATTTTGATATTTATAGTGTGTTAGTACATGCACCGTTGCAGGTGACAGTGGCATAAACACGTACACAGAGAGATGGTCATACTCACAGAGCTGAAAGTCCAAAATATGAATGCAGGACATTATTGAAAAAAAAAACCAACCAGGGTATAAGGAGAGCCAAGAAAAAGTTAACAAGTCTGGTTAATATGACATGTGACAGTGAAGGTAAATTCATAGTGTTATATATCTGTCAATAAGGATGACAGACTTTACAGCTAACATATTCCAGACTTTCTCTGTTTTGGAGGGGAGGGAAAAAGAAAACAAACAAACAAACAAACCACGTCCCAACAATTTCTTGAGTACATAAGCTAAACAAATACTTTTTAAAGAAAGATTAATTGTTCAAGTTAAAATTTTGACTGAGCAGTCTGTCAGAAGCTGCCAGAAAGGTTCATCCCAGTCATACCTAGTGAAAGTAAATTCAGAATTACTGCTGAAGGTTATGGGACTAATCTGGGCTCAGAGCACAAAGAGGTCAGAGATTACAGAAATATGTACTGTGATAAGCAGAATTTTTTACAGCACTGATGCTCTGGATAATGGGAAAGTAACAGCAAAATCATAATAAAATCACAGTAAAAACCAAGAACTATGGGTAATATGGGTTTTTTTCACTTCCTTTAAGGCAAATCTAGGGGGAAACTGAAATACTAATAAGTGGGAGTGTTTCCAGGATTGTTATTATAATTAATCTTGGTTACTTATATAGCATAGTGTGAGTACATGTGTCTTTTTTCTGAAAGTGAACAAATTATGTACAGCTTGACTTGCAGAAATAGATAATCTTTGTGGGTATTAAGAGAGCACTGAGGAGGCCCTTAACCAACATTATTTTTCAGTTGCAAACCATTCAGTGATAAAATTTTCCAATCCTATTGAGAGCTGTAGACTGATTTCTTACATTACTGGAACTAAGGAGTGTGAAAATAAAATCGATTTTTAAAAAATTTTGCATGTTACACAACATTTCTCAGTACTATTTTTTAACCTAGGCTTTCTTTTCATAGAGATATCATTTAATAGGCATTTCATCCTTGGTTCAGTAATAGTTCTCATCTCTATTCCCTAAATAATTATTAAAAAATTTTCACAGGTTTGACAAAGATATAAAAGGAGTGTTCTATTCTTCATAATTCTCCACCTGTGTTCTTATCATAAAGCAGCATTTAATTGTGCCTTTTGAGGTTTTAGCTCTTTTTTAAATCTCAAGAGAGTGTTAACCAAATTAAAAGTGTCTTTTCATATTTGTCATAATAAAAAAAAAATGTATCAAAAGCAATACCAATTTGAAGTTATTTTGTAAGACGGTTCATGGATGAAAGAAGTGTGATAAGTCATAATCATAGAATCACAATGGTGTCTGCTACAGGCCAGAACCTGGCAGTGGTCAGCACTGTGTATACATGTCCTTAAAGGCACTATCCCAGCCCTAAATACCTTGAAAATTCCATGGAACAAATTGAAAGAAAGCTATGAGAGAAAAATTTTCAATATGAAAAACTGAGGAAGGGCAGAATTTGCTAAGGGCTGCAATGTAAGTTTGTAATAGCTGGACTATACTGAGTGACACCAGTGACATCCTTCTGAAGGTAATAAAATCAAAAGTACCTCTGCTATTCATTATACTTACCATCTAACATAAAATGTGATTTTTTTTGTTCTCTGCCCAAACCTTGAGCTTCCTGACTTAATTTATTGTTGTCTCACAGCAAGGCAAATGGTGAATTTTCCTTATGTGAATGTAGTTAATTACAAATATATCTTCCAATAATCTTAAAAAGATTTTTTCACCTTTGAGTTTCTTTCTTTACGTGCCAATAACATTATATAATCAAAATTAGCAAACTAGTATACCTATTATGAAATAACTCCTCTACTTTGTGTTTACCTCCTGTAGTGAATTCTATTATGTAGCTGTCATTTACTGCCTTCCTGTGGCATAAAGAAACCCTTTCTGACTCAGCAGTATCCAAAGATCCTCTGTTTTTTTCAGGCTTAGGACTGAGTAGTGCCTGTCCTAGATCTCACAATAATGCAAACTGGTGGGGGGGAAGAATCAGCTTTTGGAGGAGAAAAAGCCAAATAGTTTGGTAATAGCATGCTTCTGAACACAAGCAGAAGTTGGTGTTATTAAAACAGTTGAGAGAGGGGAAGATATATTAATGACTATAATGCAGATGAGAAGTTCAAAAGTGCAGAATAAATGTTGCTTGTGCAGATGTTTGCAGCCTATCCATGGGATTCATGCATCATGGTTCTAGCAACCCAGCTAGACCTTCACTGCCTGATAGTTCAGTCTTAATGTTTAAAGAGGTCATTTGTGTGAAGTGGGGAACAACATCTGGAAAGATGTTAAAAAACTGTTCTTATCTCTAAACACATGTGAAAATTACTGTCCTATATAGAGCAATTTGTGGTTTTCCCATATATGTGCAGACAATGGAATGCAGATTAAATCTTTATGACATTTTGTTTTCCTGTCTAATTTTTATGGCTGTGAAGATGCATAATAATGTTTGCCTAAAAATAAATGTTTGCTCTCATAGACAGGATTTTTTTGTATTAAAAAAAAATATCAATGAACTGGTATCAAGTTCTGTTACACAAGCTGGTCCTTAATTTGCATTGTATTTTCAAGGAGTCACTTAAAGCAAAACATTGCCAGCTGGAAGTACATTTTAATGTAACTTACTATTCACTCTTGCAGTCATTCTTTTTATTCCAGATTGTACCTCATAATGTTATACCAACATTATAATTGAAAAATCTATTGGAAACAATTAGCATCTGAAATGCCTCATGTGTAATATGTGCTTGTATTGGTACAGATTGTGGCATAACTTCTTAAAGGGGAACAGAAATATTTTTAACTCTGCCCAAATGTGGGCTTTCAACAAAGAGGTATGGCAGTGCTTTGGAAAAAAAAAAATTGAGTAATCAATCCATCCTATTCTCTTATCCTCATTTCCATCTCCTTCTTTACTAAAATCATAATACTTGTACTTATTTTCATTCTTCAAGAATTTATTTACATCTGGAGGCTGACAAGTGAAGCAAGTAAGCAAAGGTTAAGGTCAGACCAAAAGATATGACCTGAATTTAATCAGAAGATTAAATTAACTTTAAAGCTTGACTATGTGCCCCCAGCCTAAGCTAGCATTTCTGGTTTAACTATGCATCACAGTATCAGAGTCACCTTATGATTTCGTCATTGTAAACTTTAATCCTAGTCACAACAGTCATTGAATGAAAGAATTAATCATAAAATGGTTTAGCACCAAATGAGCCTTCAAACACCACCTAGTTCCAACCCCCTGCTGTGGGCAGTGACATCTTCCACTCCACCAAATTGCTCAGGGCTCCACCCAACCTGCCTTGAGCACTTTCAGGGATGATGCATTAATCTCTCTGGGCAACATATTCCAGTTCCTCATCACCTCCTCAGTAAAGAGTTTCCTCCTAACATCTAACTCAAATATTTTCTCTTTCAGTTTAAAGCCATTCCCACTTCTCCTATCACCACATGTCCATGTAAAAAGTCTCTTTTCAGCTCTTTTTTAGGCCCCAACTGCAAGGTTTTTATGAGATCTGCCTGGAGCCTTCTCTTCTCCAGGCTGAACAACCCCAGCTCCCTCAGCCTGTCTTCCTAGGAGAGGTGCCGCAGTGCTCTGATCACCTTTGTGGTCTACCTCTGAATTGCTACAAAAGGACCATGCCCTTCCTAAGATGAGGACCCCAGAGCTGGACACAGTGCTCTAGGTAGGATCTCATCAGAGCAGAGTAGAGGGACAAATCCCCTCCGTGGATCTGCTGCCCAAGTGTTTTTGGATGCAGCCCAGGACATAATTGTCTTTCTTGGCTGTGGTCATTCACTGTTGGCTCATGTCCAGCTCCTTGTCCGCCTGAACCCCCCGGTCCATCTGCACAGAGTGCTCTCAGTGAGTTGCTCTCCCAGTCTGTACTCATGTCTGGGATTTCCCTGACTCAGGTGCAGCACTTGGCCTTGTTGAACCTCATGAAGACAACCTGGGCCCATTTATTGAGTTTGTTCAGGTGCCTCTGGACGGCATCCTGTCCTTTTGTGCCAGTTGTCCTGCTTAGCTTTGTGTCATGTGCAAACCTGCTGAGGGTGCACTCCATCCCGTTCTCTGTGTGTTTGACAAAGATATTAAAGAGCATCCATTCCAAGACAGAGCCCTTAGGAAAAGCCCTGGTCTCTGGCCTCTACATGGACAAAGAAAGATTGATCACAGGTCTCTGGCTGCACCCATCCAGCCAATTCCTTATGCACCAAATAGTCCATCATTCAAATCCATGCCTGTGCAATTTAGAGATGTGGATGTCTTGTGGGACCATGTCAAAGGCCTTGAAGAGGTCTGGGTAGATGACATCAGTCAGTCTTTCCTCATAATAGAATGACTGAAATGCCATTTACCATTATCCATGGATAAATCATCCATATAAGGATTTCATCACCTGTCTTAGCTTGAATTATTTCTTCCATGGTTTTCAACTTTTCCAAAAGACCTCACCAATAATCAATTGTTCTGCCTTAAGTGGAATACATTAGTACTGAAAGCAATAATGAGGAACAATTGCTCTGGACTTACTTAATCTGGTTGAGACCTCTGTGCTTCTGCTTAGAATAACTGCAAAGCATTTTAAGTCAGCATGCTATAGCAGTTATCCTGTGCAGAATAGTGAAAACAAAATTCAAGTGATCAGTGCTGAGAAATACAGGTCCAGAAAACAAGAAACAGGCCTGAAAAACTCCTTGTTAGCAGCCTTTTACAGTGAACTTCATTTTCCAGCAGGAGCATTTTGCTGAAGATTGAATGGTGTACTGATATTAGTATAAAATAGGTTAGAGAGAAGCTTTATCCATAATTTAAGTTACTCTCTTAGAGAAAATGCAAGTAAACTGATGGAGTCAGAGAAAAATATCTCTACAGGGTGGCAAAGAAATATCTACTGTAGCTACTTACCTGAAATATCTTTTCCCAGTGGCCCAATTAACTTTATAGTGTGGTACTAAGACTCAATTTTTTCACCATCAGAAAAGATTTTTGTGCTCTGGATTATACAGTGACCTTGTTTATATCACAAACTCCAAAATAAGGTGACAATTCTGTCATGTATTTCATGTAAAACATTTCAAAAAATAAATTCAAAGCTGTAAAATAAAGTAGAGGATTTTAGATAATATGAATTGTGCATTTGGTGTCTTTAAAAAGTGACTAATAGTGTGTTCCTTTTCTTGAATTCATATATTTTGAGGGAAAGTGAAGAGCCTATAAAATGCAAATGTAAAATTAATTTGTTTTGCAGTTATCTATTTTTAGAAAACAGAGCAGCCTCCACAATTACTTCTCTCTAAATGAAATGGAAAAAAAAAAAAGAATGAAAAGCCTGCCATCTCTATGGAGCATTATGATTTGCAGCTGTGTCATTTGACTTTTGGCAGCAGGATTTCCTGAAAACAGCAAAATAAACCAAAACCTTTTGGGTTTTTTTGGTTTGGTTTGTGTTTTTTTTTCTAATTCCTGATCATATTTCAGAGTGGAGTTTTTTCGCTATACTCCAAATCAGTGGCACTTGAATGGGCTGGGAGGAAGACTGGGACAACTGGAAAGTTTCATGGATGCCTCATCAGAGAACTGTTGGGCTTCCCTGTTGTGGGAGAGCTAGAGGAAATACACTGGAGAAATACACCTAGAGTACTGTTTGAGTAAAGTACATCCTTATTTGCCTTATGTTAGGTTCATTACCACTAGACTTTGTAGGTGCCTGGGAGTAATGCAAAGCTTCAGCAGACCTAAAACAAGGTGCAAAATTCAAAAACCCTTGGAAAGAATGGCATGACAATATTTCCAATTAAGTTATACTCAGAGAACTTTGTCTCAGAGAAAGAGATGATCCGAGTACCTCTGCAGGTCACAAATCAAATGCAAATTAAATAAAGTGAATAAAATAATTAACTCTCTCTCAACTTACACTATTTTGCTTCAGAACAATTTTTTTGGGGGAAGCCATGAATGAGACCACTGTGGGAAGTCCAAAGATGAATTTGTGACTTCACATGTAAACAAAAAACTGGATCTGACAACAATCAGGTATTTACCAATTAGCTTTTCAGTCCTTTTGGTGGGCTTGTCCAGCAGAGCCATCAGACATTTAATTACTTTTAAATAACTGGAGATCTTAGAGATTCAGAACCCAAGATTCAGAACCTACAATGGCTCTTTTCAGCCATCTTTCCCACCATTTTTCTCTTTAACCTGCTGCATACACTGGTCTTGCAAATATTTAGGTTGAGCTCTTTTGCATTCTACTTGTAATTTTCACGAGATTGTCTAAGCTAAATAATTTTTATTTTATGACAAAAGAACAGTGGAAAAGTCATAGAGTTTTTATTTTCTTTAATGCTTGCATGCAAGATAATGCATACTGGAAAAAAATACTGCTTTCTATGGTAAAAATTCATATGTTAGACAGTAAGGTGATGTTGTGAAGATTTTCTTATGCAATCTTGCACAACACCCGGTTGAGCTTTCAACAAATAATATAGGCATGGTAAGTTGTTAAGAGAAACTAAGCTGTTTAAAATAACAGTTTGTACAGCATAACTGAACTTTGGATTTATATTCAAGGAGGTGTTGGTAACTCAACTACATAACATTCTGCAAGAATATATTACTTTGATATAATTTTTTCATATTTTTGGAAAACGCCATAGGGCTTCAACATAAAGGACAGTACAAATCCAATACCACATTTGTGTCATTTGAATGATTTTTGGTATCCATAAATTAAAACTATAATCACATTAAAATGTGCATCACAGTCAGTTGATAAAACTAAAAAGGTCCTTCTGAGGGGAAAAGCATTTCTGCCAAAGGATACGAAAATATTTTTAAAAATACCTTGTGTTATTTGTAGCTATTTTACCAGCACTTCTCAGATTTGCTGAAGTTATTCACAAAGATCTATTCAATGCCTCTAATTTGTGTGAATGTTGTTAATATAAGAGCTTTTCTTTTATCCATCCAGTGTTTCTTCCTTCTTTACTTGGACACAATACCATCAACTGAAAAACTCTGTAACAAGATAAAAGATTTAAATATTATTACGAAATACTGCATTAGTTTGTTTCTTTAAGTGTGTCAGAACTGATTTTCAAGATATTGTGATAGCTGTTTCCTGGGAAATACATGACCTGGTGGCTGAGGTGAACTGCATTTGCTCTGGTTTCTTTTGGCTGCCTGCAGCTGCCCTTGGGCTATCACAGCCCTTCTGTGCTCACATGTAACCATCCCTCACCTGAGAAAGGGAAAGGTACTTGAGGAAGGCAATATAAAATGCATGACTATTATTATTTTTAATTGAAAGATGTTTTTTATGATTTTTTTTCTTCTGAGTTAAAGAATTGCACAAATTTTCTATGTTTTCCAGTAAAAAAATAAGTTGTTGGGAGCACCTAAAAAGTTCTCAGAGTTCACATGATTTTTTTATTTTTATAATCAATCTGAAGAAATATTGCAATAAAAATAATAGTCAGACCTATGGAGCTGAGCAGGCACTAATGAGAAGAAAACACAGAAGTGCTTACATGGCCCAGGCACTGCTGAAAGGTTCTTGTTTGACTTACAAGAAAAAAGAGAAACAAGGCTAATAACAATGTTTAAATGCTTATCTAAAAAACATTTTGAATTTGAAAATATCTAAGGGTAGAGTAAATTTCTGAAACATTTCTACATGTCTGATATTAAGGTGATGCCAGCAGACTAAGGCTCTTGGGAAAAATGTTTAATAAGGCATTATTTTCAAATGTTCATCTGTAATTTGCCTGGTATGTACTTATCTTTTGAAGAGTTGCTACATCATTTGGAGTCTAATTTTAATCACTGAAGGATGAAATGGGAGAATTTTAATCCTGCTTTAAGTGCTCATTTCAATACAGCATTAACTGTAGTGTTGCTAGTGATACCTCTGTAATATATCTGACAAAAGCAGCTTGGACAAGTTGGCTCAATCAATTACTTCAAACTCAGGAAATTTTTTCTTCCAGACATCTTTTCTTATACTTCATGAGAATCCTGTGGATTTTTCATGACTTAGTTTAAAAGGAATAGTAGAAAATGGGTCATGGTGTAAATATATTAAGAGGATGAAAAGTAATTAACCCAACATATGTGTGTGAAACAGCACCAAGAAAGTAAAAGGTTATGTATTACTTGGTGTTTTCCATTTAATGATCTTGTGTTGTTTTTCATGGTTTTTTTTTTGTTTTTTTGGGTTTTTTTTTGAGAGGGGGGTGTTGGGTAGTTGATTGGTTGGTTGGTTATTTTCATAGGGGTTTTTTTATTATTATTATTTTTGGTGTTGTTTTTGTTTTGTTTTATTTTGTTTTGTGGTTTGTCCTTGCTTGTTTTTTCTTGAGTCTCAGACCAGGGTTTGATTTTTTTAAACAATTTCTGTTTTGGATTGTACTTTTGTCTATGCATGGATGTGTTTGTTTTTCTGGCAAGTGTTTTTTCTTGTTCCTTTTAGAACAAGGGGGAAAGGAGGCATTCTTTGAAATGAGGAAGTAAATAGAAGAAAATAGAAAAGTCCGCTAGCTTTAATGTTTGTTACCAGATTAGAAGCATCCATAACACTCAGTCATACATATACTTACACTTATGCTTATATAGACACAATGAATTATATGCCAGAGAAAAATACAAAATTCTAACTTTCATCTGCAAATTTAATGTGTTTGAAGGCATAACATGAATTGGTTTTCTTACACAATTCCTTTTTTCCCCTAATGAGGTCTGTAAGACATGTGATAGGTAAATCTGAAGTCTGCTGCACTGAATTTTTCTGAATATGTAATTACATGAAGCTTAGAGGGAAGAAAAAGAGCTCTATTATGAAAGTATGGAAGACTCATGCTGATATAAGGGGTTTTATTGCCGCAACAACAAATGGTTCTCAGGTAGGGATTAATTCCTCTGTATGCTTCCTGACTAAATAATTACTGATGTCTAAGGCATTGAAAGATTTTGAGAGCCTCTATGCTGCAAGATGCTGCCTCATTTCTACCTACTCTGACAAAAGCTTCAGAAAATGGGACTTCGCACTGGCACTTGGGAAGGCACACTAATCCCACTGTGGGTTTCTGTAAGCCAAGGATACAACAGAGGAAGATTAGCTTCTGCCTAGCCCATTAAAACTGCAAATACTATTCAAAAACCTGTCCCTGCCTTCATGTGCTTTTGCCATATAAAATCTGCTTCACAGCTTCTTACCTGCTTGAAATGGTTGAAGGGAAGGTGAAAAAGCAGAAAAGAAATAGAAGTTGAAAAGAGACTGTTTGGTCTCAGTTTTACTGATATTTGACATCCAAAAAACTTTCAGCATGTGGGAGGTCTTATTAATTTTAGTCATCAAATCCTTTAATATAAATTGTGCGTATGTATTTTAGAATCAAGGTTGTAATATACCATGACTATGAAAGTCAGCATAAAGTGGCACTTTCTGGTAGCTGTGCATCCTTCTCTTCCTCTTCCTGATCCAGCATGTGCCCAGGGGCCCAAGGAGGCCAATGGCCCCTGGCCTGGATCAGCAAAAGTGGCAGCAGGAGAGGGATTGCCCCCTTTACTCAGCACTGGTGAGGCCACACCTCAAATCCTGTGTCCAGTTTTGGACCTCTCACTGCAGGAAAGGCATTGAGGGGTTGGAGTGAGTCCAGAGAAGGGCAGCAGAGCTGGGGAAGGGTCTGGAGAGTCAGTCCCATGAGGAGCAGCTGAGGGAGCTGGGCTTGTTTAATCTGGAGAAAGGCTCAGGGCAGGCCTCATTGCCCTCTGCCTGAAAGGAGGTTATAGCAAAGACAGGAATCAGACTTTTCTCCCGGGGAACTACAGACAGGACAAGACAAAATGACCTCAAGCTGCACCAAGGGAGGTTCAGGCTGAACATCAGGAAGAATTACTTCATGGAAAGGGTAGCTGAGCACTGGAATGGAGTGCCCAGGAAAGTAATGGATTCACTGCCATTGGAGGCGTTCAAGAAATGACTGGGCGTGCCACTTACTGCTGTGGCCTATTTACAAGGTTTACAGAGTCTTGTCGATTGGTCAGGGTTTGGGCTCCGTTGTCAGGTTCAGTTCTCCCCGGAGGAGGCCTTAGCAAATCCCCAAAGCTGCAAAGCTAGACTATAAACATTAATAAAAATGTATATAATTAAGAACATAACTCAGTATGGAAAAATACACTTCCAAGTGAATGGAAAGAAATTGGAAAGGAAAATAAAAGTGAAAACCAAGTATTTTTTATGTCTCCTGAACTTTAACTACCAGCATAGCACAGTGGAAGTGATGTCAATGAATACAGTCAGGGCAGGTAGCTCAGAGTGCAGCGGCAGAGCGAGCAGCAGGCTGAGCTTTGGCTGTCAGGAGCATGAGGAAAGGGGCTGTGAAGGGGTAGACCAATAACATTTGCATAACAAATGGCCCAGGACCTGTGGCCCAGCCAGCTGAGCAACACCCAGAGACACGGCAGGAGCCACCAAACCCCAGACTTTCCAGCATTTAGAGTGTGAGGTTGTAGAACCTCGGGGTTTGCTGTGGTCAAGGTCCCTCCTTAGAGGCACCAGGCCTGAGCTGTCATTTTGGTCCTGCACCATGACTGAATTATTTTGAGGATTGAGGTGTCTGACACTCTGGTCTGGGAAAACTGGGCTCAAGCTAGTAAGGAAACCTTGTTAGGCTGAGAGTGTGGTCTGTGTAGCTGGGAAGGGTCCTTGGTCCCAGGTCAGGCGGTGACAGAATGGCTGTCAGAGTGGCACCTGGATGGTCAGACAGGGAAGTAGTGGGAGTAGACTTTTCTCCTTACTTGAATATATTCATGGCACAGTGCCTCATCCAATATCTAAAATGTCTTTTTAGTATGTAGGGGAAAAAGTATGTAGGGGAAATAATCTGAATTATTTCAAGAAAAAAATATTTCACTGATTTGTTTTACTGGATTTATAAATCAATGCTTGGGGGTTTTAAACATTAATTGATGCTATCTCTATAGATACTCTCTCTCCAGCCCTTTGAGAATCCTGATTGTACATCTGGAGTACTTCATCTAATGCATGAGAGAAGTGGTACTTTTAATGAATTCCTATAATACATATACATCATGCACAGCTTTATCTTGCACAACTGCATCTTTTCTGTTTTTTTTTTGGTTTTTTTTTTTTTTTTTGGTTTTTTTTTTTAAGAGCACTAAATATTCTGGTAAGATATTTTGAATAATTTAGCAGGAGAGAGATAGCGTTTTTTCAAGACACATCAGGAAGGGAAAAAGCATATTTTTGACAACTTGTCATCTGAAATAATGAAAATTGAGCTAATAATTCCTGTTTAAAAATGAAACTGAATACAGATAAAAGCTTGTTTACCTGCACTGTTAATTTTTTTGTTTAATAGCCAAGTAAGTACCCCAAGCTATAAGTGGTCACTTATCTTTAAGCAAAAAATATTTTGAAACTAAAGAGTGAGGAATGCTCACTTTAGGGACTTCTGAAAACTCAGAAGCCAAAAGTAATTGTGTGCTAAGTGTAGGTAAAGTTATAAGGTTTTAAGTTATAAGGAAGGTATAAGGTATAAAGTTATAAAAGAAAAGTTATGAGGTTTTGAGTTTTTTTATCAGCTCACTTAGAACACCATATCTGTAAAATTCAAGCTCTCTGTCAAAGGAGAGGAAATATGGTTTGGTATTATCACTCTTTTGTGATGCTTAATCTGCCATACATTTAATATAATGCAGTTTTTAATATTTAATTATTAATATTTGTTATTAATATTGCGATAATCACATACGTTGGAGTGTTATTGCTTTGTAAATGCTAATACAAATTTTGTTTTCTTACTGAACAGTAAATCTGATTTCCCCTGAACTGCATGCTTGCAGGAGACCAACAGGAAAAGTTAACTTTATACCAAAATATGTATGGACATAGCTATGTCTTCTGTGCAAAACAGTAAACATCAATGCTCATAAAGATTTTATTTATTTCTAGTTATGCCTTTGTTTTCAAACTAATATAACTGTTATTATGAATTAACCATCATTATAAACTAATGATGCTGCAGTGACTTCTCTTTAAAAACATATGTAACAACTTTGCTCTATGAGAAGAGAGAACACACATTTGAAATACTCCTTTTCAACAATAGAAGCACTGTATCACATTTATAAAAAGGATGAAAAAAGTGCTGAACAAGTCTAGTTATCAAAGTGAATAACCAGCTGGAAATTGTAATGGCCTTTAAAAGACTTGATCATAGTGGTGAAATTCTGTTTCTGATTTTCACAATGGATAACAGGAAACTGTCTATAACACTTCACTCACTTTAATCAGAATTTAGATTCTGAACCCATTTGACCAAATAACTCCTGGAAAATCGTTAGTGAGAGACAGTGAAGTAGTTTCTGTGTCTGTCAAATGGATTCTTTTGCTTTTGCCATCCTGTAGTTTGCCTTCTGGAAAAAAAAAAAAAAAAAAAAGTTATTATCATTACTACTACTACTACTACTACTACTACTACTACTACTACGACTACTGGTAACCTTTACTACTACCATTACTGTTAATCAAAATTAGCAGCTAACACCATCAGTCTCTATTTATATTACATTGATCTACAGGTGAGTGAAAGATAAACTCTTCCTGCAAGGGAAAGGGGCAAGGTATTGGAATTATCTTGCAGAAACTTACAAAATTAATAGAAAACACATGTATATTGTGTTGCAGTTTTTATGCCACTTAGAGTATGTTTTGTGTTTTTTGGTTTTTTTTTGAAGTTCTACTCTTTTCTTATTTTTTTTCCAAAACCAAAAGACAAAAAACCATTATCTTTGTGAGCTTCAGACTCTATCATCTGAAAGGTCTGGTGAACTGAAGAACCATACAATTATTTAAAGTAGCATCTCCTTCCTTTATTTGAGACACATCTGTTTAGGTGTTTCTTGTTTAGCAGTGATAACGTGGCTGCTGCCCAGCAATTTAATTAGTACTTGCCTACCTAATCTCTTATAGCAGATATTATTACTGAATTCAGGAACTCTGAAATTCCCATATCTGAGAAAGCAGGCTTAATAATGAAAATCATTGTTTTTAGATTTTATTTGTCTTGGCAAGAACACCTACTAGAACGCATACATTTTTCACTAGCTAGAAAACATGAAGTTCAGAGTTGCAATCCCCGAGTTGTTCACTCTTCAAAAAAACAGAATTGAGCAGGAATTAAAATTGAATGAAAACTGGAGGGGGTGTTGCAGAGAAAGACAAAGTGTACAACAGAGCATCATTTTCTAGACAGATGTTAATTTGTTTCTCACTGGGTGAAACCGATCTGCTGTAACGCATCTGTGTGTATGTTTTGAAATGTTTTTGAGTAGAATATCTGTGAAGCACTGGGGGTTGATTTCAGCCCATGGGTTTGTCCAGTTGTCTGATTTCTTCACATAGGCTAGCTTGCTTGGCCCCAGCTTTACAGCTGCTGAGAGTTGATTTTCAGTAACTTACACTCTCTGGAGGTGGGAAAGGGAGGTGGGAAAACTCCTTTTCTGTTTTGCTGGAAGGAGGGGAAATAAGCTTAGCCAGTGGTGTTCAGAAGCAATGCTACCTTGGTTTTATCTCTTTTTCTCAAGCCCTGCTCTGTCAGGGGTGTGGGGAAAGGGAGGGTGAAGGGTATGTTCATGACTATGTATGGACTACAAAACCAAGGTATGGAGATATGATTTTCTTTCACTGGCAATCTGGAGGTTACAGCGTCCTTATAGCAAAAAGTCCTTTAGCAAACATGGGTTTGTGCTCTGCTGTACAATTAGTGACCCTCTGTCTTAGAAATTGTAGGAGTTCTTATCCGTGGCTACGTAGCAAAAGCATCCTTTGTGTTTTCCCACCCGTGTTACAGGACCCACCACAGTTCATGCTTTCGTATCATTGATTAAACTGGAAACAATTGGTTTCAGTTCATCTTTTGTGCTGTAACTTGTCTTTGTTCACTGGCTTCTACTCAGGGAGATGACCTGTCCTATCAGCAGAGATCCAGAGGACAGGAAGGGCGGGTGCTGCTGTTGCAGCCCTGTGGTGAGGTCTCTCCTCCCAGGATTCAGTGCTCAAGGTCTCCATCTGCAAACATGGGCAATTTAGTCATCACCTAATTTTAACTGTTTAATTTTCACATTCCAGGTTACCTCCTTGCTAACCTTTCTCTACTGAGTAGTCAGGAAACCAAGTTTCTGTCGGACACTCAGATACCTAAAGCAGACATTCTGAGTAGTCAGCACCCAAAATCTCAATTTTCCATATGTTTTACAATATATTAATGAAATAATTCTTATTGAACACTTGTGGTTAAATGAAGAAAATAGAATGCCTATATTTTTGTTTCTTTCTTACAAGAGCATCCCTCCAATTTTTGATATTGTTGTATGGTGATTTGCTACTTTTGTGTGTACTTTAGCAACAGATGTAAAATATCAAGAATAAATCATAATGAGGAAATGGGTAATGAAAATTGAATGTAATGGTTCTCTTGGAGTAATCTCAGATTCTGCCAGGCAGCATATACTTGTTTTAATTAAACTGGAGAAAATCTAAAGGAAATAACTGAATATAGTCTGATGTGATCATATTGAATATTGATAAAAATATTGATAAAGTTTTCTTGAAGCTTTTATTGAAATGAATAAATTTGTGTTTTTCTTTTGACAATGCTAGATCCATCTGGCAGCAACTTGTAGCATCAGTAGCTGAAGCAATTATTTTCAGTGCTTGTGTTTTTTAATTCTGCCTTTGTAGTGTGCTGCTTCCAATATTTTTAATCTATCTTAAAAAAATATTTTTTGTTAGTATAATTTGATGCTACAAAGAGACTTCTTGTTACTACTAATAATATTCCACATGTTCAAAGGAGTGTGTTCCTTGTACTACAGTGATCAAGATACACACTGATGAATCAAACTGGTTTTTTCTCTCCTCTTCCTTTCAGATGAGCATAAGAGATGACCATAAGGTGGCTGTAGGGCTTTCCCAAATTGCTAGTCACAAATAAGAGATAGTAAATTAAGTACACTTGCACAAAGAAGAGTAGATATAAACTGACCACAGATAAATATAAAGTATAAATTAAATATGGGCTGTGAAATACAAGATAGTTTCTAAACAATCAAAGATGAAGACTCTGCAGCAATTTCCAGTAGAAGTTAAAAAAAAAAAAAAAAAGAAAAGAAAAAGTGGTCTTAACATAAGAATTTCTATAAGAATCTCTCTTTCCTCCTTTGATAGATCCCTTGACTCAGAAGGCCTGCCCCTGCTTTTCCATTAAAAATATTGGATTACTTTATAATGGAAGAGAAAAAATGGGCATTTTGAAATTCTTTCAAAGTCTGTACCTAGGTGCACTGTGCAATAGTGTTTAGGAGTAGTTTTATTGTGATAAAACTTGATTAATTTCATTTTTCGTTGTGCATAATTAATTTTCTTTAATAGTCAAGTATATATCACATATTTTCCTATGAAAGGTTATTTTCATTAACCTCCAGTATCTCTACATGTTCATTTTAGTGAAAAAGTTCTTATGATTTTTCCAATAAAAGATAGAATAATGCATTTATATGCAGATAGATCGAAATACTAACTTATGAAATCTTCAGTTCCTTATTTACTTTTGGATGGTTTTTCATTACCTTATGTTTACTGTGTAACTTTTTTGATTCTAACATTTAGAATTTAATTTCAATGTCTTTTATTCACAGTGGTTAATTCTTTCACTATTACATTATGTAGCCACCTTTTCAATAGGGCTTGATTCACAAAGAAGTTAATAATTCTACATCACTGAATGCCTTGATGTGATCTGATATTCTAATGGTCTTTAAAACACGCTTTTCACAATAGATCTGCAGGATATTTCACACTGGAAACAAAATATCTGTCACGTAACACCATGAGTTATTTCTGAAAACTTTTTTTCTATTTCCTTGTCAAGCGGTTTATTTGCATCATAATAGGAATAATTTTATATTATACTGAAAGTTTTCCATAGCAGACTATTTATTAACTCCTTGGTGTGATGTTGGATATGTGTGGCAAAATAAAAAAAAAAAAAACCCCCAAAAAAAAAAAAAAACCCCCAAAAAAAAAAAAAAACCCCCAAAAAAAAAAAAAAACCCCAAAAAAAAAAAAAAACCAAAAAAAAAAAAACAACCACAACCAACAACAAAAACAAAACCAAAAACAAACAAAGGAAAAAGAAAAAAGAAAAAACCAACCAACCAACCAAACAACAACAACAACAAAAAAAAAAAACAGACAAAGGAAAAAAAAACAGACAAAATAATACCTTAAATAGAAAACAGCCAAATCGAAGATGAATTAAAAACCTTACAAATTAATTCATTTTCTAGTCAGGCTGAAAATTTCCAATATGCCTGGAAATCAGAGAACAGCAAAAAATTACTATTTTTCTAAAATCTTTTTGCCAGAGTGAAACACCCAGTCTCTCATGAGTGTTTTGGGCACTTGCTAATTTGATCCTTTCTGACGGTTTTACTATACTTGGGTGCAGTGGAGTGAATTCTGCTCTTTTTTAGACAAATACGTCTTTCAATACCTTTGTCAGTTAGCTGGGCTGTAGTTCATCTGTTGTGCTGGCCCCTTCCAGCAACATGAGAACAGGAAAATATTAAGATAATGAAGAAGAGATGTATACCTGACATTTCTGTAATGGACTTGACACAAAATTTGAATGACCTTTTTCCCACTAATAAGAAAACACGCTCCAATACAGACAGGAAAGTGATGAGAGGGAAGGAAAAATACATTTATTCAGAGAAGAGACCAACTGGTCTCTTGTTCGTGAAGAGCTTTTTTCCATGGGACTCACATTGGAGAAGTTTGTGGAGGGTTTTCTCCTGTGGGAGGGACCCCATGGTGGAGCAGGGGCAGGACTCCCTTCCCTGAGGAGGAAGCAGCAGGAGATGTGATCAACAGGTGATGTACTGACCACAACTCCCACTGCCCGTCTCCCTGTGCCACTGTGGGCATGGAGGTAGAGAATCGGGAATAAAGTAAAGCTTGAGAAGGAAAAAGAGGTGGGAGGGAGGTATTTTTAAAATTTGGTTGGCATCTCATTATCCTACTCTGTTTTTGATTGGTAATAAATTAATTTTCCCACACTGAGTCTGTTTTGCCTGTGGCAGTATTTGTTGAGTGCTCTCTCCCTGTCCTTACCTCAGCTCAAGAGCCTTTTGTTATATTTTCTTTTCCCTGTCCAGCTGAGGAGGGAGTTATAGAGCAGCTTTGGTGGGCACCTGGCATCTGGCTGGGGTTAACCCATCACAGCAGTCCAGGTGCAGGGAGTTGAGTGACTCCTGACTGAGCATCAAGTCAGGGAACTTCTGTATAGAAGGGGAGTTTTCCAACAAAAAGAAAACAGGAATTTTTCCTAGGTAAGGCAAGTCCAGAGACTGGTAATACAACTTTGTTGAGGAGTGTTCATTTTAAAATCTGGATTTGCTGTGAATAGCAATGTTTGACCATTTTGTCATAAACAAAAGATAAAAAATCAAGGCCCGTAAATGTTTTATTTCAAGTAATGATATTCTGCATTAAGATCTGTGTTGTTGTGTAGTAATATGAATATAAAATGTAATTATTTGACAGGAAAAAGTGAATATATTTTTGAGTTTAATGTTGTCCACTTGTTCTCTTTTCCAACTTCCATTCAAAAAATATTTTTTATAAGACTGACCCAATTTTGAAGGCACCCTGTTTTCAGTGAATTGAACAGATAATCTTGCTTATTAATCTTGCTTAGGTTTCTGCAGTTATCTCTTCTTCAAAAAAACTGGATAAAAGGTAGTGATAGAGATAGGGTGAGATGCTGAATTGTGGGAAAGAGAAAAGAAAGTTTAGGTTTCTAATTCAACTTTTATGAGGGGGATATAATGCATAAATGGAATAAAATGTGTTTTGACATGTAACTTGTCTAAAATGTGGTTACATACAAAGCAAATGTAATGTAAGTTTAAACTGTGTGATTTTTGTGATTTTGAGAAAGAACATATGAGCCATTTAGAAGATAAAAGAAAAAACCAGAAGGAATCAATTTAATGTTTGGGTTGTTTTTTTTTTTTTTTCTGAGAGATAAAATTTTTGAAAAAAAGAAAATCAGTTCTGCTATGAGGGTGCTGTGTTAACTCTAAACCAGAGATTAAACCAATGAAGTGTGAAATGGAAGAATTTTAATCACTTTCAGCAAAAACTCAGTGTGTCCTTAACTATGGAGTTACTAATAATATTTTTATAATCACGAAAATGTTATATCACCTACAGTTCATAAATAATAATCTAAAGCAGGCCAAGTTAAATAGGAGACATGGATTTTAATTTTGATCACTCAAAATTTCCTGCAACTAAAAATAATCTTTCTCTTTCTTTCTTTCTTTCTTTCTTTCTTTCTTTCTTTCTTTTCTTTTCTTTTCTTTTCTTTTCTTTTCTTTCTCTCATTTTAAAAATCTCTTTCGAGGAAATAGGAAACCAGCTTCCTGAGGGTGAAGTCTGTGAGAATTTTGGGATTAATATTTACATACCTTATACTGTTTATTTCCTTTATTATGTGTGAAATAATACAGTATGTGACATACAGTGAGGTTTAATCACATCAAATTTCACATGTCCTATGCAGTGGATGTGTTTTTGTTTTGATTTTATTCCCTTACCTGCCTCTCTGACTTAGTGGCACATTAAAGAATGGATTTGCAATTACCATTTAAGGAGGAATATAATCTTACCTTAGATTTTTTTTTTCTGTCTTGCTGCTAGTAGATCTGTGTATCATGATATGATTTTTTTCTAAATAAAAATAATCCTCTAGAAAAGTGTTGGCCTGAATTTCAAACGTTAGCTGACAGAAAAAGAGATTTATTTCAAAATCCTACATATCAGGGTCATTTGTATTAATCAACCTTTTCTCTAAAGCTATAAATTTTTTTATTTGTGTATATTTATGTATGTTGTTTTCATTTTCTCTCCTGGCTTCTTAGAGGGTCCTGGTATGCTGTTGTTCTCCTGCTGTATCCTTATTTCAGGCATTTAACCTGGTGTTTAAACACAGGGTGAAGACACTACAATGACCCAAGAACTTTTATCCAGAGGCATAAAGGCTGCAGGAAGTCCAAGCAAAATAAAAAACTTGGTTATCACAAGGGAACTTTTATTCAGGCTAAATTTCCTCCCCACTGTTTCAATTGCTTAGACATTCAGAAGTCAGTGTTGCAATTTTAGGCTTTTCTGTATCTTCTTCTATCTGTCTACCAGAAATTGCAGTCCTTTCCAGAAAGAAACAGACCTAAAGTTTAACACATCCTAAAACAGTGAAGCATGTTCATGCATGAACTTTGTGATGGAAAATTTTCTAAATTGGTATGTATTATTTATCCCAGAAGGAAAGTACAGGGGGATAATATATAACTATTACAGGAATTCACTTGTTTGCTATTGTATTCAAATGAAAAAAATTTGAATGCTGAGGAGGAACATGACAAAACAAGGAACTATATAAGCACTTCTGTTAATGAAAAGCATATGAAACTTTATCAAATATATTGGTTTTCATATGTTTTCTTAGCCTTTCAGGATTATCCAGTCTTGGTTCTTTCTCATATTTTTGATATACTCTTTTTTTTCTATTTCATTACCCTTAATTTTATTTCTTTTAGTTCAGAAGAGGAAAAAGATGGAAGTAGTTTCTTTTTTTTTCCTAATAGAAAAAGTCCCTGGTCTTTTTTCTCCACTCCATCTGGACATAAACCCAGAAATTCATGTTTGGTTGTACAAATGATGATATCTATATCTATTTGTCTACTTCAGTCACGTCTCCTTTCTTCTGACATAAATCGGATTCTATATTTGTACATTCCACATGTTGCCTTCCTACAATATTAGCAGAGGGCTATGACACCAGTGACCCTCAAATTGCACAGATCCAGATTGCACTCAGATTTTGTTCTCATTGGCATTTCTTATACCATGCAAGAAAATTCATCATTAATAATTGAATTGTATATTTAAATGTGCTTATATATGTAGAGGAGGACAGTGAAGATACATAGAACGTGAATCAGTTCTAAAATTGAAAAATCCCTGAAGAAGTTTTAAATAATCACAGATCAAAATCTATTTCAGCTCTGTGACCTTATCTTGAAAAATATGCTAGCGTTTTCTTTACCTCTGTGCATTAGAGGTAGCAAAAAGACTGTACAGAGATCAAACAGAGTGAAGCATCACTCAATAAAAGTGAGTCTCAGAGGAATATTTGGGTTATAAGGTGCTCTTACAACCATTTCTAATTTCATTGAATTCCTTTGTACAAACGTTCATTTCTTCAGTGGCTGGAAAGGTGCAGTGTGAGTTTGCAGGCTGGGTTCTTTCAGAAAGGCGTGAGTGTGCACAGCTCACTGCTGTGAGCACCAGTGCCCTGCTGCGGTGTGCTGTGAAGGGCACAGTGGCAGCAGAGCAGTGTGCAAGGACTTGTGATTGTCTGGGACAGCTCTGCAGCGTGTGAGTGCAGGGCACTGCTGCAGTGTGAGAGTGCAGGGCACTGCTGCAGTGTGTGGGAGTGTGCAGGGCACTGCTGCAGTGTGTGAGTGTGCAGGGCACTGCTGCAGTGTGTGAGTGTGCAGGGCACTGCTGCAGTGTGTGAGTGTGCAGAGCAGCGTTGGCAGTGTGCAGGGCACTGTTGTGAGTGTTGGATGTAATGGAGGGGCTGCAATGTCCAGGCCTCTGTAAGGACTGAGGGAAAAACAAATGATGTGACTGTCATCATGGGAGGCTGCTCTTGGCCACTTAGCCAAGGCACTGGCACCAAAAATTTCTTGTTTATGGAACTAAGGGATGCCTCCAAATCAACTGCCCTTGTTCTTATGGGGGAGTTAAGCTTGTGGGTGTTAACTGGGAACAACACACAGCTAGTAGAAATAGGTCCAGGAGATTCCTAAAACAGCTGGATGACAGCTTTTTGGTACAGGACTCAGGGAGCTGACTCAGAGGAGTGACTTCTGTGATTTGTCACTTGTTCCCAGAGAGGTTCTTGTGGGTGAAGTGGTGAATGGTGACCATCTTGGCCACAGCAACTATGCAGCAATTAAATTTGAAATCTCAGTTGTCTTGCCTGCACCTGTCTTGCTCCCAAGATGGACAAGGCACAGGCTAGCACAGTTGGAAAACCATCACATGTTCTATTAATGTGTCCATGGCAAAGCTGTTTTTCCAAAATTTGATCTTTCCCACGGTGTACAGGAAGCCAATCCCCCAGAGAGTGGAAGTATTTGATTTATTTTCAGTTCTGCACAGAAAGGGGTGCTGGATGGCAAATCCACGAAGCCAGCATCAGGAGTATCAATCCTTTTCATTATTTATACATATTAACAAACCAATTATGTGCTTCTCTAAGTATTTAGCATTCTATCTTATATTGTTTAAAAGATTCCCTCCTATTTTGTGCAAATTAGTCTGCTTGCTCAGTCTTCCTCTTCCCTAGAGTCTGTGGGTTTCTTGGATTGGTGAGCCAGGAGCCAGTGGCTGTGAAAAACCCCTGCCAGAAGTTCCTGTTATCCAGTCAGGGAGCTGAGTTTATGAATTTCTTTCTGCCTTTGTCTTCCTTTGGGACAACCCTTGGTGTGTCTCATCTTTGCACTGGGACAGCTCCTGGTATCTCATCTTCCCATTGGTACAGCCTTTGGGTACTCTATTTCCCACTGGGACAGCTCCAGCTAGGGCAAATTTGAGCCATCTAACCTGATCATGAGTCCCAATGTAACTGTGGGAAAAAGCAGTTCCACAATCAAATAAATATTCTTGTGTCTGTTCATTTAACCAGAATTAAAAATTTGTTTTATAATATATCAAAAAATTCTTTCAAATGAAGATGACATATTTTTCTCATTTAAAATGTTTTCAGAATTTCAGTAAAAAAATATTTCTATGGTATTCATATAATCAGGATGCAAAAATGTATTTCAGTATAATAATTATTTTGTTTGCTTTATCTAATGAGTTTTAATTTTGAATGTATTCTAGAATATAGCATAAGTAGAGAAAAGGAAATGCTCTGATGTTTTGATTTTGTCTTTGAAATTTAATGCAGCTAAGCACATCACTGTGCTTACCTGATCCACAAAGGTACCTGAGGAAGCTTTTTATCTGAGTCTTGTGGGATTTGGATTCCTAACTCAATTAAATCCTTTCTATTTCTTTAGATTTTCTTCAACCAAAACATTCATACTAAGCCTTAAAGTAAACTTCAGTGAAAGGTGTAAAGTTTTCTTCTCAAACTCAAATATTAGTGATTTAAATTTCCTTTGCCTAATGAGATTAAGGTAGTGAACTACTGTATTACTCTGGTGACCTCTTTCTCTTTGGTAAACCGTCCCAAGTGTGGCAAATATGTGGCATGTGGATGTGGGAACAGAGGAAATGTCAAAGATAGGAGCAAAGATTTACGAAATTTAATAACTTTCATGAGCTTTAGCTTCTTGACTTAATATGGAACCAAGAAAAGGAAGGAAAATGCCAGATGCTGTAATAATATGGGTTCTTCTACAACAGAGAAAAAGTGTACAAACAGATTAATAATGACTTTTTGTAATCCTGGAGTACAGATTAACTATAGTTAATATTTTCTCTTTAAAGTTCAGTTAATATTGTTGTTTCTTGCTAAGTCTTTCATGAAGTTCCTTTTGGCTTAAACAACCATGCTTGTACTTAGTAACATCTGCAGGAAAAAAAGAATACATCATAAAAACATCTTAAATTAAAACTTATTTTCTGCTTCATAAGAAAATGTGTCCTTTCTTTAGGTATTTGATGATAAATTATCCCAGTGTCACACATTAATAGAAGGTTTTCTTGTGGTTTTGGAAAATGACAATACTTTTATTTTGTTCCCAGAGTCTGTTAGTAGTCCCAGAATCTTTGGTAGCCATTAAAAAACAGGGTTTGTTTTTGGGTTTTTTTTTTTGTATAAAAGGATCTACAGACTGACAATGACTACATTTCTTATATTTGGTTAATGTATATTTCCTATTCATTATGGTAGTTGGTGCTGTGTTGTGTGCTGGTAGTGAGGTTCAGGGTAATGTCAAGAATTTATTTTTCCTTTCAGTCATTCACACAGAAAATGTTAAAGAGCTCTTGGGACTAAAAAGAAATGCAAAAGAGAAGGAAAATGTGTCCTTCCCAGAAGTTGGATGCTTGTCCACACGTACACAAACCAGAGTACCCGTATCTATTACCAGTGTAATAGATATTGCACTACCAGATGTTTTGAAACTCATTAATATATGTAATGACACAGCAGAATAGACTGTTACAAGGGCAGTAATTTTTTTAAATGCCACCTGCTGAAGATACAGCCTCATCGAGGGGGCAGTTTGTGGGGATTTTTCTCCAGTTTTAGTCATTATTTGGCCCTGTCTGGTGGCAGCACAATGCTGACCTATGCTGTGGAGAATCTCTCTGGTCTCCCAGAGCTATGCTGGTCTTTCCCAGGCCACTAGCTGTAACCAGGCCACAGAGCCACTGCCCTTCCAGATCTCTCTGCCCTGGGCCTCCTTCCATCCTCCCAGGCTCAGCCTTTTGGTCCAGCTCTGCCCCACTGACCTACACTGAGGCACCTGTGGGGAGAAGCCAGCATTCTGTCTTCAAGTGCTTAAATGTTTTTGAACAGTCTCAAAACTGCTGATTACTAAAGCCTTGTTTAGCAGATTCCTAATGGCACCATACATTTGTATTAACATATTGATATAAATATTGACATCATATCCCTGTTCAAGAACACTGCAAATACTAAGTCAATTATTTTCGCATGCACACACATAGTAAATAAAATTAAAGCAGTGATATACACTAAAGATTATTTTAAAAATTCTTCCCATCTTTGGGAAAAATAAATTACTTTGTTATATTGAGTAAAGAAAAATAAAAACTTCCTAGAACTTCTTTGTGCTCTCTAATGATATACTGCATTCTAGCTTCTATTTAATTGCAGTTCTAAACACAAACAGCTGTCTGACACATATATGGCTTTAAATAAATCCATATCTGCAGTTTCAGTCTAGCAGGACAACTTGAAGGCAAGAATCAGCCATCAAAACCACTAGGAGTTGTATGCAGTTAACATATTCTTTCACAAAGAAAATTGATATTTTTAATCCTAGATCCCAGTTTCCATATATTAAATTTCTCCCAGTATTTTCAGAGTTAAAGTAATGTTGAACAGAATAATAAACAGAAATATGTAATTTTAAAAAAATATGTATATTCCTGGTAACATCATGACCTATTTATACTTAATGATTATATAGTTAGGACTCTTAATCTTTGAAATTTTAAAGTAACAATGATACTTTGATTCAAAGTCTGTTTGAATTCTTTGGATTTCTGAGAGAGCTCTTTCTGAAGCTCTCACTGCAATCCTTTGCATTTCTGCACAGAATTAGTCACATAGTTATGATAATGCAGTTCAAAAAATTTCCACTAGATAAGTCACAGCAGCAAGGTAATTGTACTCTCCTATGCCCATGTTGTCATTTGATTAATTTTAATCCTCTTGTGTTATGAACTAATCTGCTGATTTTACTTATATTTACTGCAAATGGACAGTTCTCACATATTTAGTTATTGCAGTTCAGCTGATAATCAGCAACTTTATGATATTAAGTGGTTGAGTTCTTTGTGGAAATAGTTTAGAGGTATACGGTGCAGCTGTTACTCGAGTGCTGCTGAAATTCCAACATGAAAAAATCCTTGATCTTCCTCATAATCTCCAAAATTAAGCTACTGGTGAACAGAATGTATTTTCAGAAGCAGTTTCAATAATTGAGAGATTATGGAAGAGATGAAATAATTTGCCATCTGCTGTGCAACATGATACCCCAGTATGGCCCAGAGATTCTCTTCTTTGGGAAATCTCCTATCTAAAGGAAAAAAAGCCCTACCCTTACATGTGCTTGTTCAATTTTTAGAAATTAGTTCAACCTCTCCCCAGTTCTCTTCAGGCTGAGTTCCTATTTTGCTTCAGTGACTTTGTTTAGTCATTCCAGAGGGAGTTTTAAGACCAGCATGTACCAGACTTGACTTCCTCACATACTCGTGTTGACATTCCATATCTAAACATATATATGCAATATATATATATATATGTATATGTATAAGATTACATTAAAAAGTTATACATTATATAGAAATTGCGTGACAGTGAGACTGGGTGGAAGTTGTCTTTCAAAATAAATCACAGTATGTTTGGGGAGCAGGGAGGAAAGGAGCTTGAGCCCTTTAGGTTCAAGAAGGACTGCAGATAATCTGGTACAGCCACATAAGGATTTACTGCTGACACCAAAATTGTGAGTTTGATCCCAATATGGGCCATTTACTTAAGAGCTGAACACAATGATGCTTGTGGGTCGCTTCCATCTCAGACTATTCTGTGATTCTGTGCAAGAAACAGAGGATGTAGAACCACCCTCAAAGTTTTATAGTAAATATAACAAAGAAGAACCATTTCATTTCAGATAGGCACAGAAATGAATGCATTTTAATATCAGGCTTTGGAAATTAATCTAGTAAACAAACCCTTGTGTTTTGTGGCTGTTGATTAAATTATGCCTCCATCTCTATGCTGTAACTGTGAATGTACAGACAGTCCCTGAGCTGGAAATGAATAATTGAAAGAAGGTAGCAGACAGAAGCACACAGAAGATTAGGGATCTGTGTACCAGGTCTGGCCAAGATGGACTTTTGTTTATTCACTGCAGCCTTTATGACACTGTGTTTTGGATTTGTGACTAAAAAAGTGTTGGGAACACAACAGTGTTTTGACTATTTCTGAGCAGTGCTTGCACCACAAGAATTCTCCTTTTCCAATTCTACTCCCCAAGGCTGGGGTACAAGGGATTGAGAGGGGACATTGCTGGGACAACTCACCCAAATTGGCCAAAGGGATATTCCACGCCAAATAGCATCATGATCAGAAATAAATTTGTGAGGTTTTGGCTTTTGAGGTAGCCATTGTTCAGACACTGAACATTTGTCTGCTTGTGGGAGATAATGAGGGAGTGGTTATGCATCCCTTTTGGGTTTTTTCTCTTCACTTATTAAACTACTTTTATCTTGACCAATGAATTTTCTTTTGCTTTTCCTATTCTTTCCCCTGTTCTGTTGCATGTGTGGCTTAGTGATTGAGAAGCTGTGTGGGTGCTTGCTCCTGGCCTGGGGTCAATCCAGCAGAACCTGATCAGTCAGTCCAGCCAGGATACCTTTAAAGTGTGTGTTTACAGAGCTTCCCAATTTATATGACATGATAAAACAGAATAGCAGGGTTTGAAAGATGCAAAAGGGACTGAATAAGCAACTGGGAAAAACTCTTTGTTTAGAGTAGGCACTTAGGAACCTTAGTAGGTACTTACTCCTGAATTGGTCTGTCTTGAACAACTTTTTTTTTTTTTCCTTCAAATACCTTTTGTAGTTTAACATTTTCTACAAAATACTTGTGGTAATTAAAGGAATAGTAATAATTCAGACAAAAATTCTATTTAATTTGGCTTGGATTAGGTAAAAGAGAGAATGACATGAAAAACTTCCCACCAGACTGACATAAAGCTATTTTTATTCTTATTATGCCTCTAAGTAGCCCAATACCTAGCCATATATACCCTGTTTCTTGTTAGTGCAGTATTCTGAAGCTGAGAGACGGTATTTTTAATTAATTTATGGCAAGATATAGATTTCTTTTTTCATTATTCTTCTTTTTACTGGCTAATATATTTGCCAAAATTCCTCCACTACTACATCTACCCCTTTCACAACTTATCTGGGGTTGGGAAAAGTACAATTTTTAGGAACTAACTTCTTTCATAGATGATGATATACAAAATATTTTTTCTGTTTCCCTGAAATGTCATTCAAAATCTTTTTCCATTACTGGCACCCTCTTCTGACAGCCACTACACAGTTTTAGACTGAGAAAAAAATGTGTTTTTAGCCTAAACCATAATTTTGCATGAGTTTTCAAGAGAATGAAAAATGCCTTTTCAAAATGAAAATGCTGTATCCAACAGAAGTGCAGTATAGCACTATGCAAAGCTGTAATAGCAGTCAGTGCAAAAAGAAATTTAATTGTGTATAAAATACCTGATGTGGTAATTTGATAACATTAATACTAATATTATTTTTTTTTCTTTTTTCCAATTTCATACTGGTAGTACTTTGAAAAAACAAAATCTAAGCAGTCTAAGAATAGAACTGACCATGTTCTCTCTCATCTCCATAATGTGTTGTTTCTAAGCTCTGCTTCTTCATTCCTGTCAGAGCTTATTTTTGTATCAAAAAAAAGCATACGCAAACCAAAAATAGACAATCTTTGCATGTCTTCATAATGAGAACCCACACTAGAATACCATGTGTTATATTGGATAGAGTTAATTGGCTCAGGCACTGTAATGAGTGTTCTATAAACTTATAAAATCTTAATTTTTATTTTTAATTTTAATGCTAACTAGTCTAAGCAAAAAGCAGAAAGAAACAAGGATGGTAAAGAGTAAAGTAATCCAGAACAGACTGTGATTTTGATGGCAGAATATTGTTGTGGAAATTGTTTTAAAGAAAGTAATCCTGACTCTTGTGCCTCACTCAATGAACTTTTGAAATGCTGTTTTATGAGGAGCCAATTAAGGAAAGCCTATTTTCTTGACCTTGCCAGCCTCCACAGAAATCTTACAGCATCCTTTGTTTGATTTCTCTACCCATCATATTTACTCTCCCTACACACTGCCATCTTATTTCTGCTTCCCTTAGTGCTCTCCTTGACAATTTTCCAGCTTTAGGAACAAGACCTGGTGCTTTCTCCTTTACATGCCCACTTTTCAGAATTTTTTTGTGATTTATGATATCACTTTATCAGGTTTGCAAATGCCGTATTAAACAAACCCCAAAGTAGCTGACAAATAAATAGAAGACACGGTGGCATTGCATAATCCTCTGTAAATAAAATTCAGAACAGAATTACAAACACAGGTGAGCAGGAAGTAAATCTGTTGTTAATTTTTATTTTATTAAATACCATTACGTGAAAAACAATTAGGATAATTTGCTATTTCTTTTACAAATGTTTTAGGAGAACTTTTTTAACTGTCAGACCTATTTTTGTAGATGTCTGGAAATCAGATTTTAACCAATATGTTGAAAAAGTGAAGACCTTTTCTAATCCTGAAACCTATATATTGAATTGAAGCTTTTGAATGAGATCAGGCTATAGCAGCAGACCCAGGAGTTATTAACTTAATATTTTTTTCCTTTTCAGCACTGTATTTTGCCTTGAAAATGATACATATGATACCAAAAATTAAAGGGAAGGCCTTCTTAGTAATGTTGAATATTCTGTGTTGTGTCCTATCCAGCAGATACAGCCTGCAAGACACTTGTGTATTGAGCAGAGCAATCTCATTATTAGGAGAGTGATGCAGTGTGGTTTATTTCATACCCTGAAATCACTCAAGGAAATAACTGAGTGGATTATATTTATCCTGGACTCTGCATTGTGCAAATTGTGTGTAGCAATAACAGGCAGCACATTAAAATAGAGATTAGGGACTACAACCATTCTTTTGAGGGCATTTCTGAAATTTCAAAGCTGTTGAATTATTCAAGTATATTTCAATTTATAAAACATGATTGACTACTTGATGATGCGATGGTATAAATAAAAACATTGAAAAGTATGGAGTCTATTTTTTTCCCCATAGTTGTTTTGAACCACCATAATTGAATGTGTTGATTTTGGGTCAGTAGCAACCATAATTAAGAGAAGTAACATTAGATAATTTGGTCAATGTCCTACTTTTGCACAAACAAGAAAAATCTAGTCAAGGTAGAAATGGACACAGTTACAATATGAAACTGACTAGAAATATTCAATTTATTTACTATTAAACAATCAGAATGAATATTAAACCTTTTTTGTTTTCTGTCCCTCTTTACAAAGCCAGTAGCACACATTTAACATGTAAATATGTAACATTATTAAGGTAGTAATGTCAATATAAAAATCAAATATATGAATATGAAATATGAAATATATTTTTGGGTCTTTTAAAATGTATCTTTATGTTCTTCAAGGAGTCTAGAAATTGGGCTTTTAATTAGTTTTTGATACATCCAAGTTTTTCTAGACTGAAAACGCATGCGTGCTCTATACAGCACATGCAGTGTGTACATAGAAAGTGCTGGTTATGGTGCATGCATGCTCTCATCATCTGAATGTTCACAGTATTATTTTTAAGAACATGACAGTCTGTTTTCCTTTTCATTATGTGGTTTTAAGCTTCTGTTTATGTTTCTCAGTTACTGTGGAATTGGGAGCATTTTATGCAGAGATCAACAGTTATGTCCTGAAATATCAACTATCAGAAAATATCACAGTGTGCCTTATGATGGGAATGATGATTTTCTATTATATCTGACAAAACTGAATTAGCACCTTCACATAGATTAGCACATTGGCTGAGTGTGAGGATTTTCCTGGAAGATTTTTAAGGTATCAAGCCTTCCAGCTGTAATAAGGTTAATACAGTTCTAAGTGACTTGAATGCCAGTGTTGGTAGTTTAAGTGGTATAATATTTCTGAAAGCAGGAAGAGATGCACTCTCATGTTCATTTCATTCAAAGACCACTTTGAGAAGAGGACATATGTTTCCTTAAGGTTATCACTGAGTGTAACTGTAATAGAGCACTAAATTACAGAATGGTTGAGGTTGGAAGACACCTCTGTAGGTCATGCGGTCCACCTAGAAATGGTTTTTCAGCACCATGTCTCTCTGGCTTCTAAATATCTCCAAGAATGGAGAGTTCACAACCTCATGTGTGAATTTTCAGTAACCCTTACAGAAAAAAAAAGTGTTTCCTGGTGTTCAGAAAGAGCCTGCTGTGTTTCAATATGTGCCCATTGCCTCTTGTCCTATTACTGGGCACCAGTGGAAAGAGCCTGGCTCTTTGCACCTTCCCTTCAGGTATTTGTATTCATTACTAAGGTCCCCCCTAGGCCTTCTCCAAGCGGAACAGTCTCAGCTCTCAGCCTGCGCTCATAGCAGGGATGCTCCAGTCCCTTAATCAGCTTTGTGGGCCTTTGTTGGACACTACAGTCTGCACATATCATTTGTATTCAGGAGCCCAGAGCTGGACACAGCACTCCAGGTGTGGGCTCATTAGTTCTGAATTCAAAACACAGCACTTGTAACAGCTGCTATAAAGAAATTACATCTCTCCCAGCTGAATCCAGGACAAGTAGATATTCTCTTAAAATATCTGGTGGGACATTTTGATGTGTTTTGTGCCAAAAAAATGAATAAATACTTCAGTGAATACATAGATAAATCAGATGATTGTTAGCAGACTTTTTTAGAATCATAGAATATGCTGAGTTAGAAGGCATGCATCAGATCATGGAGTCCAACTCCTGGCCCTGCACAGGACACCCCAAGAGTCACATCATGTGTCTGAGGGAATTATCCAAACACTTGAACTCTGTCAGGCTTGGTACTGTGCCCACTTCCCTGGGAAGCCTGTTCCAGTGCCCAGCCACTGGCTGAAAAGCAGTTTCCCGATATCCAACCTAAACCTTCACTGACACAGCTTCATGCCATTTCCTCAAGTCCTGTCACAGGTCATAAGAGTGAAAAAATTGGGACCTGCCCTTCTGTTTCCCCTCATGAGGATGTTGAAGACCCCAATGAAGTCTCCCCTTGGTCTTCTCTTCTCCAGGCTAAGCAAGACAAGTGACCTCTTACAGTTTCCCCTCCAGTCCTCTCACCATCCTCACTGCCCTCCTTTGGATGTTTTTTAACAGTTTAATGTCTTTTCTGTATTGTGGTACCCAAAACTGCCCCCAGCACTCGAGGTGAGGCAGCCCCAGGGCAGAGCAGAGCAGGACAATCCCCTCCCTTGCCTGGCTGGCGATGCTGTCCCTGATGTCCCCAGGACAGGGATGTCCCTCCTGGCTACCAGGGCACTGCTGGCTCAGGCTCAACTTGCCATCAACCAGGACCCCAAGGTCCCTTATGAGAAATATCATGCTGAAGCAAAGCCACTGGCCTCTACCCTTCATCCAGTACAAAGAGCTTGAGTTGGTATTATTCAGCAATGCATTCTTATGGATTCTGCAAGTTAAAGGAATTGGGAACCATTAGAACTGAATATCCTGAGAGAGAAGACATAACTTACAAACTAATAATGTAAACCATCATGTACTAGCTAAATTAAGCAGTGAAAAGCAAGGTTACAATCTGATGATAAAGTATGATGAAGAAGTTATTACCTGGTAACTTATATAATAAAATTAACACTGCTTAGAGCTGACTGTTAATTCATTTTTGGCATTGGGATTTAGATGCAGAGAGAAATAAAATCAGGTGAGAGAGAATGCTCTTTCAGAGAGGTAAAAATGAAATGATAAAAGATGTAATTGAATCCTGGAATACATGAAAGTTAGCTTCTTTGGTCCTAAGGGGAAGCTAATAGTGAGCTTTGTTTCCATTCACTTCAATTTATGCATGAGTACAATTAAGTCTTACTGGGGCCTTGTAAAAACACTTACTAATTTTTAGGAACTGTGTAGGAAAATTGGAACAGGGACATATTATTTTCCCTTCGTGGTCATAAAAGTAAATGCAGGAGGAGACAGTCCAAAGATATACGAAATATCTGTCTGTGTGAATTCTGTTCACAGTGCAAATTCACTCTAAATTTTCACTCACTCTAATTCATTCACTTTTGCCCCATCTTTCTATGCTGGATCAACTTAGGGTATTGCTTACACAGGGATGTGTGGAAATGTCTGATTCTTTCTTATTTTGCAATACATAATAAGTACTGTGGCATTACCCAAATACAGGACTCAAAAAATCACTACCTAGTATATTTTTCTCCCAAGTAACAGATAAAAATATTGTCTAAGTTTAAAGTGCAAATACTGCATTACCTTGCACAGTAGCTGGAATTCTCTGTACAATTCTAGGATGAAATGAGAGTTTTTCAAAAGTTGATTTTCTAAGATAGCTATCTAGCTATCTGAGCTCTTTTAAAGTTAATAAAGTGTCAAATTCAAAGACAAAATATTCATGTGAGACATAGCATTAAGAAGAAATAAATTGTCATTGGATGTACTGATTGCTTTTTACTGACTGGATTGGGGCCTAGTTAACTAGCTGAGAATGGACACAGTTTTTTAGTGTATGAACCTAATGGTGAATTTTCATGGTTGAAATTGCTTTAAAAAATATAAACTTTTCTTAAGGAAGGCATAGTAGAAAATTGCCTTTTACTTTTGTTGTTTTGGTATTAACTAAAAATAGAGGGGAAGCAGGTGTCAGTTTGGTGGTTTTTTGGCCTTGGGGTTTAGTTATTTTCCTGGGGTTCAGCATGTCAAATAAATTTAGTTTTGCTTTCTGATGAGCAGTTATTGTGGGACAGTATTGGTAAGGGCTGATGTTATTCTACAGGAAAAAAAAAAAAAGAAAACATTAATAACCACAATTTGTAGTGTAGTTCTGGAAAGTCAGGAATTCCAACTAAGATCTATTTAACATGTTCTTGAATAATCTATTTATATTATTGATAGTAATTTTCCTGGAAGTAACTTTTTGTGCATCTGGTCTTATTGTAAAGACAGTTTCTTCTCCTCCTTCAAATCTATGCTAAACTTTCCTACTATACGGTTCAGACCACAGCTCCTTGTCCTAATATCTTCTGAGACTTTCACTTACATGGTAACACTGAAAATATCTGATTGATGCAATTTAGATGGTGACACCCTGTGAACCACATGCCCTCTGTGTTGCACTAATTTCACTTCAGCATTTTATAACTGGTCACGCTGGAGTTCCACAAAAGATAAAAGAGCAATTGCTCAGTTACTGCTCAGAGATTATCAACATTTAGCAATGTATGTCCTAATAGCTCTGTTCACTATAGACGAGTACAAGAGATAAACATCATGAAAATGCAGTTAATTTTTCAGGGATAAAAAGCATACTGCTAGTGCCTCAATGGACCTTTTTTTCAAAAACAATACTTTCCCACAATAAAGACTGCTTTGTGAATAGTGCTTTCCAAAGCCTTTGACAATCTCTTTGAAATACATTTTCTCTTCTCTTGTAGCTGATGGATGCACTGACTGGTCTGTGGATTACAAGAAATATCAAGTTCTAGTGGGAGAACCTGTTCGTATAAAATGTGCACTCTTTTATGGATATATTAGAGCTAATTACTCCCTAGCCCAAAGTGCTGGACTTAGTTTGATGTGGTACAAAAGCTCTGGACCTGGAGATTTTGAGGAACCTATAGCTTTTGATGGAACCAGAATGAGCAAAGAAGAAGACTCCATTTGGTTCAGACCAACACTGGTACAAGACAGCGGGCTCTATGCATGTGTTATAAGGTACTATATTTTAATATACTGCATTTTAATTGACCAAACATGAAACAAGGCTCTTAATAGTGAGACTTTGTGCCAAAGAAAATTTTTCTGTGTTCTTTTTTCTTCTGCTCCTGGCATTCCCTTCCCTGAAGGTTTTTTAAGCCTGACTAGAAATTGCTATTAAATGTCTTGAACATATTAAATTTGCTTTTGTATAAATTTAGTCATTTATAACAAAATCTAAAATTTATAAGGTGGTTGGGACTGGATGAATAAATATCTGTTCCTTTCTCTGATTCTGGTTTCACTCTTGGAATCACTATCCTAGAGTAAAAATTATTTCTGTTTTTTTTACATTCAGATTTAATTTTATGTGGATTTCATTAAGTCATTTAACTGAATCAACTTTTCTTTTGTAAAAAAAAAAAAAATTGTTATTTGATGTAAAGTAGTTGCATCAAGGAAAACAGAAGGTGAAATTTCAGCATGTTTACATACATCCTTTAGAATTACATCTGGCTTAACCTGATAATAGAGGCTGTGTGCCAGATATCTTCCAAAAACTTGAACTTCTGATTCATCAAGTTTTATCAACAGAAACTGGACTGGATTCTGCTTCTGCTTTCTGCAACAGGTTTCAGCTTAGTTTTGCATCTTTAATATGGTTTACGCAGAGATATTTTTCCAGCCCTTTACAGTTTTTCTCTCTATCTGGATAACTATAAATGTGGTCTTGCTACTAATACACAACACAAAAGACTCAAAAGGAAAGTGTAGAGCAGCTGAATAGTTAGAAAAGGAATGCACAATGCAGCTAGTACAGTGATACAAGAAAAATGTGGAAATTGTTTTATTAGCAACTGGAAAGGTTTACTGTCGGCCACTTTTTTTTTTTTTTTTTTTTTTTTTGTTTGTTTTTTAATTGGGGGATTTTGGTTGTCTGGTTTTGGTTTTTTGGCTTGGATAGAGGGAGGGGGAGCACAGATTGCCTTCTGGCTTGTGTGTGCTGAAGGAGATTTTTACTAAATAATGTGTTTATAAAAATATTATTCTATGAACTCTATATATAAGCTGTGAGACATTTCATATCACATGGTTTGTCCAATAGCATATTCAACATAGTTTTTCTGATGATGACGGTTCTCTTTAAAAAAAAAAACCACAAAAACCTACAAATTAAGCTCCTTCAGGAGAATGTTTAGTTATATTTGGATTAATATTTTCTGATGAGTGTGTAACAGTAGCCATGAAAATGAAAACAGTTTTGTCAATTATTCCATAATGCTATTTAAAATACCATAATTAATCTCCTCTGTTTATATAAAGAAAACCTTAATTACATGATGTTGCAATTTCCAGAAAGTATAGATAAATGCTGAATTTAGCTACTCAGACATACTTTATGTTTATCATGTCAACCTGTATTCATGGCTTTTAATACATGGATTTTTATTTAATCCAGAGCTAGGTAGGACCGTGTTCTAATCTGCTTTAAACTACTGCAGTGGTTTGCTACCAGTCAGAAATTAGACCTACAAATAAACCACTCCTCTTCCCAACACCCCCTTTGGCAAGAGAGGGGCAAAGGCAGAGGCTATGGGTTGAGATAACAGTTTACTGAAAGCAAACAGCCGTGGAGTAAGAAATGCACAGTATTAGCAGCAATATTAATAACAAATAAAAAGGTACTTGTCTTGGTTTGAAAAGACTGGTGTCTGCCAAGGAGGTCAGGAGCCTCCTTTGGAATGAAAAATGTAAACTCCCTCCCTCCGAATGACTATAATTTTGAAATTAAGGGGCTCTCGGGCAAAAATATGGAGGTAGGAATAACAGTTCTTTACCAGGGGGAAAAAAAAAAAAAAAAAACCAAAAAAAACCCAACCAAACAAAAAAACCCACATAAAAATACAGTAATAGAAAATACTGACAGAGTCAGAATATGACTTGACGCCCTGTTGGTCATGATGTAGGTAGCAGCCTAATTGAAATGGTGGCTGCAGCCCTCCTGGAGTGACAGATGTGGTTATGTTGAAGCAGTGATCCTCTACAAGAATGTAGTTTTCCTCTGAAGGTCCAGTGGTGGTGGTGTACATGGACCTGGTCTTCCTCTGGGAATCCAGTGGAGAAGGCTTCTTGTAGCATTCCAAATGCCAGATTATATCCAGGTAGGAATGCTTGGCTCCTCGCACTGGGTGGAGCATCTCCCAATGGGATGATGGAATTTTATCAGTCATGCAGGGAGACTCAATGGCCCATTAACAGAAGATATCTCCTAGAGGGAAGATTGGTTGTGGAAGAGATAAAGAAAACTGCCCCACCTGGTTTTAACAGATGGCCCAATTAACAGAAGAAAACTGTCCCACTTCTAACTGATGGCAATAGAATACACACCCCCAGCCACATCTTGCAACCTAAGACAGTGTTTACACTCAAAGGGTGTTCTTCACCTTGACCTAGCTCTGCGTGGCCACCAGGACAAAGACAAGATGGTGCCACTCCCCTTAGGTTGTGCTCTGTGGCTTTCCCCATACAAAGATAAAGTGGCAGTTGTTCCCAGCACCATGTGTGCTCTCCCACACAAAGACAAGTTGGTAGGAGCTTCCCATAGATGGCTTTCCCCATCCCTAATTCCAAGACAATGGAAAACAATGATGGACAAACCTCTAAGAAGTAAATTTTTCATGTCGCACTGTGTTGCCACTCTATTGCTCTGGGCTCAGGCTTCTCTTGGCTGAGTTTTGTTTCCTGCAGCTGCTTCCCACACCAGCACTGCCACTTTAGATCACTCTGCTCCGCTGGGGTGCAGGCTGCATTTGCTGCTGGTCAGAACCACATCCCAGAGCCACACCTGAGGAATGGGAAGGGGATTGGTGATAGTGGTAGAGGATGGGGTCAACCCTAGACATCCCCCCTGTGATGAAGAGAGGGATGTCACATCACAGGGTGGCTTGTTATCTATCATATATCAGTGAATACAGCTGGATAAGCTGCACTAACAGTTAATGTATATATTCAAGTGCAACTCCCAGAAATTACGTATCTGTTACATACACCTGGTATAATAGTAAAGAATAAGTAGTTTTTGTCAAAAATTCTGCCTTTAAAGTTTCAAAAATAGCTGAAATATTGTTTCTATAAAGAGAACACTTCCTTCATGTATCCTTTTCCTTCCCTGCCTGAAAACATCAATTACAATGTCTCTAATAGCTGCCCAACATAATATCAGCATAGATCAGTGGAACTGGAATTCTATAGTTAGATCTTAGTGAAGATTGTGGCTGATGTGATTTAGAATCATAGAATCATAGTATCATTTGGGTTGGAAAAGATCTCCAAGATCACAGAGTCCAACATTTCAACAAGGAGCACCACATCAACTAAAACGTTGCATTAATCACCATATCCAGTTTTTCCTTGAATGTTTCTGGGATGGTGACCCACCGGGATGGGCACTCCATTCCAGTGCTTAACTCCTCTTTCAGTGAATAAATTATTCCTGATGTCGAACCTGAGCTTCTTCTGATGCAGCTTGAGGCCATTTCCTCTTGTTCTATCACTGGTTGCCTGGAAAAAATGTCAGCCCCCACCTGGCTACAACCTCCTTTAGGATAGTTTTAGAGTGATAAGATCTCTCCTGAACCTCCTCTTCTTTTGACTAAACAATCCCGGACCATTCTGCAATTCCTCATATGATTCACTCTCTAGACCTTTTACCAGCTCCACATGGACATGCTCCAGCTGTTTAATGTTTTTCTTGCAGTGAGGGCCTCAAAACTGGACATAAGATTTGAGGTATGGCCTCACCTTTGCTCAGTACAGGGGGATGATCACTGTCCCGCTTCTGCTGGCCACTCTATTTCTGATACAGGCCAGGTGCCATCGGCCTTCTTGGTCACCTGGGCTGTCGACCAGAACTCCAAGATTCTTTCCTGCTGGGCTGCTTTTGAGCCACTCTTTCCCCATCCTGTACCACTGCATGGGGCTGTTGTGACCAAAGTGCAGGACCCATCACTTCACCTTTTTTAACCTCATGCTGTTGGCCTCAGCCCATCGATCCAGTCTGTCCCAAACTCTCTGCAGAGCCTTTGTACCATTCAGCAGACCAGCATTTCTGCCCAACTCACTGTCATCTACAGAATTACTGAGGGTGCACTCATTGCCCTCTTCTAAACCATCCATAACAATATGAACAAAACTGGCCCCAGTAGTGAACCATGGGAACCCTGCTAGTGATGGCCAACAACTGGATGTAGCACCACTCACCATGACCCTTGGAATCCAGCCATCCAGCCAGGATTTATGTTTATGAACATGTTTAATATTTATGAACATTAACTGCTTTGTTAAGCTGTAACATTTAGTGCAAAACAATACATATGAACAAGTCTTGTTCAGAAACATAAGTGTCTGTAAAGAATGCTTAGGATGCAGATAAACAGAGATAACAATAGAAGTTTAAATAAAGCATTGCAAATTACGTTATAGGTGAAAAACCTTCCCCATCTTTAACATCTTTAGGTACTTATTAGCCATAAAAATACTGCCTATAATTAATTTAGTGATATTAAGCTTTGAAGATTTAAATTCAGATGACAGCAAGGTTCAAACTGGGAATAACAGAATCTATGGAGATTGTTCAAATCTATTTTCATCCCCAGTTGGTAAAAAAACCTGAACACCTGCTTCAGTGTGCTTAACTGTTTCTATTAGTAACACACAGTACAAGAACTTAGACAAAGAGCTAAAGTCTGACATAGTGTGAACTGTACAGAATTTTCTGATGGATGGAAGGAAGGAAGGAAGGAAGGAAGGAAGGAAGGAAGGAAGGAAGGAAGGAAGGAAGGAAGGAAGGAAAATATGATTATTATTTATTCTTGCATTTAGCTTTATTCCCCTTCCTATAGTCTTGCATGTGTGAAGGTAGAGGCTTCAAATGTACCAGTATTTCCTACTAATTTTTAAAGTCAGCTTTTATTTTTGCTGTTTAGCCATGTTTAAAATATCACCATTCAAATTCTTAGCAGTTGTATTTTCTGGTTTTATATTTACACATAAATATGTACATGGATCCACACATACAGATATTGCATTGTTGAATGACATAACTTCCCTGCTATATAGTTGTTAGTATAAATTTTTTTATTTGACAAATAAAATATAATGCAATAGACATATTTTAAATAACAGAACATTAATATTTTCAAAAAAGTCAGTTAAAACTACTTCCAAATTATCTTTGAAAAGCATCACTATCACAATATAGAATAGTTATTTTTTTTTCCCTGAGAAATGTGAGATTGTTGAATTTATGAAAAAAGTAGTTCTTTATCTTCATCATTTGAAAATTAATTTTAGGTTTAGATAGCATAAATTTATCTTTTTAGATAGGATGTGTCATCTTCAAATATGAAGTATTGGTTTTCTGTAATTTTAAAGATCTAATTTTGTCAAATCATGTCAATTATGGCTTAATTAATATAATTATTTAACTGTTAATTTCTGTACAGATAGTTAAAATAATCACAATTATATGAATGTGCATTGTTATCAACACATAGATATTATTTAAATAAATCTGAAATAATAAAAGGGAATTTTAAACTAACGTGTAATTATTTTTAGTAAAAACTCTCTTTCTTTCTTTCTTTCTTTCTTTCTTTCTTTCTTTCTTTCTTTCTTTCTTTCTTTCTTTCTTTTCTTTTCTCTTCTTCCTCCCTTCCATCCTCTCTCTTTTTCTCTTGCTTTCTCATTTTCTCTTTCTTTCTTGCTTTCTTTGCCATGGAGGCTAACCATCCACAGTAGGAACGTGCTAAATTACCTATTCAGTTTAAGCAGAATATATATTTTACATATTTCATGTATTCACAATTGTTTAATTAATTGTCAAAAATTTTGAATGCACAATGTATAAGGAAATCTTTGCTTTTCTGAAGGAAATGGTGAGCAAAGAAAAGAAATAGAATAAATTTTTCATAAACCTGGTGGAAGCATCATTTCTTCATCATCTTGAATAATGTAAAACATGTTTTCAAATGGGAATTGCTATTTCTGGGTACAAACCTTTTTTGAAATCTGTCTTACCCAACGAGGGCCTTTTATCCTGGCTATATATGCTTATAAATATTTTTAGTTCTTTATAGAGATTTTAAAAATTATTATCTTAAGAAAAGAGTAAGCATTCATATAGGAACTACATATCAAATGTCAATTAAAAAAAAACAACCCCCCCCCAAAAAAACCAACAAAACAACCCCCCCCCCCCCCCAAAAAAAAAAAAAAGGGAGAAAGTATCTGGAAATTAAGTCTTAAAACAATTTGTCGTTAGGCTTTGTAATCATGGTGTTCCCTAGGTCTGCATGAGATCTTTGGTTAGGCTTATGTGTATTACTGACAAAGGAATCTGACAATGGATGAGAGAAATAAGCTTTCTCAAAGGAATACCAAGGGAGCTAGCAACACTCAGAAAGAAGGAAGGCTCAGAAGAGCCTGTTATTCTATTAATTCCTTTAAGACAGTATCACCACTCATTATCCTGGGTAACAAGTGATAGGACAGCAGGACACAGCTGCACGGTGGTGACTGTGGAAGGGCTATGTTAACAGTTGGACTCGAGCATCTTAGAGGTCTTTTCCAACCTTAGCAATCCTATGGTTCTAGTAAAACAACAACTCTGACAGCCTCTTGAAATGGTGTGCAAGTTCAGGAGAGCCTTGTTCAACACATGAGATGGACTTTCCTTAGTCCCTGCCTTTGTGGTCATTTGGTTTATAGAGAGCATGGGAGGCAATTAACTGTGCCTTCATTATTTTTACATGCCATTTGTAAGCTTGTAAGTTTTGTAAGCTTTTTCCAAGATCTTTTCTTTTTGTGAAAATGGTAACCATCACAGGGAATCTGACTCTTATTTTCCTGTGTTTGCTCCATCTCCTTTTCAAATGCAAGCTTGGTAGGCTAGTCAGATATTCATGTAATTTTTGACTGTGACTTAGAGAGGCTTGGTGAATTGAAAAAGCCTTCGGGCTAACATTAGGAATTTATACAGGTTGGGTAGCTGGAGCTTACATTAAGTGCTCTGTACAGATGGCAAAAGCAGTTGCTCCTAGAAATAAATGTGGGATTTTCTTGAAGTTAATGCTTGTTGAAAGTCAGGAGATGGAAATCTACTCATTCTCCACTCCCCTGTCCTGACGCTGCGGGAGGTCAGCTGTCTGACATTAGCATCTTCATTGTGCATGGTAAACACCTTCCACATGTGTTAGGACAAAACAAACACCTAATGCTGAGGAGATAAGCAGGTGAGTGCAGGGTACATCTTCTCAATTGTGGGGTGGTATAACTTATGCATAAAGCTAAATTCCAGCGTGTGTTTGCTATTTGCTTGGCTGAGTGAGAACTCAACAATGAAAAACAAGCAAGCAAGTATGATAATGATTAGAAAAAGGAGCAATAGGACCCTTACAGTAGGTGGAGTCATGAATAAGTGAGGAGTCTTGATGGGCTAGAACTGAACAGGTTAGTCCAGATAATTCTTTTATGTAAGACTTAAAGGCTTTTATAAAGACTCATACTAATTTTTACTGAGGGCAAAATAGCAAATGCCTGTACTTTCACAGAATAGGGGAAGAATATTGATATTGGAAAAGAAGGAATTAGTGTATTTGACTGAGCAGAAGGCACTGTTAATATTGCATTTTAATGCAGCTCTGAACTTATAGAAGTGGTGTAAATAATGCTTGAAGAAAGATTTAAAGAAAAGCCTTCTATGTTATATCCAGTTTCTTTTACTGCTAATTCTTTTGTTGTTGAGCTATTTGTCTAAATACAGCAGTGTAACAAATAACAGTTTGACTATTGTTTCCACTGTTTATTAGAGATTGTTAGTTTCTCCTTAAGAGCACTTTCAGCAAACTGGATTTGTGCTTTGATTGTCTAGGTTCTTCTGATCACAACTAAATTAATAATTCTGACTGAAAAAGTAACACTTCAGATCTCATTTCAACAAAATAGTAAAATATGACTGTGATGTTTGATTTTACTTATGTAATTTAAGAGAAGAAAGTCCTAACAGATAGTTAGGTTGTATTACTCTGCATTGTTCATAGTAAAAATCATAGTTTCCATTTTATTAAAGAGAAGTCAGTATTTTGTCTGTTTTACACTCTGCATCTGACTTCATCCATCTCAGAAAAAGTCCAAAAAACTTGCAACAGAATGGAAGAAGTGGCTGTACAGCTGACTCTTTAGCAAATGCAGGAGAAAGAGAAAATACAAATGAAGTTATTTCCATATTATAGATATTTAAGTCAAGGATCTATTGTTTTCTTCACAATGCTACAAAAAAAAAATGGAAGAAAAAGGCAAAGAACTGAAATTATTTTCATTCATTTTCAAAACAGTGACTTTTAATTTTTTCAAATTTTTATAGATCTTTTTTGTTTCCTCTCTCAGAATTCAAAACAACCAAGTTGTATTGCTAGTAGTAATATGGACCACCTACTTGGTCATTTAAGTTTGCTCTTAGTATCTAATATTGTATATTGAATCTGCCCTGCAAGTGCTTACCTCTTCGTATATAAGCTATCTGTGGACATCAAATTCAGTTTAAGCATCTAGGCTCTAAAAAGCTGCATGTCAGTTGTTTCCTTTTTTAATTCTCCTTGTTCTCAGGACAGAAGGCAATTTAACTGTTGTTAAAATAGAGCTAAGATTTGATTCCATTATACAGGGATGGGTGTCTAATGCTGTTTTAGAGGCTCTAGGAGCATTTCCAGGACACTTCCAAGGGAATGACATATTGACACTAGATCTGGAGGAGGCTGAATGTGGGATACATTTGGGTAAGCCACATGCCACTACTCACCCACTCTAAGGTAAATAAAATGAGCTTTTGTAAACCATTTTCTAGGCTCCATCAGGCAGACTGACAGCTACGGTAGGAGTTTAGATGTAGCACACAGGTGTATGAATGCAAGTGGATGACAGAACTGAAATGTCTCAAACTGCATTCTAAAATAAATTAACTTGGTTTGTGTGTTTCCATCACATACACTGAAATGCAGTGCCTGATATAAAACTCAAGGGATATATGTCTGTACTTAGTGCTATGACATGAAGGTGGCATTTTAAAATATTAAATTTACTGGATGAGTATATAATACAAGAAAGTAATGGAATTGAATTAATTTATGATCATATATTTTTTATGAAATGCGAATCTAAAATAGTGATTGATGCTTACAAAATTTATCAGACTGACTTAAAAGCCATCAGTACAACAAATAAGTCTTTTAGTAATTAGTTTAGTATTTCCAAGATTTCTGACAAAAAATATTGCAATTCATCCTTTAGAAAATGGAAAGAAAAGCAGCAGTTGTGAGCCTTTAGTCAGGCTCCCAGAAGTATCAAATATTAGATGATCTCTGGTGAAGAGAGATGATGTTTTCATGACTTTTCCAGAAGGACTCAATCTGGAAAGGGGATGTGTGCTATGACCCCGAAAGGTCACGAATACAGCAGAGACACCGTAGGGAATTTGCCTACTGACTACTTTCTGCTCCCACTATGGTAAGAGTAAACAAAGTTGGGAAGATGGTGCTGTGTTTTCAGGATGTCTTTGGAACAATTCCATCAACATCTACTTCCCACAGCAATTAGACTATTTCCCCCAGAACAGCACTGAGTTATAGCAGTCCTAGCAGCAGGGAGAAGTTCTTCCATGGTCCTTGTTCTGACCCTTGCTTCTCTTCCTTCACAAAGCAGAGACAGGCAGCCAATATTCCCAGTAATGAAGAAGAGGTTGTGTAGTTCCCAGAATAAAGAAGAGTGGAAAGGTGAAATCCTCCATCCCTCTTTCCCTTCTCTTCAATCTTCTCCTCTATTTAAAAAAAAATATTAAAAAAATATGCTGGGATATCATCTTTATCTGATATAGAAAGAAAGAAGAAACATCTTCATCACAAGTCTTCAATCTGAGGCTTAATTATTTGTCTAGGGGTTGTTTGTGCATGCTACAGAAAATTGAGTAAATATAAGAGGATGTCATGGTGAGAAAAAAATTTTTAAAAATGGTTGGTTTTTTTTTTAATTTTATTTTATACCTGTGAGGAAAAGTGTTCAGGAAAATTCAGATGCAAATCAGGTGGACATTTGGAAACTTGTTAGAGTCATAACAAAATCAGTGAAGGAGAAAACAGTGGTAAGATTAGCAGTAAAAAATAAGTAGACAGTAATTAAATAGAATTTAATTAATTAATGAATTTATTTCATTGAAGTTTTCCAATACATCTATGAGATTATTTTTATTTTTGGCCATCCAGTAAATAATTTTATAGGAATTCTGGCTCCTAGTCAAAAGCACAAGTAAGAGAGAGTATGGAGGGAACAGGAGGAAAAAAATACTGGTACTGATGGTAATGAAACATTGCCTTGAAAATGTAGGGCATGAAAAAAGCAAGTTACTTGCTGAGTCTGGCAATGTCAAAATAGCAGGTTTTTCAAAGGATTGCTGATGCACTTGATTCAATAGTTCATTGTGAAGAGAGTAGAGTACTTGGAGAAATCATATGAGATCTCAAAGTAACTCCAGATTTGATATGCAAGAAGTAATAAAATGACATCTTGTAACACATAAATAATTTGGATTAAAATATGTCACTTCCGTGTTCTATTATCATAAAATCAGAGTTCACACATAAGCAAGAAGTAAATAATGACCCATGCTTGCAAAGACTCCATTTCATAATTGTTTATTCTGTTCCAATGGTGTATATAGAATAACTAAAGAGTAACTTTTTTAGTAAATATATCCTGAATTGATGGTAGTATGAAAAAAATAAATTTGCTTTAGATTTTAATGTCTTCTTTTAAAGCTTACAGGCAGACTTAACATACAGAACTTATTTGTAACACTGAAAATAATATTGTTCAGATATTCCCACTATAGAGAGAAACTAATTACATTTGCATATTTGGTGCATGTTTAGTGTTACCATCTGTCAAAGTAGTATAGCCTGGTGGTGCTAATTTCAAAGGTGTTGAGAGTGACCAAATAAATTTTGTCGTATTTAATTGCAAAAGCTGAGAAGATTATCAAAGGTCAAGGATGTCTCTGTAATCTTCATTCAGCCTTTTAATGTAGTAAGCATTATGACACAGCATTTGAGTGCTAAATTTGATCTTCATTTAGAAAATTAATCAAGATTAGAAAGTGAGAAGGGCTCCTTTTTTCACTTATTGCAAGAGCTAGTTTGTGCATGTAAATACACACTCTAACACACACATATACACACACACACATGCATAGTTGCTCAACTATGCTCATCATGCATATATATTTGAATATGCATATATGTGCAATATTTAAAGATATGTCTCTTTGTATATAAGAATAGAATCTCAGAGGTTGGAAGGAACCTTAAAGATTATCTATTTCCAGCCCTTTTCCATGGGCAGGGACACCTTCCATGAAACCAGGTTGCTCAGAGCCCCATCCAGCCTGGTCTTGAACATTTCCAGAAATGGGGCTCAGCTCAGAATGAATCCAGAATGAATCCAGAATGAATCCACAGCTTCTTTGGGCAGCCTGTGCCAGTGCCTCACTACCCCCTGGATAAAGAATTTCTTTCTAACACCTAAACTAGACCTACCCTCTTTTAGCTTAAAACCATTCCTCCTTGTCATATCACCATCTGCCCATGGAAAAAGTCACTCCCCATCTTTTTTGAAACTCCATTCAAGGAGACTGGAAAGTTTCCTCTGAGTCTTCTCATTTTCAAGCTGAACTAAGAAAGCTCCTTCAGCCTCTCCATAGCATTAGTGCTACAGATCACCTTCATGGCCTTTCTCTGGACTCTCTCCTACCCTCTCTAACTTCTCACATCTCTCTTGTGCTGGAGGCCCCAGCCACGTATGCATCTGTAGATGCAGGATATAATAGGATTAGTGACTTTCAGGTTCAGAGCTATTCTTAATCTAGATACCATGAATGTAATTCTTATGTGTTTCAAATAGCAGTCAGTAACTTCCAGATATGGTGAGTTATTAAATAAAGAGCATTGTTCATGTTCACCTATTGTTCATTTTATCATCAGTGCTGTTTGAAGTATGACTATTAATATGTTACTTTACAGGCAAAAGTTTAACCAAAATGCATTCAAATTTGTGTGCTCATTATCAGTGTTACATACTAAAATTAGCTTTGCTAATAACATCCTTGCTTTTGGCTATAGTTTTCATGTATTTCAACTATTTCTCTGTTTGTGGATCCTTAGAAAAAGGCAAGGCTTAATAAAAATTAAATTTATTTCAGCATAACATTTTATATTGTGGCAAATGAAAAATAAAAGCCTTGATCTCATCTTTTAATGAAAGTATGCTTCCAGAATCCCTTTCCTCTCAATGCTGAGGAAAGAAGAATAAGGTGCGTAGACCTTCAGGCCTTGTATCTCTTCAGCAGCAGAACAGAGAAGATTCTCAGCCTCAGAAATCCCCAGATCTTTCTACCAGAATACAGGCAAGGCATATGTGTGATGTACTGTCCTGCAGTATGATTCTGCATAATGCTAATAGCAAGGTGTAAAAAACAAAAGATGAGGCTTCTAAACCAACATCTTTGTTTAATTTGCTTCAGAACACCTGGATAGGCAATATTCCAGGACTGACAGGCATTGGATTTGTCACTTTTCTCAGCTGAGCTGGAAAAGAATAAAAGCTTTAACTGAGCCACTGTTCTGGCTTCAAGGCATCTGAATCTCATTTACTTTAGGAGCAGTTCTTTCCCCAGCAAGAAAGGGCTTACACTTCTACCAAAGTGCAGAAAATACAAGTACTTTTCAATATAAAACTCTTCCCTCTCAAAGTGTCTGAGTTTTTGACTGAGATTCTGACTGCTTAGTCACTGGAAAATGGCTGATAACTCCAGTGGGACCTGGATTTGCAGTTATTCATTTGTATTAAAAGCTTCAGAGCTGTTAAAAACTACAAACACTTTCTTTCCTTCTATCACACTAATGTGTTTTCATTTGAGGTAAAATTCAAGAGTTGCTGGAAATATCCTTCATAACCATTTAGAGTCTAAACATGAATGTGAGAGTCCTCACAGCACTCACTGAGTACACAGTTAAGCAGCTGGAACTCAGGAATTGAGTCTACATTACTTACCCATGGAGTAAGCTTTTTCAGCTGCTCATGCGGTCTTTCCAAGTACATGCCATTTAATAGTCATTTTCATCCAGTCAAGGCTTATTTGAAAGGAGTTAATCTTAGGATCAAAAATTTCAGTTGACTTTGCAGAGAAAAAAAACTACCTCTTTAAGAATTGTTTGGCCTAAGTTTTCAGGTTGGGCAGAAAAAGGAAAAATATTTTTCCTGTGAGATTGCAGCCAAATATTTTAGTTTGAGAGGTGAAAGTTTAATGAAAAACCTGGATAGTGAAGTGATAAAACTATATATGAGTTTATAAGGAAATGAAATCCTTTGTATTCAGTTCAGGATATGCAGTAAGTCAAACCAGGACCTGCATACTGAGCAGTCAGATAGGAAGAAAGATGAGATCAGAGAACATTTACTGGGGCTTGCACATCCAGAGTACCAAATCTGAAAAGAAAGTGGCTGAGTGGAGGAAAGACTGGGGAAAAAGAATTTCTCATGCTATTTAAAGATAACATTGTAATATAGGCACACGGGGTGGCAGGATTAAGGAACCTTTAATTACTGCATTCCTTTACATCTAGGTTTTTTACTTCACATTTTTTGTTCAGGTATTTAAAATATACAAATTACATGGCAGCAGAGTTATATGATTTTAATTTCAATGGGGTGTGCATACCTTGCTAAAATTAATATATTATCTCCCACTCTTCTCTCCTATGAATTTTACCCCAGGCTCTGTAACACTATAGGTAGAAAAGTTATTAATAAATTTCATGGCTTTACTGCTATAAAAATTATATTGAATCCTTGTCTGTGTTAAAGACATCTCTAAGATGGCAGTGAGACTTAGTAGGGACACACAGAGCTTTCACCTTTTTAGGATGCACCATTCTTAGTCACCCAGGTCAGGAATGAGAGGGCCAAGTGCCCCCAGGCAGGAAGAGCTGATGCTGGAGGGGACACTGAGTGTGTGTCCAATCTCCCTGCTGCAGAACACAGGCCAAAATACCCTCTCCTCAAAAGGTTTCCTTCACAGCAGCATTGCTTTTATGCCTGGTAAGAGTCAGTTCCTTTTTCTGCAACGGCAATGTTGTATTGATCCATTCGTCAGTTGAAGTGAGAAGAAGAATGGCCTCAAACAATGTGAGATCTACTTGACACTGACAGCAAATACTCCATTTGTGCTTATTGAAATTGTTAATTTTTCCATTTGGCTCTCAAGTGCTGAAGCCAAAACAGCATGCAGAGTCTTTATGAGCCTCAGGAACCCTCTCTCAAACTCAAGCTTGTTCACTATTCAAGAGGTGTTATATTAGAACGGTTGTCTGCCCTGGAATATTTTCTACTGCTTTAAAAAAAGGTCAGTTTTCCCACTACAAATAGTTTTCCTTATCATAGATTTTTTTTTTTTTTTTTTTTTTTTTTTTTTTTTTTTTTGGTGGGAACTTTATTTAGGGAATCATTCTGAAATCATATAGGTCCCCACATTAAGTAGAGAATGAATAAAAACAAGGACTCTGTTAACCTCTCATATTGCTCACCAGAGAGAAAATACCCAGTTGTTAATTAGGGCAATAAACTGACAGTGTATACAATAATGTACAATTTGTTAGAGTGGTATACTTTTAAGCTCTGCTTTCCTATTCTTTATGAGAAAAATACAGCCACACATTCAAATCTTGTGGGTATTTAGCACATGTAGAAAATCAGAAAAGGCCAAATGAAATTAAATCAGCTAAAATAGAAGAGTTTGGATTAATGTGTTTATAGTCAAAATAACATGATGAACAAGATTAATCAGTAAATGCCATTTCCGTGGACATGATATGGTCTGAAGACATCATTTTTGCCAGGTTTAATGACAGTTGCATTGTGTCAGTGAAAGAGATAAGATGCAGTTGCCTATGAGGAGGATATGTTATGACCCAGATTTTTTTGAATGTGTGCTTCAAGCACTGAAAATCAGAGTCCCTCAGTCCCATCAGGGCCGAACAGGCATGGCTGGCTGACAGATGAGATAAGCTGGGCTGGATAGTGGGTTCCTACTGTATCTCATGGAAAAGACTTGACATACAGTAATTTACACTGGACAGTGGGTGCTGTCTTTTGTGGGTTGTGGAGTATGTGTATGATGTGTTATGTGGGATGTGTTCCCTCTACAATGATGGGAGGGGGAGTAAATATGTGGATGAGGCTCTGTAGCAGACTGCAGTGTAATGTTTGTGTATGACACAGAACAGCAGATACTGCATTAAAACCTCAGCTCTGGGAAACTACAGCAAATCCTACTGCCAGTCTCTCCTCTCCAAGTCTCATTTAAATGGTGGCTTTAAATGAGCAATCTGCTTGTGTTTCAGTCCTTTGCTGCCACTGAGAATCTCATTGATATGCACTACTTACCTTGACCATCTTGTTTTGCACTTTGGTGTTTAGAAAATGCACCAAAGAAATTTAATTTGAGTGGCAGAATAACTATTATAGACTCCCAACAGTGAAGAGTGCTAAGGGGGAAGTAATGTTTCTGAGTGAACAGTTACATGATTAATAGAGTTTTGAGCATTTTTCATGAACCAGTATCAGATTCTTCAATAATTCTATTTGGAAGACATGTGACAGTCAAAGTTATGTTTCCTGAAGCACAGTATATCAAATTTGCAGATTTTGCAAGTTATAATGCAGAAATTGTATATTTTTGTAAAAATCTGAATCATATAGTGAATGATATTTCTTTAAAGTGTACCAATAGTCACTGGGAATTGTATGATGAGTTTGATTTTCTGTCACAAAAAAAAAAAAAAAGATAAAATATTTAGTGCAAGGCACTCAATAATTGTTAGATAAAAATTGGCAAGGAAGTAATTTTTATGCATTTAGAATAAATTTGGAGTCGCATATATAGATAACAATCACAATCAAATGTGGATGATTTTCTTATTGCGTACTACATTCAGAATTTCTGCAGCTTTTTCATCTATACTCTTCTTAAGTGCATAAAGGGTATATTTATTTCAGTCATTTCAGCTTCATTAATTGGCAAATTACTACTTCAGTTAAAAGTTAGAGGTTGACATGCAGAGCATGTGAAAAAGCTTTATGATCCTAACGAGGTCATGAACTTTATATGAATTAGTGCATTTAGAAAATAAATGGAACTGGAAATTATGCAAAAAAATCTCCATCTTGTTTAAAATGAGTCAAACATACAAAGATCACAAATAAACAAGGATATAATGATTCAAATTATTTATATTTACTTAAAATTTCTGTGTTTACCACTGTATCCCAGCATGATTTAGTTTTGGGTAGCCCTGTGAGGAACAGAGAGTTGGGCTCAATCATTATGTGTCCACTCCAATTTGAGATAATCCATGATTCTATGATCACTATGGAATTTTGATCTTATAGTCTTGAAGATATATATTTCTCTACAGAGACAATGAAAATGATGCCTCCCCAATTTAAACTTTTACAGCTTAGAGAGCAGGCAGTATGGACAGGCATGGTTATCTTCTGTCAATCTGACAGGTGAGCTGCTTGATAGAGATAAATGGCTTCACCTGGAGAACTGCCCAACATTTTCAAAAAGTAATGTAATATGTTTCCAGTTCTCTGTGGTATGTATAAGAAAGGAGGAAGAGGGGGAGATACGTGTTTAGGGCTTTCTCTAGAAAATATATGTTCTTAACACACAGTGAAATGGAGGTAATTGAAGGTATTCTCTTCTAGTTCATAGCCCATTAGTTCTTCTGCTATGCAGTACCCTCAGTGAAGAAAATTTAAGTGGATTGACACAGTTAGAGATCACTGCTTTATCTAATTGTAAGAATTTTGAGCTTTAGGAAACCTAAAAACATATTTTAACTAACTTAATCATGCTTTCAAAACACTTTTAATTTCAGTAAAGAAAGCAAAACAAAAATATCTGGCTAAACGTAGTAAAATATTATGAAAACCAGTCTGATCAATACAATGCTGCCTTGAATCCAAGTAAAATCAAGAATGAAATATATTAAGTGTAAAGAAGTGTAGGATAAAACCAACTATTTAACCAAACCATACTGTGATTCATATTTTTCTGCTTTCTTTTATTGTGCAAACACTATTGTAGCTGCTACTGTTATAAACACAAAACACTAGCAAACAAGCATTTTGCCATTACCTGAAAATTTATTTTTTTAGCTTGAAAAGTTTGTGTGTAGTCAAGTCTATAAATATGTAGCTACTTGATTATTATTATATAGGCATTTTTTAAAATGAGGAAATATTAGGAGTTAGTTGAAATATGTACACCATTGCATCAGTTATGCCATGTCCAGAAAAAGTAACGAATGAGATGAATTGCATCAAGGATGATATGAGATAAGGCTGAGAACCTTGATAGACAACAGCCAGAGACAGCCCTACTGTGTTAGCACTGTACATTTGTTTAAACATTTCAATCCCTTCTCTGGCCATTAGAGATCTCCTTTTTCTGGAGAAAATATACAACTACTCCTGGCAGATTTATACAAGTGAGACGTTTGGCAGATGATAAATTAGATTAGTGTAAACACTGATTTTAATTTTCATAATGGAAGCCTATTCCAAAATGTGACCATTTAATCCCATTGTATATGGATTAAAATTTCTAGAGCAGAGAATGCTTCACATGCACAGGATGAGGAACTCTGCTCAGAAATGAAGTGACTGAGAAAAGGTCTATGTAGTCATTTTAAATAATGCTCACACTTGAAGTCGTGTTTGATTTCTGCATCTGTTGTCCTAAATATGTGACAGAGGACAGGACCATCAAGTAGGATGGCTCCGTGAAATGCAGGATGAGGTTTTTTGACAAGCAAGTTAAGCAACAATCACTCACTCTAGAAAAAATTATTGACTTATGGCTAGTATAGTCAGAGCCTTTTACTTATTGGTTTGGTGAATTGTGAATTGTTCATTTGCTGGAACATTTAAACTGAATAAAATTATCTTTGTAAAATACATGCTACACCTCAGACAGAAGTTGCATTCCAGTACTAAAATAATGCATTTCATAGTGTATTCAGATAGGTGGTTAGTCTACAGGGTTATAGTATGACTTCTTTAGATGTAAGGACAAAAAAGAATTGGCAATAGAACCACAGCTTTTATTCCTCAGGAAGCACCTTAATATTATTATTTGGAAATAGATCCTTCCCTGAGAAGGAGCCTAAAATAGTTATCCAGGAATCTTAACAAGAGACCTTGATCTACCTGAAGAAAATAATGAGCTTAATGCTGTGAAGTAGGTGGGGGTTGTACTGTGCTAAATAAGTGTTTGTATCTGACCCATAGCCTTACTATTCATTCATGCTTATTCATTCTTCCCTGTTCTTTCATTCAACTTTTTTTAATGCAGTGAAAGAGGACATGATGTGTGTATGATAACATGTAAATGTCCAGTCATTGAAGATGAAAAAAGAAAAAGAATTTATGAACACCAGAAAAATAGTTCCAAATAATTCCAGGACATAGGATATACTTCTTTATGTACTTTGAACGACTACAGGAATTCTAAGGCAGGTTATTGTAAATGTTTATCAGCTTTTGAATTTATAATAATTTGTCTAGTCTTGTATGTTAGTTTGATGGTTACATAATTTACACTATATATGAAAAGACTGCATGGGTGATTTTGACAAGACGCTTCACTGAAGTTAGTAGGCAGCCAAGGCTACCTGTGAATTTTTGAAATGGAACAAATAATGTAAATAAGATGAATTGCATTGATTAATTGTGATTTTATCAGAAAATGAACTTTATTTCTTTCTTCTGCATGAGAGTATGTCTGAGGAACAAAAATAATGTGAAACCAATTAATAAATCTTATGTATGTATATAAGATAAGATTGGATTGTGAAGAATGTTGCAGATTACATTGCAGAATTGTGTAACTGCCACCACATATTTAAATCTTGGAAAATAAGAAAAGGAGAGCATGAATAGGGGGAGTTTATAAGATCGTGCTGTCTATAAGTATTTTATTTTTGCCAGAGTATCACTAGCATCCATGACAGTGAAATGTTCAGACAGCATTCAAGGTTTTTATACATTGTTTGCATATGATTGAGTTTATTTGCTTTGGTCTAGTATTTAATGAACTGCCAGAAAAATTTATTGTTTAGCATACACAAGCAACATGAATATTATCTGTTCATCTTGCTAATATAGACAAAGCAAATGCTAATGTTCTTGGAGTCAGCAAACTAATATATATATATTATATATTATATATTATATATTATGTATTACATATTATCATGATGCATTAATAAAGACAACTACTCTCCTTGAGGAATTGTCTCCTACTGTTAACATATTTCTCATTATAAAAGCTCAAAAATTGTAGTTGAAAATTTAAATTCAAATATAAATAATACAATTTTAAAAAATCATGGTATGCACTATGTAACACGTAGATCCCTTTAAACATTATTTTAATGATTCCCTTGCAAGGTCAGAATGATAAGTTTTCCACACCATTTCCTATTACATTTTTAAAAATTGTGATCAATTGTATCTCCTTGTTGAAACTGGATTCTTCTGACACAGGAATTAATGACTTAATTTCGATGACAAAAGAAGGGGCACCCATCCAAGTCCTGAGGCATCAGCCCCGTAAGTTAGAAGGACAAAAACCAAATGAAATAGCATCTTATCCTTTCTTATCCAGAAGAGCTGAACTTCCTCGATACCAGAGTGCCCCTAAAAATATACAAAGCATGTATCATGGAAATTAGTGCATATGATATTCTAAGAACATGCAGTTAATGTCAGGCTTCATTTTCCTTGCAGTTACATTTATAAACTGCTGACATGGAGCTGCTTGCAAGAAAAGGATCCTAATTCACTATAAGTAATCCTTGTGGCAGCTGTGTTACACCAAACACTTGTCTCATAATGGCAGCCTTGATCTCAGGAGCATAGGATATAAAAAGGAAGTAGATAAAGGTGCTTCCTGACATTCAGACAGAAGTTTCTTTGTTTCTTTTCCTGTGTCAAGGCATCACTGGAAAAAGCCAGGCTCCATCTTGTTCACACCCTCCCTTCAGGTATTTATATACATCAGTGAGATCCCCCTGAGGCTTTTCTTCTGGCTAGAAAGTCCCAGTTCTCTTTGCCTTTCCTTACACGAGGCGGTGCTCCAATCTCCTGATCAATTCAGTGTCCCTTCCAGAGTGCCCCTGTCTCTCTTGAGCTGGGGAAGGCAGAGCTGGACACTGCTCCAGGTGTGGCACCACCTCCATCTGCTGGCAGTGCTCCATCTCATGCACTCAAGGATATCATGGGCCTGTTTTTCTGCAGGGGCACATTGCTGGTTCCTGTTCAAACTGATGTTCCCCAGGACCCTCTGGTCCTCTGCCCCAAAGCTGCTGTGTGTCTCCCAGCAAAATTTTATACCCAGCGTTGTTCCTTCCCAGATACAGGACTTATCCTTGTTGAGCTAGATAATAGACCTGATATGAATAATATTATTATGATATGAACCAGATAATAGACCTGATATGAATAATAAGATATTCCTGCAGATTGTCCATTTGTTAAACAAAATAACAAAAAGGTTATCATTGGTCTTCTATCAACTGACTGTTGCAGTTTCCTAATATTTTCTTTAGAGATTTTGCTTCACTGAGAGTGGCTCAATTTTTTCCATTCCTCTTTATTCTCTCTGTCATGAAATCTGAACTCTGTGCCAAAGAATGTAATAAATAGCACCTTGTCAATCAATAAGACCTTCCTGTGTAAATACTTTAAATTTTTTTCCATATTTATTTAACAACTAAATTTCAAGCTCCCCTCTGTCAGTAACTAAAATCACTACAGAATCACAGAAGGTTTTGGAAAAATAGAACAGGGCAAAACAATGTTTGAAAGCTTGATTATCTGTCTTAAAATCATAACGTCCTGGTGAAATAATGATCACACTAATAAATCTGCTTGTGCATCATCAGTCTCTGATCTGAAGTCTGTAACCTCTCTGATCTGCTTCCTTCTCTCATTTTTGGTTTGCGTTTCCCAACAGGAACATTCACTGCTTTGCCATAAAGATGTTTGAATGGCGTTTTAATAGTAGAAAACATGAAAAAGAGAAATTTTGTGTTCAAATGAACACTAAGAAATTTAGGATTAGTTTAGACAACTTTATTTCAGTGGTTTGAGAAAAATCATCTCTAAATTACTAAAACTAATACTAACCAAAGGAAATGCAAATAGAGAAAAGAAAGAGTGTTTGAAAGTTCTTCCACATTATATACAGATGTGATATTCTTTGTCTATGTGATATTTCAAACCTCTATGATATTGTAGCGTCTCTTTCTGTGATAGAAGCATTTTAAAGTTTATTCATTCAGAAATTTATAATTGCTAAAATTCTAGAAAATGTTGAGAAGGTTAATTAGTTAAAAGCATATTTCAAAAAAAACCAAGTTTCAATACACATGGTGTTTTTTTGACAAATAGGAAGTAGTGGAACTTGGTTTTGTCAGTTGTGAGTTCCAAACCCACCCAAAAAATCATTGTAATAACTCCTAAAGTGTCTTCTAAAATAAGGCAGAAAAGACAGGAAAATATAATGATTTCTTAATTGTTTCTCTTTATTATTCATGATTGCCAGTAGATGCTAAAAATCTGGTTATGAATATTTCAACTGATAAAACATTCTAAACCAAAAAAATAAAGAAAAACATTTCTTTTATTAATGAAGTTTTGTGTCAGATTAATAAATTTTTAGCCTTATATTCCCCCTTTGACTTTTATGTTATCAGAATGAATTGCTTTATTTTCTAGCTGTCATCTACCTGTCCTCTTGTCATCATTTTTCTTGGTCAAAATCTAAATGGTGAACAATGTGTCATATTAAATGGAGATTTTCAACACAACTACAAGATGGTATTTATCAAATTTCCATATAACAATTAAATATGAAGATGAAATGTCAATTTTAAAGCTGTATTTGGAAATCAGAGGATTATGTCTCTGGTTCAAAATAACTCCAGAGAAGAAACTTGTGGATCAGCTGAAATACCAGCTGTAGAGACCATCTTTAAAATGGAGAAAGAACGTCTAAAATATGTTCCCCTCACAGCAGCATGACCCAAACCTAAACTAGTGGTAATTTTTTTTTCTTTTAGTCACATACAAAAACTCTATTGTTTATTACCTAGTCCTGTATGGATATTTTAATTTCCTACATCACCTTTGAGACAGTGTTTACCAAGGATTCTAAAGGCAGAGTTAGGCTCTAGTAATTCCTACTGTAACTTGCAGCTTTGTCATGGATATATAAGTTCCAAACTAGGATTACATAATAGTTTGAAATATGGTTTTGAGAGAGGAATGAGATATTCAAAGTAAGAATACATTAATTTTAATTATTTAATTTATGTGTGCCCAAGGACAGTTACAATTTTTAAATTATTTATTGCTGCAGTTGAGATTGCAGATGCACTAGGGCCATTTTCTGTGACACCTTTTTCCAGAATGGTTTCAGCTGAGCTGAATCCATTAATGGTTTGAGAACACAAACTATTATTTGGCAAATATTTTTTTCACATTGCCTACAATTCTGGATATGGCTTTCAGACAGAGAAGCAGTCAGTTGATGTAATAAGTTCAGTAAGAAATTATTTTGTCCTGTGGTAAAAGCAAGAGGTTTTATTTAAACTTTGGGTTATTATTCAATTTTAGCATGTTGGTATTTTTAACATAAGTCAGTTTGTTAAGATGAGATCAATTCTAAAATATTTTCTCTTCTGTTATTTGCATTTTCATGTTAATGTATTTTCTCCCATTTTACTTGATGATTATTCTTCAGTAACACAAGTAACCCAAGTAATCTGCTGCTGTGGCTGCTGACATAATTTCCTCCTGGGAGTGTTTCATTGATTAGTTTATTTCTGTTTGTATTTTTGCCCTTTTGGGGGAAACAGAGGTTTATAGATGTGATAGTCCTGAGCTGTAATTCTCAGTGAGCCTACATCTGGGTGATTGCAGACAAGCCACTTGACCTCAATATGACTCAATTAACCCAGCAGCAAAATTGGGTAAACATCAAAATCTCATTGAAAAGCAGCTGCTGCAGCATCTAAATTAAATTGTCTAAAATTGTATTGTGACAGCATTGCCATTGGGTCTCTAAAGATCTGAATTTTAATTGTTTTTCAGTCATAGCACTACATGAAAATGGCTCTAAAAGGCATGCAAATAATGATGTCTCCATGGTTTTGCAATGACATTGCCTGTGTGGTCAACAGAGGAATTTAGATCAATTGTATAAAGTGTTTTTTTGCAGTTTTCAGATTTTTTCACAACCATTTACATGTATATCTACTTGCAAAGGATGTGTATTTTTATAATTTTGGATCAGATAGCAGAAATTTCATCTTTAATTCATCATACAACAACCTTAAGAATTTATTGATCTTGAGGGAAACTTAGAAAAAATGAAGATTAAAAGAAGCTTTATGAGGTTTTGGAAAATGAGTGGCTCAGTTTTGGGAAATATTCCATGACAGTCTTTTTTTTCTAGTAATGGTGGAGTCCACTCTTAGGATGCCATGCATGGCCTAGCCACTGTCTCTCCTGGCACAAGCAGTAGTAATGTTCTGACAGGATTTGACTTAACACCTTAAGGAAAAGTTTTTCATCATAATTAATTTAAATGATGATATTTTATTTATCTATCTATCTTCAAGCTTATCTTTCTCATGCAGTCCTTTTATAGGATTATAGTTTAAGATTTTGGTTGCTATTTTACTCATCATAGTGAAGAACTGTGCTATTCTGGGGTGTTTCATGATCAGTCACTTGAAAAATATTGACTATTACTACTAGTCACTCCAGTATTCTTCTCTGTCACTAAAAATAAAAGGACCTTTAGCTTACTTGGTAAACCCTAAATACAGGTTTAAATCTGAGCTTCTACTGCAGGACACCTTGTTCAAATGCAATGCTAATAGCAAGCAAAAATACTATTTTTTTTCTCATGCTGAAATTTTTAGTGTTCAGTGAAGTTGAACTACTGAACAGCTGAGATGCAAACTTGGAATCCTGTTTTCTATTATTTTTGTACTATTCCTTAGGTGCCACATCAAGATTTTTATCTCCTAATTATATTTTATTGTGAATTTTTCATGGCAATGAATGCACTCATTATTTTTTATCCACATGCAATGCACATCTAAACTGCCAATCAGTACAGTAGTGGCTGTATGGACAATACACATTTAATACCCTACTTGGTTGTTTTTTAACCTATATGTTGTCTTTCTTTCACGGCCAGGAACCCCATGGAAGAGATAATTTTGTGAGTCACTTGATAACCTACATAAAATTTTGCTTCATACAATCAAAAAAAGCTTCTGAGTTTATCAGTTAATTATTCTCACTTAATACATTTCCTAAACACAATCACATGAGGGAAATCTGTTCTTTATTTCAGCATAGAAGCAGCTTTACAGAGTAGAATTGCCTCTGTGTGTGAAAAACAATTTTATCATTGTTTGCTATCAATGATCTGCTTACCTATACAGCAGCAGAGATCAAATTCCTCTGTGTTTTAATAATTAAATAAAAATTCTCATTTTGAAAATCAAAGAAACAACATACCTCTCTTAGTGTATGTGTTCAATTATTCAATGTCGTATTCTGTTTTATATATTTACTATATTAGTGTAGCCATAGCCAGATGATATTAACAAAATAAAAAGTATACTCCTGATAGGGATTACTAATGAGTCTTTATATAAACTTTAAAAAAGTTAAATATTTGGCATTTGGTCTCATGCAAAAAAACCCCACTTTGTTTTAAAAAATATCTTCAATATAATGGGTAAGTAGAAATCTCAGTGGGAATCTTGAAGATGACTTTAATAATGTGAAAATACCACAAAATGTGCTAAATATAGAATCAATTAACACATATCATAAATTGGACAAGAGCACAACATGAATGTCAAGAATGTATGTCCTTTGTCTGACAATGCAGACAATGCTTTAGGTAGTCTAATTAAATAAGAATATTTGCTTAAGAAATGGTCAGGAAAAAATCTTTATTTTGGCCTGATTTATTTTCTTATATAAGGCATCTTATGTAGAGCCAAAACACACAGCAGCTCCAAAGGGACACACAATATAAAAAACCAGCTCAGGTGGGAATCCAGGCTTTCTATGGACACTTCTTAGAGCCTTTCACCTTTGATTCTTTTCTCCTCCTGTGTGACTGAAATTATTGTAAGGAGAGAAAAAATTATCCAGAATATGACTCTCCTAAACTGAGAAGTGTGTGCAGGGGTGGTTGGGGATGGATGTTTCAGTGGATGGTTATATAAAAGATGGAGTAGGAAACAGTTCATTTCCCACCAGTAATAATAGAGCACTTCTTTATACAGCCTGGTTCCTATCCCTTTCTGAGAAAATCAATAGGAGTTAGAGCCACAAGTGTATGCTCAGAGAAGAATAATAACAGAAAAAACAGTTTTCATGGAGCACAATACACAAGCACACGACTTGATGTATACAGTAAATTTGATATATATATTGATGACTTCTGCAAAGGTAGACAGCAGCTCAGTCAGCACAAGCTTTTCTAAGGCAGATGACATTCTGCTACTTTGCAGGATGTCTTCCAGGGTTTATTTGATTCTAACGATTACTTTCTTATGTTTCAATGGAAAGAACCAGCATGTAGTCCTCAGGATCTTGTAATGCTTATTATTTATGAAAAAGAAAGAAAGAAAAATAAAAATATGTGGTGGACCAAAATGATTCAGATTTTGAAGTGTATTTTCTAGGAAGTCTGATGCAATATATTTCCAAAGTTTTATTAATACAAATACATATCCTCTTCATGTAAGACATCTTTAAGACCTACACTGTACATATATCCCTGTGGATTAAATCCGTGGTTTTGGGAGGGCAGGACTATCCAAACAAAATATAAAATTCAGACTGTACTAGTGGAGTACATGTACCATCATCCATGTACCAAATTTCTCCTGGAAGGAATTCACAAGCTAATGAGGAACACTAGTAGTTAGGAAAAGAATGTGATTCAATTATCTTTGAGATTTCCTAATGTACCATTCCTTCTGAAATGTTTCCATCTAATAATAGCAACACTCAAAAAGCTGCTAAAGAGGGTATCAAATCCCCAGTATGGACTTTAAAAGGCTGAGGAGTTTGCTTTATAGGCAATCTTTTGATTTAGTTGTTTTTTGGGAGTGGAATATGGATTTCATGGCACAAAATTGTATTCAAAGTTCAGCTGCTGTAGCTGTAACACTGAAAAATGCACACTCATGGAAATAGGAAGGAAGGAAGAAATAAACCTTACTTTTAACTCATCTTGGTTAAACTTATTCAAGTCCCTCACCTCTCAGATACTTACTCATTGTTTTACTAAATTTAATGTATTCAATATAAATTATCAATGGACATTAATGTCATTTTTATGCTTATAAAATGTCAGTTTCCTTCTTTATGTAAAATATCAAATTAAATTTTGAAAGGTTTCAGAGTGAGTTTTTAATATTGCTCTTCTGACAGTGTCAGTCTTCTCTTCAATGATTTTGAATAGTCCCCTAGCGATGGAATTTATCCTTACTATTCTCTGACCAGTTAATAATTGCACATTGTCATATGAAAACATGCTGAATTTAAAGCCAGAATGAGAAGCCAACATTGCATCTACAGGTATAAATTGGCTGTTTATTAACTTAATTTAATATAGAAATGTACAGATCTAGTATCTGATCATGTGAAAACTAATCATGAAGTAAATATAACATAAATAACATTACTACAATACTGTAAAGGAATGCTGAATATTTGATGAAAATTTTATTTGAAAAGATATTACCAACACTGAAACTTTGTAAAGTGGAGTAGTAGAAAAAGGCTAAGTTTTCCAAATTCAAGGAATGGATACAGTGAAATAATGTACATTAAATTCCCACATCCAGATATTATAGGTGTTAAACAGGACCAGACCCAAAACTTTGCCCTGGGAGCACCCCTGGTGACTGGCTGGCTGAGACTGTTGTGCTTCCTGAACCTTGTCTACTTGGTCACAACTTTTAATTTTTTCTTTCGTAATCTGCATTCATATCTGATTAGTTCCATAGCTGAGATTCATGTTCCTGATGTTCCTGTAATCCTAGGTCACTGAAATTATCCACCTTCCCTAGAGAGGATACCTTCTGTGGCAAATCATAGGAAAGGTCTTTACACAGGTAAATAAGCTGCACTTGAGTGGACTACTGGCTAATTAGTCTGGGGTGGTTTTTGCTTGCTTGATTTTTTTTTTTAACTAATGTAAATATTTTATTTTCTTCAAAGTAATTGCAGAATTTTTTTTTCTTTTTTTACATGGAAAAGATTTTTCTTTTCAATCCTTCATTTTCTTTGAAACAGTGTCTGCTTGCAGTCACTAGAGATTGTTTATTATAGATTATAGTACATCCTGTGTGATTTTGTTTCTGTGTACACAACTGTTACTTTTTTGGGTGGGTTTTATATTGACATATGGGTTTTTACTCTGTTAGCTTTGACCCTTTTAAGTAACTTTAAGTTCTACTGAGTGTTAGTAGCTGTATTCTTCTGAACAGAATTCAAGAAATAACTATCAGACTATCAAAATTACACAGTGTACTGTACTATATCTGAAGAAACATATTTTTTCTTGGCGCCATATGTAAGAAATTTCAGTATCAGCTGCTGACAAAGGCAATAATTCTTAAAGTGAAGTTTTTTCTCTCTCTGCTTTCAAGGCTATTTTGTTTAATTTCTCTGAAAAGAAGAAATTGTACCATCACAGCATTTTCTCCAATGTGATAAGGAAGGTATTTCAAAATGCATTCCACAGAGGTGGGCTGGTTTAGGATGTCTTTGCCACATCTTCTCTGTACTGTCTTTCCCATTTCATAAATATACTGTCTGGAAGTGCAAATCTCTTTTTAACCAATATCTAATGAGATGCTGACTTAATTGTAACTTAAAGACCCAGACAAATACATATTTTACTGATTATTTCTGAAGCACAGTGTCCACTTCATGTTGCAGCTTGTCCCATTCCTATCTACTTAAAAGATCAGCAGCAGCTCTGCATGGATTTATTGTGTACAATAATATTATTTTAAGGGGTTTATTTGTCTGTCCTCAGCTCTTCAGACAAAAATGCTGTTGGAAATTAAGGTGTTATACACCAACTTCTGACTACTTGCAAGAGGTTCCTTAAGAATGCAATTCCCTAACCCTGCATCAATTGTAACAAGATTTTCTTTTGCACTTTGGGGTATTGAAGGCCTCAGAAAAGCCGTCTGAGCAGTGGCCTCGAGAGAGGATAACCCTGCTCATGGGGCAGCTCCTACTCACCAAAGCCACGGCATTCCCCGTGCTGCACAGAGATCACTCAGGAGATTTTGTACTCCTGTTTCCAGTATCAGCTCTTGTGGTGTGAGCAGAGGAGACCTGGAGTCTAATTAAGCCCTCGTGAAGCCACGTAGTATGAGGCTGATTGATTTCTTAAAGAATTGACTCCACCTTTTCTTCCTCCTCAGACAGAATAGAAACAAACCCCCCCCCCCCCAAAAAAAAAACCCAAAAACCCCAGCCTTGCTACTCACACTGTTAACTGTAAAAAATCCTGTTCACTGTAACTGTCTTTAGGTCAGGAGCTTTTCTGTGACCCTTCAGAGATTACTCATCTCAGACCTGGCCTTCCTCTAGGTCTCTCCTCCTGTCAGGATTTCTGCCCTCTCTGCCTACATTCTGCTTCTCCTTAAGATACAAATGTTTTCAAAAACTTCCTTAAAAGTCCAGGTTTTTCTTTTTATCAGTGATCTGCCTGTCACCAGTTACAGTCTAAGCACACTCATCTTACTTATTTTTTCAATTTTGGAATAAAAATTTTCTGAAACAAGAAGTAAAACAAACCATGTAACTTTTTTGTCCTAAACACTCTTCTTTCTCTTTATGAAAGGTCTGTTCTTCTTTTATACAAGACCTTCAGTCATGTGCTTTCTTCTTGAGTGTTTATACACAACACCTAAAATAGGGAGGCATTCATTTTGACTGGTGAATTTGACGCTACTAGAATACAAATAATACATTACAATTCTAAGACTTGAACTATGGAGAAAACGTATGGGATTTCTCTTAATTTTCAGTATAAAGGAATTTTTAAGAGTGGGTTTAAAACTGATGTGTAGAGAGAGGGACAGGTTTTGTAAAATCTGTGCTCTGTTACATTTATGTCTTTATTGTTGGGTATCTCTGACCCATTAAAGTGATCACAGGGGCCAGCCTGCTCAGTAAATAGCAGCTGCATCCAAGTTGCTTCAGCTGGCTAGGAAATGAAAGCATCCAAACTCCTGATTCAACCTTTCAGAAATACAGAATGCTGTGTCCCATTCAGTCCTCTTCCCTAGGGAGCAGGCCAGATTGTTTGCATGCAGTGTAACACCGCTGCCTCTTGGGACCTAGAGCAGTAACTGTGCTAGTTCTGCTGTGCACTAATGCTGCTTGGCCTCCTTTTCAGCTACTCCTGTGTGCTAATTAGAATATAAGATTAAATGAAATAGAAGTTTCACAGAGAGATGCAATGTGTTTGAATAACAACATCAAAGTACGGCTAAGGAGGATTGCTCCATGTCTTTTGGAGTGATTTATTTTGAATGATCCATCAATTAAAATTATTTTTGTCCCTTTTAGTTGTTTATTGTTGTTCTTGTTATTATCATTATTAATACTATACTGACAGCAGTGGTGGTTGAAAATAATTTTGAAAAGCACCAATTATTCTATTAAAAAATGCATTTTCTAACTATATACTGTTACATACTGGAGAGGTGGCTCTGTACTGTACCTGTAGCTACTCTATCTCAAGACACATCACCTTTGAGCCAGTGCTACTAGTGTTTTGGAAAGCATTTGAGAATTACTATTGAAAACTTGTGATTCTGCATTTCTTTGTTTGTACATCACTTTATGTGACATTAAGATAACATTCAACGTGTCTTTGCTATTGCTGCAGTCTAGATTAAAAAAAAAAACAAAACAGGAAGACAAAAGTTAAAATGTCAGTAATAGATAAAGAGAAAGCAGGAAGCAAATCTTTAAAAATTAATAGACAAGATAAATTACTCCAAATTTAGAAAACATCTCTGGCTTCACCCAGTAGATATAGTCCTTTTACAATCCTTCCTATGTGACCCCCCAGGTTTGTTCAGACCATTTCTTTTGAAATGCAGTTTTATTCTGGTCTGCCTAAAGACAGCTTTTCAGTCATGCTACATTTTATGGTCTTTTTCCGCTTTTATTATTAAAAAAAAATTGGTATTGTACATCAAAGTGTTGTTCTTGTCTAGGCTCCAAAAGTGATGCTCAAACAAGTAACGCTCTTGCCTACCATGTCATCTTTGTGCTCATTCTGTAACCCTGCAGAAAATCATACAACTCATGTCTAATTTTTCAAGCTTGCAATATATAATAGCCTATCTAAAACAAAGTCATTCTTTAATATATGAGGGTATTGCTGAGGAGGATGGTATAACTAATAAAATATCATGAGAGAATTAAATAGCAGTAAAAATTAAACTCAAATATTTTATCATAGCTTTGGGATTCAAAATTACTTTCAGTGCCATTAGGAAGTTAATGATTTGCCCTTGTGGTGTGTTAAACTTGGCTGGCTGCCATATGCCCACCCAACTGCTCTCACACTCCCCTCTCTCAGCAAATGGGGGGCAAAATAAGATGAAAAAGCTTGTGGGCCAAGTTAAAAAGAGGAAAACCATTTACCAGTTACTTTCATGGGAAAATCAGACTTGACTGGGAGAAAGTTAACTGTAGGATGGTGAGAAAAAAAGGCAAAATTAAGAACATATCTAGATTATTCTATTCTATCTATCTATGTTATTTATACATATATTCTTTCTGGCTTTTTCATCCTGTAGTGTGTTAATTTAGAAATAGGGTTGATTTTGGAGGGTAAATGTTTAGACCTGGATTTAGATTATTTTTTGTGATATTTGGTTGTATTACTATTTGTAAGGAGTGGGGAAGAAATCTTTCTGTTCTTCCTTTGCAAAACAGCACTTTTACACTTCACAGATGATGAGGTAAATGTATTACAGAGTGTGAAACACTTGGCTGCCTTTGTCTGAGGTCACAGGCAAATACCTAGGCAGAAGATGGATGGCATTCTGTGTCAGAAAACTTCTAGTGGCAAAGTGTACCCCACATAGTTTGGGGGAGATTTTTTTCTACTGGTAGGAGTGATCAGATGTTGTCGTTGTGACACCATTTTGTTTGTTGTTTAAGATGGATGCTTACATAATTATTTTTTGTGCTATACTCTTTGTGTCTCCATTGGATTGTTGGATTGGTTTGAGAGACAAAGAAAAATAAATCTGAATTTCTTACTTTTTTTTACTTTGGTGAGATTTCCCTTTAAAGAGGGAAGATGGCTCTATGAAAATATATCTGGAGTAAAGTGGTTATCAGATATTTGTGTGAACACAATATTACTTTACTGGATGTTTGTATTTAGTGAATAAAAAAGTTGGTAATTTTTATAATGGTGAAATACAGCAGCTGTTTTGAAATCCAAACTGAATATTCATAACCTCTCTCCCTGCCTGATTTAACTGATTTGAGTTTTCAAAATCTAATGTTTCCTCAGAAGTTGTGCTAGAATTGTAACCAATAATCTTCCCACGTTCATAGAACATGCAAACACACATATGGTACATATAGGGGCATTATCTTCATATTAGCTAGATTTTGTTGACAAAAAGAAGATAGATCATTCAACAGATATATGATTTGCTGTATTCATTGCAGTTTTATAAGAGACACTGTTGTAAAAATGGGTATGACATTTGCATTTCTGTTTAATTGCTCTGGAGTGAACATAAAAAGATAAGAGAGCCAAGAGAGCTTATTAAAACTGAAATGAGGGCAAGTGATAAAAGAATGATATTTTAGTGGTGCTGCAGTCAGATCTGACACTTTCCCCACAAAAACAATCTTATTCAAGGATTTTTTGGTGAGGAGAGAGGATATGGGGATTATATAACAACTCTTTTCTCTTCTGAACTCCTCTTGATATACAGGATCTCTTCATGCCTGTATTTTAACTTGAGGGCCTCAGTAGCCTTGGGGACATTGAGGAAAATAATGTGAGTTTTTCTCTGCCCTGAAGTACCTTAATCTTTTCTCTTTTTCTTTTCTTTTTTTTTTTTTTTTTTCTTTTTTTCCCCTTTTTCTTTCCTGTGTCAGATTGCACCATGCTGCATGTAGGGGCTCTCCATGGCATGCCTCATAGTAACATCTCTGAATTTCATCCCATCCAATGAGATTTAGTAATTGAGAGTAAAGTTGGAAAGTATTGAAGCCATGTTTCATAGTCTGAAACGTCAAGCACTGGGAAATGCTAGTCTGTACTGGACATGTAAATTAAATGAGTTAACTTCACAATGAAAAGTAAAGTATAATCATATAGCTAATAACTTACTTATAATGTAAGTACACAGAAAGATAGAGCTAAAGGCATATAGTAATCATTAAAGTCAGGGACTTGCTACATTTTGTTTTAATGATATAATCAAGTCAAAGAAATAATCAATTTCTTTATAAAGAAATTTGTAAAAATTCTCCTAATTTTAAAACATTAAGTATCTACACATAAATGTGCGTGTGCTGCATGCTGCTGTAGGGACTTCCCTTTGCTTTTGAATATCAAAAACCATCTTGCTGGCTGAAACCACCACTGACATTTTTACTTGAGGCTTGAGTCTATCTGTGCAGGGAGCTACACCAGGGAAGTGTCTTGTAGGAGTCTGTGTGCTGGAACAGGCAGCCTCTCCCTCCTCTGGATGGGCATTACTGAAGATTGTGGCAAAATTCTTCTTTGTCAACAGAATAAGCCCAGTTCTGCCAAGTGTTCAGCACAGCCTTCAGTCACAAAGTAATGATGAGCTGTCACTGAGCTGATACAGGAACAGAACTCCATTGCACAGCTTTTCCCTCCAAAAAAAAAATTCAATTCTGTTCTCTGCAGGGAGATTCATGACTCCTGACATGAAGCTGTATTAGCTTGCACAAAAATTGAGAAAATCTGCTCAAATAAGTAAAATCCTCCCAAACCAGACTTACTTTTATGTGTCTGATCTTGCTTCTCTGGAAATGATAGCTTACAAGGAATCTAAAAAGGAGGGACATTCCCCTGAAATTCAAAAGCTTTCTGGGACTATCTTATAGATAGTGACTTAGCCTCAATTATTTCTAAACCAAAATAACCAGTGGATATTGATTTTCCTTCAAGTAAACATCTTGTTTGGATAATTGTGTATGCTGATGCTCTGAAGGAACAATACACACAAACTCCACAATTTGTGGAGTTAAGTCATCCCACTAGTTTGGTTTAGCTCTGAGCAGGAATAAGGAACAACCAAATATTTCATTTCTACTGAACTTTTATCTTGCTGTCACAGATAAGATTCAGGTGCTAGTAGTACTTTTTGGTGCAAGTTTGGTTTTGGTTTGTTATGGTTTTTTGCAGTTCCTGTTTACTGTGAAAGAGTAATGTCATTAGTATGCATTGTGAAATAGGTGACAAACTACAAAAAACCCACATATGAATCCAGTAAAGATATTCTCATACTGTTTTCTTATGAGTGTCTTTTACTGTGTGAAAGCAACTGGTTTTATAACTATTTTATTTTAAAAATTCATAGGCTGGGTTGTTTTTGTGGTAAAGGGATCCTGGAGTAACCCTGATGCTTATCAGAGCTATCATACATCAAAATTGATGCTTACCTTTATGTTGCAATATATTTGGACATATTTTCAAGTCCTGGCCTTCTACATAAAACTCCTATGTTTCAGATATTTTGACTCTAGAAGAAATGTGCTAATTCATTTTTTGATTCAAACATACATAAAATGTAGAAAACTTCTATTTATTGTTCCACTTTTGATAGCATAGCTTTAATTTCTGGGGAAATGTATATTTCAATATACATATATGTAGGCATTTGATTAAAAACTGTACTAGAGTCATTGGTATTTTGTGACATGTTAAAAACTTTATATTTAGAGAATTATTTAATAAAAGAAAACTTGGTAACTTAATGCAAACCCTTAAAGAAGGTATAAATAAATTCTTAAGGGCCAAATATTCTGTTGTCAACACATTTTATAATAACAATAATGATATTGTCACTATCACACCTTAAATGGAAAAATCTACCTCTGTAGATTGAAGGTTTTAGGGCTTTTTCTATTGTTCTTAATAGTATCAAGATTATCTCATACATTTCAAGCTGCAGATGAAGGAAGCAGAATATAATATGAGGGCTTCAAAGTCGTGTTCCTCAAAACATTTGTGTCACTTGAGTGTCTTGCACAGTTTAGAAAACCACTTTCCTTGGAAACTAGAAACCTAGTTTCTCTGGTGTACTGCAGTTTGTGCACTTAAAGACCTCAGCATTTCACTGTTGCTCTTCATCTTTCAGAAACTGGAAATTGAAATATTTATGAGTTGCTTTTATCCTCAAAATAAAAGAAGAAAGGGAAAAATTATATAAAAAGCATCAGTATTATGGAGTAGCAGTTGCTGATCCATAATTACAATGGAAGATTTCCCATAACAAGCTCTGTTAAAAAACAAACAACTCCTAAGTGGCTCAGGAAAAAAAAAAATTACTTTTCTGATTTTTGTGTGCCTACAGTCCCTCCTTACAGTAAAGTTTTTTGGTGACATTTATAATTACTCTATCCTGAAATTTTATCTGGCATTTTTGATAGTATTTTATATTTCTTTTGTTTGTAGTAGCTCCAAAATGGCTTAGCCTAGGAGATAAATATTTCTGTTTTTTTCTTGAAAACACACACACACACACACGAAAAAAGTGTTGAGAATATTTAGGATTTGAGGAAGTTATATTGGCACATTATGTATATAATTATTTATATACTGATGTAAACATAATGCTTACATAGTGTAGACAAAATCATGGTTGAAATATATTAGAATGGGGGTAAAAGGAAATTAAAACTTCAGAGAAAATCTGGTACAAGAAATACTGCTGTAAAACTGAAGTTTAGGAAAACAGAAGTTGTACTTCAATTTTTTTAGGAAGATGCAGGAAGTGATTACATATTTTGTGTGCATATCCTTTGGATTATAGAAAGTTTCAGAAAATCCTTAGAAAACAGTATTGCCAGAATATGAAACATTCAAAAGTAGTTATGATTACACCCACAAACTGACTACTTTTGCCACAACATGCTGTGATTTTGAAGTCTTTAGATTAAATAGCAAAGAAAAGACAGTGAACACTTTATAAAAAAAATAGTCTTAGAAACCTGATGGGATCTTTGCCAGGAAAGTGACTAAGTGAGCAGAGGAGAGCATTTTATAAAGAGAGTCAAGGAAAGACCCAGCTAGGAAAACAAGGGATACTGGGAAGACATCAGTAGCTTGTGAAGAATGTTGCCCTGTATGGTCTTTGAGAACTGGCTGATGGTCCTTGTTTTAAAATGAAAACACTGATACCTTGTCTGCTATCACGCATGTAGTGCCAAGTTATTCACACTCTAGTGCCTAAAGATGATTGTGGAAAACACAAAGACTCAGTGAGGGGTTAGAGAAGCAGAGATGGGTAATAAATCCCCATGACCTGTAAGCAGAAAACCACACAATCACTTGGAGGTGTTCCCTCCTGGAAAGGCCTTTGGGCTGGAGAGTGGACTGAAGAGTGCATGGGGCTTCCTATGGGATGCAGGGAGGAAAAGCATTTTTTGTTTATGTAAAAAATATTGCTGAATGATCTTTTGAAGTGATTCTGAGGATGCATGGATCTTATTTAGGGGAAGGACCAGAGGTACAGAGAGAATAATGTGCAGGAAAGAAATGGAGCAGAATGTAAAAGGCAAGAGGATAGTAGGGAAAGGAGATAAAATGCTGTTCAGTGTAAATATGCTGATGGTGGGTACTCTAGTTTGAGCTATATAATTTGTCCCATTTTCTCATTAAGTGGCAGTTCAGTTCAGTTCTCCCTGTGGGTGTGTTGCTTCCACTGCAACACTAAGGGGTTGGTGCATGCTAGTGAGCTGTGAGCTCTGTGTGTGTGTGTGTGTGTGTGTGTGTGTGTGTGTGTGTGTGAGAGCAGGCCTGTGAGCTGTGTGTGTGTCCACCTGTGGGTACCTGTGCTTACCCTGGCTGCTGGATGAACCTGCAGCCTCTCCTCATCCCTCTGGTTACTGTGTTCACCTGACTCTAACAAAGACATCAAGAGCATAAGCAGAAGTCATGTTTCTGAACAAATATCAAGAAAATAGCTATTTAATTCAAATTGCTCTGAATATTAAATACTTGCAAATTAATTCATCCACATCATGAAAAACGTGACAAAGTGTTTAATCAATACAGGAATTCACAGGTTCCCTTTGTTCTTTCCCAATATGAAGGAAAAAAATGTGACTGAAATAGATTGCAGAAACAAAAATAGAAACCAGAAAATGTGGTACATAAATGACAATATAGGATTTTCTACTCATAAATAGTTTATATATTCATTCATTCTCTACCTATTGTAAAATTCGTGGCAGGGTTTTGAGCCAAAGTGCATTTATAAATGGAATTGAACGTTTTATATAGCTACTCCTATATTTAGATAGAGGGGGATTTGTGGGTGAAGCTAGGTGATAAAGAACAGCAGATGATTAAGGTGCCAGCACCAGCCCAGCTGGAAGCTGTGTCCTGCTATAGGAGGAAGCAGCCAGACAAGCCAAAGTGGAGGTTCTGCATTTCTGACAAATGAAGTGGACTTTTCTGTGAGTCCACCACCAAGGAAAAATATGTCTGAGAGAGAATTGTCTGCTACTGTCCTCCCTGCATCTGTGCTGAAGAGCACTGTATAAAGACTGGCACATGAATGTTACATTACAGTCCAACTGAAAAATCAGTGACTTTCAATTATCTGAAATGTACTTAAACTTGTTCAGCTTACCTTTTATGTTTGAGGTATGAATTAAAATGTGTAAATCAAACCTCATTTTTATGAAATGAAAATAGTTTACACAAGAACACTTGATTTAGGTGAAATTATTCAAAGCTTCTGTGTAGAAGGCTCTCACACATTCATTTTTCTGCTGTTCATATGACTTTGGATTTTCATGTCTGGATGTTCTGGGTGATTCATGCTTCTGAGGATGACACGTAGCAGCAAGCTTGAAAGCTAAATCAAGAAATGAAAATATATAGCAATAGTGTCTGGCACCTGCCTGTGCCTTATCCTCCCACTCTGTTTGTTTGGGCAGCCAATGCCTCTGAAACCTTTTCATTTGTCACATCAGAGTTGTTTACTTTGGTGGTAGATAATAACATGGAACAAATAATAGTATAATTTCATACACTTGCTGAATATATACTGAATTCTGTCTCTGCTGAATTCTCAAATGTGTTGTGGTGTACTTAGGCTCACTCACTGGAGATGGAAATGTGACATTAGGAGTGAAAGTCCACAGGTATTGGTTTTATGCTGAGGAAAAGAGAAAAAATTTATTTGGGGATTCTGTAGAAGAAAGGAATTAATAATGCTATAGCATGGAGTCTCAACTCATGCTTTGCAAACCTTACAACAAAGAGTGCATCTTTCTGGCTGTCCCAGCCTCTTCAATTAAATATTTCCAAAGATTTTCAAAAAATGTTAACCTGAAATGGTTCCCTGAGTTATCTTCTCTGTCAAGATGATTATTTTTCTACAATTGCCCATTACTGTATGGTCATAAAGATGGTGTTTAGTACTTTTAAGGGCAGAAATGCAAACTGGGTAGAAGCTCTGGAGGCTGAACTGAGAACACTTTCAATGCTGGGCAGAGTTGGTAGCTTGGGTGGGTGAAGTCATTGCATGCCCATGTTTATTTTCAGGGATGCTGTTAGTATTAACATAGTGCAAATACTGGTTTATATTGCCTGAGCTTCCATAAATCTCATCTTCATCTACTGCCTGAAGGGTATCAGGAGCACATTTTAGAGCTTAAAATTAGAGAGAAACAAAAATATTTATTACATCGTTACTGATCATACTGAGACAATTTTGGAAACTGTTTTGAGGTAAAGCTGTTCCTGTGAATGCAGTCAAAAATGGTTAAAAGCTAAGTTTCCTGTGTTCTTTATTGTCCTCAAATGAGGGACAAGTCCAAATTGTGTATATCCCTTTGTTTATTGATTTGTTCATTCAAATCTTCCTGCTTTTGGAAATTCAGGACTTGCTCTGAGGTCTTCAGTCATATAAATTTCATAAAAATTCTTGCACATTTCTAAATTTCTGCTCTAGTAGCAGTAGCAACTCAGTAGCAACTTTTCCAAAGACTCAATTTTCTGCAGAAAGTTGCTGCCTTCTTTTGAGTTCTGGCTCAATCTGCACACAGCAATGCTCTTACTGAGATGTCATACTACTGTCTTCCTTGAAATCTGTGACTATTGAGGAAGACTGACTGATAACTGAATTGTTTCTTAGGAAAGTAGGTGTAAACCAAGTATAACTAAAACTGTAGGGGTAGGGGTTTTTTTTTGGGAGGGGGTTTTTGGGGGGGAATTTTTTGGGGGGAGTGGTTTGGGGTTTTTTTTTTCTTTGTTTTGTTTATTTTAACAAATGAAGGAATCATAATTCTAGGATTTTTTTTTTTTTGTAAATTCAGAATTGTCATTAAATCCTATTAGAGAATTTTGAGGAGTCTGGAAAAGTGTCATCAATGGCTAGGAAACAACCTTGAACTTACTAAATGTGATGATTTTTTTATGTATTCCCATTTTTACTGGGTATATATGAGAAAGAGTTATGGAGAGATTTTCAAGGAAGTCTTATTCATGTGCAAATGTCATTCTTCTAATATCTATAATAAATGTTGTAATTGTTGGATATTTCAGTCCATATCTACTGTAATGAGTAACTTTTCTATTCAGAACATAACAGACTCATGCAGAGTTAGCAAGAGATAAATATCTAATAATTTGGAAACAAGACAGATACCTTCATGGGATATTCTTTATGCATGTGCTTGACAGCTGAACAGAAAACTAACTTAGCATTTGAGACTGAGTGACAGGATCTGTCTTTATCTGAGAACTGAGTTCATCAAGCAAAGAGAAGGAACAAGGGAGAAGCCTTTTAGCAGCGCTGCATTTTCAATGTTTTCAGTTTTAGTACCATAAAAGAAGGCATTTGCAAAAGGGATGATGTGGTGATAAAGACATTCCAGTATTTATTGACCTTCTGAGTCATCAGGATGTAGTAACTCAATTGTTCCTGAACACAGAAGCACAGCTGCTGGAGCAGGCTCCAAAATGTCTGCATTTTTTTCTAGTCATTCTCATACCAGCACTAATTTTTTTTGTCCTTTTTACTTGGGAAAAGTATTATTTTTTTGTTTAACGGTTCCACTCCAATCCCTTGTGGGTGAAAAACCACCTGACAAAACAGATGTTCAATGAACAAAAATATATACAGCTTTGAAGAAAAGGACTTGGGGGTTCTGGTGAAAAGCAAGCTGAACATGAACAAGCCATGTATCCCTGCAACAAAAAAGGTGAATGATGATCTGTGTTATATTAGTATTTTCAGCACACCAAGGGAGGGGGCCCTTCCTCTTTACTCAGCACTGGTGAGATCACTGGAGTTCAGGGTCCAGTTCCAGACTCACTGGTGCAAGAGAAACATGGAAAGAGTCCAATGGAGAAGCATGAAGATGATAAAGGAACCGGAGCATCTCTGCTGTGAGCACAGGCTGAGGGAGCTGGGACTCTTTACCCTGGAGTAGGCACAGGAGAATCTTGCTGACAGATATAGATTCCTGAGGGAGGGTGCCAGCAGCATGGAGCCAGGCTCTTTTCAGTGTTGCCTGGTTACAGGACCAGAGACAATGGGCACAAACTGGAACACAGTATATTCCATTTGAACATCAGGAAACACTTTTCACCATGAGGGAAACTGAACCCTGGAACAGGTTGCCCAGGAAGGTTGTAGAGTCTCCGTCCTTGGCAATATTCAAAAGCGGTCTGAACACACTCCTGAGCTAAGTGGCTCTCCTTGATCAAGGGGGTTGGACAAGATGACATCCAGAGATCCCTTCTGATCTCAAACATTTTGTGATTCTGTGATTCTATAAATGAAATAAATGGGAGAAATGATATAACTCTTTGAGCTTGTAATTTTCAAAAGAAGCATTTCTGCCGTTCTGGCTTATGGTGCTAAGTAAGGGTATAAAAATTACTCTTCTTCAGGATCCTTGGTTCCCAAGGAAAAGCAAGTGCCATCGCCTCCTGTATTGAGGACGTAGCATACCTAGAGGCATTTCATGCTATGGTATTATCTCCCTACTGCAGTTTGTTGAAAGCTAAAGGGATTTTCATCTGTAAGGGTACAGTTTTGCACTGCTCTTCATACTCCTGCCTCCTCTGGGAATATACATTTATCTGCTGCAGTGAAAACATTTAGTATCATTCTGACACATCTCCATTGTAGCACTTTATGACTCACTGGCCCAAACTTTCTTCACTAATGATCCTGGGAAGCCTTACTGAAATGAGGAGCTAATTTAGCACTAAATTTGTAACTAGCACTAAAATATCAAATGTGCAATTAAATTCAGACTAGTAGCAATCCATATTTTACTCACCCTATATGGCCTGTGCAGTACAACGCTTTTTTGATTTACTACTATCCTTTTTAACTACCTCTAACATTTTTACCTGCAAACCATAAGTGCTATTGTCTGAATTTCTAATACTAAATATTTTAATAGAAAGTTATTTTTAAAATCAAAATTCTCTCATACTAAATAACATAGAGGTATGCTATTAATATGCTTTTAAAATTTTTATAGTGACTTTCTTGAATCACATTCCTCTGCTGTTATTTTTACTATCGTTGGAATCCCCAGCATACCCATATGACTGGTTTATAGACACATATGTATAGACACATAGACACATTTTCTCAGTAAGAAATCTTTAACTTTAAATAAATTTTATTTAGATTTGTGTTCATATATTGTAGGAGTGCAGACAGAGTTACATTATAGGAATATTTTTGTATACCTATGGAGAAAGTACATGGATTTTTTTTTACAGTAACTATGGGTTTTTTTTTTTCTTTTAATGTGTCTGAAAAGAAGCTTTATTGTGAAAGAAAATGTTTGATGGGGAAATTAGGGAAATGAGTTAATTTTATGTAATTTTGCCTTCCATGAAATTGCCAGTACAAGTTCATAATTAAGGTTATTGTCATATATATTTTTTTAGTATTTTGTACTAAGAAAGTGACGTTTTATTAAAATGTGGAAATCAATATCAGATTGATTCCAGTTCTTATATAGAAATATTTCACTTTGACTTTAAAAAGACAGAGATCATACAGAAAAATTGGTAACATAAATATTTACACCTTTTTTTCTAGTTTATCCAAAAAAAGAAGCCTTAGGGTATTATAAGGATGAGAAAATTAAATTCCCTTTGTAAAGGCTAATTTAATTTAATTTTTATTTTTTCAGAACATCAATAAAAGGTCTTTCACATCAGTCACTAGCTCCCACTTACACAAGGAAAGCATTGTTCTAATGCATTTAGGTTTTGCATTTTGACATTCTCTTTTGACAGGTTTGGAGTGAAGGGGAAACTCAGGATGGCAGTGTGTACCACTTGTGTCAGAAAAAGATAAAATGTGAAGGTTTGGCTTCCAAGGATGGAAGCGGGCATTAAAACTAAACAATATTTCCTGGTGTGTCTAATCCAAACCTATTGAAACAAGTATCTTGTAGAGTATTGATATTCAAATAGTCCTGGAGGCTTGTGTGCACTGGGTTATTTCATAGTATCATGCACATAATTAGGTGACCCTTGAGGGAAGAAATCAGTGCTTATGTAATTCAATTGAGGTCAAAAGCAGTTTCCAAACTGGGTTGGCCCCCCAGGGTATGGAAGCAGGAGATAATTTCTAAGGCACAGGGGAAAATTCCAGCTGGCTTCTGTCCATCTCCCTCCACTTTTCTTCTCTTTTCCCCATGCCTGAAGCACTACCCCAGCACTTGCAGCACTGTTGGCTCTGGAAGCTTTGTGGAAAAGGCAGTCTGTGATTCCAGATACCAGAATCAGTGAGTGTGGGAGTCAGCCGTTCCACAGCCTGGGGAAAAAAACCCAAACCCAAATAGCAAACAAAACCCAAATCCAATAAAAGGGAATCCTGCATATAAAATTTGTGAACTGCTGTCCTGAACAAATGCTCCAGAAGCCACTGGAGGGGCAGTGACCTGCTGGGGCCAGCGGATCCTGCCACCAAGAGGACCTCAGAGCAGGAGAGTAACCGTGACTGCCCCAGGGTACCCTGCCCTTCCTCCTTCACCACGTGCCCAAGGCCTCAGGAGTGTCCTCAAAAAACCCTGCTGCTATGTAGAGGCTTTAAAAATTTTTGTGTGAAAGTTTAAAAGCTCACAAAGAGCCTTTGGAGCCACAGGCCAAGAGCATGAGTAGATTATCAATAACGTGTTTTTGTTTCTGTCTTGAATGAATTCTCTTCTCTCCAGCTTTCAGGCATCCAAATAACTGTAACAGAAGTTACTTGGACTGAAAAAGGACAAAATTGTGTCTGCAAAATCATGAAGAAAAAACCTAATTACTGGAGTCAACAAAAATTCCCCCCAGAAATGTGGTGAACCATTTATAGAAAGTGGATATGGACATCACTGGCTAAGTTCTCCTATTAAAAATTTAAAATAAAGCTGCAAAGAAAAGATTTTTCTCAGACTTTCTTTTAAACATCCAGTTCTGAAGGAGTTGGAAATAAAGTTACTTTTCAACTCTGTATCATGAAAAGAAACATAAGAGAGATTTTCTGGCTTCCTGTTTGCTCTCCGGTTTGTTTACTCTGTCAATAATACAATGGCAAAGCACTGGAGTGGACAAGCAACAGGAAGAGTCCCACTTTCCCTTCTGTCATGGATAGGGATGATGAGGGTTGCTGCCTGGACAGTACTGAGCTGTGTAAATCCATCACTGAACTCTCTCTGGTGAGGCTGGAGATTGACAATTACCAGAGATCTTTTTCTGAGGAAAAAAAAAAGCAGTTTTGTAAGCGTAAATCCATCTGGCCCATTTTAGAGGTGTATTTATAAAGAACCCATGATTTCAGTGCTTAATTCTGAAAGCAACTCCTTTAAATGTAGATGGGAGTATCATAAAAGCTAAAGCTTAGAGAAGATATTCTTAGTCTGTGTGTGTTTTCTTGTCGGTTTTCCCCCTTGTGTCTCCTCTTCTCCTTTTCTCTCTACAAGTTACCTGTTCATTTAACTTTGTTTTAAGAGAAATTTTATTTAAATGGGTTTGGTGTCTTAAATAAAAACCACCAAATGGCTTTTTTCTTCTTATTATTGTATTTTTTACTTTAAGATCTCATTATTTTAGTGCTTGAAAATCTATCGAAAATCTTGAAAATCTTCACTTATATATACAAAAAGGTTCTTGCTAACTTTATACTTGTGAACATTTGGGACTGTTCAGATTAGGCAAAAAATTAATTTGATAATTTGTCACCTCTTCTTATCACCATATTCAGAAAAAAAAAAAGGCAAACAAAGAAAAGAAATGCCCAAAAATATCATGTGATAAGTGAGTTAAAGCACAGCTTGAGGAAATAATTTTTGGGGAAAGAATGCCCAAATAACAAACAAAGCTCAAATCCAGTAAAAGGGAATCCTGCATATGAAGTTTCTTAACTGCTGTCCTGAATGAATGCTCCAGAAGCCACTGGGGGGGCAGTGACCTGCTGGGGCTAAATGGCTAACAGCAATTTTTAAAATTCCTTAAATTTATGCCATAGGATTGTTCTTTTGTCTTATTTACTACTTATCTGGTCCCTCAAGTAAGAGACATGGGGAAAACTGTTTTACTTCTAACACGTGAGCATTTTTTACCCTCTGCAGTATGTGCATGCTCCAGAGGGCTCTGCTGCCTGCTACTTTTTCTGTGCTTGAGATGTTTGACATCTACTGTATCCTTCATGCTCTAGCTGCAACCAGCAAACTCAGCCCCTCTTTCTTCTTCTTCTCCTTCTTCTCCTTCTTCTCCTTCTTCTCCTCCTCCTTCTTCATTCCCACATGGGGACCTTTTAATTTTCTTTATTTCTGTACTGTGAGCCCATTGTTTTCTTACCTCATACTGTTTGTGTTGCTCTGCCTTCTGTACCTGCCTCTTTGAGATTTGTTTTGTCCGAACAGCCTTGGTTTGTGACACAAAGCATGAGATGAGTCAGACTGAAAGTGCAGTTAGTATTTAGAATTGAAATAAGGAAGTCTTTATCACTAATGGGATCTGGAATTATAGGGGGTTTTTTTATAATACTTGTAGGTTTTTTTGATAATACTTTGAGTTTTTGAAAGAAAATTCTGTTGGGGAGCTCAGCTGACAACAATCCACCCAAAGTTTTTCAGTACCTTCTATCTGACAGTTTAGAAATATCCACTTCAAACAATGAATTTAAACATTCTGAAATATTTCCAAAATGCTTCTCTTATGGAGCAGGAAGACTTAGCTGCATCTGCTAAAGGATCTGCTGTTGCGATGGAAACTTGGATGTGCCTCAGACAGAATTCTGTCGCTGGCAATTGACATTGTCACTGTTGCAGAACAGAGTTCTTTAGTGGATCAAAACATTTAATCATAATTTTTTGCAAAATTCACTCCAAATACTGAAGGATGCCTATGCAAAAATTTTACTAACCTTGCTTCTTCAGAGACTGGGAAGAGGGTAAAGTGTCCTCCTTTTTTTTTCCCCCCTGCCATGTCCTCCTAGAAATATTTAAATAATGAGATTCAATAATAGGAACTAAATATGATGCTTAAACATACAAGAAGGAATTAAAGAGAATATTTAAATGTGAAAATTGTATAACCAAACAGCTCCCTATATACTGCTCCTTGTCATCCAATAACAGGACACTCTCATTTAGTTAGTTTACTCTTAAACCTCAGAGCTTGATGAATTGTTCAGAACCTGTTTCTAAGGGATGAGTATTTCAAGAACAAAGAAAGAGCATTCTACCAATTTGGAAAAACAGAATTAAGTGACTTTTTATGATATTTCCAAGACACATGATAAAAAACCGAATAAATAAAATATCCAAGTAACACTTTAATGGAGAAATTACATAATTTACATAATTAATGAACAAATATTCTTTAAAAAGTGAGTGATTTTCAATTGCATGTACAGGTAAGAATGGGAATTGGCTCTTTACCAGCTTAAATGCAGCAAAAGTGATCCATATTCAGTGTATCCTATCTTTGACTTGCATAAGATATTTGGTTTTTTTTTTTTTTTTACTTTATTTGTTTTATACAGATTTTCAAACATGGTAACAAATTATACTTACTTCTTCATTATGAGGAAATAATTTTATGTTTGCTTTCCATACAAGTCCATGAATTAGATCAACAGCTAAGGGTCATTCTATTCAAAAATTTACATTTCTAAGACTATTCTCTAATTTGATAGCTACTTACAAGGTTTTATTATCCGTAGAAAATTGGACTCCAGAATTTTTTTAATTAAGTTTTCTTATTCTTTATCCCAAAGTCTTTCTTTCCCCTCTTATTGATGAGAAAAAGCAAACAGATATCAAGAAATTGATCTTTGAGAGATTCTACCATGTCTGATACACACAAGTCCATTACAAATAAGCAATCAGCTCATAGAGGATGAGAATGGTGATAAGGAGGTGAATGTTTCCTCAGCGCTCTCTGCAGGATCTTCTGTCAGCAGGCCAGGGGTAAAATGCATTTACAGAACAGTAGGAGAGAAATCTTACACCATCACAGTGTGCTCCTGGCGAGTATTCAACTTTACTCACTCATTTGCTCCCCACCTGGAAACTCAAATGAAAAAAAAAAAATCATTTCAAGCAATTTTGTATTTTTGCCTGATTGAATCACATAGTGGAATGTGGGAAGGCAGAAGAAGTTCCCTAGTCTCTGCCTGCCTTGCTTATCAATGCCCAGAAGAAGATGTAGCAAGAAGTTTCAGGAGAAAAAACAAGCTCATGAAGTCTGTAGGTAATGCAGAATGTTTTGTCCTGGGAGTATGGGCGTTGAAGGCTAGGGTCAACAAACAGGCAGTGCCTTAGATTGAAACATCCTTCATTCTAAATTAATCACAAGATTTGTTTTAATTACCGTCTGTAAAATGCTGCCACTTCCATTTTAAGGCATACTCAGCAGTGATGAATATGTGGCTCTTGATATGTTGCTCCAGTTCCAATTTATTAGACTTTTCTTTCTATTTTTATTGCATTACAGAAACTCAACTTACTGTATGAAAGTGTCCATTTCTCTGACGGTGGGTGAAAATGACACTGGACTCTGCTACAATTCAAAGATGAAATATTTTGAAAAAGCTGAACTTAGCAAAAGCAAGGAAATCTCATGTCCTGAAATTGAGGATTTTTTGTTTCCGTTTAGGGAGCCTGAAATTCTGTGGTATAAGGTAAGGAATGCAAGGGATTTATACCTTCAAATGTACATTATGCAATGTTCTTATGATTCTCTTCATTTAAATGTGTTATGAAGCTTGGTTTTTTTTTTAATTTTGTCAAGAAAAGACAATAGAAACAATGGCAGACAAGAATTAACTAATTGAGAAATTCAAATGTTTCCTTTAGTAAACTGTATGAGAAGTCTATGTATGCTTTACCTTAATAAACAGCTTAATTTTGCAGCATAAAATTCAGCAAATACTACCAAAAGTTCCATTTCTACATATATATTAAAGTTATATTTGCAAATATAATTTCACTGCTTTTATCAATAACATTATTTCAATATTGTGTTATATTTTCTAGATCATTACTTAAGGGCCAAGTTCTTGCAAATAGTGTTGTTGAATTAATTATGGTATACAAGACTGTGCTACCTAAAAATTAAAATTTTGTGGCCTGGAAATATAATGTCCAAATTAACAGATAGAATATCTAAGACAGAAGAAGTGTAGACAACTATTTTCATTTTCTCATCTTGGATTTTGTGTATTTAATAAAATACGTTTTAAGATTAAGAATATGTCTTTTCTAGGTACAGAGATTGTTTTCAAAAGAGATATATAGCATCCTTATTTTTTCTCATTCTCACCTTCTGTTTCTCTACATTTTTTAATTATAATATTTTTTAAAAATTGAATTTTAAAAAAAATTATTCCCTGCAACCTGAGCTGCTGGTAATATAAAAGTCATAGATTGCAGACATATGTGTCTAATGCTAAATAAGTAAATTAAATACAAGCAACTCAGTAAACCAATGTCAAAAAAAAACTACCAAAGGAATCAACTCCCTTTTCTAGTCAGAGGCATAAATATCAAATTAGGTGATACAATTAGTTTTAACCAACATCTAAATAGGTTGGATTTTTACAAATTTAGTTTCTATACATTTATATCTAGCCTGGTCTCTTGCCTAGACACCTTTACTTTGGGCAGCATTGTCCACAGTGGTCCATTTTAAGTGTAAGAACACAATCCCTTAAGTTTTGTATTCTCTTTAAACAGGAATGCAAGTCAAAGACATGGAGATCAAGTATTGTGTTTAAAAAGGACACTCTTGTCATTCGGGAAGTTAGAGAGGATGACATTGGAAATTACACATGTGAGCTAAAATATGGATTCTTTGTTGTCAGAAGAACTACGGAGTTGACAGTTACAGGTAATTACAGTCTCTTTCTATCTCTTATATTTAGGAAAAAAACCCCCACTGAACATTTTAGTTCAAGTTGTGTGACTTTGAGTGATACCATTTGCACACATCTTTGCTGTGTACCTAGGTATGAATGGTTGATTCATTAAAACTGTCCTGAATACTTCACAGTGGTATCTGTAATACCTTGGCAAGTCTTTGACAAGAGTTTTGTTCTGTTCCAAAAGCCTGTGGGCAGACTTTTTTTTTTTTTTTTAAGTGGAAAAAGTGGTCCAGGTGAAGGAGCAGGTAAATTCAGAAAGCATATCCTCTTACAGAAAAAAAAAATGCCTATCATATTTTGTCATGATTAAATTACTTGGGACATAAAAATACCTGTAGCAATAGCTCCTTGGTACAAGCTCTAATTGTCTTTGGACATGAGAACAGCTGTGGCCACAACCCAAGAGTAGTAGCTCTGTCCCAGTGAGTACATTTCAAGTCTTGAGCACTGCATGATGAGGGACAGGTGCATTTTTCCTTTGTTATTCTCTCCCCACTTTCTCTAGCTTATAGTTCAAGAACTTCCTGATCTCAATCATCATGCACTGTGATTACAAATTTATCTATTTTTCATTAGTCTGATTATTTTTTTAATCCATTTAGTCTTGGCTTCAAAAACATTTTGAAGTATTAAGTTCCACATAGTAATTATGTGACAAGAATAAACTCTATAATTCAGCAAACAGCAATTGCATAAGATGTATTTAATATAACCTGCTTTTAAAACTACCACATCAATATTTAAAATCCATTAAGAATGAAAACAAAATATATATTGTAATAGTAGCATCCACAGCAGCAGTAAAATGTGAGGAATGGTCTACTGAATTTTCAACTCCTCACCAGACCTCTAACCTCCATTTTACAATTATGTAAAACACATAGCTGAACATACATGTAAGGTAAAAAATGGGCTTTTACAATTATAGGATTACAATGGTAGGCAGGGTACATCATGATCTACATAATGCTGTGTAATTACACAATATATTTCCTAAAAGAAGGCAGAATGAGGATTTTTCTGGCAAATTAGAAGTGAACTAGATCCATATGGTTGACAAATAATCTTGTATGTATAAGTTCTTGCACCTTCAAAATATCTAGTAAACCAAGAAAAATCTTCCATAATAATTATGTGGGTTGTTCTTGATCCTTTTTTTTTGTATCCAATATATAAATCTGAGGCACAGCAGCAACTAGTAACACACTTATGTTAAGCATTAGGTTGAATTGCAACAGTTTTCTTTAATGGTGAAAAGTTTCTTTTCTCATTCACTGTATCCCATTTTCCCTCTGCATTAACAGAAATTATGGTGAATTAGGGAATGCAATTTTCTACTGTTGGATGTGCCTGGAAATCATATTGTTCATGTTGTTTTGGGAGATTCAAGTAATCAATCATATTTATTTAAACTCAATAACCAGGATCTCTTTGTTGTTGTACAACAAATTGATTTATTTGGTCAGTACAGATAGGCAATTACTGTCAAGTGATTAACCTCACAATAAACATCCATATTCTCGGTTTGATTGACTCTGATATAAAGAAAGTAGAGTAAGATTCTTCAAGGGTATGATTTATACCAGAATAATGTCAATTATCTTTTGAAACATTTGATACCTGGATTTCAAAAATGTGTATTTACTGCATCTTTAAGTGATCCCTTCTGTCCTTTTGATTGGTGCTCCACTGCACAGCAGTACTTCAACAAGCTCAGACTGACAGAAAAGAAAAAGAAGAAAAGCATTGGAACCAGATTCATGCTACTATTTGTAGGAATAGTTTTAAAAAAATGTAATTCATCACTTGTAGTGTAGGTAGGAGTTCAGTATTTAATGTTTAACTAGACAAAGACAGAAAAAGACTTGGCTGATTTTGATGTGCTAAAAATGAATGAATTCACAGGGAGGGAACTATTCAATTTCCACCTCTGCAAATCCCAGCAGATTTAAGGACAACCTCCAAATTAGTAAATTCCTTTAGTAGTGCAGTGGGTCTTCATGTAATCTTTATAATATTATGTGAATAAACAGAATAAGCAGATAGATTACTCATAATACCAATTTTTTTACACCTATTCCTCACCACCTCTTCTTTCCTGGCAACTGTGGACAGTCACCACTCAAGGATTCCCTTCCTTTACCTACACGATGAATTTTTCATAATTGTTGTCTCATTTAGGGAAACCTGATGGTCTTACAGACCATTAACTATGGATGCAATTATAAACATGTTCTTTTCAGTATTGGTGTGGTATATTCCTTTTATAACCTTCGTGCTTCACACCTTAAATAACTGTGTGCTTCATAGTGAAACATGGAATGGCTGGTATTCTGATTTATCACTAAAGTTGAAAAATAATAAGGGAATCCACACATTTAGAAAAAAGATCAAACTCACTTAATAGGCAGTATCTATCTCATCCAAGTACAGCAGTTAAAAACCCCTAAGCCATGGAAAAATATAATTTCCTTTCTGTTTAAAAAATGAGAAAAAAAATTCCCCCTTCTTAGCTTAAATTATAAGCACTCAATGTCACCTTGGGTACACCTTTAAAGTACACCTTTAGAGTAATAACTATTTCATGGCTTACTTTTTTGTTTGTTGTTTTGGGGTTTTTATGGGTTTTTTTTTTCTTTGATCTTAATGGAAACTTTTTGAAACTTTTGAAGATCTGTATCTCACACTGAAGAAATATAAGTGATTTGAATCAATTTCTTTGTTGTTCTGAGATGGCACCTAGAAATTCCCTGTTTTGCAAAACAAAAACTATATTCTGATTATTTTAGCTTGTAAGTAATAAAAATATTCACATAAAAAACATAATTGGTAGATTTTTTGGGTTGTGGTTATGCAATTATACATTCTACAATGTCCTGCAATGTACAAAGTCATTTGTAGGCTTTTATAGTTCAGATTAGCAGGTTTTCTTTTAGGTGTGGAATTTTAATTAAGGCATTCCTGCTGTCTCTGACATAATTAATTAAGAATGTTTTTTAGTCTTGGGAAAGAATCCTATTAGAAAAGTACAGTGTTAATTTAGTCATAGTGCACAACATGGGTCAAAAATTCTTTCCTTCAGTGTTTTATTTTATTTAAATATTAAGTTTAACAATTTTTTAATTTTTTTTTTTTTTATTTATAGTACTAAGACATTTGCAAACCCTTTCTGCTTTTGAAGGGTTTTCTTCAGGTCTAATGAAGTCCAGCCTGTGTCAGAGAGAATATACCCATCCCCACTGCAATAACATATACAGTGAACATCTTGAACATCATAAAGCAAACAAACCCCATCAGCCTTGCAGATGGAACTTTACTTATTCTGTTTAAGTTTTAAATATTAGAATAATTTTTCCATTCTGTCAGAAGCAAGAAAATGTTATTCCTTGCAGATGGAATCAGAGCTAATCAGTAGGTTTTTAATCCTGAAGCCTTTCCTCAGAGATTCCCTTTGTTTTCTTTATTCAATGATTAGACCCTGAGAAGTTCCCTTAGAAACAGCTCCAGCTGGAATGAGCACAGTTTTAGATTTACAGATGTTTACAATCAAGCTATAGGAATAATAAATTGTCAGAGTAATTTTCTTTATTATTTAAATTCAGCCTGCTTGGTTTAACAAATTACTCTTTTCTGTCTTCAACCCATTACTTTTTTCATCTTTAGGTTTTTTTAGATAATAAAAAAAGGAATGCATTTTTTCTCTATTATGCTGTAGTCAACTCTTAGTGCTGTTTAAAGTTTGGTTATATCGAATAAGCTTTATCTCTTTTGCTTTCTGACAGATTTAGTCCTCATTAACATAACGGGAAATCTTAAATGACCACATGTATGTATGTATTTTTAGAGCTGAAAAGATTTTATATACAGCTAGCCACCATATATTGTGAACAAAAAACAAAAAAAATCCTGAAAGAGGACACACATGCACACATACTTTGAAGGTTATAGCCTGCTTTAAGTGGTCTGTATTTTAACTGTGTAAGATGAAATGTTCTCCATTTTTTCCCCAAAAAAGTTGGCTTCAATTTCTTCCAGGTGTGTGGCTCTTTCACATTCCATACATCAGAATGCAGAGAGGTGCTGCCACAAGTATGTTCCTCTTTATTTTTAGCAGCTGCTAGGTGAGAAAAGTATTAAAGAAGAAAGAGAGTTGTTTTCCAAGCATTTAGAGATTTAGCACAGACTCTGCTTGGTTTCTGAAGTCAATGACTGGTATGAACCATATTGAATGCACCCAGTGACTACTTGATTCAGCTGATCCTAATAATTATCAGAGCTGACGTTCATTCTTTTGTTCATCATTAACTTAATTCAATTCCAGAACATACTCAGATAGAAGTTCTATTTACCATTATTCTGTGCAAAGACTAATAAAATATAAAGCAAACAATAGACTCATTATGAAAGCAGCATGTTCAAAATACTAACCTAGCATTTTAAAATGCATAAAATCCTGTAAGTTTAACACAATTATGGCTGAAGAGTGGGATGATTTTTTGTTTTGTAAATTAGAAATGAATGATTTTCTTTTATAGTGCAATCATTTTAATGCACCTGAAAACAAGGGTCTAAATTAATTTCCTGTGTGTATTTGAGTAATAATAATCAAAACATTATGTGGATGTTTGATAAAATGTTCTCTATAAATGCTTATTTAACATATTTATTGTAAATGGGTTTAGAGGGTCATTCAAAACCAGCCTTATATGAAGACAGCAATGAGCAATACTTTATGTATTTTACTTCAAAGGAAGTGAAGATGATGTAATGTACTCTATAAATTGAAATTGATGAATTAGAAAACCAGCTTCAGCATTTTGACAAAGAGATGCAAAAAATTAAAGGTAGAAAAAATTCCAGACCTTCAACCTTGCTGCTGGTGACCTTTTGACATTCTTCCTTTGTCATATGCTGCTCACAAAGACCAGTTTTAATTATTAGAGATGGTTTTTATCATAGTTAGGGTAGAGAGAAGATCCTCTAGAAGGTAATTCAAAGAAGTAGGCAAAGCAGGGTGGTCAGATGAATAAAGACCTGATGAATAATTTGTTCCCTTTGGGTGATGTGTTTATGTGCTCATCATTCTGGACAAGGTTCTATTTCATGCACAGGATGCTGCTCTCTTTCTGTTATTTATCAAAAGTCCTCCAAAATGTGGCCACTAGTAGTTGATGATGCAGTCATGACTTCTGCTGGAGTCCTGTACTCCCTGTGGACAACACAGTGACAGCAAAAGTTAGGGGGATGTTTCAATAATTGTTAAGAAATAGTAGGAGTCTTAATCCATAATCACAGTGAAGATTTCCACTTAAATTAACAAATTAGATGTTATGCAAGAGCTGCATTACCGTGCATACTGCTGTTAAATTTACAAGAATTTTGCTTATTTCTAAGTGTTATTATACACTTAGAAATAAGCAAAGTATGTCTTTTTAAATTTATACTATTTTTTCCTGAGGATTTTTTTTTTCATTTTGGCTTTGTGTGTAATGCTAAAGACTAGTGTAAAATAATAAGTCCAAAAAAATTTGGTTTTCTACATCAGATGAGGGAAAAAAATAGGGAAATGACATTTCCAAAATGGAAGTTTGTTTGTGTGAGTCAATTTCCTTTTCTTCATGAGTCGTAGGAGAATACTAAAATAAAAACAATGTGAATGGATGTTGCTACCAGGATCATTGTTTCAGTTTAGTGTAGTGAAATTCTAAATTCTACAGAGAAAAAGAATTTGCAGACAAAAGTTTATCACAAAAATGTGCTAGTGACTACTAAAGACATAAAAGACTTATAAACGTGTAGCTCAATAATACTCACAAAATTAAATAAATCTGTTGTTAAGGCACCCAAGATGCTTGTAAAACAACCTTTTAAAAAGTACATAAATTACACTGAGTGCTAACATTTCACGTTATTGCTATGGAATCAGCAGACTTCATTTTACTTTTACATTCCCCTAGAGTATGTTAAATCCACCAATACTGTCCTAACTGAGCCTTTGTCATTTCCAAAGCTTTTCTTATACTGCTTTAGATATTTTTTACATACAGTGGAATCTTCCAGGATTGTATTTTAATAAACCAGAGTATAAAATGTACCAGTATGACTGCATAAGGACCTTGTGTTGCCCCCATCCCAAAAACCATCTCTACACATTCTTAAAAATAGTCTACACACAATAATGACTGAATATTTAGGATTAAAATGGGGACGATTTTTCCAATGCTTTCAGTGTCTTTCAAATGGCTTAGGCAAGTTCTAAACTCAGAGCTACTAAGCAAAATTATATTGGCAATACATATGTTCAGAGAGAAATTCCAGACAATACATGTACCTGAAATCATTACAATTGTTTTTAGAAGAAGAAAAATTTTTGTTTACAGAAGGAAAGGAAAGAAGCCTCATTTTAACTGCAGCAATATCACATGGGGAAATGCATGTTAACAGAATAGTACCCTAAATGTATTAGAATTGGAACGTATCTTTTATCAATTAGAATGTATCTAATATATGTTCCTCTATATTAAAAGAGTAACTTCTCTTAAAGAGTGTTGACGTCCTCAGAAATATTGTCATCTCCCATTGACCAACCTGCCAAGGAAAAAAAGGGCTTTTTTATTCATGTTGTTGTCTCATAGTAATAATAAATTACCCAAAATGTTATAGTATATAAACAATAGAAAAACAGTGCATATCAAACTTAAGAAACAAGTTTTACTTAGAATTTTATTATTACAAGTGTGAATCAAGAGTGAAATCTTAGTTTCTCTGAGATTGGTGTCCATTTGCCCATTGACTTAAAGAGTCAATATTTCATCTTTTGACTTTCTGGTTTTGAAATATCAAAACTGATGTTAATTTTGAAAATTGAAGTAAATTTTTAAAAAATCCAGCTCTGCAAATCACCCTGATATTCTATTGTTTATTCTGTCATGCAATTTCTTTCAATTCATGAAGTAAACAATTTTATAAAGGTAATTTAAATATTCTTTCACCATGCTTTAGTAACAGGCAAAATGCATGGTAGCTGCATAGTGACCCTCCAAAACAGGCTGAACAAGAGAATAATTTTTTTTTACCATAATAAAAAGGAAAAGCCTGCCCATCTATTTCTACATGACTATAAAGTACAGATTTTAATTCTGAATGTCTAGTTCTGGAACTATAGTTCCTCCCAGTGTACTCACTTTGGTAATCAGTTTGTTTCAGTCCTTACTGGAATAAATTTAAGTGAAACACCTACTGACTTACTGGAAAAAATAGAACTAAAATTCAGCAGACAAGAAAACTACCTCTAGGGTACTTGATCTGAAAAGTTTAAAAATTAAAGATATGTTAAAGGGAATATAAATTACTACATCAAAATTGTGTAATTATTTAACTTTTGATGCTTTACTTTTCTATGTGAGAGCTTAATATAGGAAAACAACTTCACTTGTGAACGTGGTAACACACAATAATTGTTTGAATATGAAAAAGAAATTTGAAACAGCAATGACATTTTGCCATTTCTATAACGCACTTTTTCCTCTTGCTTTGGAGTATTATATTCACACCCAGAACTGGATTAATTTAAAAATATTAGATATAACTTCATAGAAATATGACTGAGGATTGATATAAATCAGTGAATTTCCTCCACATTCTTTAAACAAAGTGAAGATGGAAGAACTAGAGTAGAAAGATGCCTGTGAGTTTTCTCCCTTTCTAAATCATTCTGTTTCACCTCACTGCATTCTTCCCATGTTCAACAAAAGGATTATATTTCTCCAGACACTCAATATGACAACGAACATTTCCAGCCCTTAACAAGCCCTTTGTGGAGCTACTAGTCCCACAGCATAATTTTACTCAAGTTGTGGAAGGTTTATTTATGGTGGATACATGACCTGTTGTGTGCTTTTTTTTTCCCCTAGAGGTAAGACTCCTCTCACCTAATATTTATACCCACTGGCATATGAGCTGGCTGCTCCTCCTGGCAATTCCATGGTGTGACTGATATCCTCTTTATGCCAATGCGTGGAACATCAAATGAGCTGAGCTTTACAGAATTCCACTTCCATCTCTTAACTGTCCAAGAGCTTTAGTTGACAAACTTAAATGTAGATTTATAATACAGGCTTCTAAATCACATGAATCCTACTTTAAGGTTTCACGGTTGTTATGGTTATAACCTTTGGAAATGGCAAGCTGGCTCTACACTATATTTCCTTGTTATAAAATAAGTGTAAAATTTCATGTCAGCTTTTCAAAGCAGACAAGTACAAATCTGTAGTGTAAATATTATTTGTTTTTTAAACAAGATGTACACCTGGGGGAAAAAAAAAGTGCAAGCTTTTGGATGTACAAGGTTGTCTTTGAATCTCAGGGGCTTAATATAGCAGCTGGTGTAATAAAATATATTGCTTGTACCTTGATATGTCTAAAACAACATTACTGTTATTATTTTTCATGGTATTTAAGTTTTCTTAGGTTGGAATCACAGCATGCATTTCTTTAAGCTAGCTGCAGTGTGCAAAATAAGTATAGGGTTTTTTATTAAAATATTTCCGTTTTGATTAATTTTGGCAGTTAGAATAAACTGTTCTGCATGGTGTTACTCATGTAACACTGAGTTTCCCCTTTTCATTTTGTTCTTTATTTGAATATGATGATTGTGACTACAAGAAAACTGGAAGCTTTCCTTTTATACTTCACTCTTCTCAATTCAACACAAACTAAATATAAAGAAAAACGAATCCTCTTTGAAAACAAAGGTTTTGCTTTGAGAGCTGCAGTAAACAGAATAAATGTTTTATTATAAGGCAGGTGGGTTACGATGCTTCAGTGTAGAGATGGTAAATTTATTTTAAGCTCCTATTTCTGTTCAGTACTTACACATATCTTCTAACAGGACATTTTTAGTGTTGCTATCAATAGTCTCTAATGCCCAGCTGAGTAAAGAACTGAGGAGAGAGGTGATTTTTGTTTTCTTGTCATATAGCTCTGCCAGGAAACCTTGTCTCTTCCATGCACAGTCAAGTGAGAAGTGCAACTTGCCATGAACATCTGGTTCCTCCAGAGCTTTGAGCCTAGCACTAGAGCTCAAGCACCATCTGCCTCATGGCTGGACCTGTTCTAACATGAGCTGGTTAGACCCTCTGACTCTTTGCGTTTTCACTGAAAGGTTCCTATCTTTGTAAGCTGCAGTTAGTAATTGCCTCTCAGTTTGTGATTTTGGTGGCCCAAGCCATTCTTTCTCAAATCCTCTTTGCCCAGCCTGCCCCATGAATGCACAAACCAGCCACGCATTTTGGGTCTTGGTGTCACATCTAAGAGCGGCAGCAGCAGGAGGACCTTTGCGGGGCCACACTGCCTCCCCACAAACACTGCTCTGGTTGTTCCTGCCCTCCAGCAATCCAGCCATCTGCCCACCCCATCCCGGGCAGAACTCGGGTAGCGGCAGCGGAAGAGCCAAATCTTGGGAAGAAAGGCAGCACAAAAATAATCCCCTGAGAGGGAGGGAGCAGGGGGCACCGCTCCTGTGGGGCCAAAGCGAGCACCTTCCCAGCTGGCCACAGCCTCCAGTCCTGCAGCCACCCCTCCATGCAGCAGCAGAGCCTTGCTGGCATCCTGTTTTGAATTTTTAGGTGTTTTGTTCCTTGAAAACAATTCCATTTGTTTTTGGAATTTTTGAGCTAGCATTCAGAATTCAAAAATCACTCATGAATAACGAGGCAAAGGGCAAAAAATGCGTTGTGATAAGCTCATTTAAATAGAAATAGGCTCATTCTTTTGTGTGGGTTGCATATGCTTTTTTATTCTTTTAATTTAATATCTAGATTTTTATGAGTAAATTCGGTTTTCTGAGGAGCTACTGTGACACCACCAGGAAAAACGAAAAATTAAGGCTAGGTGAACTGTTTGTTATTTTTGTACGGCTAGCCCTGTCTAGACTTTTTGCTTACATTTGAGCAGTGACAGTTTATTAGGATGAATGGGAGGGCAGGAATAGAGATTTAGGAAGTAAAGACACTTGCAAAATGTGGATAATGTGACATTTAGCAGAGATTATGTGATCACAAGAGGAAAAGCATTTATTATTTTTCCTATTCTCATCCACAAATAAAAAGCTGTACACTTAATAAGAAATAGTCCTATGCAGCTATTTCTCTTACTAACAGAAGCTCCAAAAACTGAATAAAAATACTTGAAAGATCTATTCTGGCTTTTGAAAAGTCAAGGACATTTCAAAATGCTTTTGCATGTATTCTGTAATGTCTTATTCTAATATATTATAAATGGTAGTTGGCAGATTACATCTCATATTTTCAAAAGCTAATGTCTGTACTGTTCTGCTCTAGATATCTTCTTGTCTATGTGGTTCAAAAACATCTTTGTGATCTGTCAGAGTCGTTTTGATATGCACATAAAGCTGAGAGAACAAGGATTTATAAACTCCACTCGAAAGACATACAGGTAGAAGTGCCTGCAAGGGGGTGGACAGAAAGCATAAAGCACTGAAGGTGTCTTACTTTAGACTATAGCATAAATAAATTTAAATAAAATATTATAAATGCAAGTTCAAGGTCCTGTTTTTACTTAATAGTTCCATAAGTCACATGATAACCGTCAGTGTTGTTTTTTTATAACCTGTCCTTTGAAAACAGCGGTTCTTAAAAATGCTACTTTATTAAAAAAGAAAACCAGTCCAAACAAGATGAATTATGGGAGGGTTGGGCGTTACAGACCAAATTAAAAGACTTTCATGACTTGAAAATTTTCTTTCCATTTTTGAATGTATGGCAAAGTCACTCTTCTAAGAAAACATGAGCTGATCTGGTTCTCTTATTAAACTGAGTGCTTCAGTGTATCAAAGGGCAGAAAACTTGCATTAACTTGATTAAAAATACTATACAGAGTCAACAGAAAAATGACAAATTTAGTTTTTGAATTTTAAAAGGATTTTGTGGGCAGAAAGAAGAGGTTTTTTTAATAAGTTAATTGTTGCAGAATGAATAACTACATGTGTGAAAGGTCCTTGTAGCTCCTGCTCATGTATATTATGGCAGAGGAAATAAAATTAGTAGAGTAAGAAATGCAATTCTGATTCAAAAACTGAATTGGAAATGGTCTTATTCTTAATTAAGAATTCTTCTTAATTCTTGTTTGTTTATGGCAATTGATGACATCTAGTTCAATTAACTGAATTACTGTTAAATTTTCAGGATGTGAATTGCACCTTCAACATGCATAGAAAAGGGTATTTATTCTTTTAGAGGTCTTTTAGCATTGTCAACAAGTTAGGAAGGAAAAAAAATTATTTTGTGCCATTTCAGCCATTAAAAGAGGAGCTAACCCAGTGCTAAACCTGTAGTCTGTAAGGGATTTTGAGAAAAGAAAAAAATAATTTCTACTGGATTGGTGGGCTGTTTTGTTAAAAATTTGAAAGAGGGTGAAAAGTGAACTAATCCACAGCTAAGAGACATTTGGTGATTTTTTACATATTTTCATAAAAGCAATAGTCACAATCCTATTAAGATCAGTTTTACCTCTTGTACCTTTAATTATAAATATTTAAGTGTTTTAATTTAACACATACACACAAACATTCATTAAATTTGAATGGAGTTTGCTGACTGCCAGTCAACAGAAAGAAATCTCTTATCAGAGGAGAGGAGAGGAGAGGAGAGGAACACAAAAGTTGTTTTTGTGGATTTTTTTGTTTGTTTTGTGAGGAAAAAAAAACCCAACAGTTTTAGAACTGCTTAGCTGCATGTGACCTTTACCAAATTTTGAGTAACATATTGTTTAAGAAATATATGGAACTTTCTGCCCTGGAAGGAAAATGCACTTTTAACAAGAGAAAGATGATTTAAAATCCTGCTATGTTTTTAGGAAGTTCTTTTATGAAATGAGAGGCAGACTTTTAATTTCTATAGTAATACACCAACTCCTTTTCCTAAATTAGCTGTGAATTCAAGGCAGCAGAATAGCTGTGGATAGAGCAATTATTTAAGACAAAAATATATTTCTTTCTACTGTGCACTGGGAGCCTGGGAAGACTGCAACACATTTGTGGTGTACAGAAGAAAATGAATATGCAAATATAGAAGGAGTAAGGGGCTTCCACCAGTAGAGATAGGAAAAATACATATAGAAAAGACAGTGATTTCTTTTTTTTCTACAGGAATCCTAGTGTAAATGCAACTATGATTTTCCCTGCTGTGGGATTCTGTACCATTTTTCACAAGATAGTATTGACACTAAAAAGATAGTATTGACATTTAATTGCCAACTAAAGACTGGTGAGGTAGTCAGAAGTTCTGAATATATTTAAATGAATACAGTTGTATCTGTCATGAATGGCTGCTATAATCACAGCTTTTAAAACCCACTGTTGGCTTCAACAGTCCATGGTACAATGGAGCTCTTCAGAACTAGAATAGTTGTTGACATTCCATTAAAGAAAACAATAGGAGTGGAATGAATATGCTTAGATTTCTTTTTACGCTGTACAACTGATTTATAAAAAGAAATAGCAGAGGGAGAGAAAAACAAGACAAACTACTGTGAAAAGTAATTAAAGATATTAATAACTGGGAAGGATAAAATACTGCTACAGCTAAAGTAGAGAATATTTGCCACTATTTAAACTATTACATGGATTTTTTAACATTGAATATCATTATATCATTAGGATTGTCATTGCTATCGCACCCAAATTTGTTTCTAATTTCTGTTAAAAAATAAGGATATGTAAGGTTTTAAATTGATCATTTGTGTACCAGCAGGCTGTATAGCAACTGTTATACAAGATTTGTTCAGTTTAAGCTATACATATTTAGATTCTAACTGCTGAGAAGTTCAAAGGTGGTAGATTTTTAGTTAAATTTTTGCGTTATATATTTCTATTTAAATTAGCTGGTGATGAATGTACTCTACCTGAATCTCATTGAAATGATGTTTCATGAAAGTTTGCTGCCCAAGTTTGTATAGAATGTTACAGTGAAAACATCAGCAAAAAACAAATCTAGACATCCTTTACTTGTTTAAAAAAAATCATGATTTCCCTCTCCCCCTCCAAAGGGTAGCTCTCAAAATCATTTTAGAATTTATATGAAATACGTTGAAGAGCTTTGCCTTTACCTGTCAGCTTTGCCTTTACCTGTCATCATGAAATACTTCAACTGCAGCATGCAGCCTTTTCCTGTTTGAAAACCTTTATAACTGTTGTGCTCATTCTAAGGAATATAGAAAGTGAGAGGCTCCAAATTGCCTTTGAAGCTATTACTACATAATCCACAGCATGATGTTCCTTCACTTGCTTTGTTGCTTTTATTCTAGAAATGGCATTATAGCAAAGTAAACAACACTATCAAATATATAAACCTATTTTTCTCCCTCCCTAAAGTTATGTTAGCTACCTATACAGACATTTGAGAGATATCTTTGCATCCTACGCACAAATGGTAAACAGTACTGAAATATAAATGCATAAATAATATTAGAATAGGTTTGTAAAAAACTAAATTAATGTTTAATATGGCACAGCCTGTGAATGCTCCTCCTCCTGCTGCACTGAGTAAAAGCAGAATGCCTTAGCTAGGAAAAATCAGAAACACCTTTAATTTTGTCTGCTAAGTTTAAGGTGGGACTTTTGCATCCACATACCAAATTGTTTTAAATAACCTTGATTGTCCTTTGAGACTTGATCCACATGCTTGGAACTTCACTAAGCATTGTTAAACAGGTTAGAGTGCAAACTGTAAATATTGAAATTGTGAGACTGAGGCAGCTTGACAACTAGACAAGCATTTAGAATTCTTCTAATCTTTTTTTCATATGTCATCTGTAAGGAAGTGAATGGTTACATTAGAAATCAAGCCTATAAAAATTGCTTGCTATCCCCTTGTTTTATTTCTGGAAAAATTATCTCTGCCTAATACACCAGGAAAAATTAATTAAAATTATTTAAAATCTCTTCTTTTTTTTTTTTTTTCAGTCATGAGCAAAGTCTAAATGGTCAATGAAATATGAATGCATAAGTAAATGAAAAAAATGTAATTTTTCCACACTTAGACTGTGTGGAAATGAAAAAATGTGGGAGGAGGAAATGTTAGAGAAGGTAGATATTGCAGCAAATGAGGCTCAAAAACTCTTAGTAGTCCTAGTGGGAATTAACTATTAGGATGTGCTGCCTGAAGGATCACAATATTCACAAAGTCTTCTCTCTGAATGACATAATTTTGTTACTTGCATAGTAGTTCCATCAGATGATGATTTTTGTGACACTGCGGAGTCGGTGAAATGTCACCCGTCTGGCAGTCATTCTTGAAATGCAGGCTACCAAAAAAAAAAAATAAAATCACATTCTAAACAGCTACTGCAATACTGCATTACAAGGTGTGTTCAGACAGTTCCAGGTTTGGAGATATTTAAAAAAAACAAAACTATAGTTTCACTGCTGCTGAATTCAAAGTCTCAGCACTCAAAATCTCTCTTAATCTCTCAGTCATCTGTACTAGATTCATGAGAAGAGGGACAAAAAGACACTAAATTCTTGTTTATAAATTAACAGGCATATCTCACTGTGGTTCCTGTCTGACAATGCCTACATCACACAAAATGGCTTTACAGTCACCAATTATTGGCACCATCTTGGGTCATCTCAGAGAAGATGAGACTCGAATGGTTTTGGAGGATGCATTATCAGCCTCATTGTTAGGCAGAGTCCCAAAAGTACATCAGATACAGGGAGGATGAAGAAACCTCTCTGCTCTGGTTTGTGGATAAAGAATTTGGTTAATGACATCACGATTCTTTGCTGCTTGGGATAAATAACTTCATTTGAAACTAAATGGTCTCTCTCTGGTTTCTAGACGTCTTTCAATAGTTTGCCTGCAGCTGATATAGAAATGGAAAAAATAACTCTTGAATGGCAAATCAAGATGTTTACTGAAGTGTTGCCTAGATTCAAATTGGGTTTGTTTGTTTGCTTGTTTGTTTCTCACACAGAAAATAAGAAAATTGGATTACCTGAATTAGAATTTAATTTAAATGTACTGATCCCTACTTAAGGAGATACCCAAATTACTCCTAGATGGTGGTCTGCCTGGGGATCAGCCAGAATTAGGCTAAACTGCAAACTTTTATGTTGAAGGACTGTGATGTATTCTGCTCAGCTTGTGCACTGTGTCAGCTTTAATATTTGTTTAACAGCATTTTTAGCTGTTGGACTTGATGAACTTAAGAATATTTTCCAACCTAAACAATTCTGTGATACTGTGATTTTATGAAAATAGCTGTGGTGTTCTCTTATGTCTCTACAAGATCCCCTCAGCCCAGCCATATTTTATAGCCACATAGTTCAGCAGCTGAGAGTAGGTATCAGTATTAGTGTGTGCACTAACTCTTGACAGTGTCCTGGATAGAAGGTGATTCTTTGCTCTGTGCATTTGAAATTCATCATTGCTCTGTCAGGATCCCAGACTTCCGTTAGTATTCTCTCAGTATTTTTCTAACTTCAAATAATATTTTGGAGGTTTAAAATTAAGTTGGAGACAGTTATCATGAAACCAAGTACTTTTTGTTTAAATCATAGATAATTGTTTTCAAATAGCAATTCATAGGGTAAAAAAACAGTATTTGCACTCAGAAAGGCAGTATTACTTCAAAATAAAGAAACAGAACCCACCAGCTAACAGGAGAAGTTAGTGATAGGCTGCTCTGCCTCTCCCAAAATGTGAAAGGAAAGCAGAACACTTGCACTCTGCTGTCAATATCATGCCCAAATTTCAAGCCATTGCTTTTAAGTTCATGGCAGCATTGCACTTCTAAAGCTCCTATCTCATCAAAACTGCTGTAAAATTTAACACTGAACTTTGCTCTGAGAGCCAAGGCAGACATTGGAATTTTCCATAGTGGTCAGCTGAAATTTCCCCGTGCTGTTACCAGTCTCTCTCCCTGCAGGATCTCAGGCTGCCCACAACCCTGCTCCTTGAAGGGGAGCTGTGCAAAATGCTTTGCAGCAGCACCCACTTGGTAATTGTCTTTCTGTCTAAAGTTTCCAGTGCTTCTAAATCAGGCAACATATCAAACTGGCAGTGAAACTGCACAATACTTGGTTGCTTGTGACTGTCAAACCTCCTGGAGTGGTGCTGGCAGGTAAGAGCTGCTCATTTCTAGCTAATCTAGATTTTTCTAGTAAGTCAAAGACAGGTTGGATGTGGCACTGCTGGGGTCAGTCTTTGCCTTCGTACTCAGTAAAATGTTCTCAGACACATTTTCCGATTTCTTTATTACAAATAGAGGCATGAAACACTTTGTGTGCTTGCCTTCCCAGTCACAAACTCTTCTGATCACATGCTGAGGGACAGAAAAGTCTTCAGATATTCACTTCAGATTCTGTAATTCCAGCTTGGTTCATAATTTTATTATGTGCCAAACAGCATTTGGACATCAGAGGAATGCATGAGTCACTCTGAATGATTTATCGAAAGACTTTTTTTTTTTTTTTAACTAGCTATTTTAAAAAAAATGTTTTGAATTAATACTGCTCTGAGTTTCATAATTGCAGACATAGAAAAGCATACCTATGAAACATGTAGAGCTACACAACAGGTAGATGCAACTTTATTTACCCAATAGGTATTGTCTGAATAATAATGCAGGCTAAAGTTCCTTCCTGGATTATCATCTTTCATGGAAAACTTTCGTTAGCCCTTCACTGACCCTCAGACCATTTTAAGAATTACGTTTCCTTCTCCTCATATGGCAGTGAAAGGTGGGTCAGATGGGACTATCATTCTGCTTTCCCAGGAGGTCAAGACTTAGTGTTAGAATCTGCCATTAGTGCTGGTTCATAACAAAAAGAAAATACCCATGGAGCAGGACTAAGCTGTCAAGAAACTCTGACTTTTTTCCATGTAAACCCTTCCTCTCTGGATCTTGCTTAACAAGGAACTAGATATTTTATGAAGCAAAAAATAGGCATGACATCCATAGAACCCTGTGTGTATACATAGATATACATGTGATAGGAGGAAGTAAAAATAAGAATAGATTGTTCAGACCAGAAACATAATTCCTATGAACACAATTTTTCCCCTAATTTTGACCAAAAGTGAATACTGCATCTTTCCTGGTCATCTCTGGTGCTAGTCATGGTACACTGGGGTCTTGGTTGCCATTTTTAATTGCCAACAATTCTCACCTTCAGCATATAAACTATCAATATCCAGTTTGTTCCAGTGATTCCCCTCACTACAGCACTGCTTTCTTGTTTAGTGACCTCCCAGAAAAATAAGAATTATGAAAATAAAATTGTTTTGCTCTGTTCTCTTATGATTTCACTGAAATAAATTTTCATGAGTCAGATTAGAACTGTGTTCACCTTAAGGACCAGAATATAATTAAACTGAAGTAGCACTCTATTGCCTTGAAAAAGGGACCGATCTTTCTAAATTTGCTTCTCAATACCTACTTAAATAAGCTTTTTAAAACATGGTATGAGCTGATTAATTAACAACAACAACAAAAAAACTACTTTAGAAAGAGACTGTGCAGCAAAATGGCCTTAGAATGAGAGCCCTATTCTTTCAAAACAGCTTATCTTTTTAGCCATTTGCAACCTTCCCATTCTTTGCCAAAAAAAAAAAATTTAAAAAGCAAAAATATAGAATGACAGAAAAAAATATATTAAATTGGAGTAAATACATTTTCTTCAACACTTCTGTAACTTAAAGGAAAAATATTTCTATTTCTGGTCCCTATGCAAACATTGTAATAAATGTCATTAACTGTGGAAATACGAAGCAGAAGCAACTGCTTGGAGGTAGGAGGGATATTTCCTCTGCATTTGGCATTTAAAACAGGTCTCAGATTGGCAAAAGCTTTTTTAGTCTGATAGGCTGCAGCTGATATAGAGATATTATCTATTGCTGAAATTCTTTCTAAAAATAATTATTATCACATAAATTCCAAGAAACTTTGTTGGGTTTTTTGTTCGGGGATTTTTTGTTTGGTTGTTTTTTGTGTTGGTTTGTTCTTTTTTAAAAAAAAATCTATTTGAATTTGAGCTAATGCTTTTATTGGAAAACTATGCAGCATGTTTTCCAAGCAGTCTCTTTTCTTTCTTTGAGATATTTTTGATATAGATTCTTTGATATATATTAAGTAATATTGACAGAGACCAAGAAAGGGGGAAAAAAGGAGCATGAATTTGTGTATAATCTTAGCTGTATTCTCAAAGAAGAGAAATGTACACTGACAAATATAGGATGGCATTAAAGGCCCCTTTGACAGCAGCCTCCTCTGTATTACTGTTTCACAGGACCTGAGAAATGATGGTTCTTTCTTCACAGTGAGAGATGGAGGTCAGTAGAGCATTTCCTCTCTGAAAAGAATTGAAAGATACTACCTCAGATACTAACACTGGTACATTGGTGTTAGTATCATAGTTTATGGCAGAAAAGCCAATTTTAGGCAGTAGGGCTGTGGTTTGGCAAGTCAAACCTCATTGACATGACTAATTGTCTCCTTATAAACACTGACATTACTGCCCAGTATGTGTCAGAATTATGGTCCAAAGCATAATGAGCCGTAGGCTAAATTGTGATTTTTAATCAGGTTTAGCTGCAAGAAGGAAGAAAAAAGTCTCATAAATTGGTTTTCTATTTTGATATCCGTGCTACAATTTCCAGCTTCCTTCGTGACGGATTTCTGTCCATCAGAAACCACTCTCTGATGGACTTCCCTAAGAAAAAGTTATTATTCATGCAAAAGAGTCTTTAAAGGTTTGTATTGATGTGAGACTGTTTTAGTTGGCACTGGAACTGCCTTATGTTTGCATCCATCAGGTACTTACAGCATATCTTGGTCCTCTCTAGGGAAATACATCTATGATCCAGCTGACTGGAAGTCCCTGTTATCACAGAGTCTGCTGCCAATAGCTGACATCACTTTGGGCTGCTACTGAATTTCAATTCTTGAGTAAATTTTAATGGGGCATGATATTTCTATTTATTATGTGCTTTCTATATTCATCGTTTTTTTACATTCCTCATTTTTCTTGTTGTCGTCCAGTCTCATCTCTTAGTTAAATCAGAATCAAAGGGTGCATTTAGATTTATTGTAATGAAAACATGGATATATGTTCTGCTTATGAAATGGTAGGAGAGCATTACATAGTGAAAGAAGAAATACAACAAAACTAGCCCACCTCTTGCTTTTAAATAATTAATTTATGGGATAAAAATGGATATATCTTAATACTGAATATCTTTATTAAATTAGTAGTTTCCAGAAGAGTAGGTGTGACGTGACTTACAGACCCAATATATTCTTTTACAAACCCAAATATATAATTATTACTGAGATACTAATTTAGTAATGCCAAAAAAACTTCTTGAAGTTTTTTTTTTTTTTTTTTTTTTTTTTTTTTTTTTTTTTTTTTTTTTTTTGTTTTGTTTTGTTTTTTTTTATCTTTGTAAAGCTTTCCTGGCATATTTATCAGTCTAACTTAAGAATGTTTCAACAAATATAATTTATTTTTTTAACCTTCTATGAGCACATTTATCAGTTTCTTAACAGACAGATATCCTGCTTGCTATGTTTTTAGCACAGATAAGAGTATTTGAGGAATTCTGAGTACTTTGGATTAAAATATAAAAAGAAAAAAGAAAAAAAAAAGAAGAAAGAAAAAAGAAAAAAGAAAAAAGAAAAAAGAAAAAAGAAAAAAGAAAAAAGAAAAAAGAAAAAAGAAAAAAGAAAAAAGAAAAGTCTTGTGTTGCAGTAGTGACTTAATAAGGAGTGGTTTCATCTTATAACTGATACTATTGACCAGGGGTACTTCTCTCAGAGCTATAAACAAATAGCATATACAAGTAGTTTTGGATTAAATGTATGTAAAACAAGATGAATAATCAGCTTTCCTTCATGTTCTCTCTCTCGCTCCCTGAACACCCAAATAATTTCAAAAAGGAGAATTGCAGCACTGATTTCCCAATAGATAGCAAACCTAGTGAACAAAACATAGATTTGTAGCCTAAGACATGAATTTTTCATTGAAGTAATAAGAGAGTAGTTACTGTGTGTATTTATGTTTTCTCTTAGACAAATGAAGGAGCTACTGAATTCTGCATCGAAGGCAAATACTGAGAAATTTGAATAGGACACATATTCATACAGAATATGTTTATTATTGGCTGCATATATCATTTAATATTTAAAAGCCCTTTTATCATGTACTGTAGCTGATGGAAATAAGCTTTCCTCTTATTTTTAGTCTTGGGAAATGGTTTTCAGTTAGAGGATTCTGGGATTTAATTACAGAACTTTTCAGAAGCTCTTGTTAAAGGTTCTAATTCTACCCTGAAAGAGTCCATATATCCACATTTGGTCTGTAGTAGTTACATAAGGAGAAATGAAAGAACTCAATGTCATGACCATGACATTTCCCAAGAATACCTTTCAGTCTTCTCTTATTTGGTGTTTAGGGAATTTTTCCACTGTTGTCTGCAATAATAGGTTTTTTTCCAAACTCTGTTTCACACGTTTTTACGGTTCTATTACCTTTAAAGCCTCCACAAGATCTTGCAGCAAGGAATTAAACTCTTGCAATGCAAGCATTGTGTGAAAAATGGTATTTTTGCTTGGTTTGAAACTTTCTTCTGTTAGTAGTTAGTGACTGATTCTATTCTAAGTTACATTGCTGAAAACCAAGAACAAAGCTGCTTTAACAGTTTTAACAGAGAGAGTTCAAAGACATGCAGGTTCTATGCTGTTGAATATTCTCGTTCTCAAATCTACAAGTATATTATTTCAAATCTTCCAGCTAAGTGGTAATGAAAAAGGAATGCATTGGTAACTCAAACCAATGAAAATACTTCATAATTCTCAGAGTTACGAACCAGCTCTCAAAAATTCTGCACCCTAGGATTTGAAGTTCCTCAAGAAGGGTGTAAAGTCAGACTTTGGCTGCTTTGGCATTCTTCAACCTGTCAGTATTTATTCCCAGCTTTACTTAGAGTGGTTCTTTATTTTAAACCCCCAGAAATTTAAGCATACAGATAAAATAGTGATCAATTTAAAATACCAATTGTGTAAGCCACTCACCTAGATATACTCCCAAAGTGTGCAGTTATCTTGAAGACACTCAGAAGAAATAAATTTCACAAAAGCACAGACAAACACACATAATGTATATGGTGGTGGTCAGTACACAGCTTTGTCTCACCTGTTTATAGCCATTGTGCCCGAAAAACACCACTGACTAATCTGAGCTGCTCGTCTGGGCTCTTGCCACTATCAGTGAGGGGCTGATGCACACCGATATGTCTGTTTCTTGCTTGCTTCACTAGGCAGACTGTATTGGTGAGATTATATCCATTCAGGGTCAGCAGAGACCACCAGTCTCTAACAACTGATGGCAGCTGAGCAGTTATAGATGAGACACAGAGCAGACTCGTGGCTGATGTGCTCAGGTGCTCTCAGCTTTCCACTACTGTTTTTCATTCTAACATTTACCTTATGTGTATCTTCATTTTCCTTTGAAAAGAGGACACAATTGTACTTCCCTTTCCTTGCTTTTCAAACAATATATCTCCTTAGATTGTCCTTTTTTACTGTGAGCTGAAGTCTCTTGCAAGTGACAATATTCTCTATCAGATATGCCGGATTTAAGGTACATAATTTTTTTCAAAAAATCATCACTTTTTCATCTCAACCTTTTTCCTTGTTGCTCCTAATCAAGAAATTAGTAGGACAGCAAACTAAATACCTAGTTACTTATAGCAAATTATTCAGGTACCTAAATATCCAAATCCACAAAATAAGCTTTCAATTGCTCACATGTAAGGATTTCACATTATTCATCATCAAATGAAGAAAAATATACCACCTTTTTTTTTTTTTAATTTAATAAAAATGGACAATGCATAGTTGTCATTAAGCAAGGCAAAAGAGGTCCGGCATCTGGACCTGCAGAACAAGTTTTTCTATTTGATCAGATTCTTCCACTCTACCCTTACTGTCATACTTGAATCTATATCAGTGTGAAACAATTATAGTGGCACCCTGGAGAGATGTAGGCCATGCACTTCTCATGTAGAGGTGCCACAGCACACAAGAATTAAAACCTGATCACATAATTACAAAGATCTTGTCATATAAAATGACTGCTCAGAAAGAATATGTTAGGCCAGGATTTGAAACTGATCAAAAATTTCCTGTGCCTCTGTTGTACTGCACAACTAGGATGAGGAGAATGCTAATAAGAAATACTCCCATCTGGTAATATGTATTTTAACCTCATTAAACACTCAGTGAATAGAGTTAGGCTTATGTCTGAAAATTAAACACTGATGCCTATAAAATATGTTTCTTGATGCAGCTAATATTGGAGAATTTCTGTAATGGAAACATTAAATCTGCTCTAAATAAATTTTGAGGCAATAGTAAAGTTTTCAAGGATTAAAAAGCTGACATATTTTACTTTTTGACACTACTTATAAACTTCTTTTATTGGTTTTGCTGCTGAATTAATATGCCTGGGATGAGAGAATTTATATTTTCTCACCAGTTTAAATTGATCATATTTTTGGACTGTAACATCATATCTCTCAGTGTTTTCTGACTACAAAATTGTAAACAGTACCAAAACATACAGAGTTTTCAGAAGCTCAGAAGGTTTAAAAATCAAAGGTGGTATTGAGAATTATTGTGCTCAAATTTGTCTCTCTCTTCACTATTTTCCTTTGCTGTACTTATTTGCATGGGATGTAATATTTGATCCATAAAGGTGGTGAGGGAGGAGTGGCTTTGAAGACTTGATGGGAGCAGAAAATTATATGTGAAGGTTTCAAAGTATCTTCCTTGTGAACCTTTACATTTACCTTTATCAGTCTTAAAGATGTTTAGATTTTAACCCTATGTGCTATATTTTATTTAGATGTAGTTCACCCGCTTTTATAACCACTGGTTGATATGTAAAAACATTGATTTTTCAGTAGAATGAAAGAAAATAATTTAGTAGACTAAAGATATCTGACAAAGAGGGTGAATTTTGGTCATTGCTCCTTAACAGTCATCTGGAGAAAATGGTACACAAAAATGAGCACAAAAAACTTAAGTTTATCAGTTTATCTTTGGTTTCTGTGGTTAACCACTGAACTCTTACTTCATATTTCCATCTGCTGTCTTCTGTAAATCTACCCCCTGAAACACTAAACAGTGGAAGTCTTTTAGTGGGTTCAATAAAATTGCAAAGACTGTTTGGATGAGTATTTAAGAGTGTCATCCTTGTAAGGAAAATACTGTTTTACAGGTTTTAGCAACAGTTAATAATTTGCTGAATTCTATTGAACTCTTGTGTGCTGAGATCAGTTAACCTGTACACATATTTTCCTTTCACCCAATAAAGCATAAAACACTGCCAGGAAAAAAAAAAATATTTGGAGGTCTCTTCTTTGGTGTCTCTGTGTAATTCCATTTCAAAACAAAATGGTTATCATCAGCTCACACAAAATATTTAGCTTAAGTGCTCCTGACTTGTAAAGCTATAACACACCAGCAGCAGAATCCCTTTTAACTCCTCACTGGTTCTCCACACAGGATTCCTTCTGTGTTTCTATGCAGCATTTTCTGAAACTCGCTGTGCCCATTAACATGCAGCAGCCTTGAGCTCCTTGCAATCCAACATAAGCAGTCCAGATTTCCAAACTCTCCTCTCAGCTTGTATAGGTCCTCATGTGAGATTAATAGGATTTCTTGAGGATCCAGCTCCTCATTAAAAGGAATAGAAAAGGTCTCTGCCCAGTGATTTTACTGTTTAATTGGTAGGAGGAGCATCTTCTGGCTGAGCTGTAAAGTACTGAGAGTAAGTTATCAGAATGTAAGACCTGTTTGGGGTTTGAATGATGTCAAGATGGCCCTCTTTCTCCAATAATTTTATAGAAGTGCAGAAGTAGTTTGGGGTTGAAATTCATTCCCTGGTATGAAATACAATAAAATGAGATGTGAGGCATACTATTATTCTGTTCAGTGTACAATATATTTAATATTCTTAAGGTCCTGTGCTAGAATTCTCATTGATTATTCAAATGAAATTGTGATATTATTTTAAGTAGAAGTCAAATGAATTACAAAGTATTTCCATTATAATATGTATTTAAATATAATTTAAATATTTTTCCTAAGAGTTGATTTATCATTATGATTACAGTTTATGTCCTTTTTAAGTTCTACATGAAAGTTGAAATTTTCAGACGACTGAAAATAGGATCAAATTAGTAGTGCCAAATGGAACTATATGTGAATTTGGAGATATTCAGTGAATCCAATATATTATGTAGCAACAAATTTATATGGATCCATTGTTGGATCCATGAACCATGAGCTGTATTATCATTTGGAGATGGGAGTTGTGACTCTTTTTTGATGACACCATCTACAGAAAATTAGTTATTTTTTTATAGAGGCCAATATATCTATTCCTGTTCTCACTGAGCATGCAGTCTCCAGTAAGAGTCTGTAATTGGTGTGATGGCTTGGGAAATAACAGCAATAGGTCCCAGAGAGTCATAAAACACTCAGCTCTACTGCTTATTTCTAAACTGTTTCCATGCCCTCCTGAAACATTACATTAAGTCATCAGTAGTCATGCTTGAATTTGACAAGTGAAATAATTTTTACTGCAGCAAAGAAATTTTCCATAAACATTATAGAAATGTTTAGCAGCAAATTTTCTACTGATAGTTTTCAAATGGTTCATCAATTTTTCCATTGTGCTTTCATTTCACTTACTCTTAATTTCTTCTTCCTTTTTCTCACTTAACTCTCCCACACAGAGAGAGTCCAGTCTGCAGTCCAGTCCGGTCCAGTCCAGTCTGCACCTGAGGCTGATGATTGCTCCAAATCCTTCAGTGGAACTTTCTTTCTTTATGTTTTTTTCATACTAATGATAACACTTAGAAGGGCATGAAATGGACACTGGACATTGTTGCCCTACTTCTGAGACTCTACATCTTCACATAAAGGGTCGAAGGGGTTCAGATAGAGCAGCACCCTTTCACCTGCTGAGTCTTCCAAAATATTCTCTGCTGGATCCACCCTGAACCAGAAAGAAAACTTCACATAGTTGATTCAATTAACCATCTAATTTCCTAAATGCATTTACAGTACTTCTTAACAGTTTTATGGTAGTTAATCCTCACAACATTTTTGGACAAACATGATGAAAGAGGCATGACTATAAGGCATGACTATAATATTGTTCTTAGATTCTTTAGAATACATCAGTACTATTACTTTATAAGAAGCATTTTCATCCCTTTATCATCCATCTTCAAATCAATTTCTTTTTTTTCTGGAAATGCTGAAACTTCTGGAATTAAAAGTAAACAAACTTTGGACTTAGATGAGGAAATGATATAAGTATTTTCATTATTTTATGTATTAACTAGTAAATACAAGTATTAAATACAGTAAAAAACCCTAAGGTATGATATTATCCATATTTTTTTACAGGGGCAAACCCATTCATCATTCACTACAAATATTCTTTTACCTCAGCAACAAGTTGGAGAAAAACACATAAACAGTTTCATATATCTTGGGACTCAATACCCGTTAAATCTTTTATTTTGTAAAGTTTTTTTTTTTTTTACTTGCCAAAAACGAATAAGTTTGAATAAATTATTACATATATAATAGCACATACAAATCAGCAGGATCTAAAGAACTTCTTCCATTGAGAAGCAAACTGAAATTAAGCTACAAAATTATGGGAGATTCACAGTAAAATGAGTGGATATGGATAGCAAAAATAGAAACTGAATTAAAGAACTTAGGTACATACAAAATATGTTGATACATTTATTTGGAAAACTCCTTAGTAAATGTTGTGGTGTTTTTACTGACAATATTAATGAATTTCAGGACCAGTTTTTACTGACAATATTAATAAATTTCAGGACCAGTTGATACATTTATTTGGAAAACTTAGTAAATGTTGTGGTGTTTTTACTGACAATATTAATAAATTTCAAGACCAGTATTTTAGGAGTGTTGCTGCTGGTTTTGGACCATACAATTAAATTGTAGCTACTTCACAAATGGATGTGACAGCACAGCTGTACTTCTTTTCTTAGACAATAAATCTCAGAAAATTAGCAAAAAAAAAATGGGCTTACTAGTTAAAGTAAGACATGACTTAGTAGAGCAAGCCCAGGGAAGGGATTTAATTAAGGATCTAAATTAAGGATCCTAACTATTAAATCGGGATCCTTAAATTAAGGATCCAAATTAAGGATCTTTAGCATCTGACAAATGAGGAGTGGCTGAGAGAATTGGGACTGCTCAGTCTGGAGAAGAGAGGGCACAGGGGGGACTTATACATGCCTATAAATATGTGATTGAGCAGTAAAAACAACAGAGACAGATTCTTCTCAGTGGTGCCCAGAGACAGATGAAAGGCAATAGACACAAATGGAAACACAGGAAATTCCACTTCAATATTAAAAAAAAAAAAAAAGATCACTATGAGGGTGGTCCCACACAAGAACAGGTTGCCCAGAGATGCTGTGGAGTCTCCATCCTTGCAGATGTTCAAATCTCACCTTGAGCAACCTGCTGTCATGGATCCTGCTCTAAGCAGAGGCTTGGGCCAGGCAATCTCCAGACGTGTCGGCCAGGCTCATCCAGCCTCTTTGAGAATATATCAGTGAACCAAACATGGTAACATGAATAGATGTGGGTAAGAATGAATGCCTCTTGAACATTGCTCTGTCCCATGCTTCCTGCCTCATTTCATTTATTTACTGGGAGGTTACTGAGGTCATTGCAAGCAAATACAAAAGGAGGTAGAAAAAGCACAAGAGTTCTGAGTTTAGGTTGTACCTCAAAGTTTTATTCCTTTTTTACTTGGTGAATTCTTTACCAGCATTAGTAGCCATATACAGGACAAATAGGATTTCAATGTCTGACAGGCTCATTCAGAAAATGTCACGTTAACTTGACTGTCAATATAATAGCTTCTGGAGTTTTGGTGATGCCAGTTGGAAAAAGATAAAGTTATGTCAGTGGTGGCCTTTTGAAGCTTCATTGAAATCACCAATCAGCTGAAATCTCTATTGACTGAAGCACCTTTAATTGTGGCAATTATTTAGTCAGCTGATACACAGAAAGGAAGTGCATGCTTGAAAAAAGGTACAGAGATGAGGTTTAATTATTGCCTGGTAGATGCTGACAATCTCTTTTTGCTGCACCATTCTTGTGACAGCTTCGTTGGCCAGCTCATGAGTAAGCAGCTGCTTGTGTGAAAGCCAATGTTCAGCACGCTCACTCTGGGCACTTGCTCTTTGGAACCAGCTTCCAGACTAACTGAGCTGCTGGTCTGGACCTGTGTTCTGGGCAGATTCCAGCAAGGGTTTGCAGTCTGCCAAATGTAATTATCCTCTGCACTTTTAATTGGCTGTAATAATCACTTCCGGTTTTATGCAGTTCTGTGAACTGTTGTTAATTGCTTCATTTTATACCAGAGAATGCTGTATTTCACTAGAAAATGAAATTATTCTTCGCCCTCTTCCTCCCTTTCCCTCCTCCTCTCTGTATATATGTGTGTGTATTTATTAACACAATTGGCTCATCTTCTTACAAGCTCCTGCTAAATAAAAGTTGTAATATAGCTTATCAGATATTTATGATATGTAGTTTAATAATTTTCAGATTCGCTGCTTTCCTAAGTATTTCAAAGAGAATGAGAGAGCAGAAAGTAGAATAGCGGATGTCTCAGCTCTCCAGTACAGGAAGGCATGGAATTCTTCTTCTACACTCAGTGGTAGAAGTACAACATAGCTGTGCCACAGTTACAGCATTTTTGTGGAAAACGCAAATTGTGTGTTTTGTCACCTCTATCTCACCAGCCACTTCAAAGTTTTTAAGTCTCTGCTGATTAAATTGATATTTAAAGGGCACTACCTTAGCAATACTGCAGTAAACTAGGAAACCTATATACATCTATAGAACAATTTCATACAGATTATATTTTTAATACAAGATAAAATTAAATTAAAATAACAGAGAGGACATACACATCGACCAGTGATTTGCAGGGGCAAATGTAGAGGATGTTGGTGGGGAAAAGTAATTTGTCATTTTAAATGAGATTGAAGTCTCCAACACAGATGAATATAAAGAAAATTTACTGTATAGCTTGAGCCTATAGGTCTGTTCTGAAATTTGCCTCTCTTCCTCACTGAAACCACATCTTGGCTTGAGCTTCTGCAAAGTGCTCACAATAGAGTCTCTAAAGTAATACTGATTTTACTGGGAAAAAAATAACAGAATATGTTAAAATTCACAGTCTTGTTTTTTGGGGTTTTTTTCCTATTCCTCTGAAATAACATTGACATCAGGAACCTCATTTAGTTTGCTTTTTCATTGTTTACCGTGAGTCAAATACCAGATGATATTGAGATGCCTGACTGTCAATTCAATCTATATTTACTGAGACAGTTGCTTAGACTGAGTTTAATATTAGATACCTATTACATTTGACTATATGAGCATAAATGGTTGTGAAAAAAACCTTATAAATCATTATTTTATTTTAAAAGAAATGGCATATTTTCCAGTAATCTAATATGCATTTGACAATAACCAAAAGTAGGGGCAAATTATTTTTCTGCCTCTTTGGTAACCTCATCTCATTTATGATTTTGGTCATAGATGTACAGCTAAGGACATCAGAACACTTTAATTCTTCATGAACTCAGACATTTGCAGATCTTCTGTATTTTGTAAGCATTTTTAATCTGAGTGAAAATATAGAAATAGATGCATCATTTTTCACATTCCTGAAGGTTAAATTTAGATTTTTAGCATCATCCTATTTCAGCAATAGTTATAAATGTTCCTTACTTTCACATGCAGCATAAGTATGCAAGAGAGCTGAGCGCTATCTCATTTATGGTGCTAAAAAGAAAATGCCTGGAGCACATTTTGCAATATCAACTAGGCTGAAAGGATTACTTGATTTGAAGAGAGATGTTAAAGTTTGCAGTGTCCCAGTCATGTCAATGAGAAATAACTTTTAGAGCTGAACTTCAAAAGTAATAAAAAATATACAAGTTGCCATGCAGTATTAGATATCATTAAATACTGTCCAAGATAACCATGGGGAAGCTGCTAAAAATTTTTTAACTTTAAATTCATGTTAAAAATTGTGTCCTAAATTTTGACTTCTGAACTTAAGACAATTGTTGTTGTTCTATTTTCTGCTATTGAATACTCACCTGCAAGCCTTCTCAAATGATGTTTTATTGTTCTGTATCATTGCCCTTCTTGTGGTATATAAAGAAAGTGACGCCATCCAACGTTGCACAAGTGCTGAGTGTAGCATTAATAAGCTAATGACCTTTATGTATCACATCTGGTGTCAGATTGCTTCCACTTATCTTGGTTAATGGGTAATGCAGATACAGCATGGAGGAAAATGTCATGCTTTCAATATATTTTGAAGGCTCACTGTCTGAATGGGTCTATTCCTCTCTGTCACTGGAATTTATCAAATTTCCGGGTACATGACTTCTCATGATAACTATTTAAAAAGCTCATTACCACTTAATATAGTTGATGTGTAGGAAAAACTCCTCATCCTACAGTTCAGCATCTGTTTATGAATTAACATATAGAGATATGAGTAATTGTTTTGATGAAAATTTTACCTCAGAACCACTTTCCTCTGAGTTCATTGTGAATATAATTAGGTCTGCCATAGTCTTCTCCCTCTGAGACTGAAGATAAGGCACAGAAAAAAATATTTCTTTGCTATAATCCTTCTGCTTAAAGATGATAGGGAGGCACTGATGAATTTAATGCCATTCATGTTCTCTGAACTAGAACTCTTTAAATAATAAAATATCATATAATGTCTTTTTAAAGAATTTGGTTTTTTGAGCAAAGAAGGAATAAATCTTTTGAACAAAGTCATTATAAGGCACCCACTATAAGAAATGGAGAAATGCATCTCTTATTCTTCAGTCCCATGCAAACAAGGACTTGGTCATGCATTTCATTTAAGCTTTCTGTAGTAATGAATAAAGGAACATGTCTTCCCCTCTCTATATGCCAGCTTGTATTGGTGCTTTGTAAAACACGTTAATGTGACCATAATCATAAAGAGAATCTTTGTCTTCAAGTGAGAAGTTGCTGAAAGATTTTAACTTTGGTCTTAATTCTCTATATATGAGAGATATAGTCATGGATATATTCCATATATATGAGGTTTTGCTTCTCAAAAATTCTCTCATGTCTTGGGAAGCAGTAACAAATTTTTAGCACAGCTTAGTTAATTAATTCTAGCAATGTTGATCTTTGAACTCTGTAAAATGTTCAAGAATTTGTAAAGATGCCTTATATGGGAATGAGATTTTCTCAGTAGGTGCATCTCTGTTGCCATATCTTAATGATATAGATAACATCAATTGAAGTGGAAATTCCATTATTAAAATACTGGAGACATTATCCAAGATGCAAGAAATTCTGGAATACAAATATTGTGTTACTATACATGTCTTTTTTTAACTGAGAGAATGGTGAACTCTTGTGAACTTTTTCTAATTCTGGAAGAAATAATGAAACACAGACTAGAAAAAGAAAATGCAAACCGTGAGGAGAGTTTATACTTTTTTGGTTCTTTTTTTTATTTTTCAATTGTTTGATATGCACTAAATAAGTGCTTGGTTGTGGTAAGGCACAGGCAGAGCAAAGAATACCTAGGTGTACCACAGCTGACCTTCAGAGCTTTGGTGAAACCATAACATATACTGAATATTAATGGGCTTTGAGAGTGGGATAAAAAACACTTTTTTTTTTTTTAATTTGAGGTGTTTATATGGAATAATAATTTCATGGGAGAGAGTTTACAGATTTTTCAAATTAAGTTCTTGCTGAAAGCAAAGGCCTACCCAAGTATCCATTTCTCATTTAAGTTTTCAGATACTGCCAATGAAACCTTTGGAATACCCAAGGGTAGTATTTTATGCAGTCACCACCAAAAAAAACCACTTGAAATTTTATGGTCTTGTAAATGTGACAATTCATTACAAAGTCTGTTTATGAGAGCAAATGAAAAAATTGGTTTATAGGAAAATGCTGGTGGGCATCAAGTTTTGTCTTATTATGCATGAAGTCTGCACAGGAAAAGAAAGGCGCCCAAGCATCTTGGTTAAAGTTGGATCAGGGCTTTTAACAGGCAACAAAATCTATCACAGTCTGTCATGTAAAGCGAAACAAGAAGCAAAGCCATGAGGAATTAAATTATATGAAAGTAAAGCCCTGATGTTTTTTAGCTGAAGTTTCTATTAAATATTTGTAACAGGACAACCTATGTATTTGAAGGATAGAACACTATTTGTTATCTGTGCTTTTTAAGTTGCTGCTTGCATTGTGTAGAAAATAATGTTTCACTTGTTTATCAGTGCACAATAGTGATACAGAAACAAAAAACTGAGAAAAAATCAGTAAATATTTCTAAATACAAATTGATAGACATAACTTCTTATGCCTTACATGTGTATGTTTTGATTCTAGATTTATCTAGAATAGTTATTTGTTTGTGCAAATATTCCTGAAGAATGCTTCTTTGTTTGTTTACAATCAATTACAAACAATCTTTTGGTTGTTTGTTTAGATGTGAGCTACCTGATCAGAGATGGCTGGTCAGCTGGCAACATCAATTTTTCACTCAGAAACCAGACTAAGTCATTTGGAAGTTGAATGTTCTCTGGAGGCTGAAAAAGCCAATTTCTGCCTATTTTAGTCAATTAAATAAATTGGATGTAGGAACATAATAACTGGCATTACAGAATGGTTGTTCATGCTGAAGTAAAACAATTCAATATAATCGGACAAATGATTGGTGAAAAAAAGGAGGGGGTTCAGCAAAGCTGCTATTTTGACTTCTGAAATCTATTTAAAAGACTGTTTGACAAAGTCCCTTTGGAGGTAGTACTGAAGGCTAGAGGAGTCCAGAAAGGCTGGACATTCCTCAAAAAGGAAAATTTCAAGGGGCACGAGTGTCTATGAGCTGACAGGGAAGAAGACTGGCTTGGCTGAACAGAAAGATTTGGCTGGAAACCAGCTGGAATTCAGGATGCAAAAGGAAGCGAGTTTGCCACCACTGGAAGAGGGGGGAGGCCACGCAGGAGTATTTCAAGGATGTCAAGAGGTTATGGAGGCATAACATCAGAAAGGTTGAGGCCAGCTAGAAGTTAATTTGGCTATTGTCATAAAAGGCAGTAAAAATATGTCTATAAATACATTAACAACTAAAGGAGGGCTAAGGAGAATCTTCATCCTTTATGTGTGGAGAGAAATGTAATGATAAAGGGATAGGAAAAGGCTGAGGTGTTTAATGCAAGTCCCACTTGACTCACCTGATCTCTTTCTATGACATGATCCACTTAGTGTGTAAAGGAGAGGCTGTGGATATTGCTTCCCTGGCTGTAGAAAACCCTTTGACATCATTTCAAACAGCATTTAGCTGGAGAAATTGGCTGTTCATGGCTTGCACAGGTGCCCAGTTTCCTAGACAAACACTGACTGGATGGCTGAGCCCAGAAATTGGTGGGAGATGGAGTTACATCCAGCTGGAGACAGACATCGTAGGGTTCCCCAGGTGTCAGCACTGGGTCCAGTCCAGTTGAATCTTGATGATCTGGATGAGGAGATCCAGGGCACCTGCCGTCAGTTTGCAGATGACCACAAGTTGGGCAGGAGTGTGGGAAGGCTCTGTAGAGGGATGTGAACAGGATGGATTGACGGACTGAAGCAAATTGCATGAGTTTCAACAAGGTCAAATTCTGGATCCTGCACTTGGATCTCAACAATTCCAGACAATGCTTCAGGTTTCGGCGTAGAATGGCTGGAAAGCTGCCCAAAGGAAAAGAACCTTGGGGTGCTGGTCAACAGCAGCTGAACATAATCCAGGTGTGCCCAGGGAGCCCAAAAAGGCCAAAGGCCCCTGGCCTGGATCAGCAATAGTGTGGCAGCAGGACCAGGACAGGGATTGTCCCCTGTACTCAGCACTGGTGAGGCCACACCTCAAATCCTGTGTCCAGTTTTGGGCCTCTCACTGCAGGAAAGGCATTGAGGGGCTGGAGTGAGTCCAGAGCTAGGGAAGGGTCTGAAGCACAAATCAGGAAGATCACCTGAGGGAGCTGGGCTTGTTTAGTCTGGAGAAAAGAGGGTTCAGGGGAGACATTATCACTCTCTACAAGCACCTGAAAGATGATTGTAGCAAGGCAGGGGTTGGTATCTTCTCCCAAGCTGAAAGTAAGAGGACAAGAAGAAAAGGTATCAAGTTGCACCAGGGGAAGTTTATACTGGATATTAGGAAAAAATTTCTTCATGGAAAAGGGAGCATCAAACACTGGTTCCCAAGAAACTGGTGAAATTACCATCCCTGGAGACATTTATAAGATTTGTAAGTGTGCCACGTAGGTTCAGTGGTGAAGACAGTGTTGCTGGGTTAACAGTTGGACTCAATAGTCTTAGTAGCCTTTTCCAAACTTAACAATTCTGTGAGTTTACGAAAAGATAAAAAAAAAAGAGGGGAACCAGCAATCTTCCATGAATCTATTTTAAAACTACCAGAAGTCTATATTATTAGTCTGGAATGATGGTCCATCAAAATGTATCTCCTTCAGACTGTCTGTGTTGTATTAATTTAAAAAAAAAAATTCTTTACGTTTGTAAGGTATTTCTGCATACCTCAGTGGTAGAATTGGAATTAGAATTTAGCTGTTGCACTTATAATCGCTTGCCAACTTGGATCCTCTTCATAGCTTACAAGGCCAGATATCTAATAGTTCTCTGATATGATGGCCATTTAGCAATTTCTTAATCTCTTTATCAAGAGTTGCTGAAAATAAATGTATTTTCATAAAGGTTTTAGTATATATTGTCTGATCCATGTTTATGCCATGCAAAGATCACTATGCTTTTATCTATTTCAAAAAAGTAATTCCAAATGCCAAATTGCTGTCTTCCAGAAGTCATAGGGGGATATATGATCTGCCATGTTCAGGTCATGAGTTTAAATTCACACAGGTCAATTGTCTCTGAAGATCATTATTATTTGATATCTTGCTAGGTAAGAAACTTGTACTACAGTCGTTTTGGTAAATTAATAAAGTTTCCATTACTATTATTCCACACTTTTCATCTTCTTTGAAGTTATTGCATCCATGTCAGAACCTAAAACTCCTTTAGTTTTGTAGTTCTTTATGCAATCTGTCTTCCTGACCCTTGAGATCCAGACATCTCTGAATAATGTATGGTTTTCCTCGCTAGACCTCAAACTGAGTTAAATGCCTCTACAGTGCTTTTGATCGATTAGGGGCTGGCATGATCAATGTCACAAGGCAAAGCACAGCCCCTTCATGATTAATGAGTTTCAGGTCTTATACTTCCTTTGGAGGAGAAAAGCACAAAGCTTTAGATTTATGCTTATTCAATAGCTACTCTTAAAAAAACCCCAACAAACCAAAACAAAGAAAACAACCCAAACAAATGGACAAGCAAAAATCCCACCCAAAATAAAGCAAGCAAGCAAAACTTCAACAACCTAAACAAAACTGAAAAATAATTATTAAAGAATGTATAATTAAAATCCATTTTTTTCCCTCTACATGATATAATTTTTTAAGTTGGTCAGATGTTGAAGCTAAAAAATAGGCAATCATTCTTGAATTCCCAGTTTGTGGCTCAGACAAAATGCAAATTAAAACTGAATCATTAAAATTAAAGCATCTGGTTTTGAGCTCATTAAAGAAAAAAATACTGTTAAGTAAGGGTACGATTTGATTCTTCTGGCTCTCTCTTCATAATCTGAAAGAAGTTGTCAAGTTACATACTTAACATATTTCATATAGAGCAAAGTAACACAATGCATTTTTATTATTACTCTAGTTTGACAACTGGTGATGGAAAGGAAGAACTAACAAATTGATACAAGACAGAACTGATGTTCAAGTATCCTATCAAAATTGATTATTATAAGAGCTCATTAGTGTAAGGATGCAGTAGCTTGTATCTGTATATGTATTGGTACATTCTATATAAGTAAAAGTGAGATTTTATAAGGTTCACATGTTGTTATTTCTCATGATTCTCTGCTTGCCACTAACAAAGAACATAATTTTTTAATTTATTTTTTTTTTAATTTTGGAATCATAAATTTTCAGGTTCTTTGTCTTACAATACCACAACAGGTTTTTATGGAATGGTATTTATTAGGGATTAATAATTCTTTGCTTTATGAACTTTGGGTATGACTGCTGTTGAGCATATTTTATGAAGTCTCATTATTCTGCACATGTTAATTCATCTTGAGATACATAGACACTCTTTATATAAATTAAATACTAGAAAAGAGCATCTTTACTTTTATATGTGTTCTTAGAGTATTACACTTGACAAATGTTTCTGAAAACCAAGGTAGAAAAGATTGTGAAAATATTTTTGTGTGCAAATCCAGAACTTATGGAAAGATGTATGATTGTTCAGGGTTTTCTTACTGGTCTCCTAGCAATTAAAAATTGAACAGAAGGCATTTTATGAACAATTAAAGTGCACTTCTTTATGTTTTCCTATTCAAAAGTTGGTTTCTGACAGGCATTACAAAGGGGATTGAATATTAAATAAAAGACCTGAAGTGTGGATTCTGTTCAGGAGCCAAATTGAGGATTAGAACTTAAAAGACCAGCTGTGAAAACAAACTGTCATGGAGATAAAAGTTAATTTATATGTACAGAAAAAAACATTTTAAAGAAAGTAATAATTTTCTTAATTTCAGCCTTAGAATGATAATAAGTGTAAATTTTAAGGAATGCCCTTATTGTTTTACTACACTAAGATGTTTCAGCCTGGAAATTGCAAGAAAACCTCTGTAATCAGTCATTGGGTTTATATTCAGTTTTCCTGAAAATTCGGAGAATTGTAGGATAGGTTTCACATACCTCCTGCCTCCATGCTCTATCCCCAGAGACAGTTTCATAGCTATGCAAACTACTCAAAAAATTGTAGGGCCAAAATATCAATTGATTCACTAATTATATGTCCCACATAACCTTGGTTTAGAAATTGATCTGATTTGCACAGGTGAACTCTTCCTTAGCTCTTAGCAGCTGACTAGAATTTAGAAAATAGAAAGATCCATGAAGTTGTCCTTCAAGAATGATACCTGGGGCTCTTAGTTAAAATTTCTTTTCCTGCTCTTTTGCTGTGAAACATGGATATGCCTCCTGCATATGTGCCTCATGCACCAGCTGTGTGAAATCAGCCCTTTGTGAATGGTTCCGCTGCTATATTCATGTCTAGGCTGATAATCTTGTGGATATTTTCTCATAGGCTGCATTAGGTGCCTTGACACTAGGTTCAGTTGTGAATTCAAATCTAGTTACAAGAAATACAAGTCCTCTCTGAACATGAATAGTTGACCTGCATTTGACAGCTCATTCATGCCAATCCCCAATGGGGTGAATTTGGTCAGAGGTGGGATAAGTATACGCTCACTTGCCCTTTCTGTGGTTTTGCATGGAAATCTCATGTATTGCATCATACCATGGTAGAGTGGTAGATTAATTTCTGATACAAATATTTCAGATAATCTTCCCGTGCAACACTCAAATTTTCCATTATTTCAGCCTATTGATATCACACCTTTATGGTACCCTCTGGTGACATAAAAAACCCATAGATGATAACAGCTTTCATCACGCTGAAGTCGTTTCGTTGCTTCTGGACTGTTTCCTTTGATTTCATTAAATGCATCAAGTAATAATGTGCTTTTTCTTGATTTTGGTATTTGCATTAATGTTCAAAACTACATCACAACTATTAGTAAAAAAACTGAAAAAGAACTTACATTTCACTTTTTTGTCAGAATATTGTAACTATTTAATTCCTTGTGAATGAAGAGAACCATAGAAAGTAAAAATGCTGCATTCATGTTAGAAAATACTTGTACTTTTCATGACTATATTAATATCTAATATTTATATCAAAGTAATTTTCATAATATGACAGTACAGCTCTCAGAATACCTATGGACTGTACTTTGCTAGTGTTACTTCACAAATAAAGTAAGTTTTAGATAGCAATTAAGAATTTAATAATAAAGATTCAGAGACGTGAATTTATTGAACTAATTCATTTAATTGTGAGTCACAGAAGATCCATTGAGGAAGAGAACTAATCTCTCCCTATGTCTTGTCATGACATTTTGGTATGAAACTTTCCTGTTATACAAATCATGCACCCAAAAATTATGCCTAAAAAAATATAATTTTCATTTTATAATTCTATTTGCACAATAGAAGAAGGTCTTGTCCAGACCCCACTTGACAGAGGTTTGTACAATGAAGCAAAGCTCTTCTTTCCCTAAACAGCTTGCAATATAAGTGTGAAAAAAAGAATGCATAATAGCATTATGATTAATACATAAACAATCACAAGGAAACAATAATTCATTGTTAATTATAAATAAGTAACTGCCCTTGAGGACATGGAGGGGGAATTATTTTGTGAGCACTTTGTGAGTGGCAAGTGCAAGGTGAATCCCTGATATTGAAGGATAAATAAAGAGACTGTTGACATACTCTGATGCCCTTTTTTTCTCAGCTTTCATTTATGATATGATAAAGAGGGCAATCCAACAGAAAAATAAAAAGGGGGAATTTGTATCATCAAAGTAATAAGAGTGAACTATGAATTTGTCAAGTGCATCACGAATAGCTTTTCATTGAGACGGAAGAAAAAAGGACTAAGCTAGTAAAGGTTAAAATGATAGACATTCATTGTTTCAGTTGTAAATATAAAACTTGTCAAGATATAGATTACCTAGATATGATGACTTGAGTAAGAAATATGATTTGAAGTTGACATCCAAGAAAAAAACTCTGGATGGATGGAGATGGATAGAGATTATTGGTGGCAAGAGCAAGGCAGCAAGAAGGAACAGTTTGAAAAAAACATGGTTTAGGCTACTGAAATTAAATTTACAGTTGGGCATCCAGTAAATTATTAATCAAAAGTGAAATGGAGATCTTAGCTTTGATATCCTGAATGGGGATACATGACTCTAATGGGTAACCACCCAAACTCTTTCATAGCTGAAATAAGACACAACTAGGAAGCCATTCTTTCTGAAATAGTCATCTGAAACAGATCAGTGTAAATGCTGGGTTTGTTTGGGCTTTTTTTTTCTGCAATTAATATTAGGAGAGCTGTGGTTTTCTACTACCGGTATAAGGTCCTGAAGTTACATGGAGTAAATTTTTGGGCAAAAATACAGTTCTGGGATGTGTTGCCATGTAACAATGGAAAGTAAATTTGTTTTCTGTGGAGAGCTTTCATTAAATAAATAATTTGAAAGGAAATTGCACTAGGCCAAGGGGACTCTGGTAATCATGGAGAAAATTATGACAGGATTTGAGAACATGTTTTTTATGTTTAGAATGGACTGAAATAGTGATTCAGGTGAGGTAAAAAGAAATTTGAGAAAGGATCAAATAACAGAAGACAAAGATGGGGGAAAATTTGGTGTAAGGAAGCTATTAAATCAAAGAGTAAATAAATAAAGTGGGGTACTTCTTTTCATGTAGTCTGCAGAGTGTACTAAGGACTTTCTTTGAGTGGTTTCTGGAAAATGTATGAAAACTCAGCTATCTATTACAATAGATAACTATTGTAATATTCTGTGCCCATAGTAATTGAAGAGAAAGGACAAAAATAAATGTTGCTGGAGAGGAACGTTTAATGTCTTTTTTGGGGGGAATAGAGGTGACTTGACCATGATCATTTCATTTGTATGAAATAAAGGGGACAAAGGATGATCAATTCTGTGGGAGAATGGTTTGCAGAAAGTGGCAAGTCTCTTAGTAATATTTCCCACTGATGTTGCTCAGCTAGTGGAAACCAGATTTCTGAGCTAGAAGCAATATTTTGTGACACAGTTGGATATTTATTATGCTCTTAGAGTACAATGTAATTGAGAAGAGTGAAAACTAAAAGAGAAATGCAGGGAGTAATTTAGATTTGGTGGATAAGCTGCAGTGGAAAAATTATATCTCTTTTCATGTCAGGAAAGGCTTCTGACCATATCTGGAGGAATGGCAGGTGCTGAGGTGAGGACAGTCTGGAAACAAATTGTCAACCCAGTACAAACTTAGAATTGCTTGTGGCAAGGCAGAATCCAGCCATTGTTTGTTGAATTACTGAATGATGATAGATACAAATTCATTGGGTTACACATTAATAGCATGACACCATTCTGAGGCTAAAACAGCCTCAGAACTCAATATCTATGGATCACTCCTGGAGCTGCAACCCCCAGATGAAGAGCTGCAGCCAAGGTCTGGGAGATCAATTTGCTTTGGATCACAGTGAGAGGTATCTCACTGTCTCTCTGGGAGCAGTGAACCATCTGTCAGGAGAAGCTGGGGAAGGACATGAAGCTGCAGGTCCCAGAGAGAGGGAGGGAGGCTGGCAAGGCACTCAAGCACTGCAGTGGAGAAGGGGAGAGCAGGGGAGTATATATATATATATACATGACAAAATAAGGCAATCAGCTGATATTTTGTCTTCTTTAATGAGGTGTCTTAGCTAACAAAACAGGACTCTCTTTTTTAATTTTAATTGCCCAGTAAACTGGTTGATACAAACACTTAAAAACTAAGAAAAACCCCATAATCCCCAAAATCTCAGAGAATCATAGAAATCCTGAGCTGGAAGGGACTCCCAAGGATCACATCCAACTCCTGGCCCTACGCAACATAACCCCATACCCATAAATGAATGACACCATACTCAAGAGTATTGTTGAAATGTTTCTTGAACTCTGTCAGGCTTGGTGCTGTGACCACTTCCCTGGAGAGCCGCAGAGCCAGCCTGTGAGCAGCAACCTGTGCCAGGGAGGTGAACACCAGGAGAACCTGGCAGCCTCTGCACACCAGCAGGACACCCGAGGGCTTGCAGGGCTGACCAAGAGATCTTGCAGTCCTTTGCAGGCTGAGGTGAGCTCAGGAAACTGGGACTGCTCATCCTGAAGGATCTGGTCGTGTTTATAGTAACCATAACACTACAATAATAATACTCATCATGATTGTCTGCCACTCAGTTTATTAGAATTTTCCTCTGTCAAATCAGAGCTATTTCAATCACAAATTGTGAAATTTAAGGAAAAGTAGTTGATATAACTTTTAACCGTTATAGCTCTGCTTGCATGTTACAATCTATGTAAGCTGTTGGAATTAACTGTGTATATGCTTCATATATAAACATTTTTTGTTCCTTAAATAGCTATAAACTTCTCTCCCCCAATATCAACATTAAGATGTTTAATATTATTTATTATTTAATATAATTTATTGTTATTAAAATACAAACAGTGATTGAGGCAAGCATGACATAAAGAGATACTTCTGCATCTTAATGAGAAGAGAGTTGAAGAAAGCAAAACTGGTAATGTTATGTATTCTTTTATTTTTAACTACAAAACGGAGTGATCCAGTTTATAGGAAAAAGTAATGGTAATACTACAAAAAATAATAGCACCTTATGAACAGAATTGGATGTGGCAGCTGTTAAAAGATATAAGAGAATGGATTTAAACTTGAAAAAAATTTAATGCATTGCTAAGAAAGTGTGTGAATTGAATGTAAAGGAATCAAAGTCTTCAAAGAGAAAATGTTGTGAGGATAGGAGAAAGGACAGACAAAGCTGAGACTTGGGAAAATTCACTTTTGCCATGGAGAAGTGGTGAAAATAAAGAAGATATTTTTCTAGAGTGAGGTCTTAGAAGCTACAGAAAAATTAGTGGTAAAATCAAGTTCATTAAGGTTCTGGTGGCAGATAAGGGTCTAACTAAAACATATATTGAGGACAAAGAAATATGCAGTAAATACGAATCAGAAGTAATGATGAAAAATGGGAAAGGGGAAGTTCAGAGATTCTAGCAGAATCATAGGAAAGGAGAGATTGTAATGAACATGACTGGCAAACATAATGACAGCTGATGCACACATGATGCAGTGTGTAGCTGTATGCACACAGCAGTTTTGAAATGGTTTGTCTGCTCCTTGACCTGGGTGCACTGCACTGGTCAGCCTTGGTCTCATGGATCTGTCAGGGGCATGGTAAGCACCAAGCTATTAGCTTGTCTCCACTGCCTTCTGATTGAATTTAAATATATAATAATAATAATTTTTAAATCACCTAAAAATATCCTTACGTAGTTGATCATCAAAATTGCAACAATGAGAATTAGTACTTTACTGGTGAGCCTTGTCTTCCTGAAAAGCAATTTGATATAGTTGATGGCCCAGAAATTCTGCCTGACTTGGTCTGGCTGTATTGCAGTCTAGTCTATAGTACTCAGTTTCTACAAACATATATTTTTGAAAAGTTTGAGTGGAAAGAACATATTTGAATAATTTATAGAAGGCACATTTAAGTGTAGAAAATATGTGACTATCTTCACTGTACAGATATGTTGAGATTAAAGTGTGTGCTTATCTTATTTTCCAGTCAAGTTTCTAGAAAGGACATGAGATTCTGACAAGCAAACACATTTAGTCAAGCTTGCTTTATTCCCTGTCACTCCACTCCAGTCCACCGATCTTCCAACAGATTCTTAATTCAACAGAGCACATTTATTCTGGAATCACCCCAGAGAACATATGATTACTGAAATGTTTTTTTTCCTGATATGAAATTTAGACAAAAAGATCAGTGAATCAGCGTGGCAGCTGTTAACAAGAGATGATGGCAAAATGCATTTTGTATAACAATTTTTCCTCGTAAACAGTATGTAATAATAGCATTTTATCAATCTTGCCATAATGTTTTATTATAGGCTTTGCAACTCCAATAGATAAAAATGGTATGTATAAATTTGTTTAAACAGAGATATTTTACCATCATTTCCATGGCCATTTTTTACTGATTTAGCTCTTAGCAATTATTTAAAAAAAATTAGCAAAGTTGCTACATTTCCTTTTGTCAGAGTGGAAGAAAGAAGAAATATGTGTTAGAGAAAGGGATTGAGTGCTTAATCTCCACGCAGAGAGAGGAAAGGTTAATGGGAACCAGAAAAACTTTCTTAGGAGCACAAGAATATGGACAGATAATGAAAGTATTACTGTCTGTTTCCTTTGAGTCCTTTTAAAAGTAAATGAAGAAGAAAAAAGGACAGACAAATTCTAGGAGTCTGTGTTTCAAGTGAAACTGGAAACTTGGAACATATCCAACATATATGGAGAGGATTAGAAAATTACACTTGGGGAAGGCTGAAAATGTTCAGTCTCTGGACAGTAACTGTGCTAGTATACCCCAAGGGCAGGACAAGATTTACTGAAAGAAAATGACTAAAAGATGCATTAGAAATTCAAATCAGGGACTTCAGCTTCCTACATAAACACAAGGGACTGACTGTTCTGGAATAGGTATGTCTCATTCCTTCTTAAATGCTAATATATATATTTATATATATATATATATATATATATATATATATATATATATATATATATATATATATATATATATATATATATATATATATATATATATATACATGACAAAATAAGGCAATCAGCTGATATTTTGTCTTCTTTAATGAGGTGTCTTAGCTAACAAAACAGGACTCTCTTTTTTAATTTTAATTGCCCAGTAAACTGGTTGATACAAACACTTAAAAACTAAGAAAAACCCCATAATCCCCAAAATCTCAGAGAATCATAGAAATCCTGAGCTGGAAGGGACTCACAAGGATCACATCCAACTCCTGGCCCTACGCAACATAACCCCATACCCATAAATGAATGACACCATACTCAAGAGTATTGTTGAAATGTTTCTTGAACTCTGTCAGGCTTGGTGCTGTGACCACTTCCCTGGAGAGCCTGTTCCAGTGCCCAGCCACCCTCAGGGTGAAGAACCTTTTTCTAATACCCAAAATAAACCTCGCCTGACACAGCTTGAGACCATTCCCTTGGGTCCTGGCCATAGAGAAAAGACATCAGTATCTTTTTGGTCTTATGGCACCCAGAACTGCCCCCAGCACTCAAGGTGAGGCTGCCCCAGTGCAGAGCAGAGCAGGACAATCCCCTGCTTGCCCGGCTGGCAGTGCTGTCCCTGATACCCCCCAGGACAGGGATGTCCCTCCTGCCTGCCAGGGCACTGCTGGCTCACATTCAACTTTCCATCAACCAGAACTTCCAGGTCCCTTTCCACATCACCACTCTCCAACCTCTCATTTGTATGTACATTCAGAGCTGCCGTGTCCCACATGCAGGATGTGGCACCAGAGAGGGAAACCATGGGTGTTCAAAATCCAGCAATGAACCGTGTGGAGCACAGCAAGGATTTTTGCTCTGGCAGACCCAGGTAGAGTAATATAACGTGGGATTTAAAGTCCTCTGTGCTTCATCTGAGGTTGTTTGTTGGAGGCTTTCTTCCCCCCCACCTCAGGAAAACCAAACTCAAATCAACTTCTTTCCAATATTTTTTGTAATTCTGTCTCTTTCTGGCTTTCACCAGAAGCACCAAAGTGGAAAGGTGAATTCTTCCTGGAAAGCCTCATAGAATTTGACACATTATGCTTTTGGTGTGAGCCTTTGCTGGGATCTCCCAGATTCTCTCCCATACGCACACACCCACACCACACAGGGCAGCACCAAAGCACCCTGCCAGCTCGGGTTTCATCCAGGCTATATTTATTGTGGTCTTTTAGAGTATCCTGCTACTGAATAATTCGTATTCAGTCATGGCACACAGTGAATGTTTTACTTCAAGATCCTTTTAGTTATTTCCAAGTTATTTCCAAGTCCCCTTTAAAAATACATCTCCTAAATAGGGCATGAACCCATATAAATTTCATTTGGGTTTCAGTCTTCAGCACCAAAGCACTCTGTATTCTTTCACTCTCTCTAGTCGTATTTGGAGTATAAGCATCCTGTCAAAGGGAAAACATCTGCTGGTGCATGAACTATTGTAACCCTGAATGGAGGCTTTAAAGTTACACTTTTAATGTTCTTAAGGCATACTTAAGGCAAGGATGCTATTTTCTTTTCTAGAACGGTTTCTGTGCAATGTTTTGATAAGCTGCTGTATTAAGAATAAAATTTGCAATATATGCAGGGTTTTTGTGACTCTTTAATGAGTATCTCTGGATACCTATTTCTAAATGTACACAAAAAGCAAATTTTTATGAAATCACAATGAAACCGATGTTACTTAGAAATTTCTCCATCTTGTAAAATATTTAGTTTGTTCCATCCTTGGGTTTTGACTGTATTGTACAGCCTAATGTCTGAATTACTTATTAAATCATTAGTTAAATAATGAGCCTTGAAAATTCTCAAAGAGTCATGAGTACTGCAGTCAATGAAAGACTTTATTCTTCAGACTATGAAGGAGAAAACAAACTAAATAATGTTACTTCTCAGTTCCCCTACCCCCTCTTCCACTGCAGAATTACACATCTGCTCTTGGCTGAGTGCTTTATATAACTCAGTCAAGAAATGTGAAAAAAACTAATCCAGGTTCATAAAGTTTGAAGGAAAAATTTGATAGTCTTAAAGATGACTCTTAAAAGGTACATTTGCATTTTCATTCCATTTTTGCGAAGCTAAGCTTATAGTTTTCCATACCTTATGAGTACAATTACAGTTAAATAGCTGAAGTTAACACTAAGTATAAACATTTATTAATTTTTAAAAATACTTATTTTTAAAAGCAAGTTATCATTGTTTTTGTGATTTTCCTATGAACTGATGCACAGCACTTGTCAAGTATCCAGGTTAAAGTTGTAGCTGGGCTGCATCAGTCTTCATAAATTGCAGCAAGAAAAGTTTTCGTTGCATGCCTCTAACATATTGTGATTCTTGATATGTCAGAAATTATAATTTGCTGAATAGATTCAACTTGAAACTAGTTGTAAGCAGTCACTTCTGTAACGATACAGCTTGTAATAAGATCAAGGCATACATGCATTTTGGCATAAATAATTTATTATATATAGTCAATATAACAAAAAATCTAGTCCACACTTTTCCCTAAATGACAAGTTAAGCTGATCTGATTTATTTTAAATAAGCTTTCTGAAAGAATAATATTTTGGTGATATTTAATAGCTAATAATGGTGTTAATAATAGTCAGATCGAGTGAAAACAAGAATATAGAGTAATTAAGCCAGTGCAAATAATAAAAAAAAAAATTAAACTTGAAGTCTAAAAACATATTGGAATGAAAAACGTTGTGTCAAATACCATCTTTCCGTAGCTTTTGGAAACATTTCACTGTTTTGAAATATTGATTTCAAATACCTTTTCCTTGTTTAATGTGTTTATTCCTGCTCATATTTTCAATGGAACACAAGACTGCATGGGACCCAAACACACATTGTTCAGCAGAAGTATTACAATTAATTTAAAGCAGAATAATTTAAAGTGCTAAAACCATTGACAGTCTGATACAGGTCTGACAGGAGCTTTGGCCACTCACTGCTACTTTGAAAGCCAAAGACAGAGCTGCTGGGAAAATGAGCTGGAGATGAGGGAAGAAATCCTTCTTGTCAGCAGAATATTGTACACTGGGGTTGTTTCAGATGTTTTCTCTTAAAAGCTAGAGGTTTTGCCCTTTTTTCTCATATATGTCTTACCTTAAACCTGTCTGCATCAGTACAGTAGTTAAATTTATGTATTCAGAAAACTATTTGTTTTTGGGAGCTGATGTTATGTGAATAACAGTCATGCCTTTAGTGCAGTGCTTATTGCACAAGCAAGCAGTTCCATCTCAAAATATCACACTTGATAAATCTCTCTTTTTTCTTCCTGTTCAACAAAATGGACTATTCAAGACCTGTAAACCCAGAGCAGAATACACTATCAGCTCCAAAATAACTGCTAGATTAACCTCAAGGGTTTAGATGAGATGGAGGGAAGATTTAGACACTACAGTCTCTCTGGAAATGAGGGAAAGTGGTTTTGAGTATTATATGCTGGCTTTTAGATGGTATTACTTATTATTTTGCTGTATGCCTATGTAATCCAGTATGCACAAAAAGCTTTAATGAATACAGGTGTAGTGAAAAATTTTCAAAATAACATTAAAACTTTTCCCATTTTTATCTTAATTTACAAAAATGTTATGTTTGCAATGAACTGTGAACATTGATTAAGATATTCTGCTGTTCAAGTATATTACAATTAAAGGAGTGGGTTCAGGGGAAATTTTCTCTTAACCTATGTTTCACATGTTAATGAGGGATATTTCTGCTACATGTTTTAGTTATCAATCATCTCACATTTACATAGCTGCTATTTATAAACAACTGGTTCTGTTTCTCTTTATTCTCTTCTTTCACTGTGTAAAAATTTGTGTTTATTAATCTCTGCTCTTTTTTATCAAATTAGCTTTTGAACTTGATTTTTTTAAACAAACATATCACTTTAACATTATTACAAAACTAACACAGTGAATTAAATTTACTTAATGTTATTTATTTTAAAATTTATATTTATAAAATTTATTTACATTTATTTTGATGAAATGTAAAACTATGCAAAATTATATAATAATAAAGTTATTTCTTGTTTTCTGAATATAAAATAGAAAATTATACATTGATAATTCACTAAGCATGCACTGAACTAAATGTGCCATGTAAATACAAATTTCACAGTAGATTTCTGTATTTAGACTACAGTACCATGAAGGTTTTCATAATTCCTTATGGTTTGTAGAGGTGTGAAGAAGAAGAGACCCTGATCTGCTCCACTGCAAAATAAATTGCAATCAGTGTTTTTATGCTGAGGTTATTGAACTGTGTCTGATCAAGCAGTAACCTAGAAGTCTGAGACACCATATAGAATTATGCTAAAAACTTCTAAAGCATTTTAGTCCAAAGAAAACCAGCAAAATTACTTCTAAATGCCACTTACCTAATTTAAATGCTACACTGATGAGAAAAGGCTTAAAATAAACCTTGAGGATCTGTGATCTGAAGTAGTCTTCCAACCCATAAACATCAGTTCTCACATTACATTGCACATGTTAATGCACACCAGCTCTAAAAGCTGTAAATGGTCACTGATGGATCAATGGGATCAAAATAGGACTAATTGTAATTACTGTTCCCATTATGTTTGTTCAGTTGCATTCATATATAAACTACACTTTGATTATTTTAGTGATAAGGTAAATGCAACAAGAAAAATGAATGTAAATACATGTAGGAGGAGAGCCACCAATTAGAAGCCAATAATTAGAAGTAGTAGAGACCCAATAATTAGAAGTACAGAACACCTCTCCCATAAGGAAAAGCTGGTAGAATTTGGATTCTTCAGCCTGGAAAAGAGAAGGCCTAGGGATGACCTACTTGTGGCCTTCCAGCACCTGAAATGAGTCTGCCAGAAAGATGGAGAAAGACTTTTGCAAGGGCCTGGAGTGACAGGACAAGGGGAATGGCTTCAAGGTGAAACAGAGTGGGTTTAGACGAGATATTAGGAATAAATTTTTTCCTGTGAAGGAGACACTGGCACTGTTTGCCCAGAGAAGTTGTGGATGCTCCATCCCTAGGAGTGCTCAAGACCAAGTTGGGTGGGGCTCTGAGTAACATGGTCTAGTGCAAGGTGTCCCTGCCCACAGCAGCAGGGTTGGAAGGAGATGATCTTTAAGGTTCCTTCCAACCCAAACCATTCTGTGATTCTATAATTCTATGAAAATATCTATAGTCTCTAAGATTTTGTTTGGTGTTATTAATCTACTAAAATTTAGACAACCTGATGCAGACTGAAAATGGTTATGGAGTATTTGGTAATATCTCAGATATTCCTGTCCATATCAATGCAGATTTTTGTATTAAAAAAAAAAAAAAAGTTTTAACTAGGCCATGATTTACACAAACACCTCCATTTACCATTTAAATTAATCTGTTATAAATGAACCCACTCCAGCACCAATTGTCTGCCAAATGTAATTATTATATATAACACTTAATTTTGCCGTTTTTTTTGGGTTTATTTGGTGAAGGTACTTTCATGAGAAACACTTGAAAAGGCACTTAAGTAATCCCTCATAGTATCATTTATTCCCTTTTCTGAATTCCAGGCACATCGTCAGTCTGGAAGTACGACACACTTTCTCCCAAGTCATCCCCTGCATACAAAACACTTTGCCTAAGCTAATTTAGATGAGTGTGCTTCTATTTAACACACATTTCTTCAAGGCTGCGTTAATTGCAAGCACTTCCTTACGTATAAAAATGGCTTTAGTTATTGCTGAATCTCTCTCTGGTCTTATCTCTTACACTGCAAATTTTCCCCCAAGCCTATATTTCACTTAGGCCTCTGCCTAAATTCCTATGAGGACTCACCACTCATATTTTTACATCATGGTATGCTTGCCAAATTCTTGGTTTTTATACAAATGAATGACTTATAGGAATTACATAAAGAATTACTTACAAAATCACAAGGAGTTTTTATCATATCCTCCAGAAAATTTTGCAAGGACCCTCAAATACTTGTATATAGTACTAATCAGAGAGTTGGCTATTTAGAAATAACACACTTTTAGAAGTGTATCCCTCTGATCATATTATAGCTAATTTAATTATTTTCCTTTTCATATTTAAAATCTATATTTTATTAAGGAACCAAAATGCTGGTATCTGATATTCATATATTAGTATCAATATTTTCAATGACACTTGTTGCCAGAATTTTTAATAAAAGAAATAACCACCACCATACAACAGTTTTATCTCTGTATTTTGCCATGTGTCTTTGTGCTTGCCTCTTTTCTCCCAAAATTTTGTATTTTGTATATAAAGTTATTAGATGTTTTACTTATCTCAAATGAAACAAGTGACAGTTGATTGCAAAAAAGAATTGCTTAACCAACACCCTTGGTATTACATTAATCTAAACAGTTTGCATTTGCAGTCTTTATTACATCCCATTTGATAGTACTTAAATTGAATCATACTGTGTGCCTTAATTGCCTAAGGAATTAAATAAGAATATTCTAAGATTTGAACTATGTTTCTGAATTTGTGTAAAAACTGCATCCTTATTACTTCTAATTTGAGTACATTTTAGTATACCATGGATTTTAAATGGGGTAACAATCAGAACAGCATCCTCTGTCAATATGGGTATGTGGTTATGCAATGCACAGGAAAAATATAAAACTCAGCATAGAGATAAAATCAATTTTTAATGAGAAGTCAACATTTATAGTGAGTTTTCTGTTGTTGGTGCTATTATTAATAAAACTAAATGTCTTTTAAATGATCTCTTTTTACTTGACGTTCTATTGTATATGCACCGTTGGAAAATTCAATGACTCATGAAACTCTTAAAAATGGAAACAGTGATATTATAACAAAAAACATCTTCAGTAAATCAGTAAAACATGGCTCATTTGTGTACAAATCTGTTTATACAACAAGAACACAGTATCAATATAAATAAAGATACTAAGGTTATAATGCTTCTTTTCTTGAACAAATGTTTCCATAGTTTTAAATCCTCACAATGAAAATCTGGAAAATAGAGAAGATGAAGGATTTTTTTCAATTGTCAGTTACATAACATTTCTTTAAAAATCAAGCTAAGAGACCAATGTGAAATATAAGCTCAGACTTTTCATTTATCAGGCAAGTGACAGTGCATGTGTGTGTATTTTCAGTTTTGTATAGAAAATCTAGAGAGCTGTTAGTGGCTTTGCTGAGGTCCTTGCTGCAGGCTGGGCAGAGGAAGGAGCCCCCAGCACAGCCTGGGACCATGGGAAGGAGAACATCCCCTCACTGGAGGGATTTCCTTGGACTGAGAGAGGGAAATACAGAGCTTTCTGCCATTCAGAAAGGCACAGAGGGATGAAAACTGCCAATGCTATTGCAGCTCTGTCTTCTATAATGACTTTAAGTAGTTAATGGAAAAAATTTAAAGCTTCTAGTGCTAATCTAATAAAGCAAAGCACTTTTGAGTCTAAAAACGGGAGAACAGGAGAGGAATGGGTGGATGTGTTTTTTGGGACCTTAATGTATTTGGGTCTAGACATTTACTACAACATCTTGTTTATAATTTAAATGTTTTAGTTAATACAGACATAATTCTCACCATTATGCTTTTTAATTAAAATGTTTTCGAATTTGCTGGTTGTACCTCATTATAAATGGCTGCATCATTACATTTGTACTGGCACATATAATTAAAAATTATGTTCTCTGTCTTATAAAGAAGTAAACTTTTGTTGCCACTAATTTAGTGTTGTTTCCATATAATTTCTGAACTGCCAGTTCAGAACGAATGTAGATTAGAAGTCTAGCATATACAAAATTGATTTTACAAAGTAATAGTTTTTCAATACTTCTCTTAATTGGCAGAGAATATTTTATGTAAGAGTAGTGCTGTGGGGAATGAAGTGAATCTAAGCTCTATCAAAGCATTGAATTCCAGGAAATGTAGGAATTTTTGACCTGAAATAGATAAAAATATGTTTGTTTGTTTGTTTGTTTGTTTGTTTGTTTGTTTTTAATACCATTTAAATGAGGTTTTGATTTTTTAATATGTGGAGAAGATAATTTTATTTCAAGTGTAAAAAAACACAATGAAATCTTCTGCCCTGTATTGTGCAAGAGGTCAGATTATATTATGCAAAGTTCTGCTGTCTGGATTTATATTAGGAATATCTTTAGCCTATAAAATTAGCTTTATTGGTTCATTGTTTGATCATTTATATCAGGGAGGATGAGCATGGGTTTTATTCTATACAAAGTTCTTGAAAAGTGCTGTTGCATTTTGAAAATGCCAACTTTTCAGTTCTGGAGGTTGTGCTAATCAGTGCCCTTGTACCTCAGGAACAGAAATGTCTTTTTCCACTTTCTCTGAAATGCAGAGGTTGCCCCCTGCACTCAGGGGGCTTTGTGGGGGTCAGCAGCTGGATTCCAGGTGAGAATGCAGCAGAAAATTGCCAGGGGAGAGATGATACCTGCCAGGGGAAGGCAACTGCTACAGATGGCTTTAGCGGTCAGAGCAGAGAGATTGAGCTGATCTCTCAATTCATCTGGGCCAAAGCATGCCCAAGGAGGGGTAAAGTGTTCCATGGTGGCTCAGCAGATGCCCTTTTGCATTTTTGTGCTAATTGTGGCTGTTAATCTAGATGGGTGCTTTTGTATCTGAGCTGGGGTAATCAAAACTCATGGCACAAAATACCTGGCCTGCCCAAAACTTTTGTAGGAGAAGGTGTGAAGTCTTGACCAGGCCTGGACTGTTGGTACCTGAGTAGGCTTTACCAGTGCAGAATCAAGAAGGAAACCCTTCCACTGATCCTAGGCCATCACCATAGTCATAGAAAGCATTTCCTAATCTTTTCCAAAATGTCAATGCAATCACAGCTCGATTGACTTACAACAAGTTTTTTTCAAGTCATTAATTTCCTACAGCCTCCTTAGAAGCTGAGAGGAAGCCAAAAGTATAATTTTTTGTAAGACACTAAGTCAATAAAACTCTATGTGATCTCATACACAATAGGTCAGCTTGTTTGTCTGACCCCCTTTCTGAGCTCAGAGTTGAGACAGACTTTTTTTTAAAGTCAGGAGATACTTATTTAAAGCAATACAAGATTCAAACCACCTATAGAAAGGGTTACTTTGGTGGGGACATTAAGTATTATGCCTTCTCCAGTTGTTAAATATGGCAATCAGTAAAACTTTGATTTTTCATGTGGAGATTTCTCTTTCCACAGCACTTTTTTTCTCATCAGCTTCAATTTGCCCAGGGGAAGGGCAAGCTACAAGAGAAAATTACCTTGTTGGGCATGTAAAAACTGTACATACGTGAACAAACCATCTTCCCTCATCATAGGAATAGTTCTTAAATTAATCCACAGAAGAATATCCTCTGGAGATATACATCAGTCAACTCTGTTAGTTATTTTATGGGGAGTAGTTCAGGTTTTCTAAAATTGATTTCAGATGGGTAATGAATAATTTATGCTTTCAGCAATTTGTTTGGACTGGATCAAATACCTGACATATTTATTTGAAATACACATTTTAGAGAAAATTAAAATTATAGCAGACATTTTACATCCCAAAACCAGACAGAAAATAAAATAGAAAATCACTGTACTTAGTGTTTTTACTCTTGTCCACATCTAAACCTTTAATAAGCAACTTTGCAGCAATTTATACATTTTTCTATTTGTAAATAAGTCAAAGCGGGAGAAGTGAAACTTCTGTTTTAATGTTGTAACTTTATTGTCTACTAGTTTACTTGGAAGGTAACAGTTCCTCTCCTTGCCTCAACACATAAGATAGAGGGAGGCTGTTTGTGTGGGCTTGTCAGCTTTCCTGTCACAACTATTGGTTCTGTTTCAGCAAAATGTTTTCCAGCATTTCCTGCCACATCAGCAAAACTTTAGTCTGCTCTCGCAGTGGAGTTTCTTCTTATGAGGAAATGAGAACTCTGATGAAATCTTTATACCTTTAAAGTTCTAAAGTCTCTATCAAAACTTGCTTTATTTTTTATCCAGTGCCCTTCCTGTCCCCCCTCCCATTTCATCAATGAGTGTGTGGTTTGACCAAGTTTGCACCAGGTGATCCTTAAAGGATTTTTCCAGTCTTGTTTTCATATGCTTGAGGAGCCATGGACTATTTTTTGTGATGTCAATCGAACAAAAAACTGGTAGCTAAGTCCTGCAATATTTATGAAAGGTGGATAAGAATCTCTACAAGGACTTCATCACATCTAACTGCTGTACCAGTGCTGGGATGACAGGATATTAAGATGATAGGAGCTCCAGGAGAAAACCAGCCGGTTACGCTAGTTATTTGCTTAACTTTTACATCTCTGAAGCCAAATGGCAGAAATACTGCATTTACTTTAGGGATTTTTGCTACAGCCTTAGAGTTCTGTGTCAATGTTGTGTTTCATGAGGTCAACAACACTTTTATTTCACCTGGAGAATGTCTTTCTTTCTTTCTTATTTACATGTATATTGAGAACAGCTTTACCTATTCATACATATGTTTAAAAAACTAAACCAGGATAGTATATTATCCTGGTTTAACCAATATATTATCCTGTTAACCAATTTCCAGCACTAGGTGCAATCTAATTTCTCTGTATCTGAGTCATGAGTATACTGAATATATATGGAAAAAAGGGGGTTTAATTTCTTTATCCAGACTTGCTAGCATACATATAAAATCACAAATAAATAGAAAATATTAAAAACTCCTACCCTGTCAACACAGTTTTCTGTACTGTAACTTTGGTGGTGAGAGGCATTAGGGGAAGGATGACACTAAAAACCTGAACAAATTTGTTTTGGTTTAGGTTTTCTCATTTGAAATTCTTAGAGTGATTTTTAATGCCTGTGATTACTTTTCACCTAAAAGTCTTCTCTACAGACCAGCTATTTTCAGAGTCATTCTGGATCTACCGCTGTAAGACTGTACGCTTTTACAGGAGAAAATGCTCTCCTCATGCAGTCCTACAGGCCCATGGAGCATTGTTAAAATGAGCAAATGTTAAGTGTTAATCTTTATTGGTCTGTGAACTTACTCATGCGTAACCAGGAAGAGTTCATTTTTTTAATTAAATCACCACCCATTCATTACTTATGTTATCCTCAAAGGAGTATCAGTGAAAGGGTCAAAGTCTGCTGGACCTCTTGCTGTTCATTTAAATTAACACATCTGATCACAGGTGTACATGTTGTGCTAATATTGAAGATTTCTACATATTAGAAAAATGGGATTTTTTTTCTGAATGACAGAATGAGATCAGGATTTCTGGAGAAACTGTTTTTCTGCAGTGTGTGTTTGTGAGTAATGTGCCCATTATTTTATAGTAGCTGACATCTATGAAAATTCTGGAGCAATAAAATATCTGTTGCAAATTGCTTTTAAAAATTATACAGGCTACTTTAATAGTGTCTGAAGAAAAATATTTCTTATTTTATTAGATTGTCTATGGCAGAACTAAATAACTGTTTGAAAACAATCTTGTAGAGGGAAATAAAAGGGAGGACTTTACCTCTGTTCATACACTTCTTATATTTATAAAAATCACTCTCTGAGAAACTAAAAATTTTTCTTCATTCACACAGCATTTACTTATCCTAGTGGCTTGCCAAACTACATATCAGAACAAGGATTATTCACTTGCATATGTTCTTCTCAGAAAGTATTGAATTTTGTAGAACAGTGTTGACTGTTTATTTCTTGAAAGGCATTTTTCAGTGGCTTGAACTTCCTAAGATGTGCCAACCAGAGTTTTTAAGTTCAGCTGATTTATTATGGCTTCTTTGTTGAGGCTGAGAAAAGAATTCCACAAAAACCTCACCAGTCTGTGGGTTTGGTAAAACCCACATAAAACAAATTACCATAAGGAAAATTTCATCAGTTTATAGTTTGTTTTCAGAGAGCAGAGTCAAGGATACACAAGGGTTTTGTCTTGAGTATCTAAAAAATAATTTATTATCACTTTGCATTATTTCACATTTCATTGACACTGTCAACTAACTCAGTGATTGCAGGATGTTAAGGATTTTACTAAAATCATTGCAACTCTTCAGTCCCCAGCCTAAAAATGATCAATTTATATACCAGCTTCTTTTACATCTTTAAAGATTCTCTAGAAAAAAGACTATGTCATATCTCTGCTGTCTTCAGTCCTCTTGTACCTATTTTGAATGCATATAAGTAAAACAAGGAACCATATACATGAAGTTTCCATGCAGCAATGGTTTTGCAGTGATTATCTACTGTGTTTGATACGTTGTTAGCATTGCAAAATGTTCTTCCTATTGCTGTTTCTCATTGCTTCAAATGTGTCTGCATGGAGTCCCAGGGCTGAGACCCTCAGATGAAATGGGCAGCTGTAATGCAGCGGCATCCCAAGCAGGACATCCTGGAGCCAGGGTGGATCCCACAGGCCTTTTCTCCTGGAGGGCCCTGGGGGATTGAGGGACACCTGGCAGGCCCATGTAAGCTTGGTCTGTGCACAGCTTGGTGCAGCTTGGGATCTACATCAAAACAAGTTGCCTTTGTGGCCGTGTTTGCCCTTCTATTGGCAAAATAACGTCAACTGAGTGCTGCGGAAGAGTAAAGGCAACCCCGGCTGAGCAAGCTAATTCTGCACCTCTTAATTCAAAAATTACAATACTTTCCCCCATGAATAATTTATAATTTCCTTTTCTGAGAATGCAGTGTGTGTCTTTACTGACACATCCCCAGATGAGTCCTTACTTCCAGCATTATTCTATTCTAGAATGGAGTGTGTTTTCACTGTGCACCGCATGGCCAGGGAGAGACATCTGTACTTGTCCCATAGGTATTTTAAGCAATAAATATATAGCCAGGGTCGACATCTGCTCTGTTCCATTGAACTAATTGAGGTTATATAACATTTTCATGCAAAGGAGTAAGCAACATAGAATTTTCTGCTTGCTACATATTCATAAATTCTCATCAAAATTGTATAAAGGGTTATCATCTTCCTTAAAAGTGATGAAAGACAACATTGTCCCACCAAAATTCACATTAAAATTTTTGGCCATGCTAGTACATTTGCTGATGGAAAACCAGACAAAGTTCTTGAAAACTTCCCTTCAACCACTTCTGGTGTTTGGCAGTCTCAATTATGCCTGTAGCCTGAGGCAGCCAAGAGATAAATACCAACAACTTTAGAGAAGCTTCCAGTTAATAAATTGCAGGTTATGGCAGAGAAGTTACTAACTAATGCTTTCTAACTGAAATGAAAATAAAAATATAATTGGAAGAATTTGTAGCTGGTCTGATTTAAAAAGCCCTCCTGTCAGGTACACGTTATGGAAACATCTGTTACTTGCCCCAGTAGTTCATTTACACTCCTTTGCTTAAAAGTTGTAATCTTGCCAAATATTTACTTTTGCATTTTACTTGCTAATTAACTGTCATTGCTGTGAATAGTGTATTTAGTATAAAGAGAATTACATATTCTGTTCCTTATTAGTGTGCTTTAAAGCCACACCAAAAATACACTAATAGTTGGCTGCTGCTTTGTACTCTTTCAGAAGTAAGTTTGCAGTTTGATTGATTAGTTTCCACCAGCAAAGAGAAGCAGCTGCAGCTCTGAATAAAATTGTGCTAATGAAGATTTCAAAGCGGTGATCAAAAGCAGACTTTGCTCTTTCAATTGTACACTTTTCTGAAGATAAATAATTGTGCTGTTTCAGCAAAATGTGCATATCAAAGCAGCTGAATCATACATTTCAGTGGGAACTTCAAAGCATGTTTAACACATTATGACGGCTAATCTTTGTCACATTTGGTCTGTCAATTGCAGAAGAGTAGAAAGTGATTATTTTTAGCACTGATTCATGTAGTCAATCAAGAGTCTGAATATGAAGAAATTTCTATATTTGCTCATAGACAACTATATTTATATGACTGTGAAGACCACGTGTCTAGATGACTGTTACCTTCTTCAACAGTTTCGGTAAAATGTACAAATCCCATAACTTCATGAAGAATTTTGCCTGTTACCTCTGCTGGACAGAAGCAACAAAGCTCTGTCAGGTGTTTGGGCACAATGCCATGGTCTGCCACAAGCTTTCTGACAGATTTCCTGAAATAGTCTGACAGAATTTAATTTTTAATGCATTTAGGCATCTAAAGACAAAGCCATGAAGCTTCAGGAATTTCCATTTCTATGTTCAAACAAAGGTGAACTGTTCTCAGCTCAGTTAAAAAACTTTATATTTCCGCCCTTAATTCAGAAGGCAATTTTTAATGGCCTTACTCAGTTCTCCAAAGCCATTTTCAGAGTGCTCAATCACTGAAGCCACCAACCTCACACTAATTCCTCCACTTTCTGAAACAGACTTCTGGTCCCTTCTTCACTGTGGGAAGACAAAAAATACTTGAGACATGCTTTGTCATGCTAAAATTATCAACAATATAAATATTTTTTTTTAAATCAAATAAAACCCATAAACATAATAAAACTAATTAAAGTAATTTTTTAAATCCTACATGGAGCAAACAGGTGAACTGAATTACTTGCAATGATATTTTATATAATTTTTGAGCTTATTTTGTAAATTTAAACGAGGCTAATACACTTTTCAGAACATACAGCAAAGAACTTCTGTCAGAGCTGCTCAGCTCTCTTGACAAAATATTTTTTCTGTTCTGTGGTTTTTAATTACTTTTAGTTAAGGGTTTTGTCCATTTAATCAAAAATATCTGGATTTAAGGCTTGAAGTTTTTATTGATATTAAAATTTTAGTAATAATTTCATATCCATAGTGCACTATCCCTTTCTTGTTCACTTCTGCACTCGACTTTAAAAGAGTAAATCTCTTTGAAGATCCCCTGGGATTCCTTAGACAAAATATGGTATTCTAAATTATTCAAAATGGTTGCAAATGTTAACAAAACAGCATGCCAAATAATATTGTCATGTTTTGTATCAGTAGAGGGTAATTTGGATGGTATATAGAAAAATCCTGACCTTTCTAAATGCTTGTCAGGCTACTAATAGGAATTATTAGTGCAGCAAATCCTTACTTTTTGTATTTATTATAATGTTCTACATGGTCTTACCAAAAAAGATTAATTTCTTCTTTCATTCGTTCTTCTTTCTGTTTCTCTATGTTATGTATCTTTTTTAACTGAGTTATGATTCAGAAAAATTACATGATTAAATCCTTGTTGCACAAAAGCAATCTTCCTGAACTTCAGTGAATTATTTTACTCACAAAGATAATACCATGAAGACAGACAAGAGAAAGGTCAAACTAAGACAAAACTTCAAATTCTTTTACTATCTGTTAAATTTGATTTATCTATAATATATTCAAAATTTCTTTATTTCCATTCCTTATGAAGCCAGAAATTAAGTGGGAAACTTTCCTTCCATTAGCACTGTTATAAGTGCTTGGCCAACTCTGCTTTCCATTCCCTATTATTCAGTATGAAAGAATACTTTCCAATAATTCATACTATTTTGTGAATTTTCAACAGCAATAAAAATTTTTTTTTAGATTAAGTATTTCCAGAAAATGCTGGTGGTGTTTTTTGGCCCATAAATTTAGAAGATCAGCCTAAATGTTACCAAAAGTGTCCAGACTTGCAAAATAAATTATTAGTATCTGAATACTCCAGAAATTGTAAAAGGAAGACAGGGCATAATAAGCACTAATTAAAATTAAAGTGGTAAAGAAAATTCAATTTCATCTACACCTTCTGCAATTTTCATGTAAAGCATGTCCATTTAAAGCAACTCTGTTATTCTCTCATTTTCTATACTCAAATGTCATTATTTATTGCACTTTTCAAAAATCTTGAGATCTGTTTAGCTTTTAAGGATGTGAGCATAGAAGCATAAACTGAAGCAGTGACATCTTAAATGGATTTCCTTTGATTAATTTATTCGAGGTGCATGCTTAATGTGTCAGATTCCAATAATATAAGTTGATTTATGATGAAATTAAAATCAGAAAAGTAAAATATCAGGGTGACTCTGCATGTCAAAATTGAGCTCATAGTTATTTATTTAATTATGTATAAATATAGTTATGTATCAGTTGCACATAAATATATACATAAATATTTGCTTCTATTTCATGTTTTACATTGCAGCTGTCAACTGAAATCATGCATTGCTCTAAAACATAGCTCTTCATTTAAGGACATAGTCATTCATTACAGCTATTTTAGAGGGTTTTTGTCTTGTAATTCTTACAAGGTATTCCTGGATTACCTTATTATTTCACTTGCTCTTTGCACTCTCTTCACTGTTGATATGATCTTTTTCAATGAAGGTTATTAAAAATGGACAAATTACATGCTCTGTTTGAGAGCTATTTAAACACCACCTCTGTTGAAATCCAGGTTGCTGGCAAGTATATTTGCAATCAAAATGCCCACACACCAATTAGTTTGAGGAACCTTTGCAGAGATGAATTAGCTACACAAGTAACAAGGTCAATGGTTTCCCCAGGGTTCCCAGGGAGCACATGGCTTACTGATGCCATTTATGGTTTTTTCCTCATATTCTCTTCTGGTACACTGGAGATTTTTTCTAAGCACGTGCATATTCTTATACTTAGAGATGATCCGTCAACAACAACTCTGAGACCCCTGAGGGTAATGTGGGAATCCCTTTGGCCATTGCCAAACTCAAAGCTGTAAAAAATGTATGAGCACAAGGGGTTGTTCCCTCAAATAATCTTCAGAAGTTATCTATTTAGCCTAATTTTCCTCATCACAAACTTGCTTCCAATTACTGCTTATAAGGTTTTCATATGACGCCTTAGCGTGGTCAAAGTGAGCTGGATCTTGTGAAACAGATGTAAAATGAGGAAATATTCCGATTTAAAAATAATCTTAGATGACCGAGTATGATGTTCATTTGACTTTAAAGGGGCTTTCTAGATATGAGAAAGTAAAAAGTATATTCAGTGATATGCCTTCTTTCCATCCTTATACTTTCTACATCCAATTAAAGCTTTTCCCCAGAAAAATCTTTTAAAAAACCCCACCTGAGTGTTGAATTAAGGGAATATTTTTATTCTATCTCCTTTTTAAGTTAAAAATAGAAAACCTATTTATGCCACTGGTTTAGAATCCACATATTTTCTTTTACTTTTGTCTAAAAGAAGAGTTTATAGCTGTTTTCACATACATGTGCTTTAAAATTTCTTTTTATTTTATCTTTCAAAATATACTGTTAATCTCCAGTTTATTTGCTAAGATATAAGTTTTAAAAATGGGTTGTATAAGTTTCTTGGTGAGAAAACGTTATCATTTCTGCTGCTCATAGGAAAAAAGTTCTTTTCCTAAAGTTTCATTCTGTTCATAGGAAAAATTTATTAATACACAGATGAAGTCACTCTGCATGTCCAGTGAGAATTAAATTTTATATATCTTGAATGCCATAATATTTTTGCCTTATTTTTTATGGTGAGGACCAAAAAATGCCATTACAAACTCTTCTATAGTGAATAATTCATTTCAGAAATGAAAAAAATGTTTTAAAATATATTGTATATAACAGATCTGGGAAAAATACCCAAAAAAAACCAACAACAAACACTAGCTGCTATAATTCCTATACAAGGAATACAAAAATTACACTGCACATCAGAAATATTTTTCTTTTCAAGGTCTCCTACCCAAGACCCTATTATCATCCCTCCATTGACTCTCCCTGAGACACAGGTGTTGCTTTCTTGATTTCACCCTAATCGTGAAACAGTTCCTTGAGTCATCCCAATTCAGGGAATAAAGGAGAGGGCTCAGTAGAACCCTTTTCTGTTATTTATGGCATGTTCAGTACTGCCTTGAGGGTCCACACTTTTGTGCCTGTCTTTCTGTGAAGCTTAGTGCTAATGACCTGCAAAAAATCTACATGGGAAAAAATGATTGTGGGGCAGAAAATATGAACTGTATAGCACTGCTATATAAAATCGTGCTTTGCTTGTTGCGTGATCAGAATAAGAGTAGGAGCTGGAGAGTGTTACTCACCATCAGCCAGACACTTGACATGGTGCTGGGAACTGCTTTTTTTCCTCTCAGAAAATGCGTCATTAGTTAATTCCAGGGTACAAGAGAACCTTCATTATTATTTATAGTTTCAGATTTCAGACTCTGTAGAGATTTCTTTAATTTCCATACCTTATGATTGCAGTTAGAGGAAAGCACCCTATTATCTTCCTTATTCCTGAGCAGACAAAGCTGTAGGAATGCTAATGATCAAAACCAGAAATCTCACCACATGTCACATAGTACTAATTATATTCTCATTGTCTACATTTCTTCATTTCTTTTATTCTCAAAGATTTTACATTACTAAGATTTTTTTCTCTTTTTTAATAAATTACTTTGTGAATGTGAATCTTGTCCATGCTCTGTTAAGCACTTGCTGAAACAGAGCAGCACATGGGCCATAGGAAATAAGCTTGCTAGAAAGTTAGTGCCACTAAAATGACTGGAGTTACTTCTTAAAGGAATGTCCATAACTACTGAAGTGAACACGAAAGCAGAACTGCAGTTAAGCAGAAGACAGATAGAGGAACCAGGCTTTCCAGTGAAATTTTGGCTTAATTCTCTTCTCATCTCACTTGCTCTTTCCTGCCTTAGCCTGAGATCTGCCAGCCACTTCTTGAAAGCTGGGTTCAGCCACCCAGCTGTGCCTCATTTCTAGTCTCAGGTGGAGTGATGCTCTGACTGCAAAAGCTGTGTTGGTATGGACACTCCCCTGGGGAAAACAAAGCAAAAGATGACTTTTTGCCTTCCCCTTTACGAGCTCTAACGAGGTGGAATATCTAGGAGAATCCCATAGTAAAATATTTCTGAGTTGAAACAACAAAGAAATAGACATCTTTTTTTGAAAGAGTTCTTTAGACTTTTCTTAAAAGTGATTTAAAAAAGTATATTCTAATATTACTACTTCCGTTAGTTACTGTTTTCCAACTCAGTTCTCTTCCCTGATACAGAGCAGGGACTAATGACTAAACTGACTCTCTCTTTCCACTTCTGTATCAGGGGTCCATGCCAAAAGGGTATCTCTTGTGCAGTTACCGTATGCCACAGTTTAATCCTGATTCAATGTGACAGCAAGATCCTTTTCCTTCTGTCGTGGTATCTGCCTGCTGATGTCACCTTGCATCCCCATTCCACCTTTCCTTCGCAGCAGTTTCCTGAGCTGTGTAGGTACAGAGCACTGCTGGCATCCAGCCCTGCAGCTGGAGGAAGGTACAGGTCTTTACTGCCCATTTCTGTGACAGAAGGACACGTTAATGAATTCTGCAGACCATCAGAATTTTTCAGTTATTTTGTAATGCTGTCTTTTTTGATATTTTGTTTTGGCTTTTTTTTTTTTTTTCAAATCATCTGCTGACAAAATCTACTGGGCATCCAAACAGCATGCCTGATATCTTTGGTTGGTGCCAAATTTGTGCTTGCTTCTGGCTGCAGAGCTCATTACCAGACATTTGATAGGAAAAGTGTTTTCCAACAAGGGCTTCATTATAAAATATGTTGTCAGAAAATTCCTAGTTACTGATTTTTTTCTGGCATAAAAACAATAAGGTCAGCATAAGTGCAAGCATAAGAGTATATATTTTTCTTCTTTTTCTTTTTCTTTTTCTTTTTCTTTTTTTTTCTTGTTCTTTTCTTGCCTCAAATTTTTCTTGACAAATTTCTATTTAAGATTTGCATTTATGCATACTGTACATGGCATTATGACTTAAATACAGTGTGTACCTCTACATCATGAAGGGAAAACCTCAAGTATGTAAGTGAGCACTTAACCAAATTTGTTGTGCATTTGTTCTGAAGGTTTGCTAGGACACGAGCCTAGGCATGTGACATATCTTGGTTTCCAGTATTACCAAAGGCATTCTGTATCACCTTGGGTGCATGAATTAAAGTTTCTGCACTTTACCTACAAAGCAATAATTTAATACCTCATGTGTGAGATAAGGAAATATTGAATTCCCTGGTGAAGTTCCCTAGTAACAGAGTTAACAATATCTGATTCTGTTTTAAATATGAGCTATTAATCTCTTTTCTGATTCTGGTGGCCTCAAAGTGTTGTAGTGACATCTCAACACTGAGATCCACATGGAGAAAATACTGGCCCAGTGCTGTCACTGTTTAACCATCTATAGCTATACCATATACAGGCAGCACTAAACCTGTCTACAGACCAGAACTGTCATTTTTTAACTTATCTCTGCCTTATCCTTTTCCATTTCTTAGGTTGCCTGTTCTCTCCTTTCAGGCCTACATCCCCCTGAATGCCTCTTTCACAGCATCTCACAGCGGTTTTGATCCCCTGTGGGTACCCTACTCTCCACCTCTGCCTCCCCAGTCCCACCTGCCCCAGCTCTGGGTGCTCTGTGAGTGCCCCACAAAAAGTGTTTTATTTCCCTCCTCCCGGCCTTGTAGACATACATGGTGGTGTGCTGCTGCCCTCCTGCCAACTCCATATGCTTTCACAGATGTCTCGTGCCCTTCTTTTGATCCTCTTTAATGCCAGGGAACATAAACAAATGCAGCCTTCTCGCTGCTCTGTGCTTGGAGAGTGGACCCTGGGAGCCTTTCCTGGGCACGCAGCACCATAAAGAGCTGCTTCTGCTTTTTATGGTTTGGGGCTGACAGGAAATTTTGTTTTCCTCTCAGTTCACCTCTTGTTATTCTCACACTGTCAATTATCTAGAAAATATGATTCCATTCAATTCAATCTAAGTATACAAATCTCTGCTAAACAAAGTGAAACTTCACGATTCTTTGGATGGTTGGACAAGGTCTGAATTTTTTCAGTCGACTGTAAGTGTGTGAATGTATACAGAATTTTGAGATTTATTTTTTTAATTAGGGTTGTAGATTTTTTATACTTAGGAGAGGATTGGTACCTTTGTAGATCATTCTTTTCATGGAATAATTCTGTGTTGTTTGATTGTTGCTTTTAATTACCAGGGAAAAAATGTGAACAGAACTCTGTATATCCCTCTGAGTAGGATTAATCTCCTGGTTATGAACCTGCTCAAAATGGAAATATTCTTAAAAATCACAAAAAAAAAAAAAAAGACCTTTGTGGTTTGTTGGTTTTTGTGTTGGTATTTTTTTTTTCCTTTAAGAAATGAAAGAGCAGCGAGTAACTTTTACGAAGTATTAACAGAGATGTTTGGGTTGTGTGAAAGCAGTGATTGCAGTTGATCCGTAATAATTCTTTGATAACCTTTCTCCATTTTAAATTAATTATGTGTGAGAGAAGAACACTTCAGGAAGGAAATAATGAGCCAGTGCTACCCCAGCTGTTCCCCGACCGCCCTTCCCTCTTTCAACAGCCTGCAGCATATCTATATGAAATTTCTATCTTTTTCTCATTCTTTTCCCAGTTTCCTCCAAGTATGCACAGGGATGAGAATATGTTCCAGTGTCTTCTTTTGTCACTGGGGAGTTGGGATAGTCTCTCTGTTCGGTGTATCAGATCCTGTAGATCAGCAGTGTTCTGTAGTAAAAAGTGGTGATACTTTACTTCTTTGCCTTTATCTCTTGTATCTTTAATACCTGTACGGTTAAGGTTGCAGTGTGGAAATTATTTTTGTACATCTTGTGTGGTTTGAGGGTGGGATTTATGTCTTGGTTTTCTTGGTTTATTTTTTTAAATGTATTTTTGTTCTTGTTGTTGTGTTTACTAGAAGAGGAACTTGCCCAAGGAAAGCCAAAAAAAGAAAAAAAAAAAAAAAGAAATTTAGATCGTACAGACAAGAGACCTGGGAAAATAATTTCTGAACTTAGGAACCCATTGTAGCAATTATGTAAATTTTGTACAGTATGGTCATGTTTTATGTAAGTACAGTAATAAGGAAATGACTTGAGCAAACCAGCATCTATTCTATCAGTGTCTTTCTACTACATAAAATGCTGTTTGTGTCCTTGTAAATTAGTCTTTAACTGCTACTGTGTCACAACCATTCACGTTTAATGCTAATGAATCGATAAGAAATGTGAAGGATAGACGAGCCATTCATTCCACTGTGTTTGCTAAAAGGAAACTGGGAGACTGAGGAGCAGAAACACTGGCAGTCTTTTAAAGTTTATTTCTGAAAGCTCTGAACTGTAAATATAACATGGTGTATTTCATTCTGTTTTGTGTTTTAGTTTTACTTCCTATAAAAACAACATTAGAGAGTTTGCAATTATTTTTTAACACCCTATACAATTACTTTTTTGGGGATTTTTATCTTTTGAATGCACATTCATATGTTGTTCTCATTTAAATATAAACATTTTCCTAATTAGTTTATTCCTTGGTGTTATAAAACACCAAGCTGGTGGTTTAAGGGTAAAATTTTCTCTTCTGAAGACAGTTTTCTAACTTTGAACCTGTTAGCTAGATAAACATATTCATTGTTGCCATAGTTATCTACAGGGATATAACTAACTTTTCAGCAAAATCCATAAAATCAAATTGTCTGAAAGTATTGTGAGATTCCACTGAGGATATAGTAATGTCACTGCTTTAAAGAATTTCATGGTTGTTATTTACCAAGAGCAATGTATAATTATCATGAGATAAATTAAACTAGAACTTGAAAAAATGCAGTCCTCGTAAAAAAAATTCTGATATTTATGAATTGGAAAAAAAATCACTGTTACATAGTGCAAAAATATTTCAGTAACATTTCTGTTATCTTTAATTAGCCAGAAATCTTTGTTTGGAGCATTTTGTATAAACCCCATTAAATCATAATTCCTTTTAGTGTTTCCAAATAAATTATTATTTAAGAGACAGTCATCCTACAATTAAATTGAAAAAGATTCGTTGTAGTATTTGTGCACAGCAGATATTTGATAAATATAACACTTGAAGTGAAGAAATTAAATCCATATAAATATATGCTGTTCTTCCTGTCTTTCCTCTGTTAAATCCTGTCTTTCATTTATGATTTTCCTTTACATTTATGTCAGACAAATACTTTGGTTTTGTTTTCCATGACTTTTGCATTATGTACAAACAATTTTATTTTCAGCGACTAAAGCATGAAATTGGCAAAAATAATCTGTTTCTATTTATTTGTTCTGATTAGTTAGGAGTGAGCACCTTTAAATTTTGTGTCCTGTGATCACAGACCTGAGGAAGAGAAGCAGACATGTTCCAGATGTTATTGAATGGCAATCTTATTTTCATGCCACTTTAGACTTGTCTCTACTGAGACAAGATACTTCAAAAATACAGAGAACTAAAACATGCTTAAATATAGTGGCTTAGGGTTCTGCCCATGAAAAACAGTGCTGAGAGAATTCTCAAAAGAATTCTTATGTCCAGGGTATGTCTAATCTGCATTGCTCCAGCTGCAATAAATGAGATAGGTATAAAAATTTATACATTAAGGTAACTCCAAGAGATGAGTCCAAAATCCAGCTATTAAACTGGAGAAATCAATCTAATTATACAAACACTCTGAGACTGTTTATCAATAGTTATAAAATTAAAGGAAGGAAAAAGCCCAGGCAAACAAACAAGTAACCAAAACTTTTCTTAAAGGAGAGTTATTTAAACAAAATGAATTTATGAGTGCTCTAGTAATTCCACTTAAATTATATCACTTGGGTTTTGGTTTTAATTTCTATTTTTAATTTGTATTTTGTTATCAGTTTTCTTTGGTAATATAGCTTCCCAAGCTGCACAGCTGCAAATTAGAAAAGATTAAAGTTCTAAAAAAATGCAAAATTGGCTCCTCCACATGAATTAGCAGAGTCCTGTAGCACACACTGTTCTTAGTGCTCTGCTAAGGCAGAAATTTGGTCTTGCTGGACACACTCTGTGGGAGTGTGAGCACCCCATATTATTCATGTGTTATTTTTGTCTTACAATTATGTTCATGAGGATATCAGAGAATATGATGTTTAAGCTCTATAAATTATAGGTATGTGATGATATCCATATCTTTCTAATTCCAATGCCAGTCTAAGGAAATCATGAATTACCTTTGTAATATATCATCAATACATGTGTGAAAAAAAAAAACCAAAAACATTTCCATGTGAGAAATCTAAAATATTGCAATGCTGTTACTCCTGTAGGTCCAGGAAGAGTTCTTGATTAAGAAAATGGAATAAACAAGCTGCATTCAAATACAGTGTACAGAATGGTTTTATTCTGGGAAAAATTAATTACTTAAATCTGAGAATTTTCATATTGCTTCTTTCTTTAGAAAACATTATATATTCCCTGTTAAAACCTGTATTTGGTATCAAATATCAACTTGTATTTGGTATCAAATATCAACTTGTATTTGGTATCAAATTTCACATAAGTGGTATGTGATGTTATTAAACTACTGCCTACTTGAGTCTGGCTCTAAGTGTGAAGAAAATATTCTTGATTTCGTTCTTACTCTTGATTTTCCTGATATATTTTAGAAAACTTTTTTATGCAATTTGAGTTCTATTTGGGTTGATCCTGGATATTGTTCTTTCAATTATTTTTCAACCTGCGAGGGTAAAAGAAGAATTATTTTCATGGTTTTAATTTTGTAATAGTTTCATGTGACTGTGTCTCTCCATTATTCTTTACCTCTTTAGGCTGGCTTTGTGGGTTTTTTTCATACAGAAACATGTATGCCATCCTTTTTGAATTTTCTTGCAGGCTGTCATATTATAAATATGTAAATGCAATCTCCACCTTCTGTGGTAACTCACAGTTTTCAATCTGGTTATCTTATAGGAACAAGGTGTGTAATAAAATATAGGAATATTTAGTAGTACTGAGTTCTGATAGTAGTGTTTGTAAGCTGAAAGACATCAACATGTTTTCTGTGCAAAATATAATTTCCCAGGTAATGAAACTGTGGCAGAATATCCATATATTGTATACAGGACAGGATAAAACCCAGTAATGTCTGGTGAATACTCAGATCTGGTAAACACTGAGAGAAACATTCTGAAAAATATAGGTTGACCCAAATGTCAATGCTTTCTTGTTGCTAGCTATTTCCATGCTGTTTTGGTGTACTGCAGTGTAGGACAATACCACAGAGGAATATTTGGTTGTAAAAAACAAATCAGAGATGTATGCAGATGAGCTCTCTAACCTCTTAATCATCGTAAAATTGTGACAGTGTAATAGGGACAGTTGAGTGTGTGTGCGTGAATTTATAACAGTATAATCTTTTTTGAAGTGCAGAGCAATCTATCCTCTAAGACTAATTTAAGAAAATTTTGTGCAAATGCATGTAACAGCTTCCAAGCACTTCCATCATGACTAAAATGAAACAAACACTTGTACTCTGATTCCAATGAATTAGTCAAGCTTTTGTCAGTAAACCTATATTAGGATTACAATATTGTTTTAGTAAAGGCAAAAATCATTTATTTTGTACATAGATTTTATTTTTTCTTTTAGCTTTACTTTTTGTAGCTTTCTCTTTTTTTTCTGTTCCACTAAATTTGCTTTGGTCAGGTCCCCAAAAGGGCTCCTTGATTAAAGCAGAAAATTGTGATTTGACTTAATCGACTGGGTCAGAATGTTCCTAAAGAATTAAGTATTTTCTGTTCTTTCTAATTAAGTTTTTTCTAACTAGGTTGCATCAAGGCATTTGTTCACACACAAATTAAAAAGTTGAAAGGACCTTATAGCTGATAATATGTAATATGTCAGCTTCATTCTTCAGCTTTCTTGTCACATTGACTTGCCAGTCTTTGTGTTCAACGTTTCTATGTACTGTTAAGTGAACTACAGCACTTTTGTGAAAAGATGATGTGTCCTAAACTAGTTGTACCCAACTATGAATTATTTTTGCTCGAATTTTTAGCCATAATCATCTTCAAAACATTGGGATTTTGTTGGGTTTTTTCCTTGTTTTTGTTTTGGTTTGGTTTTGGTTAGGTTTTTGGGGGGTTTTTTTGTGGGTTTTTATTGCTTACTTAACCTCTTATTTTATATCTTATTTTCCTTGTGTCAGAGAATCTGACTGGCAAGTGTTTTTTCCCAATTCCTATAGCGATTGATTTGCTGTGAATACTGCAGGAAAAGAGGAGTTTGTCAGTTTTATTTGTTAACACAGAGTTTAAAACACACATGATGAGTTTTTCGTCAATTAGTCTAACAAAGGAAACTTTCCCATTTAATTATATAATTACAAAGATTTTACAATTTATCTCTGGCTCTGAATGTGCAATCATTTTTATTGGCCTTTTTCCAGGCCTTCTCAAAACACATAAAGCTGTATGGTGAAAGAGAAGATGATAGTGTCAGTGCCTCGATGGGAATTTCCATTAGTTCATCCAAACAAATGTAAATCAATGTTATTATTTGCTGCAGCTGAGTGTATTCCATACCTGCAGCTCATACTGAAAGAGAAATATTCTTTTATCCTGCTGTATGCTTCAATCAATTACTCTCATCTGTTATGATTTCCCTATCATTCTTAATATTGATTAAGTCTCCTGGAAGGATTTGCTCTTTTCTAAAACATCAACATGAAGCTTTTGGTTCAATTTTCACACTTCTGTTCAACCTGAGATGCATACCCTGATGTGTCTGTTTCACTGAATATTTTAAGCAGGAAACAGGTGAGAATGGTGAAGTACTACAATGGAAACTGGTTATAAACAGACTAAAACAACTGATGCCTCATCACTTTCATATTGCAGAACTACAGAACCACAGTACTCTTCCACATGGCAATTTTCTTCACATTCAGCAGAAAATTCATGGTTATTGAATAATAAGGTATAACTCTACATTTAGACAGAAGATATAAATCCATCAGTTCAGACAGCTAGAAATAGGTCTCTAAAATAAAGAAATTAGGAAATTTTGATGAGTAATTTTAAAATAATTGACTAATGTCCATATCGTTCATAAAAACCCATTCAATGCATGGTGGTTTCTGAGGGGAGAGATAACATTTGTTTTCACTTTACATGGATTGCAAATATACTCAGTAGTTTTGCATTATATTTAAAGAAAAACAAAGATATTAAGACAGAATTTGTTTTAAAATCACATATCAGTAGTTTCAGGCCTTTTGAAACTAAACATTTAATAGAAATCCGTGTGAGAAAAATTCTCTCTGGTAGAATCTTTGTTTAGCTCCTCATTAATATAAATATTGATTACAATATTTATTAGTATAAATATTGTATAATAGTATAAATATTGTATCATAATAGTATAAATATTGTATCATTAGTATAAATATTGATTGTTGAAAAAAAAATCGATAAAATAGCAAAAATAACAAAGCCCAATGGTCTCCCAATTGCTTTTAAGCTATTAAATGTCATTTAGGTATTCCTAAAATTCTGTATTTTATAGTTATCAAGCAAGAGCTTTTTTGCTATTTGTCAATAGCAATTTCCCCAGGATGGAGGGGAAAAACTTCCTTCACTTTAAGCTAAATTTAGTCTCACTGCCTCTCAGATGTAGAGTCACTGCCACAATTGATGTCCAGTAATTAACTTGACAGGGTTTGGGATCCTGTTATGCTCCAGCCCACATCAGATGTTCCAGTCACAGTGCCTGGTATCCTTCTCGTACTCCCACTTTCTTCATGACTAATATGAATATTGGGCTTCAGAGCATCCCCATCTTCTTCATTTCATGGATGGAACTGCTAAGGAGCTAAAAGGGAAAGCCATAAAGCACTTATTAGTAGAATTCTAATTGGAAATTGAGAAAACACATGGCTTAGATTTAGTGGGGGAAAGACCTAAAGTATGTGAAGGAATGGAGACATATTTACATTCTGTTTGCATCGATACCATCAGAAAGGAAAATTAGGAAATTTTCCAATAAAAATAAATTATTTCGGGACGTTTGTTTATGCACTCATCACAACTGTGTATTTAGTCCATGTTGCCATTACAAAGAGGAGGTGATGCAGCTGTCAACCTCATGTGCTGTATATTAGGATACACTCTGATTGTATTACATGTTTGTTTATTTATGGAATCAGAGCCTCAAACATACATGGAATGAATTCTTATCTAAGTGGAAATCAAGAGTCACTCCTGTTGTCCATAATGTCATGGATTATGCTAAGATACTTTGCAAATTACAAAAATTAATTTCTGTTGAAGGCAGAGGTGTGGTTTTTTGTTGTTTGGGTTTTTTTGTTTTGTTTTGGTGTTTTGTTTTTGTTTTTTTTTTTTTTTTTTTTTTTTTAACTGAAGTGCTTGCAAAATGCAGAATTCAGGGCATCTCTTGCTCTTAAAAAAAGCCCTAACTAATCATGTAAAACTGTATTTTGTGTTCTTTGATTCCTGAGAGGAAAATAGTGGTTTTTGTTTGCTTTTTCATTTCACTGGAATTTATATAAATCCTGATACTGTACTTGATTATTTCAATTACATCAGACAGTTTGTACCAGTATAATGTATTTCTCATCTAAAAATTAATTAATAGCTTATTGTCATTACAAAGAGAAGGTACAACACTTTATCTGGATTAATTTTTCTTCACAGAATATTAATACAGAAGCTAGAATGTGGGTAGGCCTTGATACTGCTGTGGGGGTTGCATACTCATTATCTCAACATATTTATATCAATACCTTAATGAAGAACCCTGCAGGACACACCACATTGCTGGTTTTGGCACACACTCTCTGCTTTTTCTAGTTTGAAACTTCAATACAGAATGTAATCAAAGTGCCACTTCATCTCTAGGTACCAGTGAATAATATGGGTTAACATAACTTTAAATTTTGCCTACATTTAGGAGCTAATAAATAGTGGAGAACCACCCATCTGGTGCTGTCAGTCCCACAGTGTATGCCTACATTCTGAAAATAAACCTAGTTTAAACTAGATTATGTTGGAAATATGCAGATGGAGATTTCCTTGAACTTCCAGCATCTGCAGAAACAGAAAACATGAGTTCTTGTGATTTCAGTCAGTCCATTGGAACAGAAAATTCCCATTAAGTTTATTATTTCACAGTTTAAAAAACTCTGCTGAGGTGCAGATCCAGCAGATGAGTGCCATAATGTGTCACCAGCAGGTGAATTTTACACTGTGAAATAATTTTGTTTGAAAACAAACCTTTCTTTTACATTTTCATATGCACCCTGTGTTCCCAGGACATCATGAATGTTATTTGTCTAAATAAGTTAATACTGGCTAAATGTATATTACACTGATTAGAAATTAAGTACATCTTCTTTACAGTGTAGGAGATCTTCTCTGTCTCTCCCCACCTGACATTTTTCCTTTTATGACCTCAGCTGTATTCCAGTAGGGTTTAGCAGGTTCTACAGACTGAGGAGGAGACTTCTCAGTCTTTGACTGTCTCTCTCCACACTATTTTCAGCTTCTTCTGCTCCTCTCTGTACTGCAGTAGGTTCTTTAAATTTGAAGTTATTTTGAAGCACCCCAGAAAATGACACCCACCAAGATATATCTGTTATGTGTGCAGTATGACCCTTCTTGGTAACAACTTCATTAGCTGTAGCCAAGAAACACTATTAAACTATGAGGGCTTTTTCCCACATATTTCCATTCTGGTCACACTCAGATCTTGCAGCTCCTTTCACCTGATTGGAGAGCTGTGATCAACTGTGAGCTGCACTTAAGTATCCTGATGGTGTAGCTGACATCAGGGATGAGGCAAAGAAAGAGAGCAATACTGGCTTTGTTTAATAGCAGCACATCACAGTAAAGTTGATTACAGTTCATCATGGCCGTGGGATTTTATAAATGAAGTAGTAATACAACTTGGAATGGATGGGGGTTTTTATGCATCCTCCAGAAAAGATTATCCAGAGATTATATCCTGCAACCCTTGCTGAAGGTTGTTTTATGGTAAACGAGCTGGGGAGCTTTACAACATAGTTTCAATATAGATAAACTACAATTAAAAATTTTACTATGAAAATAGCTCATTATGTGGTAAACTTTTGCCATACTAACACCATCAATTACTAGCATAAAATTTTATTGTCTAGCTGCAGCAAGAGAAGAGAGCTATATGAGTATGATGTCCTTAGTTTATCACTTCCACTTTTGAAATTAGTCACTCTTTTCCCCTGAATTCCTCAGCAAGACTTCAGCAGGAGAGGATCATAGGAACAAGCTACAGATGCAAAAAGGTCTGGAGAGAACTAATGGAGAGAACTAATAGCATTTATAAAATTCCATTACATAGTTTCTGTAATAATTTGTTACACTGCAGTGAATTCAGAAATTAAAATTAGAGTTAGGTTTCGGTTTGCAAAATGAAATGTAAGTCCATGGGGCAACATAACATGCATAAATATATAGACATGCACACACAGTGGTTACTTCTTGCTGAATTCCCAATGTACCATCATATTTGAGAGATATTTCTGTAGCTATCATAAAAGTTGTTCTAGGCAGGCTCATTCTTTTACTCATTGGCATAGAGATGAGGAAAAAAAGAGAAGAAAAAAGTAAGATGGTACAAAATTCAGTGGGATCCTCATGGGCAAAAATCTTAAAAATGTGTCATAGTAGCTGAATAAAGTCATGACTTGCATCTTCCCTGGTTCCTCTCCTAGAGGATATGCTGTGGCTCTGCATACAGATTTTAACAAAGTCCAAGTATGATAGGGTCATGCATAAAGTAAATTTGGATGCCTAAACTCAGCCCACATTTGTAAGGTTTATTTGAATTTTTAAAATCATGACATGAATGAATATCCTTTGCATGAGTCTCAGAGAGAGTCTTCAGTTGTAGGAGTCCTTCAAAAACAAAGACATTTTCTGCAATCTCACCATGTTTTCTGCTTGCTTTCATTCATCTTTAATTTTTCCACCACTCACTTTAAAGTCATGCAGCTTATTAAGTCTTTTGTGGTGATGGGGAAAGTCTCTTATCTTTCTGACTTACCATTTCCCTTGTCTTCATTGATTAATGGTGAGTAAAATGGTAAAATTAACAACATAAACTTGGCCAGAACAATATTAGTGAGACTTTTATTAATAAATTTGTCCACTGTGAAGTCAACGTCATTTTTTTTTATTATTTGTCTTCAATGACTCAAATATTGGAATTAACTGTATTTGCTAAAGGGGCGTAAGCAAAACAAAAAGCAGCATTCAACAAATTCCTGAATTAAAAAAAACAATATGTATCAGACACAAATGGCAAATAAAAGTAATATTGCCATTATACCTGTCTCTCAGGAAGACATCAGTTTTTCTATCAGTAAAACTGCAGCATAGATTTTCTTCTGCTACTTTTCTAATGATCTTGCAGAGTTACATTTACGAAAGAGCAGCTGTCACTGACGAACATCCAAGGGGACACTGGTACTGCTGAAATACCTGTCTTGTGATGAACGTCACAACTAGCTATCCTGTGTCTCCAGACTCTATAATTTCACATTTGGAATCAATAGCTCCAATCCAAGTGGAGCAGCAAAAGCACCAGACAGCTAGAAATACAATTTAGAAATTACTGGGTTGTTTTTCACAAAATTTCCACAAGACAAATACAACAATTGAAAAAAACTTCATCTGATTTATTGAGAATTTGGTAAGGGAGGCAGTTGCCTCTAAGAGACATAAACTGACAATTTATAGGCTTTTAGCCAACACAATACATGGTTCATGACACAGGCTCCTGTCATTGTAAGCAGTTAGAAAACAAATATTAATTTGTCATAGCAGTAAATGTGGATTGCTAACCTTTATGATAGTCTCAGAATAGGATTGATGTTTCTAATACTGATGCTGTTCAGTCAAACTCTTGAGGTCAATGCTCATGAGTAGAACTAATTTGAAAATTGGGTTAAAAATTAAAAACAATGTAGTAAAAGTAGGTTTTGGTTTGGTGGGGCAATATGGGATATTTATGTAGCTTCATCTCTACTCAGAAGTCCTACAGTGACACGAACTTTATTGACTACAACTGTTTGGTGCATGTAATGATAGTAAAAAAATATCCTCTTTTTTTTTGGGCTGGACAAAAGCTTGCATGCAGACACATCTTTGTACACTCTTTCTAGTCACTCTCAGTCCTGTGCCTTCACCTGGGTTAGACAGCTCTGACAGCAGCACCCCAATAAATGCAAAACATTGCTTTTCCAAATACTTCAGTATATGTGCCTTACCTCAGTTCAGATAACACAAATCATGTGGTCAAAGATGGTTTCACACTTTCAGGAGTGTGATACAGTGGTGATATTCTGCTAAGACGAAAGATGCCAGTGAATTGACATTGATTGCATTGAGAATTATAGCAAAAAATAATCAATAACTCATGGTTTTATGACGATTGAAGCATCTGTGAAAGCTGCTTCTAGCAATACTGAATTTAGAATCAGGATCCTCTAGAATCACTTGTTAGACACAATATGACTTACTGAATGTATTACTTTGCAAATAGGTCTAACTATGTATCTTTGCTCTTATCATAAGCACTATTATCAAATAAAATTTCAAATGTAGTAGTAGTTTCAGCCCTATTGAGCACATAGTAGAGAAGGATATCACTCCCCTTCAAATATGTCTGTAACAGCAAACTGATTAAACAAATATCCTGGGAAAAGCATCATTAGGTTTGTGAGCAGAGCTGGTTTCACTGGTTTTCAGAGGGATGTCAACTTTCTGTTGTTCTTCTATTGCAAATCAGAAAATAAACCCACTAAGTAATTTTAAAGAGAGGAAAACATGTATAGATGTGTATTTTAAGTGTCCCATAACATAATAATACAACTATGGTAGTAAATGGCACTTTTATAGCACTTTAAAAACTTCGGAATCATTAGGTAATTAGTTTAGTACTTATAAAGAGCAATAGTACACGAACACATTGAGAGTGTGTTGAGCCACTCAGGGATATTTTGCTTTTCAGCACAAGTATATACCTACTTCAGAATGTTTACTCTAATAATTCCTCCCATTCTTAAAATGAATGTTTAGTACTTTATTGGGGTCCAGCTATTTTTGAAAATAAGTTATCTTTTGTTTGTGTATTTGTAACACTTCCCCAAATTAAAAGGAAGTGTTTTTGTTAACCTTCATCTTTCATGTGTACCTTTGTTTGCCAGCCTGTATGGATTGTGGACCCATAATTTGAATGACCTGAGAAAAAAGGACTCTTAGGGGCCAAGTTTCATTTCTGTTGAGAAGAAGGCACCTTCCTAACTTTGGGTTTTGCCCAGACAGTTCTGTTCAGACTGTAGCTGATTTGAGCAGCTGGTTCAGGTGTTCCTACACCTAAAAATAGGCCCTAAGCACTGACATCATGATTGAGTGTCCATGCTAAGCACTGACCCTTCTTGCACAGATGCATGCAAGACAAATGGATGGGGCAAGTTTAGAAGAAAAAAACGTTCTATAAGTCTTGTCCAAAGTGAAAACAACCCCTGGAAATTTGTATTCTGAGGTGCACCAGGGTTTCTTAAGCAATCTTGATTTGGTAGCTGGGAGACTTTTACTAAGGGGCCATGAGGCCACAAACTGGTTAATCCTCGGTGACGGCTATGGGGAGAAATCTCTTTGGGTTTCTAACAGAAAATGATAGATGGTCATGTTTTTAAAAGCTTCTCATTTCTACTTCCATATATGATAGTTAATGAATACACAAGGAGCCTATTTATATTAGACACCTGATATGCAGCAATAGATATTTATAAGCAAAATGCAGGAAATCTCTAGATATAATTGCCACATATGATAATGTTGACTTCAGCCTATTACTCTTTAAATTACTCATAATTTCTTAATACTTCAGGATATCATCATGCTTTTCACCATGTCATTCTAGAGCCTGAGTGTTAACTGCTTATCTAAAAAGTCATCAAACCCACATCAATGGAACAGCTCTTATTTTTAACCTGTATGAAGAACTTGAAGTACAGGAACAGAGTTGTTAAATGGTTTTTCCCTTTTTCAACACTTTTAATACTGTTGAATTTGGGAATAAAAAGAAAGTAAAGTGTCTGTACTGATCTGCATTCTATGTTATCATGTGTATACAAGTCAACATTATGGTGCTTTTCACAGAGTTCAGGTATCATTCTGATGCAATAGAAATCTGAAATATTTATTGTATGTTGAATGTTTATTGGATGTTATTCTAAACCACCACTTTTGCATCGTAGTTGTGGAAATACTTTGATTTTCCCCTAACGTTTTACTACACGGGAACAAGAAGTGCAATGGGGAAAATCTGAAAATATAAAGAATTCTTTTCTAATTCTATTCAAGTATTTGGAACAATGGGTGGTCATTCAACAGAACTCCCACAAGTTTTTCAATTCAACTTGCTTACCTAAGCATAATAACAATGCATTTAATAGTTATTTGACAAGATAATCTATAATCACTGCATGACACTGAAATTTTTATTGAATGTATTCATTTGCACTTTAACATAAATTATTATGCTTTGATGCTTACAATATTGAAACTGAATATATCACATTTAAGAATATATACTTGTAAGTATAGATAATGTTATATGTGATACGAATACAATGCATACAATACATTCCAGATACTTTACAGGAGGTGTATTATTACAGCTGTAAGTATGATAGATAACAAATACAGGGTTGGTTTTAGCAAAAATTCTGAGGTTTATAAATAATATGTGTTCCTTTGCTGATTTTATAAAAAGATTACCTTCATGGATTGCAGAATATATATTAGAACAGTGTATGGAGGAGAAAAGAATTTTTGCAGATGTATTTATGGCTTCTACATTGTCTGAAGTTAAATAGAGGCTGGAACCTGTCTATTCCTTTATTTATCATAACTGACAGTCTAAAATTGCTTCAAGAGGAAATGTTAAATTATGAATTTCATTATTTATAGAGATAACCAACTTTACATCAAATTATTGAAATTTTCTTCTTCACAACTGGCATCACATTAAGCAGCAAAGTGATGGGAGTCCAAGTGTTCGCAGCAAAGACATACATTTTCATCCAATTTGGTTTGGTACTGAGTGCCTAAATGATTTGTGGTTAAAAAACAAAAAGAAAAAATCCCCAAAACAAACAAACAAACAAAAACAAAAAAAACCCACAAAAACAACCTGCTGATATAACTGCTGACAAACAGCAAAACCATTTAAGTCATGTATAATGTATATGTTATCAACTGCTTGAGACCAGTGGTGGGAGATGGTTTTGAGTTAATTATAAATACCTTTCTATTGGAAGAGAGAATAGTTTTTTTTTTATTTTATTCCAAAATATAGATTTCTTTCACAGAAGAATTTATCTAGCTACTCCTTTTTAGTATTACATATATGGATATAATTAATTTTGTAAGACATTTTCATGGTTTTTTTCTATATTTATAAATATATGTACAGGTATAAAATAATTATATGTTTAGAGCTGATTGACTTTTTGGAATAAAAAGGAAAGTATAGAGTTGTTATTTTTAAATTCTCACATGAAAACTCTTATAAGATCTCTGAATCTCTGGTTACCATGGCAATGGCTATCAGTTTGTCTTCAATATAGGTCATAGTAGTGTTACAAGTGCATAAATTCAGTCTCCACGGTAAACTTAATAAAAACATAATGCTCTTCTTTTAGATATTCTGAATCACTCCAAAAAGCTGTATTCAAGACAGATTTCATTAACAAACATATTTTTAATCTTTAGCAAAGATCAGAGGTTGCTTGCAACTAATTAGCTGATTAAATCAATGTGATCTCCATGTAGTATATGGCAGCAAATTTGAAATCAGTAAAGTTAAAATTAATATATTTGCTATTGTTTTTATCCCAACCTGTTGATGAGTGGATGACAATATAATTTTTCTGGCTTTTTGATGAGGATATAATGATCTGAAGAACATCTCATGAAGTTAAAAATACCCAATCTCATCTGTGTAACCTTCTAAAAGTTTGATACAGTGTGAATGTGGTAAGAAGTTAGTCTTCTATCTAAGACAGGAACTGACAATGCAGCTTGGTCAGAAGGGCACTTCAGGATGTGTGGCTGGCACCTTCAGGCAGACCTGCTGAAATCTGGAAAGGAGCTGATGCTTTCACACACCCGTGTGCTGCCCCTGGCCTGAAAAGGCAGTGGGACTCAGGTTGGACATCAGGGTCAAAATACAAATAAGCTACTGTCCCCAGACGTCTATTGTCATTTATGACTATAAACTTGGAACAAGCTCCCTTAGTCCAGAGCATGTTTAATTCCTCTTTATACAGGGTGACTGGGGGCAGTTTGTGGGGAGTAAACCCTGTAAGAGATTGTTGCTTTAGAGGTTTTGCTCTCCTGGCCTTAGGGGAGCAAGGTGCACCTCAGTCTAAATGTTACTAGTTCTCAATTGCAAATAACTCCCACATTTAAATGTCTAAGGTATTCCTGTCAGGTTTCTTAACCACTGACATTCTCATAACAGTTAGTTGTAGTTCAGGCAGTAGAGAAGAAAACTCTGTCATCATCTTACCATAAGTTAAGCTGCAACTGCACACATCAGGGGCACTTGGCAACTGAGATGCCATTTTAGGATTATAGCATAGAGCTGCAGTGTGCTTTTAGCTGAGTGAAATAGTGGGTTGTTTAATATTTGAATGACCTTTTTCAGATTCCTGGGGAAGTTCATTGTGATGAATCAGAACACATAATACCTTCAGCATTTATGATTTTAGGCTGGTAGAGGCATGACTCCATTTGTTGTTTTGCTTACTTCTGATTCATTTCATATATTATTTGAGAATTACAAGAGAGAGAACGTTCTTTCTTTTCTTCTAAAAGAGCTTTTACTCTTTAGGAGCATATTTATTTCATGGGCTGTGACTCACAGAGAAAAATTTGTAAAGAAACATGTTGAAGCAGCCTTGTACCCCAACCTTAATTCTCTAATATTCTTTGGGGGGGAAAAAAAAATATATTTTAAAAATTGGCTTTGTGTCTTTCAAAAGGCTAGAAGGTTAGCATAGCTCTTGTTTGGGACTTAATCCAGAGTGGTTGCAGTACTCCAAAATCACTCTGGTCCTCAGTTCTTCAGAAAATGGGTTAGGTGAGTTGCAGCAAACTGCCTTTGCAAATGTGTTTTTGAATATACATGTATACACATACACATGATCATATATATTGTGCAGTGGAAAAATCTTTATAGATTCCTGTTAACCCTTTTGACAGGGAGTTCCTGTGTATAGTGACTGCATTTCAAGATCTGTGGCCAATGGTAGAACATTGTGTATTAGAATTCATATTTGACCATCTTTCAGAACTAGCCAGTAACCTATTTGTGATAAGCATTCCTTAAAATTAAATGTCTGTGTCTGCACACCTCTTTATTATGATTTCTAGTCTGTGCTTTCCCACCACTCCAATTAAAGTATGTTACCAGAACAGGTACTAAAAGTAGTGGATTCTTTTGGTTTGGTTTGGTTTGGTTTGGTTTGGTTTGGTTTGTTCTCCAGTATCATTCATGCTCTAACCTCAGATAGGGTCTCTTTAAAGAAAAAAAGAGGGCTAAAGTTCAAGCAACAGATCTCCTGAAATCTACCTAATATATTTTGGTTTAAAATATATTTTTCTGGTTTTTTATAATCTATAGAATTTTTAAAAACCTGAAACACCTGTTCCCATCACACTCACTGCACAGCAGGTAGGGATAGTTGCTGATGTTAACAATTCACAAGTCCTTTCCCTTATATAACCACTTGGTTATTAGTAAACAGATGAAAGTATCTACAGCTGAGTGTCCCAAGAATTTTTTGTGGATGTGCTGGTGACATTTTCCATCACTGCCATTGCTGTGAATATCGATGTTAATATGGAATTGGGTTTTATGTCAAACACGAAGTGCATTAGCATTTTGATCTCTTTTGTTTGTTGTTCTGTTCTTTACTTGCACTGGCTTGCTTTTACATTTGCATTTGACATTTCTATCCATAATGCCTATGAAATTAAGTTCAAAGTTTTAATACCGACAAGCAGCACTCCGACAAGCTTTTTGCATTCAGTGAAAGAGACAACATTATTAGACAGGAGGTTTTTGCCTCCCCTCCTCCAAGAAGAAAAGACAAAAGTCATAAATGGAAACTTTGTCTCTCTTCTCTGAGCAGCAGAAGAAAGGAAACCTCATGCTCAAGACTGTATCCTGTCTACTTAGAAAGAGAGGTTAATCTGATAATATCAGTTGTACCAAAAATTTGTTTGGAGAGGATTTCTTTGTGGTTGGATTAATTGCCTCATGAAGTTAGAGAAATCACATCTTCAGTTACTGCTTAACTTGAAATACTAAAGAAACATGCAAGCTTAAGGTACATTCTTGTGAATGTTGAGATCAATAAAGTATATATGATTTAGGAAAGGTTGTAAATATAGACAGACTGCAACTGGCTTTAATTCAAATGAATAAGGTTTTGACTAGCTCCCCATACAGCAATTCCAGATGAGACTAGATCTTTTGATTTCACATGAAGAATTTGAATAAATAACTTACTTGATGTAGTTTTATTCTGATGTTCCTGTATTGCTCATGAATTTGCTCTTGTTTACACAGCCCTGTAATATTTGCTACACATATTTATTAATGAGAAGCTCATTGACACCAATCACTGTTTGTCCCAGGTGTCTAAGCAAGATAAATAATTTCAAAACACAAATAAGCTTTTATAGGTCTGCATGAACTGAGTATAGTTTTTTTACGTAAAACAGAGTTTATAGATTCTTATGCAGAAGAATATGTGTTGTGAAAAAAGTTTTTTTTTTTGTGGAAGTAATAGTGCATTCAGATGTCATTGCCAATTTTTATAAGAAGATTGAATAATTTTCCTGATTATAATTTTATTTGGAGGAAAGTATAGAGAGAGGTAGAAGGCTATTATTAGTTGCAATGTGTCTGCTGTGAATCAATAAATTCTTCAATCATAAAGAAAACTAGATACTTATATTAGTTTAATGGCAACTTAGTCCTCTTTCAGAAAATATAAGTGTAAACAAAACCCCAGTTTAATTTTGCTGCTGAAAAAGCCTATACCTTTTTATGAAAATTCCTAGGAGACATATTTAGTCAATAGCTGGGAAACTTTAAATTGTGGGGTTTAATATATTTTGCTGTCTGTCTGGTTCATGAGATAAATAATTTTATCTATCAAATGCTAAATAGATTTAGGTTTCAAGTTAGAGAGGTTTTTCAGATAGTAATGAATTATTTTTCCAAAGAAAAATGAAGCTTGTGTGTTTTCATGAAAAAAAAGGATACAGGATTTCATAGGAAAGCAGGTGGTGTTCAATATATTCATTATATGTCTGGAAAGAAAGATGAAGTAGGAGGTGAAAGAGATGAAACAATGACACAGGTCACTGTCTGAGACAGGTTATTCAAGGCAATAGAATGATAATTCAGTAAATTGTGGATTTTCCAATTTGATTTGTAAATTGTCTAATTGTATTCACTTTCCTCTGCTTATTTGTTAGGATACTTTGTCATTCCAAATATCATACTGTGCTTTGGTACAGAATACCTAGTTTAAAGACAGCACTTTTTACTACATTTCACCTCTGCATGTAGTCAACAAGAGAGAAACATACTTTTTCAATACAAACCTACATCGCAACATTTTCTTTCTAGCAGCTTATAATGGCATCTTTACATTATATGTATTATTTGGCTTTTTATTAATAAATCAAAATGAAAGAAAAACAAGAAATATAACCATCTCCTAAGAAATTTGATGGTTACTACAGAGTTGGAAAAATCTGTCACAAATAGCCATTCGTTAGTATGGATGCATTATTAATTCCACAGTACTTTTTATGTTTTTTCTTTTTTTCTTTTTTTTTTTTTTCCCCCACAAGTAGATTTTGCATATTTCATAGGTTTGGTAGGTTTTTTGTCATTAATTCATTATGTGAACCAAGAACATTTTGCATTTTCATTTTCCACATGCTTTTCAAACAAGAGCTGGCTTCGTTGTCATTCCATTTCCTTCTTGAGACACAGGATGTTCAAAAAGTATTAATTTTCCTAAAAATCTATTCTAAGATTTCTCTTCATTTCTATACTATTCCACTCCCTCTCCCCGAATACTGCTTGACGAGCAGCAAAAGTTAGTGACTAATTGCATTGCATTCTCTGCAGCTGTAATGTGTTGCAGTGCAGGTAAGAAAAAGGGTAAGAAAAAGGGTAAAAAAAGGGTTTCTGGAAAAGAGTTGTGGCTTCAGGAACTAGGTCACTGACACAGAGTGGCTGGACAGAGGAGAGCACTCGTCCTTGATTGATGTGATGTGAACTTTACCAAAAGCATCCTCCCCAGCCATCCAGCTGAAGGCAAAGACTTTATGCATGCTGCCTCCAGCAAAATGCAAGTGAATTAATCAGGAGACAGTGGGAAGAAACTTGAGGATTAATATAATTTGGAAAGGGTCATTAAAAAGATTCTCAGTGATTCACAAAGCATTAAGGAATTATCATGGTCAGAGCGTTGGTGTTTCATAAAACTGGCATACTTTATTCAGCAATATGTCTATAGTTAAATGTATAAAGTGTTTGAATAAAAAAAATAAAAAGCAGTTTAAAGGTTTAATCCATCATTACTGTCAAGAATATAAATTTTAAATTTTCGTTATTAAAATATTCAGAAGAACATGGAATCAGTTCTAAAGTTAAATTAATAAATCAGGGTTGTTGAAAATATGCTTTCACTGTTAGAATTTGTGGAGTGACAAGGCTATTTCAGGCAAATGCAAGACATCAGATTGTGACCTTTTACTAAACAAGCAGTTCTTGTAATTGTAATTGCCTTGGGCTAGTGAGTGCTACTATTACATTCATTTTCACAATAAGTGTACACGTATTGAAAAGATGTGTCATATATCTTGAATGCCCAACTTACAATAGTTTGGTATGATTACAGCTAATTAAATCAGATGGGAAAACTGTACTTAATCATGTTAATTACTTGAATGAAAAGATACAGAAATTTGTGGATAAAACCTATATTGTTTCCTATATTCTCACTTTCCACACTGTGAGCTTTTTCTTTTTTCTTTAAGTTTTATATTCTGCATTGTTCACAGTTTGGGGAAAGAGGGATCTCTTGATGGTTTTTCTTCATTCCAATATAGAATCATGTATTTATTTTTCATTTGCTATGCAAGGATTTTTTTTCAAAATATCTAAGCCAGTGGTGACTACCAAATAAAATTTAAAAAAAAAACCAACTTCCATTCCTAGTGAAAGAACCAGTTTTAGAGGAGCTCCATGATGATGAATTAGTTTGCTCAGTGGACCTGTTAACTACAGATAAAAGAGAAGAACAGACTACTGGTTTTGCACCAGCTGGCATGGGACTGGTCTCAGATTGGACCAACTGGCCCAGAGGCAGAGCTTGCTCTCTCTAAACTCGTGGGGAAGTTGTAATCACTGCTCATGATTTTAGTGCAAGTCTTCTACATCTCTAAAGAGCTGAGGGTCCCCAATACAGATACAATTTAAAAATCTGTGGAAATTATTTCTGCTGACAGGTTCAATGACTGAATGTAAAATATGGACAAAAGTGCTGAGCAGTAGGAAAATCTTTAAGAAAGATGAATCATTTGAGGAATTACTTTATTGACATAATTAGTTTAATACTTTATTTAGAACCAAATAATTATCAGCTGAGGATGGGCAGTGTGGGTTTTGCACATTATAATTTTCTCTTCTCAAAACCAGCACTTTTTCTGCTTATAGACAGAAGGTAATAGACAGCCTATTACATTTCCTTGAATGTCCTACTTTCTTTAGAGGACATGTTATATGTCTACTTATTGTTCCAACTTTTAGCCATCCCAGAGTTACAGAAATGTGACATTATCGTTGTTAACCCCATCTGACCATTAAAAATTTCTTACTTATTTTGAAGTATATATCCATCCATCTGTCTTTTCCATATTTAATTTCTGGTTTTTTCCATTTGCATGTGTCCAAAACACAACAAGAAATGTGCATTAAACCTACTTAAATATCTGGGAAGGATGGGAAATGCAGAAGGTAAAACATATCTGCAGACTATACAGACAACAGTTTATACAGAAGAGTTGCTCTTGTAACAGTACAAGAGTACAATGCTTATTAAGGAGGTAAAATCATTTTACTAAGTGCATCTTAAGGTGCATTTACAATAATAAAAATACTAGCATGCACAGAATTTATTTCAGACTATCTGATTGTTCTTAACATCAAAGTAACATTTTCTGAGGCTGATTAATTAAATAAAATCTATAGTATGAAATAATTATTGAGATTAAAAACATATTTTGAATGTTCCTAAGTCTGCTGCTAATGCTCAGCTATTAATATCTTGGCTATCACTTGCAGGCAGCTTTTAGTAAGCCAGTTTTTTCAAAAAATGACAACAGTTGGCAGAGAAATTGGCCCTTAATTTCTTTGCAAAAAGTTTAGCAGTGAAAAACCTGTTTCAGAAGAGTTTGGAAGAGTTTCACACTCTCGTGAGTTCCTATGACAGAACTTCAGCATAAGGCTGTTCTCTCATGGGCAAAGCAGAAGTGGATTGGAATTAAGTAGCTTCCTTTCTTCATCCAAAACATCTTTATCAAAGAAAATAAGCAGGATGAAAAGGAAGATTAAAATTTACTAATATAACAAAATTTTTTTGAAGGTTCTTAGAACAGGAGCTGGTAATTTTGGCTGTTTTGAACAGGGGTTTTGGACTAGATGACCTCCAGGTTGCAGTTCTTTGCAGCCTCACCTAGCTTTGATTCTGATTTTTTTTTTTTGCTTTTCCTTGCATTGCTTTTTTTTTTTGTTGTTCTCTGGTGAGTATGGTTTGGTTTGATTTGAAATATGTTCCAAGGGTAAATATTCTCCTTTCCTGCCTTTCCCCTTAAAAAATAAGAAAGTGGGAGCAAAAAAAGATGTGAATATATCAAGGAACATGCACTCACTGAGACTCCTTTTGTCTTCCACATTTACTTCCTAGTATGAGGTCTTCCCCTGGAATTTGACTATGTCATGGCTCCAGAGTTCTTCCACACCAAAAATTCTTTCAAAATCTTGTTGATTTCTGCTAGTTTGAATCTACCTGGTACTTTAAAGTCAATTCTACTCTCAGAAAGAAATCCCAGAAAAGTGGATCTGGCTCAGCATAATTTTTATTATTTTAATTATTTATATTTCTGTTGCTGTCATAAGTAAAATATATTAAGTTCAAATTGATCATGAGTCTGGAGGAAGAATACTCAATCTGTAGCATATTCATAATACTTTTGAAATATGCATGAAGGATAAGGACATGTATATGGAATTGGTTTGGGACCCCACCATCACTTGATAAATTCACTTCTATCAGAATAAGTAGCAAAGTAATAATAGGGGGAAAAGCTCCAAGTGCTGCAAGTTGCACTTATACATCAAGCAGATAATTTCACTAGAAATGTGTGATGTTGTCATGTTTTCCTCCACTCTTCCTAATGCAAAGTGAATTTGGGAGTGATTTTCTTTCTCTTAATTTTTAGCTCTGAATAACACAGAAAGTACTCTCGAGTTTCCTTTTTTTGGAGTGCTTTTTCATTCTTTTAAACCATTGTGGTGGGCTTTGCATTAGCGATCTGTGATTATTTCACTCAGTGACTAATTTAAGTTAGTGCCCTAGAGCCTACTAAGCTTGCCACCATCCTAGCTGAGGTAGCATTCCCTGTTACATCACCTTTTACTGCATGTTCACCAGTAATCAGCTCTGAACAACTATAGTGAGATTTACCTGCATTTATTTGACAAAAAGGAAAACTGGACAGAAGGGAAGAAAGCAGAGAACACCATAAACGTGGCATTTCTCAAACTGCTTAAAAAAAAAAAATCAATAATGCTACCTTATCTAGTCTTTTTGTGTTTGTGGTTTATTTTTTTTGGTTTTGTTTGTTTGGGGTTTTTTTTGGTTTTTTGTTTTTTTTTGTTTTTTTGGGGGGGGGGTTTGGTTTTTTTGGGGTTTTTTGTTGTTGTTTGTTTTTTTTTTTTTTAATAATGTCACTATTTATTTTTCTGCACTGATCTTTCTGTGTTTCTGCCCAGGATGATATATTATGAGTTGGGCATGAAAACGGCCTGTGGTAGCTTTTGAAGTCCTGGTGAAAGCCATTTGCAATAGTAAAACCTACGACATCTTACCTGTATTGTGTATGATACAATACCAGAGACATATTCCATGTGTGCCACTAACAAATGTAACAGGTAAATTAAACCTCTGACAGAGGCAATAATTTCTGGATCCTCTCTTGAAGTAGTTGCATGGAAGAAAATAACAACTATTGTAATGATATATAGCAGAGATGTAAGTCAGAAAGAAAATGTTAGAACTTTTGTTATGGTTGAGAAGACTTTGACAAGTTTTTTGACTCTTTACACATAAGACAAGTGTGTCTAGTTTTCCTAAATGCCAGATATCTGTGGGGCACAATGGTAATGTGATATCCAGAGACGTTGAAGATCCATCTAATAATGAAAATCCATCTGCATATTTTAGTAATTAAAATATAGACCTCGTTATGTTTGTGGGAGTGGTAAGACACTGGAGCAGGTTGCCCAGAGAAGTTGTGGATGCCCTGTTCCCCGTCAAGTTGGATGCAGCTCTGAGCAGCCTGGTCTAGTGGGAGGACCAGGGGTGCACCCCTGCTGCATTGAAGGGGTGGTGGAAATAGATGATCTTAGAGATTCCTTCCAACCCAGCATGGCTCTGTGAATGTAATGTAGGAAGAGAAGGTATCATCTGTTGTTAATTCAACTTAGGAGACCTTTTTTTCTTCCTCTGATACAGTAGCTTGCTGTCCTGTCTGTGGGGGCCTTGTGTACTAATCTTTGTTCCCTAAATATTAATAGGACTGGTTTTGTTACTAAGAATTTTAAAGTATTAAATAGAGATGTCAGATTTTTGGACAAACTATTCCCAGTCAGTGCACTACATAGAAAAGATATGGCTGTTACTGCTAGGTAATAACTTTTCGTGCCTTTTTCTCTCCTTGAAAGACCCAGAGTCATGTAACATAATAGCTACTACACACAACTGTTTGTGGAAAGAAAATTTGTTCTTTGTTATCAAAATGGAACACAAGGATGAAATATTTCTGAGGAACAATCCTTCAATCAATATAAGAATGAGTATTTTCTCATGGAAACAAATTTTTCCCATTCTCTCTGTAATTTTTATTTGTCATTTGCAAAAATTGATGTACTTCTGATTTGATCTTTTTCTTTCTCTAGTTCCTTGTAAAAACAACTTAATTTCTTGTAGGAGTGTTACAGATCTACCTTTTAAGGTTCCATACAGGTTTGGGGGTTTTTATTATCTTGTATTTGAGGTGACAGCTAATTTTCTCTTTTCTCTAGCATGGCATGTAATGTACTTTGAACATTCAGAGAAAAGTCAGCCATATAAACAGAAGACAAGACTATTTGTATGCAAAATGGGTGTTGGTGCTACTTTCTACACAGACTCTGCATTCCAGATTTCTTATCCATTTGGAAAGAGTGTAACTTGCTAGAAAATTGCATTTTCAAAAAAAAACAAAAACAAAAACAAAAAAAAAAAAAAAAAAAACCTTTACAGACAAGTCACTTGTTTTATGGGGATTTAGGATCCAACTTTACAGGCAAGTCACTTGTTTTATGGGGATTTAGATTCCTTATCCTAGACTTGCACAAGGATTATGGCACAAAGTAGGATTTACAAAAGCACAGGAATTAAACAAAGGGGATCCATAACAAATTTTTGAGGACTGACATGAGAGTTGGGCTCCTAAGTATCTACACCATTTTTGGAAATTGGCTGGAGGCTCCTAAATCCCTGGTGACATGCTGTAGCAAGTACTGTGCAGTGGCATGGAGCTCAAACACTAGAAGCAGCATGAATTTTTTAGCAGTGCACCCTTCCCTTGCTCACCAGCACACATTACTGAACTTCTGAAATAGAGTATTTTAGCACAGACAGTGTCCTTATATGTCCTTTCTAATGGAAATCCTCTGTATGACACTGAATAGTGCCTTGTGGACAAACTCTGAAAGAGATTAGAAAATTCTAACATATTTAACTAGGCCCCTATGCTGAAAAAGTTTGGAGTTTGCTTTACGCACAGTTAATATTATACACAACTAGGGTGGATATTTTTATGCACCAAACATTAAATATGGTTGTGTAATCACCAGCTCTGGTAACATTTCTGCAGACCAAATGTTTATGATGTCTAATCTCTGTTTGTTGCCAAGTAACCGTATGATATGTGCTAATATAACATCTGCCATACTGGGTTTGTAGACAGAGCTTTATTTAAAGCTTGGCACATTAAATAGACAATATGTGTCAGATATTATTGTTCTCAGGCTGTTCTTCTCCCTCTCCTTACATGGACTGTGTAAATTCTTTTGGTTTTCATGTCCTATGGTAGACCTTGATTTCCTATCATGTTGAGAACCAGAAAAGGTATGGAAACAAAAACTGCAAGCTGAGACTTCAGACAAGATTTGTATAGAGGTAATGCAAACCTTAAGTCCTCTGTGCCAGGGTGTCTGCTGTTACAATGGAAGGACCTGTACACACAGCATAGAACAAGGCACCACATCTGTGTGATCAACTTTGGAGCTCTGCAGTGCAATTTGCATGGCACATCCCCCATCCCACCTGCTGCACAGGCACTGAGTACTCAGGATACCCAGGGAGTTCTCCAGGCTTTCTAAACCTGATTGCACGGTACAAATATTTGCTAAAAATTATATAACGAGTAGAGACCTGCTAGAGATATTTTGGTCCAATCATCTGCTCAGAATAGGGCAGGCTTCTGAGGGTTATGTCTGGTTGGTTTTAAATCTCCAATAATGGAGAAAATAAAGTATCTCTGGGCAACCTGCTCCTGTCATAGGGTCACCACCTATGAAGTGGATGATATTTTTCTTATGTTTAAGTGGAATTTCCTGTGTGTTTTTTTTTTTTTTTTTCCTGTGCCATTGCCTCTTATCCTGTCCCTTGCCCTGCAAAGAGTATGATTCTGTTATCTTGACTTCAGCCATCCTGAGTTTTCAGACATGGACAAGATCTCTTTTAGGGATCTTTTCTTCAGGCTGAGCAGTCTCAGCTGTCTTGGTCTCTCCTTGTCTGAAATGCTCCAATCCCTTAGGCATCACTGTGGCCCTTCGCTGCCCTGATCCCTGTATGTCAATATCTCTCTTATATGGGAGAGTCCAGAGCTTGGCCCAGCTCAGGGTGTCTCTTCCTCAACTCCAGATGTGTCTCATCACAGCTGAGAAAAGGGGAAGGATCACCTTCAACCTGCTGGCCATGCTCTGCTTGATGCAGCCCAGGGTGCTGGGTCTTCACTGCTGCAAGAGCTCAGTGCTGGCTCACAGCTAACTTGTGCCCTATGAATCCAAGGTCCTTCCATGACAATCTGATTTTCAGCTGCTTGGCTCCAGGACTGTATTGAAGTTTGGGATTATTGCTCCCCTGGGACAGGACTTGGCAATTCACCTTGTTGATCTTCATGAGGTTCCTGTCAGAGTCAGACCATTTCTCCAGCTGTCAAGGTCCCCAAGTGGCAGCAGCCCTGCTGGTCATCAACCACTCTTCCCAGTTTTGTGTTCCATTATCCAGAACACTAAAGAAGTGCTGAACCAGCACTGATCCTGGTGGTACAGGCTGCCCCAAAAGCTTTCTGCTGCTCATTGCAGCCCTCTTAGTCCAGCAATTCACTCAGTTGTCAACCCATCTCCCTATCCACATACAAAATCCATCGAGTTTGTCAGTGAGACAAAAACATTTCAAGCCCTCCTTAAGTCAAGATAAAACAGCACCAGCTGCTGTCTGCAGGTCCACTGAGCCCATCATCTCGTCACTGAAGGCTATCAGGTGGGTTAAGCACAATTTTACTTTTGTAAATCCATGCTGATTATTCTCAACCATCATCTTGTTCTTAATAATCTTGGTAATGGTTTTCAGGACTGTTTGCTCCATCATCTTCTTAGGGATCAAGGAAAGGCTGGCCAGCCTATGCTGCCAAGATACTCCTTCTAGCCTTTCTTGAAGATTAGGAGTGATATTTGCTTTCTGACAGTCCAAAATCTCCCAACTTAGAAGCAAAACCCTTGTCTCAATGGAGTAGATGAAAAAAAAAGTTGCCTGAGAGGACAGAAAAGAACATGTGCACTCAATGAGAAGTACAAAAAGAAAATAAAATCTTCTTATTGTTCATGAAAGTGGATTTTTTTTCAGTTTTTATGTCACAAGAAATGACACTATGTCCAAATTCCTAGCAGAGCAAAGACAGATTCAGAAGACTAAATCACTGAAATTACTTGGAGAACAAAGTAATTGTTCTAATCTTACAGGTCTAAGACAGAACTGGACAGAGAAAATGAGAGCAGGTCACCTTTTAAATCAGATGATTTTTAAATAGAGCAACAGAATTAAAAGGTTGAATACAAATCCTGAAAGAGAAAACTCTATGAAATATGTAAAATCTTTAATTTCAAGTCCTTTAAATGTCAGCTCACTGAAAGACTTGAAGTGGTCAGGGTGCATAGGGTCCTCTCCTCTTTAAAGGCCTGCTCAGAGGCTGAGAAATCTTACTTTGAAATGTCAGCATTATCAGCAGATTTATATCAGATTTAATTATTAAAAAAAAAAAAAAGTTTGGGCCTCTCACTACAAAAAGGCTTTGAGGTGCTGGAGAGGGTCCACAGTACAGGCATTGGAAGAGGAGGTACTTAAAAGACCTGTAGATGTGGCACCTGGGGACATGGTTTATTGGGTTGCACAATTTGTCTACAAAGGTCATGAGCTAGTGTATATCCAAGAACTATCTGCCCTAACTCCAAAAAAGGAAGAAATAATAAAATCAAGGCAAGAACAAGATTCTCAAAATTACCATTCATTTCCTAAAATCATCATTCTTCTACTGATGCTGCCTTCAATGGGGTACTTTAAATTGTGCTGAAAAATCTTCTGGGCTGAAAAAGAACTGAAGATGCTGGTCAACAGCAGCTGGACATGAGCCAGGTGTGCCCAGGGGGCCAGGGAGGCCAAAGGCCCCTGGCCTGGATCAGCAATAGTGTGGCAGCAGGACCAGGACAGGGATTGTCCCCTGTACTCAGCACTGGTGAAGCCACACCTCAAATCCTGTGTCCAGTTTGGGCCTCTCACTACAAAAAGGCTTTGAGGTGCTGGAGAGGGTCCACAGTACAGGCATTGGAAGAGGAGGTACTTAAAAGACCTGTAGATGTGGCACCTGGGGACATGGTTTATTGGGTTGCACAGTGCTGGATTAGCAGTTGGACTTAATGATCTTAAAGGTCTTTTCCAGATTTCTTTTTGATTCAAATGATTCTAAAACATGCTCCATTCCTTGGACTTGAACTCTAAATCTCAGATAGGGTACACAAATAATAGGCAAAAATATTAAAAAAAAAAAAGGAAATTATCGCTGAATTTCAGGGGGAAAATTTTAATGATTGTGAAAATAGAGGACAAGAAATAATAGTATATATATATATTCAATGACAAGTGTGAAGGGCTGAACAAGAAAAGGTAGGTATCACGGAATAATTGGACTGTATAAATGAGGGATTCTTGTGGTCATCTGAAAAGAATTATGGAGTAATTGTTAAAAATATGTATTTTTTCTAGTTACAGAAGCTATAACCTTATGATAGTTCCATCCCCATATTTTCTGTGGTTTAACCTGTGGTTTAGAGATAAAAGGAAGGAGAAGAGGTTAGGGTAATGATATGAGAAAGATGAATCCTTCATTCATCCTGGAATGCATCATCCTAGAATCTAGGATGATATGCAGAGAAATTTTAATAGTGTGATGCAGAATGCTTGCTTGATGACAATTTTTTAGTCTGCTTTTTCTAGTAAGTTTGTCTAAATCATTATTATTTATATAAATCTTTTGTGCTTCATGAATATGACATCTTTTCAGGTAACCCCATTGTTAAGAATCCTGCGTGTGTTTCTATTTGTTACACAAGCCTTATACAGGAGTTATAAACACACCACTTCCCTAAAGACTCTTCTGAACAAAGGCATAAGCTAACATGTAGATAGAGGAGCAGATTCCCTTGCAGGCTCTAACTGCATTGCTGCTGAATGACATGCTGGTGAGCTGCTTCATTAAGCTGAAACATCAGAGGATTTGCTGGTGGAAATGCTCCTTGATACATCATTTAATTATTTTTCTAACAAGAGATTTCACTTTCAAAAAATTCACTGATAGTATATAATCTGACCTTTTGTAGCAATAACATTCTTTTTTTTCCCCAGATGATCTGATACCTTTAAGACCCAAGTGAAGAGAAAAATTTAACAGAACATGCAGGTAGACCAGGCTTTAGCATGACATCCTTTTCATAAACCTACTTAGGAAATCTCATTTCCATTATCTTGCTTTAGGAATCAGTTTTGTATAAAAACAGTGGTGTAATGTAGAGAAACTACAGGCAAAAGAGAAAAAATATTTTGGATATTTTAGATACTTTAATATTTATATTTGGCTTTCTGTACTATGGGTCTCTTTTTTGTTTGGGGTTTTTTTGTGGGAGATGGGGAATCCTGTCACTATAATTAAAAAAAAAAAACAAAACAACAACAACAACAACAAAAAAAACTTATAGAATTAAAGCTTTGCTTTATTCCATCCCTTTTTCTTCATAAGATCCCAAAATCTGCCACGCAGAAGGAGACAAAGAGGATCTCAACATATTAGGCTGATATTTCACTCAATTGTTTAACTACATATATTCTTTTATTCTTTTGAATTTCAAGACTGCCTTAACATCTGCCATGGCAACCTTTTGATTATTTGTACTTTTTCCATGGAGATGATCTCTGGGAAATGTCACTGTGTGTTCAAGAAAACTAACATCTCCTCTGAAGTCATAGGGATAGCACAAGTTTCACATCAGATTCAATTAGAGATGAGCAGATAATGAAAACCCCAACATCTGGCTGCATTTGCTCTTCTCCAGTATTCAGTGTGTTGTTAATCTCAGGGGACTCACAGGCTTAAAACATTTTAAAAGGCTTATTGGAAATATTCTTCCCATCTTTATATTTGATTTTAGTGATGTCTCTTCTCAATATACATCATGAAAACTTTTGCAACCTCTTTATTGAATACAAGTTTAGCTGTTTCTGCACTTTCTTTTAGGAAGGGCTGATATTCTACTCAAAGGACTATAAAGGTTTTTATTTTTGAAAAAAAAAAACCGTTATTGAAAAAATTAAAGATTATGGCCAGTTTGCAAAAAATATCAGAAGAAATCATTAGGTGTAAAAAAATAAAAATAATTTTAATTTATATGCCCAAAGTGGGGGGGGGAATTGCTGTTTTGTTGTTTTTAGGGGTTTTTAATATGTGGTAAGGAGAAGACAATGACAAAGACATAAACTGAAAGGAGAGATGTTTTTGTCTTGCAATGCAAGATTTATGGGAACATTTCAGAAGATAAAAGCTGATCTTGAGTCAGTCATAGTGGAAATGGAGTTACATTAGACAGCTCATTTACAGTCATATGCCTATGGCTTTGCACACATAACTTCAGTGTCCTTATATGTGTCTGCCCTCAGTTTGAACTGCTTGATTCAGCATGCATGCAGCAAGACAGAATATTCTTACAAGGCTGCTGTGCAATTCATGGCATATGTGACTTTAAATGATGCCCTTGTGAATGGAAACTAATCTGAATGTAACTGAGAGCAGAGATTTAAGGTTGTTAAGTCTCAAGCAAGTGTAAAGATTTCCCTTCCTTTGAAAGACCTTGCCATATACTTAGTTTTTAAAAGGAATTGATGTCTCTATTGATAGGCCTGAATACACAGGACTATACCTATGTATGGAGAAATAAGGAAAAAAACCAGCATCCTTGCATTGCATTACGTTTTTTTGCTCAGCTCACATTTACTCTCAGGAGTCTCAGAGTTCTCAGTATCAACACTCATCTGGACAGTGACTGTGTAGATTAATGTTTCAAGACTGTAGCTTCAGCCTGGACATAATTAATTTTATTGCAATCTGCTGTAGACTACTGCTACTGCATTACTGCATTTTCTTCTTTCAGACATTTCTATTAAGGCAAAGAAAACAAACATAAAAGTATGCATCAGAGTTTTTCAAGGCACTGCAAATATCAACTGGAATGCTATAGTTTTTCCTTCTATTATTATAATTACTTATGATTCCTGAATATGGCCATTAATGTCAACTGTTCGTAACTTAGGGCTTTCCAATGACAGTGCATTATTTTCAGATCCTTCTCATGACACTTTAACATAGCAATCTGAACCCAGATCTTTGTTTTACTCGAGATTCAAACTTTCTCCACGGAATCTGGCATAAGATAATCATGCTTGACAATGCTTGAATAAATGTTCAGATGAGGTAGTTGGAAGGGTGAGTGCACCCCATGCACTTCCCAGCCAGGCCCAGGACAGCTCCGAGCATGTGGAGCAGGCAGCAGTGCTGGCACTGCTGCAGAATTGTAAAATGGTTTGGGTTGGAAGGACTTCAGACATTATCTGGTTTCAGTCCTTCTGCCATGGACAGGGTTGCTCAGGGCCCCACCAGCTGTTCTTGAACATTTCAAGGGGCGCTGCAGCCACAGATTCCGTGGGCAACTTGTTTACCTTTACAGTCTGTCAGACCTCCTCTATATCCTCCTCAGACATCCCTCCCCTGACAGAAGTACCTTGTCCACACAATTACCTGTCTGTGACAAAACTGGCACAACAAATATAGGAGATAAAGAAACACAAGCTCAGAATATTAGCAAGAAAGTAAATGGAAATGAGGAATTCTCTTAAGTTTCTAAACACAAACCACGAGATGCAGTCTTTTTGAACTGTGGGTTGAATTCAAAGAAACAGCGCAGACTTCATGAAAAGAACTCCATGTCTCTGATGTCCTTTGATTTCAAAGTGTAGGAATATTTTCCCATTGCATGGCAATGAATTCTTCTCCCTATTTAATTCTTGTTATGGTTACAGTATCTTCCAGGGACTTGTCAGTCATTTTTTCTAAAATAGACTAAGTTCATAAACATAAGAAATTTAATCTCATTGCATTATCTCAAATATCAGAAAGATCAGAAGGATTTTCATCCTCAAAATGTAATTTTTACTTCAATAAAACATTTGAACCAGAAAAGTTCTAAAATATATATAACTCAGACTGGACAAGTTAGGCAATTATTCCTGTGAATTTTTGCCTGGAATGAAATGTCCAGACAATAAACTGGCTTTCTGATTTTCAGACAATTCCACAAAACCCTGTCTTCTTCTAAGAAATTAAAACCTTTTGTAGTTATATTCAAGGGAGAATCTGAGAACACTTCATAAAACAGACATAAACCTAGATCTTTAGAATTATAATTTTTCTATTATTAAGTTTGTGCATTTTGAGTCGGCTCCATTTTGATGTCCAGATTAGTGCTATTTTGATACACAGGTTGAATTAAGACTTTTCATTGCTTGTGTTAAAATCTAACAGTTGGCTGGTCTCTCCAAATGACAGTGTTTTGCACAGAGCAAGTGTGTGTACCTATCATGTGACCACATTCATCTGAAGCTAAAGCAGCAGCGTAGGAAGAGGAGCATGGAAGTCAGTGTCTGATGTAAAAATATTATCTTCTGGCTGGTTTCCAGCACGGTGACTGATTGTGGTGGCTCTCACTTTCATTACTGCAAGAAAAATTGTTCAATATATTTTAAATGTACATCCAATCTGATAGACACGGAATGTGAATTTAGTCACTTTTTCTCTGAGCAGGATCAATATGTCTGCAGCTGACTGGTATTTCTGAAGTTGTATATTAATTTTTAATAAATCTTCAGAATTGGTTACTTCACCTTTTTATTTTTTTAGCTTTAGTTTACTTCAAGTTTGACACATATTTGTTTTCAAACCATTCATCAATGATGTTTCAGAAGTCAAACATAAGATGAGCTGTAAACTTGATTTATGATCGAACAGCTTTCCTTTAAAAGGCACTGACCTATCAATACCCATTGTTTTTAAAGAGGAATATAGCAATTTTGATTAAAATGATTTCTTGACTCTAAAGCAGTGGGGGTAGACAGTGCAGGGTGGGAGGGATGGTGCGAGGGTGGTGAAAAACAAAAGCAAAAAAAAAAAACCAAAAAAAAGTGAGAAGGAAAAAAAGAAAAAACCAAGAGGGAAGAAGGGAGAAGTGAATCCATATATGAGTAGATAATAATATCCAGGAACTAAGATTCTTGCCAAGAGACTTGAGAATTCCCTCATGCAAGAATAGGAACCCGAGCACTCTGTTCCTCCTGTGTGACAGCCATGTTGATAAGTACTACCTGTGGGAAGAGCATCTTCTCTTTATATTTTTAAACATATTCAAAGAATTTTTGTTCTTTATATACAGTAAAGAACAGGAAGTGCTTTCAAATCAAGGATATTTTTGTAGGACACGAAAATTATTGCCTTCATGCATCTATTTCTAAAAAAAAGAATAAAAGGTATTTAACTTGTTTAAGAGACCAGACATAGTTGTGAGTTTCATAAATTCAGTTGGGTTCTTGATATTTAGTAACATTTTAGAAAGAAATAATTAAATTATGCTTTTTCTGTTCAATTTAGTAGATAACTGGCTCAATATATCTGTCTGAAAATGATATTGATTTTGAACAGACTCTCACATGGCTTAGTTAGGAAGTCATTCCCCATGATTTTAAGGATGTGAAAAAGTTTATAGGAGATATATAGGTCTACTCCAGAGTTTCTAAACTAAATGAAGATTGTAGTAACTCTGTGCTGTCCATTAATGTTGACTTTCCACAATTTAGAGTGTACACTTGAGGGGTGTAGAGGCAGCTAGAGAAATTCTCACCTCTGCATCAGTCCACTGGAATTAATGTGCCAGAACGTACTTACATACATTTTCAGGCTAAGAAATGGATCAAATAACAGACACTAAAGGCCCTGTGTGACTGAGGAAAAGTTTCAGATCACCTTGGAAAATTTGATATTTAAGCACATATAGTTATTAAAATTCTTTTCTTTGCCTATATAACTCCTATTCACAGTAGCTTCCTACAGTTTAAAGTTCTGGAATGCAGAACTTTACTGGATATGTTTACTTTTCTGGACAGGTGAAGGAGTTGACCCTGGAAAATATGACTGCTTATAGGACAGACATGCAGCAGTGTGAGGTTGGTAGACATCTAAAGAAATGCAATGCTGGGGTACTCCTCCCAATTTAGAATTTTTGGAGTTGCATTGTCTTACTAAATATAAATTGTTACTGTCAACAAACCTTGGTAACTCACCCATCAAAATAAGTATAGGACACAATTAACTTCTGTCGAATCTTTGTTTTACTATTGATTAGGGAGGTTTTGTACTCCTTGGGGATGGGGCAGAGTGCACTCTAAACAAAATGGGAGGAACGGGTGACAAAGTAGAGAACAGAGATGCTCCTTCAGGAAGCCTTGAAAAGTTGGAGAAAATCATGGAGTCAAAAAAAGAGCAAAGGCAATATCTTGGTCTAGAAGATGAATAATCCTGTGCAGCAGTCCCAGAACCTGGGACTGACTGAGTAGGAAAAAGCTTTGCATGAATTGTCCTGTCAGCCCAGGTGGACAATAAATTGAGCATGAGTTGGTGAATCCCAGCTGCAAAGCTCTTGGCAACACTTCAGCCAGCATGTCCAGAAGTGTCCATGTCCATGCTCCCAGTCCTGCTGTGTCTGTGAGGCCACACCTGGGACACTGAGAAATTTTCAGCCTTTTGCTGTTCAAAAAGACAGATGCACAGAACCAAGTGCAGTGTAGGGCCACTGGGTGGCTGGCAGCTGGAACACCCAAAGTGGTGAAATCTGCACCCACAGAGGTGTTCAAAATGTGACTGGATAGGTCCTGACAACCTGCTCTATTGGACCTGCTTCCAAGAGGAGGTCGGGTCACTTGGCTTCCATCCTGTGATGCTGATACATCATTTATGTATCTAATTTGTTGTTTTCAGTAGCATTTTATTTCTTAAATTATGTATTAAATCTCATAAATTAAACTGGGCAAAAATTTTATAACTTCATACTTCTGTTGAAGGATGATTTATTTCCATACATCCTGGGCCTTTTCATTTAAAAGTAGAAAGCTTCTTAGAGACCTGAGATACAGGATCATAAAAGTAATGTTGGTCTTTGCTTAAACTGATAATAATGCTGGTTTCTAATCCACTTATTCATTGCATTCAGATTAACTCCACAAGTTACTATATCTTTACTTACAATGAGGGAACTTTGCTCACAGTTTCAAAACAGATTTAGAAAAACAGTGACTCAGAAGACATTATCTAATGAATAGTAATTGAGTTGAGAATGACAGAAATGCAAAATTAAATCTAAATTCATACTGGATGTTTAAAAAATGGCAATGTGCTGATGAATTATGAGCCTTTACAGAGAAGTTAAGAAATGAAATGACTAATTTTACAGTTTAAGAAGAAAATATATTTTGAATCCTTTTCCTTTCCACCCACTTTAGAATTTAAGAAAAAAAAAAAGAGAGAGAGAAAAACAGATAAAAAGAATTAACATTGGTGTAAAGAAAAGTAGCAAGCCAGAGATGATGCCAAAAATCTTTCAGCTTTCTCCAAAGCCTGTAGCGCAGAACGATTTCCCATAGAAACTAGGAGTTGGAAGAAGAATGAACTGAGAGAAGGTTTTTGGACAAAGTACACGTGTTTTACCACTCCACTGAATTTTGATTCATTGCTAGGTCTGATAGGTTAACACCTCTTATACCAACTGAGTGGGTTTATGCTTTTATCATATAAAGGATAATCTCTGTAAAGCAGAAACACGAGTTGATAATGGTTCCATTCTGTAATTGTTGTAAAGTTGAAATTAATGCTGTACTTTTTAAAGAACATTGATAATTTACTAAAAGACCAGAGGAAACATAATGAAGAGAATGCAAATAAACTTCTCCTGCTATTTCACTGACAGGAGACAAGTGTGTTTTGTAGATTAAGCCCATACACATATGGGAATGTGTGTGTGTCAGTAAGAACAGGAGCATTGATTTTGACAAGTTGAAGGGAACAAATATTCTAGAGCTGTATCAAAATGTCAAATGTATTTAAATCTGCGACAGCCCATAATCTGTGTTAAAAACTGAAGTATGAATTGATGTTGAAAAGCAGAATATCAAAATGTTGCAGGTGACTAGAAAAATTGGAAATTTCCCATGAATATTTAGTACCAGTATTAAAGGGGGGAAAAAAATCATTCTTTTTGGTTCATATGGCATGCACACATCTCTCAGACACAGTAAAAAGTACACTTGCTAACAAAAACAAAAGTAGTAATAATCAATGTCACTTCCATGAACCAAATAGGCAGATGTTATATTTGGTAGAATAGCATGATTAATATACATGCATACTTTGAACACACTTCAACAACCATCAGAAAGTTTTTAACCACTACAAAATTCTTTCTATTCCACCATTGTATAAGTCTACTAATATTATCTCAGGGTAGACCAAAAGGGAAAAGAGAAGCCGTCGTATTAGGAATCTTGACATTATTTCATTGTATTCATTCCCTGGATTTTGAAAACAGCCTTTTTCAAGTACTCCGCTCTACAAAGTTTTGATGTTGGGGATGTCTTTTCAAATAAAATTTTCATCAAATATTCAAAATTGTTTTAGAGTAACTTATGTTATCTATCTTTTAATGACTATACCTTATAGAAAAGTAATTAAATATCACAGCAAACTATGAAATCCTGAATAATATTTACAAAAAGAGAAAATTCAATGTCAGTGCATTTTTGGTTTGGGTTTTTTTCTTGATTGGTTGGTTTAGAGGTTTTTGTTGTTTTTCTTTTATTGCTTGGTTGCTTTATTTTTTTTTTTTTGGTGGGTTTTTTGTTTGTTTTTGTGGTCTTTTAAAGAGTTTACTTTTTTAATAAAAGGACTTTTAATTTTGGAGCTATATTTACTGTCTAAGCAAAAACATTTACATCTACTGAAGGCAGGAACATTATTAAAACAAAATAAAACCAAAGCCTTCTTGAAATATTAGGTATAAAACCAAGTCTTAGTCTACCCAATAATAATCAGAGCACTACATATGTGAATTTCTTTCTTTTCTAGCGCCACTAACAGATAAACCACCAAAGCTTTTACACCCCTTGGAGAGTAAGCTAACAATTCAGGAGACCCAGTTAGGTAAGTAGCAAACATAACTTCTATTCAAATTGTATGAAGGAATTTCATGTGTTAATGTATGATGGTAATGTAATGGCATGTTTACATTAATAATTTAATTGAAAAGACATTAGACATATGTTGATTCCATGCAGAGATGTATGATATATCATTGACAAGACTGTACTTGACAAAAAAAAAATCTTAATAATTAATACTGAATGCTAAGCTTTTGGTTACTGATACAAGGTTTTATCTTGCTGAAAGTCAACAGTGACCAGAGTATCTGAACTTAACTTTCCCTTCTCTGTATATTTATACATACTTACTCTGGGATTCACTGGGATTTTGTGGTTTAAGTTCTGCTCGGAAGACTTCTGTGTTTTGTTGGCAGCAAAGATATTCCCTAATTACAAAGTTTGTGCTGGGCAAATCATCCAGCAAACAGTAGTATTATCATAATAGCATCTGATAATTCTGAATATATGGATATTTATGCATAGATGAAAGAACAGAAATTGATGCATGAAGAAAGCATTTTGCTTCACTTTTTCTAGTCTAGTGGGTGGTGGATATGATTGGTCACTTTCACGTCCTACTGCTGCAGAGCTAATGAAGGCTCCAAAACTGAGTGCATGAGTTAATAGATTTTGCAGGATATAGCAATTTATCTCTTTGTGGATTGGCAATGAGAGCAACTTGTAAGAAACAACAGTAGGTTACACTGGAATTATGCTTTGGTGTCAGAACAGTAACCTATTGATAGATTTTCTAGCATGTTGGCTACAGGAGAAAATGGAAACCAATCTGGTGGAAACAAATCTCGTAGGAAAAAAATATAAATAAATCTCATAGAAAAAATACTGCAAGTAAAGCTCAGTACATTCTGCAACACAACATCAGAAAAAGCAGAAGGCTTGCAAATTAATTCTGACAGTCATTGGCAGAGCATTTTATGGTGATTACCAGTTTATGGCTAATAGTGGCCAGAGAATAACTCATATTTTCTTTAATACTAGTAAACTATTTCTTTGAATGATTCAGGCTATCCAGGTAAATTTCTGATATGTTGATATACAGGTTTTGTAGAAACTATTATATAGAAAAGGAGCCTTGCAGCATGTTTCCTTCTAGAGCTTTCTATTTTTCTGCAGGTATTGTTTCTGATATACTGATTCAGAAAATCTTTCCTGTATGCCAGTCCTAAATGGTTTTAGGTTGTTTGAACACAAGACTAGGGAACAGAGAACAAAGTGACTGCACATTTGTTTTTTAACTAATGTTTCTTACTGAGATATTATGGATGAAAAAAAGAAAAAACAAAACCAAAAGGCAGAACCTTTCTGGGCTTTGATGTTGTCCTGCTAAATATACTGTATGGTGAGGCTATTTCAAGAAGAGTGTAATTATTAATGGCTAGCTAGAAGCTTTTTGTCTATGATTTTTAGAATTAATCTCAGTTTTGATTTTTCATAGTTCTAAGAAACATATCAAATCATTTGAAAAGAGCTGGGTTTGAAAAAGACACTTTAGGAAGCTAAATAGCTGTTGGTGAATATAAAAGAGCTAACTTGAAAACATCACTTTCAGACACAGATGGGAAAGTCTGACCATAAATTAATTTATGGTGAAGTTACAGTACTTAGCCTTGTATCAAAAAGCTACAAGAATATATTAATTTGTTGTTTAAAAGCCCATGAAAAACATGTGAGAACTGGAACAAGTGAGAGAAATTGATAGTTCCCTAACACGAAAACCGTGTTTTTCTGTTCTTAGATTTAATGCCTTAGTCCTGCTGGATAACCTTTGAAAGGTCTGTGTTTCCCTGAGGAAAGCTAGTGTTCATTTCTGGGGGTCAGTTCATACCTTGCAGAGATGCAGAATATTTTAATGTTGGAATAACGCCAAGGTTCATTTAGATAGCTGTTGAAGCTATGAGAATCCTACTCAACTGAGACTTGGGGTGGCCACATTTTGTGACCAGTCTAGACACTGCCAGAAAATGTTAGTCCTCCAGAATGTATTTAGGATGGTGTGTTTGTCCCTTACTTGGAAAATAAAAGTGTTGGTGGACATTGGAGGAGTAGAATGGGTGATATTCCCATTCCCAAAGAGAAGACAGAGAAAGGAACGAGGAACTTGGGGCAGTCCAGGATTTCTTTAGCAGGTAAGCAATTGCTGGGAAGTTGGGGCAATCCCTGTTCTCCTGCCATATTTCTGTCCTCACCTTGCAGTCTTCAGCTGGAGTTGAAAATGAAAGAGGTTACGTGTGTGTGTCAGGGAATGTTCTGGGAGGTCATACCTGCCTTACAGGGATGTGTGTTAGCTCCAGGCACACATGATGTACTCAAAAGTCAATGGTGATGGTTCACCTCCAAATCTTCCCCTGTGGAGCCCTGCTGGGCACACTTCTGAGGAAGACCTCAGTAATACCGGTGTATTTCTGTTGAAAGAGCTACTGGAATTCAATTTTAAACAGAACACCTCCAGGCGGTATCTAATTAGAGGTGTATCTAACTCCCAAGACATATCTAAGACACATTTTATTCATTTAGCTCCAGCACTGCTGGGTGAAAGACATGGGAGGCATAGGGGGGTCTTCTACACACAGCAATTAAAACTAATGCTATGGGACCACAAACCTGTTGTGTCATTTTCTTGCTTGGCTTCCACAAAACAACATCAGACCAGGATGTGACTGCAGGGAGGAGTTTCTCTAAGGGATGACTGATATGGATTAAGTCAGACTTGCCAAGGCAAAAGGTGAGAAACCAGAGTTGGAGCATCTGCACACCTCAGTCCTAGGAACCCACAGGTTCCCATAGTGCTCAAGTCATCCTGAGTTGCTTGAGGAAGAGGTGTCATGCTATTCTGCTGGTATTTGGGAGTGTGTCAAGGATGGTTGTGCTGCAACCAGCAACTTCAGAGAGTCACAGGTATCTTGATATATAGTCAGAAATATCTGTTTATTTCACTGAATAATAACCAGAAATGCACAAGATAGAAGCACAAGATAAAAATTGAAGGAGAAATTAATTTCTCAAAGGTTTTTCATATAAAATAGCATGGGAGAGCTAAGGAATGAAGTACAAATACCTAGATGAGGAAAGAAAGATTAGTTTCTGGACTTTATGTTTTCTGTTTGCTACTTCACTTCCAACTTTGCAATCAATTACTTAATCCTGTTGCAAGGATAAAAAATGCTAATTACATTTAAGCTTTTCTTCTGTTAAAAAGGCTTTTAGGTAGATATGTGACCCCACTACAAGCTACTTCTCTGGAAACAACATCTCCAGATAAAATATTATGTTAAATACACTCTTCAAAAGATTGTGTGCTGCAAAGCTTGGTGCTGTAAGAAGATGAAGAGTGTTTTCAGCTCTGAGCCTCTGTGGTCTGGCAGCAGCGTGGGCCAGGGAGAGAAAAGCTGGCAATGAGCAGGAGGCCAGGGAAGGAAAGGCATGGGAATGAGGAACATAATGACCAAGGAACTGTGCTCCACAATATTCTTCTTCTTACCTTCAACATGCTAACCAAATCAAGTGTACAAATCCTTGATAACATAAGAACCCCTTGTAATAATAATGAAAACACAAGCCTGAAAACACTAATGCAGATCTGTTCAGGGAGGAATTAATTAACATTGCTCCTTATATATCAGAAATACTAAAACTTTGGGGAACTATATTTTTAGAGTCATGCAGATGTTATGTATTTATGATAGAAATAGATCTTATCCATTATATGTAAATTTTGTTTTAAAATTATATTCTGGGATTTTTTTTATTGGTAACTTCAGAGTCTTTTGAGTTTCACCTTTCAGGTTACAGTGTTCTTCACACCAACACTGTCCAATATCTGTCCCCCTCAAGGAAACAGAGAATACTGTTAGCCTAACACAAAAAACCTCTGATTTTAGTAACAAGTTGGTTTATGCTGTGTTACTAAAATAGACAAATGTGATTCCACAACAGACAATAATGGATTGGGATTAAAAAATTACAAAGCATGAAATAATTATTTTAAAAACCTCACAAGCTAGTTAGCCTCTGTCCTCCCCACTTTTTCAGTGTGTCTCCTGGTTTTGCACAAGTCTGTAATTTGACATGCCAAAATTCACCCAGAAAAATAAAGCTATTGTTAAGTTATTTTTAGCTAAGTAGGCTTGATGTTAGAAAAGAGAAACAAAAAAACAAACAAACAAGAACCCCAAAGAAACCACAAACAATCAAACAAAAAAGGAATAGAGTATTTCTAGCACAATATGAATGGACCTAAAAGGTAAGTTTGTACAGGAACCAAGAGACTTTCCCTGCCATCAGAATAAAGTGAATTTTCCTAAATTGTATCCAACCCAAAACATTACTTGTGACCAAGTAATGTTTTTATCTCGGACATTACTTTGATAAAATTAAATTAACTATCATATACTGAATTGAGGATTTCTTCTTTCTCACCCTTTCCTGCACAAATTCAAGAAAAAAATTTCATTGAATTACTTTTAGTATATTATTTCTAAGGTAGTAATAGAAAGCAGCTCCCCCATAAGGGACAGAAGAATGCTGATGCATTTATAGCACTGGATTGTCATAAAAATTTTCCACAGAAACTGGCCTTGTTAATGACAAAAGCCATCCATAACTAGATTAATCAGTAGATGTATAAATAAATTAACTAAAGTGATATGCAATAACTAGCAATCAGCGACTCCTTTCAGGACAGAAATTGAATTGAAAAAATATTGAGAAGTTTTTTTTCTACAGATTACATGTAAATGCTCTATTCACTCCACAACACAAACATATTTTTTTCATTATATGAAGAATTTCAAGTTCATATGATTACATCAACTGTCTTTAAACAAAATTGTACCTTTTCTTTGATAATGTGTTTCAATTGGACACTTGCTCTTTAATATATTCTATTATTAGATTAATGTAATATGGGCAACTGTTTCATATAGGAATAATTAAAACTGTAAATTCAAAATTTGCTTCCCCAATGCCAGCTAATTTATTTTTATATTTATCTAAGAGCTTGGATCATCCTTTCAAAAAACAACTTGGGGTGTTAAAAAAAAATCTTTTTTCTCTTTGAACTATTTATTGCAAAAAGTTAGATTTAAACAAACTAATGTTTTGTTTTTTAATTGAGAATTTTAAAACCTTATTGTTCTGAAACATTTTGGTTTAATATTATATCAATTCCTGGGCTATACTCACCTAGTGAAACATTAGGAAAAAGCTTTGCTGAAAAACTCACATAGTTAATGACTTAACTGCAGACTAGTTCATAAAAAGTGAAATATTTGAAATTAGTATAAATGTATAAAGAATACATATTCTATCAGCATAAGGAAAAAAAACCAAGCAAAACCCCAACAAAACCTCAAGCAAACAAACCAAAACAAAGAAAGAAACAAAACTAAAACTGTTTTTTGACAATTTTTCCTACCAAGATATAAATGAAAATATAAACCAAGCATTCAGGAAAATCTTACACAGGGAAATATTTATCTGATTGGGGCAGAGGTTTGCATTTTGCTGTTAATTTTGCTGTCTTTTTGTTAATGATAATAGCTTGATATGTCAAACAGGTCAAGCTCTGTTGTTGTAGGCTCTGAGGACCACAATGGGAGAGACACATTGAAAAATGGAGAGCCTGTGAAGTGTCAGAAGCGGCAATAATAACACCAGTGAGGGGTTTTCAGTCAGAATAAGCAAATTTAGTAACTGTATTATCATCTGCTTGTTTATAAATGTGCTCAAACAGGATCATTTGGTTGGAAGGGAAGAAATTATTAAAAAAAAAGTTCTCTTTTTTTCTCTGAAGCAGTGCTATTAGGAAGTTCAGAACATCAAGATACCTACTTTACCATGTATGCACATTTTTTTTCAGTCAAACCAGATGCAATCTGACCACAATTGCATACAGACACCTTTTCATGTTCTGCTTTAAACAGGGAAAATAACTTTTAATTTTATTCTTGACATTTTCAGCTCTGCTTTCAAATTACAAAGGCAGAAACGTGGCATTAAAGTGGGCTCCCAACAAGGGTCTTCACTTAGGAAAAATAAAAAAAAATTAATAAAGAGGGTGATAAGGGAAGTTTTAATCTCTAAAATCTGACTATCTGGAAAAAAAAAAAGTATTTTCAAGATACCCTACACTCCCTTCTTAAAACTTTTAACCTTCAGATTGCATTAACCCAACTATTCTGTGGCTGAGGCTGTCCATGAAGGACCTAATACAGTTTACTGAAGGGACAATGAGTGAGTCATAAACATTCAACTGCACTAAGGAAAAGTTTGTGGTTATGGCTCAGTGACAACGTGTCAACTGATTTTCCTTCCACTCTTTTTCCTAATTTAATCAAATCCTAAAAGGTCATGGCTAAGATATTAAAAATAGCATACATATTTTAAAGCCTTCTTTTTTGGTCTTTATGCATTTGTGTGTGTCTGAGAATAAATATATATACATGTACACCTAATCTCTCCCTATATATATATATATATATATACACATATGGGCAAAATTTGACAATTTGTTCAAATTTTATCCCACTTTCTCAATGCTTTCTCTGGGACATATTTGTCTGATTTAATGGTGGAAGACTAAAACTTTTTTATTTGTGCTAGGTTATAATCCATTGAGAAATGTCTGCCCTAGAGTGTTATATAGCATACTTATCTGTGATAAACATCTAAACAGGATTTAATGAAATCAAAAGTGTCTGTTCAGTATCTCTGCAACTATGTCAATCTGATTCTTTATGTACTGATATATGAGAATATTTTATTTCAGACTGCTTGGGCAATACAATCCTTTATTTTGATAATATGATAGAACACTATGAAACCTGAGAAAACTTTGCATATCAGATTGATATTCCTGGATAATTTATGACTTAAACAATCAAAAATTATATGTTCCTTACTCTTGGAGTGAAATTTACTCAGATACAGCAAAACCTTTGAAGGAATACTCTGTGGCAGACAGCAGGATATAAATTATTGCAATCAAGATCATATTAAGTACACACAGCAATAAATGCAATTTAGACACATAAAGTACATTATTTCATGTGAAATTATAGTCCTAGGAAGACTTTAATTTTATACATTTAAAAATCAGGAATCATATTGTTCTGTGATAATTTTTTGTCACTTTTTCTTCAAGCTGTACTTAGCATTTCTGAATTATATGTAGGGACTTCATCATATATGATGCTGAAAAACAAACGAGTGTTTATTTGCATTAGAAAAACCCCAAACCATCATACAATGGTGCTATGCACAAACATTAACATTTTAAACAGCAAAATTCAAGCTCAAAAGTTTAATATTGTGTACCATCATTTATAATTGTAATTAAATTCACTAACTCCTCCAGAATACCTTGCTATAAGGATACAATTCTCTTTCAAGCAGCAAAGTTAATCATACATAAATCTCATCTCAAGAATAATGTATTGGTGAAATGACAAATATTAGTACATTTTTTACTCAGGAATTTACAGTTTTACAAGAATTAGTCTGTTTTCCAGTTCTGGAATAAATGCTTTCCAGCCTTATAGGTAAAGTCAGCATGTGCTCATGCAGTTCAAAGAAAGAGTAGCTTTACATGAAGTCGCACTGAACACCGTTTTTTTCTTAGACATACTGTGGATTTGTATTTAGATTCAGTGCTGCATGTGTTTAGAATGAAACACAGGTTTCATTCTGAAAAATCCATCTAAATCTGCAAGCATTCTTAATAGCAAAAAATTATCGGGGATTTGAGAGCTTGTCAGGTCACCAGAAAAGAGAAGGTTGTTTGAAGGAACACTAAGGGTCTGGAGAGCTTGAATGCTTTTGATAAACTCTTACCATTTAGAACATAGTAGCGTGAATATTTTGAAGCAATCAGATGAACAGGATCTTTTTTTATATTTGTTGACATATGAGTAACACTGAGACTCCAGATTGTGCATTCTGAAGTGCTATTCTTGTCTGTTTTCATAGGATAATATGGATGAATACACAGGCTATATAATCTCAAGACATAATCAACACATATATTTAATAAATATCCAATTTGTTACCTATGTAATTTTACATATTTAATATCTGAGGAACTTGAAAATAAAAAGAAATAATACTCACAGAAATTCAACTTGATGCCACACAGCATAATCAATATTAAAAAATGAAAACAATTCCAACAGTTTACATATGGCATGCATTATAAAGATTTATATAGCATTTTTTAGTAATGACTGCATGATGAGCTATAGGTCAGTGCAGTCCTTTGTTTTGGGATAGGCTTGAGAATATTAGGATAAACATGGTTATCAGTCTAAATTTCATATTGATAAATAAGACTGGCAGTGTGTTCAGTGTTTACATGCCAACCATAACTGGTGTCCTGTATCTGTCTGAGAATGCTTTAAAGAGTTATAAAAAAAAAAGGTAACACAGAAGTATTTTCCACAATCTGTCCTCTTTTAATTTTCTATTCTTTTGCCTGTGGTAAAATTCTGACAATGGACTACTTAGGTACTTCTGTTCTTTTCCAAACAAGAAAGTAAAATATAATCTGAAACAAGAGGTTTATTGAGTACTTAGTTTTCATGCCAATCTGAAAGTATACACAAATAAAAGACCAAATGCAAAACACCCCAGGTGTTAAACACTTCTTTCACTGCTCAGAGATAACTCTTGAGAACCATGGAGCTAGGAAGTTATAAGGAGAGAGAAGGCATTCAGTTCAGTAAACACCAAATTTAAATTTACAGGATAGGTGTTTGTGAGACCTGAGTGTTTACCTGGAGCTCTGCAGCAAATGTCACCTTCTAATGGATCAGTCATTTCATCTGCTTAAAGTGTCCTTCACCAAGTTATGTGTTATCTTACCAGTATGCTGGTGTCATTCCAACAGCTAGTTTACAACAACGGAAAATATTGGAAAAGAAATATCAGGCGAGTTTTATACATACCATGAAATAAAATGTATCAAGTAACTATTCATGTTCACTCCAGAAATAAATGAAGCACATACTTCAGTTAACCACATTAGGCTTATTTAGAAAAAATTATAACAACCATTGCAAAATTACTTCTCTGTACACTAATGTAATGAATAGATTGGAGATGTGAGGCTGCAGGGTTATAAGTTTAGTTTCTTTCACAGCTTTCAAAGCAATTAATTTGAAGTAATAAATGCTTGTAATTTTTAATCATTCATTCACGGTCAGATTTTCATGAGATATCTAAGAGCATGCATGGTACATTTCTCCTCATTAAAAATCAAAGGAGGACTAGCTTCTTGGCGCTGTTTTTATATGTTTAGAGATTGATACAAAGACACTTCTAGGTTTGTAGTAGAGATTTTTTGTGGGTTTCTTGTGTGTGGTTTTCATCTCCCATAAGATTATATTAAACAGAGAATTCATCCCACTTAAGTCAAAATTAGAGGATTTCTGTTTGGAAGATCTCTCTTAATAAAGATACTCAATACTCACATAAAGCAAGACAACTTAAAAATACAGCAACCAATTTATTTTTTTTTTTTACCTTTGTCATGTGGCAGCTAGCACAGCTGATATCTTATCAGAGCAACATTATCCAAAGTGCCATTTACAGTCTCCCAATGCTTTGGAAAGGTCAGGCACTTTAAAAAGCTTATAAATGCAAATATTTTCCATTATGTGATACTCAAATCAGTAAGATTATTCTTCTTAGCAAAAACAAACAAACAGAAGTTACACTTAGAGAGGCAAAATCCAAGACAATATATTTTGGAACTGCTGTTAGGGAATAAAGGATCTTTAGTGTTTTTTTTAGAATCTTTAGAATAGAATGTTTATTTAGTATAATGGACACACGTGCAAATGTGTTACCAACAATAATAGTTCAACCTAGTTTAAATCAAAAACTAAAATGAGGACTAAAAGGTTATTGTAGTAGTTACTGGAGGGACACATACAAGGCATAACTCAGAGTATTTGAAAAACATTTCTGAGAGTGTTGATACCAATTACAATTCACTGCCTGCCTTTTAGATTTATGAATAATCATTTTTTTTCAGGGTAGTTTTATTTGGGGTGTTCCTTATATCAGTCTGTCCCTGAGGAAAGGAGGAACATGGAGGTAGAAAATGGAGTGTGGTTTCCAGGGCAGACTGAGCCAGCAGTTCAAGAGGCTCCTACTTTTACAGCAGCAAGAGGCCTGGGGAGGAGAAAAAAATTGCTACTATTTCCTGCAATTTCTGGACATGCAAACCCATTGGTCTTGTTTTCTGTTTAAAATTATTCTGACACAGTCACCTTTAAAGAAAAAATGACAAAAAAAGAAAAAAAAAAAAAACCAAAAACCAACATAAACCCCCTTTTAGAGTAAATGCACAAAAACCCATTAAGATGCCTAACTGCCTAACTTCTGCTGCTGTCAATACCTTTTTGTTCCTGCTATTTATACATTGTGAAGAGTGTTCATTTTTTTAAGTTGAAGCCTCTGGCTCAAATAGGCTCCTGAATTAGTCAGTAGAGCCTCTTGGGAGGACACACAGTTTCACCTGGCAGCTATGCCAGCCATTAATGGTGTGATGTTTCATGACTGCTTTAAAGAGGTGCTTTAAATCTGTGCTGCTCTTACACCTGCCTCCCCTCACACTCCTCTTATTTCATCCAGCTTCAGCACTCTTCCTTACTGGGCTGAAAAGCTCTTTAAAGGAGAGGGAACCAATTTAAGCTGGATAACTTTCTCTGCTGATGGTGACATGAGTGCAGCAAACCCTCGTGCCAATACATGGTGAGAGTGGGAATTAGAGTCAGGGAGAAAAGGTGAAAGAAGGTGTTTTGGCTCAAACTGGTTATGAAACATCACTCTAAGGCTACACTTGGTCACAGTAAGTTCCCAAAAAATGTGAATATAGATCAAGAGGCACTGGCATGACATAAATCATATCACACCAGAGTGGAACTGTTTTGCAGCTACCTGCATCTTCCCATAAAGGTGGCTTTGCCTGGACTTTGGCAAACTGACAACTTGTTCCATTCCCTGTGTAGGATTTTAGAGTATTTTTTTCAGACAGCTGGGATGACATACCTGAACTTGGAGTGTGTGAATGTCGTCTTTCATGATACCTCTACGTAACAGGTGAATGAATGCCAAATTCCAAAACTATATTAAAATATGGCTTTCAGAAACATTTTACATTGAGCCATTTAACAAGAAGAGTTTTATAAGAGGAAATGGAAAAGGTGTGGCATATCACAGAAATGTATAGCTCAGGTCTTCTAATGTGTTTACATTTTTGACCGCTAAATTTGTTGAAATGTAACTCCATTAATTAAGATGTGTTAATGATTTGCTATGACCATGACAAGGACATCATTATTTTGATATTGTTTAAAGCTATATTGAACCACACTGCTACTTAATTGACTATCTGATATCCAGTTAAAGAATCTTGAGAGCAAAGCAGACATTTAACTGTGATAAAAGGAAAAAGGGTATTACTCATACCAACTTCTTAATTAGATGTTGACTTTGTTTATCCATTGTTCTTGCTCCATCTCCTTTTTACTCATCAATATGAGTAACAAGCACACTGGATGATGGTTCTTGTTTTTTTGCAGAAGTTTTTTTAGCATGTGATAGATTAGTGATACTGAGAACAATATAGCAAATAATTTTTGATGGTCATACAGCAAAATTGAGAGATAATTTTAATTTGGGAAGATGATATTTTATTTATTATATTTTCAGTCTCTTAATGCTGTCATATCAGAAGACCTTCAGGCATTTTTAGTTGTTCCTCTAAGTGGCATGAAAAAAATGAAATTGTTTCTGCATTTGAAACATTGCTTTGTTATGAAAAATGCACTGTTTTTAATACAACAGCTGTAAAGTTGTTGACTCAAATGTATCTGTACAATAAATTGAAAAAGTACAATACATACAATTGTATGGTTAATATGAGGATTGAGTGACATCTTATTTTTACTTTTGTCTGACTTTATGTTGCAGGCAATGATCAGTGAAAATGGTTCTAAGTTAGTAATTTTAAGAGTAAATCACTTTGGTTTTGAAATTCTTTCTTTTTTCCCCTTCAGTCAAAACTAGATTTTTCTTCAGGAAAATTGAGCTGCTGTGTCCTCACTGCTCATGCCAAACTAGCAAAGCCCCACCCTCGCTGTGTTCAGTGAGTCTTTGCACACATCCTTTTTCTCAACTCCTTCTTCATGCAATTAGAACATGGAGTTCCAGCCTGAAGTAGAACAAAAGAGAAGACTGTACCAAGTCAGTATCTCTCCGAGCTTGAGGATCCCCTCTGCTGAACTTTGCTTGTCATTTGGAAGTGTTATCTTTATTACAGCAAGATGGTGTCACTGCCTGATCCATCGCCCACCCCTGTGCAGTACCCCTGCCCCTAGCCCTGGCTTTGCTTCGTGGCAATCTGTTAACAAGTGTGGGTGTGGACCAACTCCTCTGAGCTGTCATAATATCCCAAGGCATGAAATGTAATTCATGAGGATTTGTGTCCTAAATTCAGTATGATTCATTCTGAATTAACTTAATGGATGAGGAGATACAAAGTGTTGAACTGCCAGCAGTAATTTACCAGCAGCCCACTGATGGAAAATTAAGGACTTCAGTAGTTTGAGATGTCTATAAAGAGGGAAGCTGGTGCAGGTATTGCTGGTTACTTCAAAGCCACTTAATTTGGGTCTCAAGTGGGACTGACTTGTAGATGAGCTGAGTCTCTGTACTTGACCCCAGCAGCATTTCCTGAGTTATGGAAGGTAAATCATTGCTGAAGTTAAAGGCTGTGAGGTTTTCTTTGCTTTCCAAAAGGCTCACAGTACATGTTATCACTTGCTGTGGCACAAATGTTTTGCAGTTCCTTGAATCCTAGTGATTTAAAGGACAATATAGAATCCTTACTAAATCATCTAATATCACATTTGTCTATTCAACATGTAACAGCTTTTTCACAGTTAGTAATGGTTAGTTTATTTATTTATGATCAGTAGTTTACCTACCCCCAAACACATTATCTATCATATAGGCTAATGTGTAGATAAATTTGCCTTGCTTATTTTCATATAACATATTATATTTGAATTAAAACTCTGGGGTTATTTGAAAATTAATTAGGAAACCCAACACAGACAATAATTTAAAAATTATTTCCAGCTGTTCCTGCAGTTCATCTTTTGCAGCACAGAAATACATGCAATTAGGTTAAAAGACAAAAGTATTAAAATCTGAGCAAAAATAAAGCTATTTTTTATAAATTTTTTGCAGTCTCAACTAGACAAAAATGTGGGACTAGAGAGTCTATAGAATGAAAAGCCAATTATATGTACCACCAGTTTTATTCCCTAGTAAATTCTATACATACATTTTTAATTAAGTGTGTAGAAGGATAAGTTATTTTAAAGCCAGCAGTCTACCTTTAAAAGTAGCTTTTTTAAAAGGAAAATGTTTGATTGGCATCCATATATAAACTATATATATTATAGACATAAATGGAACCAGATTACTGTAGCTGTGGAGTTTACAGGCCGTATGGAATAACAATAAACTAAAAATCCAAACATTTTCTCATGCAGAGATGAAAACCCATATCCTGCATCATTTCCCTTATGATAGTAAGCCATAAATGTGTTTTAAAAGACAAGGAGAAGTTGGGTTTTACCAGTTGAGAGTTTTCTAATAGATTAGAAAAAATATTTTTAAACAATTGTTAAATTTTGTGTTTAAACTTAAACAGGGGAAAGACAATAAAAAGACAGGGTTTTTTTCAATAGGTTTAATCCTTCCTCATGCATCTCTGCTACTCAGTTCTGTCTACTTAAAAATTGATCTAAAGAATATTTATTTTGCTCTAAGATTGGAGAAGGAAAAAATAAAAATAATCAGGCAATTAATAAAGGTCAAGACTTGTAAAGAGATGTGCTGCCTCCTTAAAAACATAAGATGATAACAGAAATTGGTGGCTTGAGAGAGCATCTCTAATGTGTAGCTAAAGGAAATACCTTGTGTTGCATTAATGTTAGGATTTTTTTCCTTTAATGACGAGTCCTGGGAAAAAGTGACTGTCAGAATCTATACATTAATTTTGATTTAAATAGAAAATACTGTTAAGAATGTTTAAATTATACAAGTTTTCCTTAAAATTTCACTTTTAAAAACAACCTGCTTGGAGTCAGAACTTAAAAATATCGTGAGGTAGAAGTCTGGCATATATAAGTAATGATAAACTTATTTCAGAAGAGTGGTATTGAAAGGAATTGTAAGAGTTTCTCCTGTCTCACACTTTTTCTGATTCTCTAAAGTCAATCATCTTCAGTTGTCTTTGCAATTCAAACCCTTTCCAGTACATAAGATGAGATTCAAGATTGTGATCTCTGTATGGAGATAAATGTTTCAGAAGCCTGAGGACAATTGAAACAATTCTGTATTAAAAAAACCAATAAAATTTATTCTTTAAAGACTTAAAATCACTCTCAATATTTTATACTAACTGCATGTAAAATGTACCTTCTCTCCTTCCCAGGCTTCACTGTTTAGAGGGCTGTACACTTTTCCCTTTAGTGATCTTCCTTGCCTGCTGGAGATAGAGACTTTCACACAATACTGCTACCACCTATTTCCTTCCCATAAAAGGCATAGCCATCACATGTTTTGTGGATTCCAGTTCTGTTTCTTACTTTTCAAACATAGCTAGCTTTCTCTTTTTTGACAGTCTCTACCACCCTTATGATAAATATTTGTCTCTTGTCCTGAATTATTATGGCTTTCTAGTCTGGGTTCTGCCTTCTTTTACTGTCACTATTCTCAAGAGTTATTCTAATGTAACTAATGGAAAGGATTACCTGGAATTCAAACACTGTGCCTTTTGCAGAGCTATAATACCTGCCAGCAATGGACTGTTCTCCACTTTTCTATCTGAGAGGCATTTTAAAGAATTCAGTTTCCAATTAGTCTTTGGTTATACTGCTAGCAGAGGTGGGACAGACACTTCTTGTATCAGTAAAGCAAGAAATATTTCTGTGAAAGGGCTTATTCTTCACAAGTGGTACTTCTTGTAATGAAAGGGACATCCTCTCCTGCTGGAGTTTCACCCAAATACCCTGAGGGTAGAAGAGACTTTCTCCTTCCCCAGTATCTTCCATAAAAGTGACAGTCATTGAACAAAAGAAAGTCATTATCTCAGAAGCATCTTTATCCTCCCACATCCTTACCTTAACTCATCAGAAATTCAAGAACTCTGAACTTCAAGAATGTACCTCTGAACATCAAGAATCCTCTAATGCTCACTTGTGCATTTCATACATGGCAGATATAGCTAAGACAAGTGTTATCCTCTTTCAGACCACATATTTAATAAAATACATTTATTGATGATGGCCAGACAGGATGAAATGTAACTGAAATTATGAAAACTCACTTGATTCACAGTCTCCACATGAATTTCTATATGTTTGCTTACCACAATAACTGCAAATTTCTTGAGGAAATTCTGCTATTCCACTATGTGTGGACTCTGTATAGCCACCCCCAACTAGTCATATCTAGTCATCTAGCTGCTACCACAACAGCAATAATTGTTTTGCTCTTTCGTTTGAAAGAGCTTTAGATTACAGTTATTGCTCCTTAGGTCCTCCTTCTTCAGTGCATACCACGAACCCTGTATAGGTCTAAACCCTGTAAAGGACATTACATTCTTCCTCATTCCCTTACCACACTCTTCCCAGACAAGAAGAGAAAGAAAGACAAAGAGCAAACTTATTCCATACAGTAAAAGTGTCACTAAAAATTAAACTGGATAAATAAAAAGTTTTATACAATGTATTCAATGCCTTTCTTATTAGAGGACATTTTACAACTGCCAGGCATCGCACAGGACTCTACAAAGATGGAAGCTACCAGTAAGCTTTTGTAGTTTTCATGTAATTGGCGTCTCTGGATGTTGAAAACTCTCAGGTTATGATGCAATCTCAGAAGGAGTCCTTGCACTAAGATCCAAATACATACTGCTTAGCATAGCTTTCATTTGGTATTTCAGCATCTTTGCAAAGAAACAGACCATGTGTTTGGGTGCATCCACTAGCTACCACACTGCCAATTTTAATGGGAATTAAACCAAAGAAAATCGTTCACATGCAAATGTGCAGTAGAATCTGTAATCTCTGTGTAGAACACAGAGATTTCAAGCAGTATTTATTAGTACTCTGCTCTACACTGATTCCAAATGATCCCATTATTTCAGGCTGAAGCCTCCTTATGTTTTAGCAGCACAGAGAACGCTACCTTACTTCTAGAAGGGATTAGATGATAAGTAATTAGTCTGATATGACTGATACTAAAACACATACTACAGAGTTTAGTCCCTCTGACTTTTAATGATCATTGTGATATTTAGAAATCGTCCAAAATGTCAGGTCTGCTGATCTGGTCAAATTTCAGTGAACAACCTAAACTTTAGAAATAACTTCAGAGGAATTTGAAGTATCCTTGAAAGACCTTTAGTCAGACAACTGGCTATGAGAAAGCCAAAAAATACTTGTGGCAATTAGTGCAATAAATAAAAATTATATTAGGTGTAGGTGTAACAGGCATAAAATGAGAGCCTCCAGCAAAATGAAAAATTTATCCTGTTTGAAACCAGAAATGCAGGCATCAGGTGGTTGGAATGCAGGAAGCCCACAAAATCTCTGCAGGGGTTAAAACAAGTAAATACTGGCAAACAACAGAAAAGGAGGAGGGAATCATGGGGTGAAACATAACCACTTCAGTCCTTTACAGAGAATATCATTAGGACAACAAATGGTGCCCTCATTGTGGCAGAGGAAAGGGAAATCCACAGACTCTCTCTTTGGGGTACTGGACCATGCTACAAGCAGCAGCTAAATGCAGAAAGGAAGGAGGGTGTATATTGTGTGGTTGGTTTATGACTCTAATGAAAGGGCAGAAAGAACCTGTCTGGTTTGTGAAGCCAGAATTACAGTACATATTTAGTGAGTGTTCCTTAGGAACGTTCTAATTAATGTCAGCCTGCAAAGCTAATACTGATTTATTTTGTTTCTTAGATAGAAACTGAAAGAAATACAAATAAATTCTGTTGCAGGAAATATATTAATGTGTGAATTACATTAGACCATGATGGGTATATAGTTATCTAGTTGTGTTTCTGTTGAATACTTATACATAAAAGCAGATTTCAATTAGTATCAAAAAATAGGATGCACGTATAAGAAAATAGGAGAAAAACAAAGAAAAAATAGATAAGATGAAGAAAAAAGGTGGTTAGCTACTGTAAATGCAGTGCAATCCCGACAAAGGGAAGAATGATGAGGAGGGCTCCATTGATATCAGAAGGCTAATTAATTACTTTATTATACTATATTATTCTATACTGTATTACACTGCATCTAAACTGAACCTGCACAAGCACCCAACCCCACTGAACAGAATCTCGTGCCTGTCTCCTGACGGACAGTCTGGACATGCTTGGCCCTGATAGGCCAAGGAAACAAAACACCATCACTCTGGGTAAACAATCTCCACATTTCATTGTACTTTTGCACAAACACAGGCACAGCAAATGAGATAAGAATTGTTTCTTCTTTCTCTGAGGTTCCCCACTGCAATTCCCAGAAAATATCCTTGGGATGTTGTGCCTTGCTTTTCTCTGTGAAGAGAAATGCTGCCACAGTCAGTAAGTGCTCTGCCATTTGAGAATCATTGATAGGGCACTCTTCACTTGGTCTTTGAAGCTTTAGCATTTCTGTATCCATTTATTTTAACTATTGTTTTTCAGTTTTAAGCTTATTGCTGTCACATAAGATTTGTGAGAATGACTGCTCATGACTAAAATCAGCTATGGAGGATGATGTAGATCCTCCCTGGGAGAGCTCTGCACTAGCTTTGACAAGGGTGTGCTTGCCTTCTTGTTTTTCTGTACCTCTCTGGACCGTGCTTACCGTGGGAAATTGCATGGGAAATTGGTCTGTGATAGTCTCTGCCAAATTCTCTCTGTTGATCACATTTTTTCTGTGCTTGCTAGTAAAATCTGTGCAATCAAATCCATCTAGAACAGGAATGCCTTTAGAGGCCAGAAGTAGTTTTGAAATTATCATCAGGTAGAGAGTCTGTTGCTGACATTTAATTGTCCACCCCTGCCCCTTTACATATATTCATTCACACACTGATATACACAAACAGTTCCTAGATAAAGAGAGACTTTGTCAGGCAATTTGTCATGTTGACAAAGCTTTGATAACCTGAGTCCTGGAATTTCCAGGAGCTAATTCCTCATTAAAGTTTTGGCTCACTTGATCGGAACAGCTGAGAAATGTATAATTTTTTTTCCTCCAGGAGTCATTTGTGTGAATCCAACTCATTAACTCACCAGGCAAGGCTTTTACATGGGGTCTAACTGCAGGCCACCAATATTCATTTTGTAGTCCTCACAGAGAGGCAAAGCCTTGGGTTAGTTGGAGAAGAGGACTTACTGTCACCTCCCAAGATGGGCCAGGAGCTGTGGGCACTTCCACAGTGATCCTGATGGTCTGCTGTTGGCAGGTGACTTTCCCTTCCCTGCCACACTTCCACTTTCACTGTACACATTCAGGGCTGTCCCTCATCAGAAAAGAGCAGGAAGAGCCATTGCAGAGTTACCAATAACAAATCGGTTCCTTGCGTAGAGCTGTCTCTTTCAGGTTAATGGTGTCATTAGTCGGGAGGAGTTTCTTCAGTGTCCCTCTAACAACTTATTTTGAAAAATGCTGATGAAAAAGTGCCCCACAGCTTGAAGTTTGGTTGCAGCAGCGCACTCATGAGGCACAACGTTAAAGACATGTCAGAAGGAGAAACATGGATGCTGCTTATGTCTAAATGTCTAAACAGAATGGGACAACCATGATAAAATCATATTTTTAAAATCAAAATACATATCTTTAAAGGGGAGGAAACAAGATAATCCTGGTTAAGTAGTCATTTCCTCTTATGCCTGCAAGGTTTGAAAAATGGGAAATATTTTTCCATTAAAAGCTGTGGGAGTTAGTGTTGAGAATATTATATTTACTGGTAACACTCTTCCTGCTTCAGACATAATGGAGTACATAATAATGGGTTCTTAGCTTTCCTGACATTTTCACAGTATATAAAACCACTGGAGGTTTTTTTTTCCCATTTTTAATATCTGAAAAGGCTTATAAAATAATTTAATAAGTGCAATATTTCAAAGGATTTCTGCATATGTGTGACTCTTACAGATCTCTGTCAAGAGAATACAAGACATGAAAGCTGAATATTTAACAACTCACCTCTTTTCCATTAATCACTGAGTTGTCAGGAAAGCATCTTTACAGGGATAAAGAGCTAACATTAGAGCAGTATAGTGCAAAAGCAAGTGGGAATACTCAGTTATTTCAGTGTGTTATTTTTTTTAAAGTTATTTTAAAAACACAGTTAGAAAATAAGTTTTAATTAAATATTCATAAATTATTTTCCTTTTTAACACATACCTTTTATGGTTTCTTGTGCAGGTCTATAGGTAGAACAGATATAATTTATCCATAAAATATAATTTCCATGATATTTCATTATTTTCATAGCATGAGCAATGGGTGCTTAAAATATGATCTAAGAACAACAAAAAAAAAAAAGGCAGGGAGGACAACAACTTTCTATTGACTCACAGTATGTGAAAAATGTGTTCTTCTTTAGGCAGAATAAAAATCTGAGTCAAAGGAAGATGGAAAGCTCATTAATCATGGCAGTGCTGGGAAAACTTGGGATATGAAGCTCTGTTGGTCATGCAGCAAGGAAAGACATTAGAGATGCTGTGGGCATCCTGCCTCCCCATGGAAAAATAATTTACTATTCACTTTTGTCCCCAGCATTTGAAATAGGGCTTCTTCAGATGCACAAAATTCCTTCCCTTATATAAGAAAAGCTTAGGGATTTTCTAATTCCTATGTCCTGAATTGTGGGGATATAAATTACTTCTTTGCACCTATTTGAGCAGCAAAGGTAACTCTTTTATATGAGACTCTAGGTTTTAATGTTAAGTAAAACCTTAAGGTCTTCCATGTTTTGAAAAATTTTCTCTTCATAACCCAAATAAAAAAAATTTAATTTGAAGCACCAATTCCATGTGATATATGCACAAGGATTTTCTTTAAACCCATAAATACTTTTGGGCTGTGTAATGGAAATATTTTCATGAAAACCATATCTAATTTGTGATGGAAGAGTAAGAGAAACTAGGTGGAATACACAGGGAAAGGAATTCCTTGTAGGCTTACCTTAATCTGCTTGTTTCTCTTGCATATCCTTGGTTGCCATCCCCATGGGTAAACGGGGCTGAGCCTCTTTAGTGTCCCCTCATCTCAATCACCACACACAGGATGGTAACACCTCCATCTGTGCCCGTGGGAGTGATGGAGGCATTTTGTTAAAACATTCCTACTCCACCCAGGAGAGTCTACCTGCTGGTACTCTCACAGAACGTTATGCCAAAGTTTCTCTTTTAATAGAAAATACATCCACTTCTTTGTAAAGGCCAGGTGATCTGTCTGTAGTGTTATCTCTTAGCGTGTCCTGGCAAAGGGAGGTCCAACAAGGCCATTCAGGAATAAAAGCTACAGGAACTGCCTGTCACTCTAAAAGAGTCAACAAATCATAACTCAGTGTCAACACTGTAATACTGTATTTCTATTTTTATAGAGGAGCTATGCTTTCAAAGTATTCAACAATTTCATATTGTAAATTATCAGAATCAACAATTGCACTGTGATCCATTTTTCCTTCGAAAGTATTGAAATTTTTTGCCCCACCTCCTTTTCAGCTATCAACATTTGTGTTAGATGGGTAACTATTTCCTTCCATGAAGTTTGCTGTTTATATCAGCTGCTTAGTAGCAGTGAGGGGTGGATGCTTTCATGTTCAAAGTGTGTTTTTTTCAACATTCTGAAGAGATTTCTTTTCTTATCCTATTTCCACTCCTATTGCTTTCTTTGCCTACATTGTTGTTTCTGAAGCTGTTCTTTTATTATTTGTTTTATATTTTGTCTCAGGAAGCTGTTAAACTAGTGACAAGCAATCTATCAACAGGGTGCTTGTGCAGTGATTTTAAATTTGCGTTAGCTGAAAGATACCAGACTTGCTCATTGCTGAAGCAATTTTGTGACCCAAATGTCTTACATATCATAGTCTACCTGCAGGTTGGCCTTTTCCTGCGCCTCTTCACTTCCCCTATATCTAGAGTAACATTCCCACCCCACCCAGAGCTGGGATCATGAAAGATAAATTTGTTCTTTCCTTATTGCTGCAGTAAAGTTGCTCATCAGCAGCACAAAGGGTGAGAGTCTGGGTCCTTACATGGTTTGGGTAGAGTGCAATAACCTGAACAGAGAGAAGAGAAGGAGAGAATCCCAGTGCTGTCATAGGTTATGACAGAATTTTTCCTCTGGAGAATCTTCTGCTCTTAAGGACATTAAGGATGAGAGAGCTATGGCCTTGGTCACACAATCATTTTCTGGCTTACCTTAGTCCTTTGTGTAAGAAGTTTGATAATAATTAATGCTGAAGCATTGGTGTTGGTGGGTGGGTGTTTGGGTGGACATGCAAGTCATGAAACCTCTCATTGGTAGCATTCTACCACTACCCTGAGCACACCTAGAATACAGACATGTGCTTGTGCCTCAGTGAGTGTATGTGCGTACCTCAGACTGCCCATAAAAACTAAAAAAGAACTTAAAAATTATCTAGTGGCTGCTGAGGCTTTTGTGCTTTTTGCTCTATCCTGTGCTGTCCACCCTGCACTAAAGCCCAGGTTTGGAGGCTCTTGCACTTGGCACTGGACAGCTCTGTCAGACAGCTAGAACTTTGTGATTTACAGCCAACTCACCAAAATTCCAAAAATCAGATCTCATATTTCTAGGTTATACTTTGGCTATTTTTATTTTCCCCCAGGGTCCTGAATTCCATCTCAAGGAAAGTTGTTTTAAAGGTATCTCTCTTGTGAAATCTGTCTAAAAGCCATGAATTTTTCAGGGCCAGAAGGCAAAATCAAATCTCCTCAGCTCACCCAGTGCAGAGGCAGGGTGCTCAGCCTTATCTTGTGAAAGATCCACAAAGGTGCTTCCAGGGACTGTATCCTCAGTAATCCATGGTATTGGTCACTGAAAAGACATTGCAATTACTGGCCTGTGTGTTCATGGGCTGAGCAGGGAACAGGAATGCCAAGTGGTACCACCGTGGTGTTGTTAAATGTCACATGGGATGAGATGAGATGAGAGCCAGCACCAAGCATGGGTAGGAACATCTTCATCCACCTGTTGGCAGTGACTGTTATGAACTTTCCCTGTTTGGAATAACTCAAAGAAAATCAAAAGCTAAATCAAAAGTATTAGCAGGTTGACAAAAACAGAGAGCTGTGTATTTTTGAACGTACTAATTCCTGAATTTAAATATATATATATATATATATAAGAACACACTTAAAAATTTATTTCTGTAAGGGAACAGTCAGGCTTCAGGTTTCTCACTGAATATCTGGGCTCTCTTTCCTATATGTTCTGTTATGAAGAGATAAAATACACCCCCCAACATCACTACCCTCAAAAAAAAAAAAAAAAAAAGTAGATAATTATAATTGTTTATTTCCTTTTTCAAGACTAACTTCCAGTGGCTTTAAATTAAACTCAGATGGGACTCTTTTCAGAAGTTCTGTCACGTCCTTGAAACCACTACTGAGCTGCATTTTGAAAAGAGTCCCATTTGTGAGTGTAGTTAACTGTCCTCTTGTTATCTGTCCTTTTTTGTTTATCTGTATACTGAAATACACCAAAGCAATTAATTTTCAGCACTTCTCAGGCTACAAGACACCTGAGGTTTTTTTTAATTTCACCTAATACATTTATTTAAAAGAGGTAAATATTTAAATTACATCTTTATATCGCTGCTTACTGACATGTATTAGATTTAGAAGATATGTCATGTTTTTGCAGTTGTTATTCAGAACAGCTGAAAAAAAGAAACTATTTCAAAACAGGTTCTCTGTGTTCCCATTTGCATAACTTTCTTGTGTGTCTCTTTCCTATGCTGTAATAGCTTGTCTTTGAACAGCAGCACAAGCATGGCTCCTGTGTCTATATGTTAGCTTACAGTTCAGTCACAATTCACTCACAATTCACTTAAAATTCACTTACAGTTGCAGTACTGGCTGATATTTGACAGGTGTTCTTGTGAACATTTGACAAGTTGTTCTTGTGAACATTCACAGAGGTAAAATTATTGTATTTATAAGAAACAAAATGGTGGCTAGAAGAAAATCTTATGGACATTCTAAAGGAGTTATTCAATTATCGACTTTACATTATGAACAACTATGCTCCACATTTTCCCATTGTAGTTACATTTTTGGAAATTTACTATAGATCCACACCAAGGTTTGAAGATCAATGAAATAGATATCCAATGAATTGTGACTACACACCATTACTTTATATGAGAGTGATTTCATGTTTCATTGCATTCTATAAAATATGAATTTTAAAATGTAAACAACAACAAAACACCCATCATTTAACAAATATCAAGTACTTTGCACTTCTCAAAATCCATTTGATTTTAAACCTGGTTAAAAAAAAAAAAAAAAAAAAGAAAAAAAAAAAGGATGCTATTGCAACAACAAGTTTTACTTCAAATATAAGATGTCATGAAATACATTGTTTAAGTGAATAACAAGAAAATACAGTTTCTTCTAGATAACTGCTTGTTTCCTCTTTCTGTGTTGAATAATCTTTTACAACAGTAGAGAAGGCTCCTATGTGCACACAATCCTTACATATTTGCTAGCAATACCAGTGCAACTAAAAGTGAATGGGAAGAAAAGAATATGCTGAAGTTATTAATAGGTCAGTGAATCAATTTTTCAACAGAAATACTAGAACAGATTAAATAAATTTTAAAAAAAAGAAACTCATTAAAACAGAATCTATCTAAAGGTGACAGAAACCCAACATTGTCCAAACAGGTTAAATTTTCTACTTTCTCTGTATAACTGAAATTAAAGATTAATTAGACTTTAACTGCTGCCTAAGCAGATGTAATAACACATATCACAATATTCGTGCATGAATTCAAAGCGTAGCTGTCAGATACATTTTCTAAGTTTGTAAAGTTTATTTTCCTGAGGGGTCTTCTCTGGTAAGCTCATCCCATGCTCTGGATGTATGGAGATAACTGAAAAATTAGTATAAAATCTATGTAGTTAGAATCCATTTTTAATGAATCTTTCCCTGCTTGAGTCAGTAGATTTGAAAGCTAAGATAACAACACCTAAGTCTATTTTGCAGAATAATTGAAAGTGGTTTCTTTACACTTTTTGAAAGATCATATTTCTTTGATTTATTATTATTTACTTAAACATGCAACCATGAGATAGGTTTAACCATGAGATTACCTGAATAGCATTAATAGAAAGGATAAGTTTCAGGTTTCCAAGGTATAGACACAGAAAAAATGCTTTTGTGTAACCACCTTTTGTGGCCAATTGCATCCACACGCAGTTTTATTTTACCCTGTTTTTGAGACTGAAGTACTGTCTCTTGGCCAATAGGAACAGGATTTTCAAAGTCCAGGTGTTCTCTTGTTGAGTAAAAGGTTATATTGTTATTTCAGTATTAATACGTTCATTTCAGAAATGAAACTAGCAGAAAATGTGCTAATTACAAATGCAGTTCAAGTGGAGGCAGACATGTGAAAACCTGAGCAGATTATTTGATCTATTAATTCCATTTAAGTCTTTCAGCACAGTCAGTAATAGACAGGGTAGTCTTTGAAACAGATATATACATGTGTTCACATTGTAGCTGTACCCTTTATAGTATTTGTGACTTTATCTTCACTGACAAAAGCAAACCTTTCACCATGTACCCAAACAAATATCCCAGGACAATTGACGTTCCCCCTCAGCAGCAGAGCTGCAGACCAGAGAAGTCATTCAGCAGATGACAATCCCTTTAAGTAGCAAAGCTTGAAACAATTCATAGGCACAAATCCACTGTTCTTCACACAGTGCTGTGGATTTCAATGTACAGATTCTGGTCTCATGTGAATACCCTACTGCTGAATTTGAGAGGTGGAAGATACAAATGGAAGCGTCTGTTAAAATAATCCCCGTATTTATTCTAGTCCAGGGTTATTGGAGCTGGATAGCAATGAAACAAGATCAATATCTGCTTGAATCTTGGTACTATGCTGCCTCTGCATTTCATAAAACATCTGATCAATGAATAGGTCTGCCTGAACACCTGGGAATGCTTAAGACTTTTTTTCTCTTAAAATAACAAAAAGGGTTTGGATCACCCTTTCATGCAAGGGGACTGGAAATAGTTGATAAAATGTAGTATTAAAGTCTGGTAAGAAGACCAGCAAAACTGAAATAGATTTCATGAGAGTATATTTGTTATACTATCAAGAAATTAGATGTTAACTCTCAAAGAGGAAGAATAAGCGTGGCTTGTACTCTGGAAACAAATAATGATGCTTGAAGAGACATAAAGAGAACAACTTTGAAACAAAACACAGTTCCTTGTTTTGTTGTTCTTTTCTCAGCTCTAGGCCAGAATCCTTAGAATCATGGAATCATTTAGGATGGAAAGAACCCCTTCAAGATCACTGAGTCCTACCATTACCCCAGCACTGCCAAATCCACCATTAAAACACATCCCCGAGTGCCACATCTACACATCACCTGGTCCCACATGTGCCACGTGATGGCACTCAAGATGAGCTGCTCCATGATCTTGCTGGCATTGATGTGTGTCTAAGTGGTGTTGCCCTGCAACAAAACACAGGATGAGAAAAGAAAAATCTCTGCTTGTTATTCCAATAACACAGTTTAGCTTTCATATTTCATTATGTCAATTAGGGTCTGAAATTTTCTTTTCATGGGATTTTGGTTTATAAATTTCAGTAATCAATGGGAGTATTTATTCTTCACTTACATTGACTAAATAATAACATCGTTTTACCACTGAGAATGTGCAGTTTCTTGACATCTCATAAATAATGCACTTTAAAGCTTTTTTTTCCAAATTTGAGGTCAAACTCAATTTTTGTTTAGCATTTAAATGATTATTCATGGTTAGTGCTCAAGCACATAAGGTTTTTGTAATGAGTTTTATGGGACATGCTGTCACTGCAAGGAGGATTGTCTCTTTTTTCACAGTTAGCACAGCAGAGGAGCTCTGGCTGTCATCTGCCTTCTTCTTATGATGTACAGATTAATGTCACAGAGTAGTGTGTGGCCCCCAGGGAAGATGACAAAGCACCATTTACTCTTGGTCAGTAACTCATTGCATTATTGTAAGAAAAACTCAAAGCTCTTTCACCCACTACTTTGCCCATGACCTTTTCACCCATCCCTCTTACCAATGGACGTGCTTTGGGCTGTTTCTTCAAAGCTCAGAAGGATTTTGGATATCTCTTCATTCCTCCTTTGTGCAGTTGTTTAGGTGCCTTCTCTCCTTTGTGAGTCAAAAAGTCATTTCCAGAGGCAGCACAGAGCATTTTGAATAAATTCTTACTCTCCATCTGTCTCTGAAAATACCTGTTTCTCTTCTCTCCTTATTTAGGTAATTTGCCCTTAAATTGCAGATCTATTTATCTATCTTATGTTAATAATCTGAAGAACTACTCCTTTCCAGGGTAGCTATCCACTCTGGAAAAGCCCCTTGGTGATGCAGAATGAAGTATCTGAGTTTATCACTCCTGCACAGAACTCACAGATATGACTCCTCCTTCAGCTGGCCTCCTGAAGGAACAGTTAAGCAAGGTGCCTATGGGAAAGGAAACCTAGGACTGAAATTTGTCAGTGTACAGTGGACTGTAGCTGCCCAAAAGAAAGCCTTAGAGCAAGGTTTACCATTGTTTTATAGCAAAAGGGACTAACCCAAGGTAAATTCTCTTAAAAGGGCTCACCCAGTCTCATACTGTGAAAGATGATAAGTAGCACAGGGTGGAAAAGGGTGGAAAATGAGGCATGTGTAAGAATCCAGCAAAGCTTCTTTTACCAATGTCAGCTTTGAAATGCTAGGAAAGGAAATGAAAGAAATGCAGTGTATAGAAATAGAGACTAAAGCTTAAATTGACCCACCTTTCTTATAAGGAGCCCATTGGAGTGGTTGACAAACTCTCATTTTAGTATCAAAACCAAGCTGTTCACATAAATTGCATCTCTGAACTAATTTGATTTCTGCAGCTTCACCTTCAAGCTTCAATTTATACCTTTCGTACATTTTTCCTATTAGTACTGAAGCAAGATGATATAATCAATTTACTTAACCACTCCAAACATAAGAATCTGTTCCCACCATGAAACATGCACAACCCAAGCTCATGTTTACAGAACCTTCATTTGCAGAGCAAGGTAGCAATAAACTCCATCAGGCTCTTAAATATTCCAATTTGCCACTTAAAAAAAAATTCAGGGATCCCCTGGTATAGTGTCCAAAGAACAATAAAGTAGCAAAGCATGGGCTTTTCCTTTCAGAAGTGAAATTTTCACAACTAAAACTGTAAAATCTTCAATTCTGTAAAATCTTTCTGACTAAAAGTTTCAATAAAGAAACAAACAAGAAAGCATCCATGACCCTCTGGAGTACAATAACAATTCCACAGTTTTAAGATACAAGTGAACTAGATGCAAAAAGCATGGACAATTTTTATGTTCTCTAAATAGTCAGAGTACTATAGTGTGGGTTAATGGATTATGCTTTTGCATTCAATAACATCTAATAGAGTTTTCATTAAAAGCAATCAAAATTGGAAGTTAGTAAAATATTTTGGTTGGTGAGGCCTTTTAAATATTAGCAGTATCATGAATGTTTTGTATTACATCTATATATCTTTTGTTTTATATTAGAAATAATTCAAGTAAAATGACAAATGCCAATGTAAATAAGGATTTCAGTGGCAGTGATGATCATAAATTATACATTTCCTTAAACTTTTCTTCATGTTTTCTGTTGTTAGTTAATTCTATTGATATTTCTACCAAATATGTACTTGGCAATTAAATTACATTATATTACTAATATTTGAAAAACTACACACATAAACTTTGTGCTGCTGACCAGTCATCTTTATTTTCACACACATGGATATATCAAGTAGTCAGCCAAAAAATATTGTGAAAACCCTGTACCTTTATGAACACTGCACCCTCACTTGCTGTCTCTGTATGTTTCTGTGTGCATATATCTTTAAATCTGAAATTTATGTTGCTTCATAGAGTTTGCTTGGTTTTGGTTTTTTTTTAAGAACAGAATTGAGTAAACATCCTAAGCAATCTAATTACTTGTGGGTCATGTTTATGAGTAAATGTCGTTGCTTCCTTTACAGCTCTGCATTTATTCTTCTTATTCTGTGGTATTCACATGCCCTCTGAACAGAGAGAAGCAGAGAAAAGAATGATCAAAACAATTTAAGAATTTTAATCTCATTTGCTGCTCTTCTGTTTTTGAACATGTGGAATGTGTTGGAAGATTATTTACCTGAAGGGATTGCTTGATTGGATTCTGGTGATGGTGTTTTTGTTCATTGACCAATTGGATCCACGTGTGTGTGTGTGTGTGTGTGTCGGGACTATCGGCTGACAGTCACGAGTTTTTCAGTAGTTAAAGTATGATGTAGTATAGTATGTATCTCTTTAATATAGTTATAGTATAATATGGTGTAATAAAGTAATTAATTAGCCTTCTGATATCATGGAGTTCTGCTCATCATTCTTCCCAGACGTTGGAGTCACCTGAGAATCCGATATTCATCCTCTCTCCATAACCCTCTACATCTTCATCCAGCCTGGTATTCCCTTCCATCCAGCCTGGGCTTCATGGCAGCACCTGCTCTTGTAGCACAATGCTTAGGACTCAAGACAACTTCTGCTCTGCTTCCAACACAAGGGAGGTCTTTCTCTTGGTAATATTCTCAGGTTGCCCAAATGTTCTTCCATTCCCTTTAGAGGGACCTCAGAGAACACCAAATGACATTTTCTAGTTTGTCAAACTAAGTAGCTTGAGGAAATCAGCAAAAAAGAATGAGCTAGAGAAACAGTTACAAAGTGTATTTATTAGTGTTGTGAAAAGCAAAGCTAAATTCTTTGTCAGCTGTCAAGTAGGACATACACCTATTACTTTTGGCAGATAGTTCCTCCTGTATTTATACCAAACTAATAAGTCCACAGGGAGTCAAGGAAGATCCTTGCTACCTGCTAAGAAGTAGAAATCATTCAACTGCAGTGATCCATCTTTCTGTCTCTAAGTCAAACCCTTCCCCCCTGACAAGTGGCGAGAATAGCATTTTCTAATATCTGCCACTTGAGGGGGGGAAATAATATAAATTCTTTTAATGGAGTGCTGATAGTACTAGCCAACTATTTTGCAAGCAAAGTCAAATACCAAGCTGGACATTAGATAGTCTAGACTTTTATGGCATGTCTTGAAAATTTTTTCAGAACAAGCATAATACCACTTCCTCCCCCCTCTAAATGTATTCCAGCATTTGTTACATGGATGTCAGCTCATGTCAGTCAGAAATGCAGCCACACGTGGCAGTGTAAGTGAGAAGTCAAATGTCTTGCCTTTCAATCCAGAGCAGATTTTCATCTGGCTGGTGAAGGCTGAGCGAAGCAAGTCTCCATCTGCCTGGAAATTTAAGACATTTAAAATTTGGAAAATGGTGAGACTGATCTGAGATGGAATCATAATTTTTAGACTGGCACAAGATTCTGTGCTTTCTCATTTGGAATCTGATCCTTTTGTGCTGCCCTTTAAATCCATATTATTACTTGTTTCCTTTGATTCCTTTTGCAGGTCTTATACCCTATTCTCATCTATGGATAGCTGACCCCGTCTAGATTTATAGGCTAATCCACATTTGGCCTATTTCAGACCTTTTCTTCTTCTGTCAGGGGAATGCTTCACTTAAAAGTTGCAAGTTATCAATGAAAAATTTTCAGCTTTCTTTTGTGGTGTACTTGCTGCTAGAAAGAACTTCTACAAAGCTATGCCAACATTCTCCTTCAAAATCCAAAATCCTTTGCTGTGATAATGGGATGAAATTTGGAAAATAGATAACTTCTATGAGAATACTGCTCTTTTTAATTCCATCATCTCATTTTCTCTTGCATTTTTGCATCTGCCTGTAACAATCTGTTGCCTCTCATCTTAAGTGTATATTATAGATTTAGCCATGATGTTCCTAAGGTCAACTGTGAGTGTTGTAGTTTGCAAGGATAATGGTCTGTTACATGCCTGAAATTCTTAGACATTACAATAATGTCAATTATCATAATTTGTCAGAGCCCAGAGGTTATGATTTCTTTCCCCTGAACTTACAGCTAAAAGCTAGAAAATATAAAATTATAAAATTATAATTCTATTTGATAGAATATTTTTCATCAGTTAAAGAGAAAAGCTGTTTATAACATTGTTGTAAAGACAGCAACAAGGAAAGCTCATGTCAACTCACAATTGTTCCATTCTGAAAAATCTTGTGTGACAGGTTGTCCCATTGCTGCTTTTAAAAAATCCAACAATATATCTATTTTTATTCATAGACAGTAAATGTCTTTAAAAGAGACATGAGTAAGGAGATTGAATCAAACAGAATCATGAAGCTCTATTCATGCTATTTCTGCATGCAAACCTGGAGTATCCAGAGTGGCCAAAATGACACCCTCCCAGGGGAAGGGAAAACAAAAAATTTTTAAAAATTATGATGAAGAAATCTTTCATCAAAAAGTAATGCAATAGTTCTGTCATCTAATAGATTATGTCTTTTTTTAAGTGTTTGCTCTGTGACAAAATTAGGAAAAGAATTTGCTATCTCTGTTACAGTCTTGTGTGGCAGAAATAATGTCCCAAAAACACTTTCAGAGTCTCAGGCAGAATATATCAAAATCACCTGCACTCAACCGTTTTAAAACACATATCCTTAGCAATACATTATTTTGATAATTGGAAAATAATTGAGATTTTTATTATTTTATCATAATTTTCATGGCTATGTGAGTTTAAGTACATATAGCAAAAGAATGAATGAATGAATGAATGAATGAATGAATGAATGAATGAATGAATGAATGAATTTTGCAAGCCAACAATAAGGAAATATTTCAGTGTGTTTTGAAAAGTTCACAATTTGAAATGATCTACAGAAGACCCTGCAGCTACCTGCTTTTACAGGGTGCACAGAATTCTAAGTGATATATACAAAATCTTGGGAGGTGTGAACTGCATAGAGGAATTGGGTTTGTTTCTGTTTACATTTATTTAATATTTTCTAAAGCTTGTGGGCAGAGTTTAATGAATATTTAGTTTAAAAAAAAAAAAGGCATGAACTCATGTTAAAATGCATTAAATATTTAAACAGGTATTTTTCTTGTTATCTGCAATCTTGTCTTTATAGAGTATCCAGGTTTTCTTTCAAGTAATTATTGTATAATAGACTCTCTAATGGCTATGCACAGATAACAGAGTATTTAGAAAATATTTGTAAAATCTCTTAAGTCCTCTATATTTTGCTATCAGTCCATGTTTATAAAGGTTTGCAATCAAATCAGCAATTCTGGCTTTTCACTATGAATTCTTAACCAGCTAGATGTTACCAGCTGCTAAAAGGCAGCACCTACAAGAGACAGGATGGTTTAGGAAGTCTAACAGTGTTGGTGATGCTCTCCCGGTGCCTGGGAGGTGCTTGGCCCTCCAAGGAGCAAAGGCTGGGATGTACAAGTGTTCTGAATGGCACCAGGGAATGAGCTCTCCCCATCTTCAGGATACCACTCATACTCCACTCATCGTGCTTGACACATTTCCCACAGTGAGGAAGCCTCCACTTCCAGATAAATACAATGACCAGTTTTATCTGTTGCTTAAATCCTTACATTTTTTGGCAGTAATAGTTGAATATCGATGGTTGAATAACAGTTGCATAGCAACTAGCAGCTCTGATCAGGAAGAGGAATATAAACATACTGATTCAGATAATCAGCAAAATCTGAAGCAAGTGAAATAAGCAGTAAGAGAATTAGACATTTGAGAAAACTCATGAAATTAAGTACAAGTTAATAAAAATGTGTGGGTTAGAATAATGGCCATATCTGCAAAAGTTAATGCTGTACAACTGAAAAGCAATGGTAAATGTTTATGAAAAAAAAAAATATCCATAGTTGCTGTAGTTAAATGATAATTGGAATTTTAAAGAAGTTGGATTTTAGAAAATGTCTTCCTCTTTAGTCATCAAGCCACTCATTCAAAGAAAAGATACAAAATAAATATACAGCAGATGATCTCTGATGTAACTAATATTTCAGGATCATCTTTCCTTGAAGCACTTGGAGCAGGTAAATATTTACTGGTCAGTAATGAAATTTTTTTATATTTTTTTTCAGAAAAACAACTGTGCATTTCTGAAATATGTCAAAAAGGTTAAACAAAACATGTCCAAACTTCTATCCTTTTTGAAAGATAGGTCAGTCTCATAATAACAACAACAAGTATCTACGTTTGCATTCCTGTTGGAGCCATCATCCAGGAATCAAGGCCTCCTTGCATTGCTGCTCCATAAGAAAAAGTATTAAGGGTATATCACAACACTATAACATCTCTGGAGAAAAAGAGTCAGTATTAAGATTAGGCAAGAAAACAAGTTATATCTCCTCTAAGTCATACAGTCCTCTAATTTCTCTACTTTTGCTTCCCAGAGGAATAAGCCTTTTCACCTTTGTCATGGATTATCCTCTGGGATACTCCTGATTCTCTAAGATTCAGAATGTATTTATTAGTGTTTGTGATTATTCCTAAATCTGAAGTCATATCCTTAAGGAAGTTAAGTCTGAAGCATATAAAACCTCCACCTCAGCATCCCCAGACCAAGTGCTCAGCTGTATAATGTGAATTTTAGGCTTCTTCCTGGGGTAAAATAAGGAATATCTGTATGTAGTTCGGACCTCAGGCACCTAATCTCTCCACAAGTGACTAATGTATGTGAAGGAAAATTTTATTTATTGGTTTCTGTTCAGTACTCTTCTGAAATGAAAATAACTAACTCTGAACAGAAGTAGAGAACTACATGTTGCAAGAATTTCTCCCTCAATTTGTAAACTCTGTGCTTCTTCAGAGAACAAAAATAGTCCTTTAAAACTAGAAGCCATTACTTAAAGTTTGTCAGACTGGAAGAAAACAGCTTATCAATTATGCAAGACCAAGAGATTTGCCCAAGCCAAAAGTACCTCTCTGGTAACTTTGTTTGAAGTCCTGACAGTCCTCTTTCCGTTTCCCCTTTGTCACGCAATCCCTGAGATGACACTGCAGATTGCAGCTCCATAGCCTGTAACAGAGTGTTCTGATAGTAACATCAAGCATTTTCTGTTCATTTTCTGTTTTCTGATATGACTGCTATCAGACACTGATAAGATATTTTCCACCTTGCTCACTACTGACAGGTCCTCAGTCCCCCAGAGACAGGATGGAGTCCAGGATTAGCTTTTTACTCAGGTGCCCTGTTTTTCAAGACAGCAAGTGATGCTCCTTTAGCAGCAGTTTCCCACAAAGATCTTGCTTGTTAGGAGGAAAAGAAACCACTGGAAAATTGAAGAAGCCTCAGGACAGATATTCAATTTAGCAATGTTTTATGTTTAACAACGTGTGGAATAACCAGAGTAGCAACGAAGCTTTCTTTGTTTCCCCAAAGATCAGAGATTTTTCTATATTTCCTTAAGGATGTGCCCTTCCCATCTATGGAAACAGAGCTGATGTCATTGATTGTCTGGTTTGAGCCAAACAAGTCCTGTCACACCGTGAGCAGGTCACGAGGCTGATTAACCTATTTACTGCCAGTGCTACCTGGCAGTTCTCTGGTCTTAACAGAGTTTATGAAGTGGTGGGAAAAGAGATCTCCTTTGGAATTGAACGTGAGGAAATTATGTTTGCAGATTTATCCCTTTCTCTTTCTATTGGGTTGGTGTTTTTTTCACTCTGGTATATGGACATGAAAGTCAATTTATGAGGAAACTGTACAGAGTATCTAATATATTCTTATTCTTCAAGGAACATTTTAACTTAGGATTTATATAATATTTTCTTTTGCTGTTTTTTACTATAGAGTTATCTGGTTTTGTAATATTTCAATGAATAGAAAATATTTTTGAAATTAAATTCTCAGATAAACACATATGTGCAAATTATATAGGCAGAACATTTACTCAAACCAGTGTTTCTTATCATACATTCATTTTCAGTTAATAACATCTTTTTTTCTATAAAAAAATGTTTTCATAAATCACATTAAAGTACTATGTAAAATTGCTCACATCAAATTGAAAGTCTCTCTGATGGCAAATTTTATCTATAATATGTATTTTTTTCCAAGAGGATTTACATTTATGATTATTTTGAAATTTACTACTTTTTTATGGCATTAGTCATTTAGAAAGAAAAATGGAAGAAAAAGAAGCATCTTTTTGTTAGAAATAACTTTCTTCTGTAAAAGCCAGCAGGGTTTCTTCCCTTGTTAACTTTCTTTCAGAAATTCCATATCCTTACACTTAAATACCATGAACACACAAAATAAAAAATGATGGTATTTTTCCTCTGAGAGTCCCAGAAAGCTGTGATTTGTCACATCTCAGATACATGTAATATCAGCTCTCTCACCGTGCACTGGGTATAATTTAGGCTGCCACAGGAATGATGTCTGCTCTTACATACTTTCTGAGATTAAGCACCTTGAGAGCCCTAATATCTGTCTGTATGTACATGGCTATTTTATGGTTGTTTTTCTAGAGATACATTTATACATGCACATACAGATATATATATATAAACGCATGTATACTTTATATAAAAACACACATATATACATATGTTTACATACATGTATATACATATATCTATTTACACATAAGTTTATGCATATATAGAGACACAAGTGTTTAAAAATATGCATTAATGGTGATACAAATCAATAATAATAGTAATAATGATCCTACTGCTACTAGTACTACTACTACTACTAGTTCTACTAATGCCATATGATGTGTTACTAAATATAAATATAAAAATAAATATTCTATTGGGAAGAATTCACATAATGTTTCACCCATTCAAAAGTCTTTAAAAGGTGCTATATAACAGAAAAATCAGTTAAGGAGCAGTTTAAGGAAATTGTTTTAAGGCCCATATTCAAGCCTAAAAGAGGCATACTGGAAACTCTAATATGCCAGCCTAAAAAGCTGGTAGAAATTCCCATCTGGTAGAACTTTGTGCACCACAGCGACTGCAGTTTACTTCGTCTGCAGCCTGGTTTCTAGTGGGAAACAAAATTGTTTGGCTCCAGTGTCAAAAACTGATTATTGATATCCTATTTAGATTTCACTGTGTCCCTATTGGCATTAGGTTGGCAAGAGAAAAATCCAAATCTCTCCCCTAAAATTATGTCTCTTTCTGCTCTGTTCATTCCAAAGCTTATATATGAGAGATTAGTAGAGGCAAATTCTTTCAATGTGTTCCATTCTCACAAGGAATAATATACTGTGTCTTTGTTTAATGTAGATAAAGCAAAACTACTCAGAACAGCTGTTTCAGCTGTTGAAATGTCCATAATTTTTATTTATTTCTAAATAAAATCTTCTGCAGAATGACTTCTGGGATCACACAGAGAGGATATTTCTTGTAGTTCTTACTCTCTCAATCTATCAGCAGAGAAGATTAACTGCAATATAACCTGTGTACTAAAGATTGAAGAGAAGGAAAGCTACTCTTATTACAAAGCAAAAACATACATTAGGAAAACCCTTAACCAGCATTATTGGCTCAGTCTTGTTTTTCTCTAAGTTTGGGATGAATACCCCATCTGTTGGCTACAGTAGGAGAAGGCTGATTTGGTAATTGTCTTGAACTACCATGATGTCTTAGCTGAAATCAGGATGCAGTTCCTGAAATTGGAGGGCAGAATTTCTGCTTTTGCCAATTAGAACACAAAGCTAACAAATCCTTCAGCTCTTCTTTGTCAGCTCTTGGGAAAGATATATAGTGCATTCCAACCATAAGCTTACATTTTTGGCATGTATATATATTTTAAGTTTAGAAGCTTTTATAGTTAGTGGACCAAAGATCACTGCTGAACATAGCATGTTACCAGAACATCAGTGCAAAGCAGTCAATAACTAAGCTTTTGAAATCAGTGTTAGAATATTTATTCTTAGACACATTCTGCAGCAAACGAAAACTCTTCTTTCTTTTGCTGTGAACAGGCTTCACTGGGAAAAGAGCTGATAAGGAAACTTAGGAAACAGAGATATTTTGACATTTTGAGGTTAAACTGAAAAGACACTTTCTGGCAGGGAGCACATTTCATGTTCGACAAAGTGTTGCATAAGTACTGACAATTGTCGCCTTTTCCCTTCCTACAAAGTCAGAATGAGTAAAGCTGCTATCATACACACTGAAGGAACTGTGCTCTATTCTGTAATTCAGCCAGGCTCAGACTTGTTTACTTTTTTACACCTATTTAGGAATCCATGAATGATATAAAATACTTCCATAAAATTCATGAATGATATAAAAACTTTAGGCATGAAAATGTCTAGCATGCTGACCATCTTTCATTCAAAACCACTTGGAGGTCCTACAATTTCTTATATTCTGATACCCAGTTTCCTGATTTTCTGTTGAACGTAACTAGCAAAATTTACTGCCAAATTCACTGGGGCAGCAATGGAAGTGCATTCACAGATGCAGCCCATACACTTTTCTAAAAGCAACTTTGACAGTCATTGTAAAGTAATAGTGCTGTACTTTGTATCCCATTATGGATCATTATATTTTATCACATTCACAAGTTGCTGACATAAAAAAAATAGTGTGCAAAAGCATGGAGGAACACAGAGTGTTTGGCAAATATGGTTGCCAAAATGGTGACATCTATTTAGTGTGCAGCCAAGTAACTGGTTTCCATATAGTATGGTTTTCCTCTAACCACAGCCTATGAAGTCAGCTCCATGACAGAGATTGGCTTCAAGATATATGCTGAAATAATTTTAAAGGGCAGTGAAGGCAGAGGAAAACTTTTTGTTTGTGCACTGTTAACCAAGTGCAATGTGCCTGTTCCCAGTGATCTCTCATAGAGCACTTTTACATAAGCAAAATCAGTGAAAAACTTGAGTTAATTTGGCCATGCTATGGTGAGAAATTTTGAACTGCACTTAAAGCAAAATAGGCTGTAACATGGTAAAAAACAAGAGCACTGAATACAAATCATCTTACCGCTAACTTCAACAAGAAAAAAAAAAAAGAAAAAGAAACGAAGAAGCAGCACAGAACATTCTGTACTTGTCATGATCCCTGATTTGTAAATGTCTCATAGCAGAGTTCTGGCAGATGCTTTGTGTAAGAGTGATTGACTCCAGTGAAGTAGTTAGCCCAGCCCAGCCCTCCCTAGTGATCTGAAACTGCTTCTCCTTTGCTGCAGGCTGGGTTCAAGCTCTTGTAATAAATCATGCTGATGCCTATCTCTGAGATGTACAGGTTGGACAATAGGGTGTCTCTTCACCTCCTGTTGCAGTTCACTGAGGCTGTTAAAATACTCTAAAGAGTAGCTCATTTGTCACATTGCCCTGGTTAGAAAAAAATGCTTTACACAGCTGTCTTACTACTTACCCAAGAAACTCAATGTTTTCTCAGCACTCAAGGCTTCTAGGACTCCTGTGAATTAAAAAAAAGGTTCACTATACATATTCCAAAAGTAAGCAATTTGTAGAGAAAATATGTAGACATCATTTTGATCAGCTTGTAAAGTGGAGTCTCATTTTCAATAACTGGATTGATCTTTCCCAGAAATTCCTCAGCTAATTAAAACATTCCATATTTCTATGGGTCTAAGTTGTTTTAACACATTTTTGTATGCTAACCTATGACCACTGCTTCAGATGTCTGAGATGTAGAATCATAGAATCACCCAAATGATTTGGGTTGGAAGAGATCTTAACAATCATCTAGTTCCAACTTTCCAGCAATCTGGAAAAGGCAGGGACATCTTGAGCTGCACCAGGTGATGTTGCTCAAAGACCTGTCCCACCCGGCCTTCAACACTTCCAGAGATGGGGATAATATTGCTTTATCACAAATTGTGTGAATATCCTTAATTGCTGGTGAATGCTAAGATTTTATGCCAATTAGTGTATTTAATAAAAGAGGAATAACGACTGAGACATATGTGCAATCCAGAAAATCATGCAATAAACCCTATCTTACAAATTCATATGAAAATAAATATATAAAGAAAAATTAAAATAAAAAAATAAATATAAACATAAAAATAATAGCGATAAATGCTGAAGTTTTCAGAAATTCCAGGTAGAAGATATTATTCCTAGGTGAATTGGTAGTAGTTTAGTTTTAACTGGGAGTAGTTTTGTTTTAATTGGGACTCTTACTGGTTGCATCCTGACTGACTTGGAATAAATGTATTTGTTCATGTGCCATCCACTTAATATTTCACCTAGACTGGCTTAGGTTGAGCTGCATCTTTCATTGGAAGAGAACTAAAAGTCACTGAAATACTAATTGCTTTCTTTTTTAGGGGTTTAGATGCAATCGTGACCATTAAATCTCAGGAATTAAGGAGCGAGCCCAGCAATTTAAAAATGATCTTTGTTTGCATATAATTTTTTTGTCTACAAACTGAACAAAAATGAAGAATGTCCGTAGTATCTTTCAGAAGTCCACTTTTGAAAATAGAGTTGATTGGCAAAACTTATCTATTTTGTCAAATATAATTATCAAATAGCCGTTAAAATTCTAAATTTTATTCAGGTTTTCCAGGTAGTGAAAAGTGAAGAGCTTAAGAAAGATTGGACTTCTGATGGGATAGATGACTCTTTTAGGAATTGCACTATAGCTGATTCTCAGACAGGAGCTGACATTGGGAATGTGTTGACCCTTGAGAATGGTATCTTCAGCAGCAGAAGCAGTGGGCTAAAAATTTCAGGATAGAGAGAATTGATTTTTATTTTAATAGTTTCTGAACACTTTCTCTGGGAGCCTGAAGAGCCTTGAGTATTTTCTCACACACATAATTTTTAAGTCTTTAAGTGTTTTTTGTTACCTTTCACACTCATTATAAAACATCATTTGTGTATTTGCATAGAAGAGGAATGTTAATTTTAGATATAATACTAACCACTTTATGGAAAATTGGAAAGGGGCTGCATCATGAAAAAAAAACAAAAACCAATAGGTAAAATGTCACCTTTAGAAAACAACAGCACAAAACCAAACACACCAAAAAACACTCTGCAACGGAATTCTTGCCTTGTATAGCTTGTATTTCAGCCTGGGCACTTGAGAATTGATAGTCTGTGAAATAAAAGATTTGGGATTTACTAGACCATTTATATTTTGTCTGTAACTTTTGCAGGCTCTCAAAGACCGTGTAACACTTCTGGAACAAGTGTGTAAAATATTACAGAAACAGTAAAGATTGTATTTTTTTTTCTACTTCCCCCATTGTATCTTATGTTAGAGACTGTGGGCTATTTTCCAGAACTGGTAGTAACAACAGTACATATAAATTAAACCATAATTTGTTAATTTTTTTGTGTGCATCTATTACTGAATATCCCCTCTTCCCCCCAACAAGGAGCAAAAAATTAAAATAAAAATGTTGAGGTTATAATTAAAAGTGTAATAATATGAATTAGATCTCATTTAAGAAAAAAATCTCTTACTTCTATGTTATTATGTATTTTTATGTTTGCAAGGAGTAAAACATCTTTGTGGTGTCACTATCGTCTAGAAAAAATTCAGCTCTAATTTGTAAAAAATGTTATCTCCTTTTTAGTGCAGTTTTATTAGCTATAATTGCAGTGATGAATTATTCATTTTCTTCAACACCAAAAAATTACTAGAAAAGTGGTCCAGGTTAATTATCAAGGAGTATTTTAATATTGTTGTAAAGAAAACCAGAAGAAAGCTTGCCCATACCTGTTTTTCCTGTTGGCACACTTAATTCAGGTTAGCAAGACACAGACTTAAAGTTAGAGCAGGGAAGGCTGGAAAGGGAGCCGGCAGGGCTCCTGCCTCACAGCTGTCAGAGATGGGTGCTCTCCTCTGAGGAGGGTGGGAAAGGCTGATGGCTTTGGTGTGGTGGCCAGAATCCTCTCAGTGTTTATTCCTGCAAGCATTTCCATACTATTCCAACTAAGGAAAGGAGTTTGGAGTCATGTAAAAGTTGTCCACAGTAAAGGAGTGGTCACTGAAGTAATATTTATAAACTTTTAATAGTTGCTCCTTACTGTTGTTCAGTGCCACCCCATGCTAGATCCTCTAGAATAATTTAAATTATTTTTACAACCACATGATACTTCTACAGTCTTGAATATGATTTCAGGCAGAAAAAGGATTTAATGCAGTGAAAATCAAATATCTCTTAAGCCTTAGGACAGAACAGTATGTCCTAGGTATGTTCTTGAACCAGCACTTCACCAGGCAGGGGTGAGTATGTGTTAATTGCATGGATGAAAATTTCATCATTTTCTGCCTTCTTGTCTTTAATCACTAATGATTATAGCATATAAGGTTGTCAGATAAGGTGATTTTATTTACCAGACGTGCTTGCATTCTGTGTAAGTCAATTCTTATTCTGACAATAGTGCAGCATACTGATTAATGGCAATAAATGCGCTGGAGAGTTTGAAGTGAAGGTATCTGATAAGAACCATCAAAGTTCTTATTTGTCATCTCTTTATTTATTCAACCTAAGTAAAATTAGTTAATTATTTTTTTAGAAATGTTAACTGAATATTTAGGAATATTATGTCTTGTGTAATACACCTAAAATAATTCCCCCCACCCTGTCCCATCCCCACCTTTTATAACAATTTGTTTTGTACAGTTTCTTTATTCATTTTGTTTGAAGTAAATTCACGTTATAGGAAAGACTGGTCTCCATTTTGCTAGTGTTGGAGAACCACTTTAAAGTGGCAGAAAATTGTGCCCAAAATTTATTTTACAGTTGAAAATGTCCAATAGTCCTATGGTTTTGTGTATATGTTTGTTGATCATAGCTTTAGTTCCATTTTATTGGTGGTGTTTTGGTTTATTTCCTCTTTGGAGAAGAAATATTCCAGTCATCAAATGAACCCTAATCAGTGATGAACCCATAATCAGTCACGGACCTCATTTCTCTATGCCTACCTGAAAGGAGGTCATATTGAGGTGGGGGCAGATCTCCTGTACCATGCCTGCAGTGAGGGCACCAGAGGAAATGGCCTTAACCTGAGACAGGGCAGATTCAGATTAGATATTCAAAACAAATTTTCCATTTTAGGGTGGTCAGGCATTGGAATGAGCTGCCTAGTGAGGTCACTATCCCTGGAGGTGTTCAGGAGGTGTCTGGATCTGGTGCTGGGTGGTGTGCTTTAAGGGTACAGTAGGTAGTGTTGGGTTGACAGTGGGACTGGATGATCTTAAAGGTCCCTTTCAGCCTTGATGTTTCTATTATTCTATGATTCTATGAACTGTGACTACATTAGTCAGATTTGCTAAATGTAATACTTTTGAGCATTGTTTCAAGTTAGTTTTTCAATTAGTGATATTCAGGTTTTCTTCCTGACACTGAATTTTGGCACCTAGACAAGTACATCAATACCTGAAGAGCAGTAAGTACCTAAAGTGGATAATTTATCCCTTCCTGACACTGCTGTAAAGCAATTGGCTGACTTCCCTAAGGAAATATATTATACCCTTCAGTGACTAGTGAGGTGTCCTTGATTGACCAGCTTTGGCACTTAAAAGTCAGGTGCTGTTAGCACTGCATTTCCCATCTAAACACACCGGTGTAATTCCTGCAAATTACAGGAATTACAGAATACAGCTTCAGTATCAAGTCAGGCATTTGTGTAGCAGGATGTAAGCGAGATCTAGTCAAACAGTGCTGTAATCAACCAAACACCTCCCATCTGGAGAAGAATTTTCTTCAAATGACCTCCTCCTTTGGGAGCAGTAGGACCTTCAGGGTTTGTCCAAGAAACTCCTGGGACCTGCTCAGGGACTAGGCAGGGCTTGGTTTGGCCCTCTTACAAATCCTGTTGCATTAAAGGGTATAAGTAACCTACTTAAGGACATAAATAACTTTGCCTAGTGGCTAATCTTGTTTCTAATTTTGCAAAGAATTGTTCGAGTATCTTCTGTAGCAAGTTGTACCTGCTCTGGCTGGGATGGAGTTAATGTTCCTCATAGCAACCCATATGTTTTTATGTTTGGATTTGTGTGTAAAACAGTGTTGGTTGGTTATATTTTGGCTTTCACTGAACTGTGCTTGCACAGCACTGAGACTTTCTCTTTTTCCCACTCTGTCTCCTTACCTCCAAGCAAGCAGGCAGGCTGGGAGTGGGTAAGAAGGTGGGAAGGGACACAGCCTGAGCAGCTGATCCTGACTGGTCAATGGGATACTCAGTGCTGTGTTAATATCATGCTCAGCAACAAAAACTGAAGTAGAGAAAAATAAAGGGATTTTCATTTTGGTTTCCAAGGTGGCCTTTGCTCAGAACTGATTTGGCATCAGTTTACTTATGGGAGGTGGTGAGGTAGTTTCTTTGCATTGCTTATTCTTTTTTTTTTTTTTTTTTCTGTTTCTTTCACTTGAAAAATTGTATTTACTTGACCCAAAACTTTTCTTAGTGTTTTTTCTTCGTATTCTCGGCCCTGTCCCTCTGGAACAGGGACTGAGTGAGCACTGGTGTAGATGTTTGGCTGCTGGTAGTGTCAACCCAACACAGATCTATCTGGCTCTAGGGACTCCAGATAATGACAGGCCTGATCAAAGTGTTCTGGACTGAATTTAAAGCTGTTATAAGAGTTTTGTTCTGATTTGGAGGGCTGCTACTTTATCTTGCTGGTCACATGTTGACTTATTTGCTCCTTCACCTGACCTGTTGCTGTTATGATCCACTTTACTGAAAGGTGCCTCTGCCTGAATAAAGATGCAAATGAGATCATATGCCAAAGTACAGGGTTTTTTAACAGTAAATGTGAGGTAGANGGAGAGAGAGAAGAGACAAACAGAGATCAAGCAGAAGATAATCACCACCTCATGGATCCTGGAGCATTGCTTCCTTTCCTGCAATGTGCCACAGTGGGAATTTTGGTCTGGATGCATTAATTTGGGTGTACTCAGACCACTGCCAGGCCTGGAATTGGATCCTTCCTGTTAAAAGTTCCTCTCTTCTCTGCAGATCTCAAGTTGCTGCTGTGGTGGCTTATGGCAAATTTCTTCTGTGGCCTTGGCAGTATTTAATGCAGTTGTGATCTTAAGTCTCTTAGAGTTGCTCACTCTCTTTCTTACTGTACATTCAATTCCAGGGATTGTTTGTCACTGCTTGCTACTTTTGCTGTTTACACTGCTTTTAGGTTTTTCTCTTCACTTTTAAAACTCTTTCTCAACTCACAACTTTTTTTCTTTTTGCCTTCCCATTGTCTCCCCCAGCCCACCATAGGGAAGGAGTGAGCATTTATACAAATGATAATTAGCTGCTGGCTGTCACCAACCCACTGCACAAGCCAAGCCTTTAAATTCAACTGTTATCAAACAAATAGAATTACAAATTGACGTTGCATTCCTTATTTTACACCATATTAATATCAATTAAATCAGTAGGACTCCACAGTTTTATATCAGAATGTTCTTTGAGTTTCTCCAATACCAGTATCAATGAGCAAGGCACAAACATTTATGGCAGTGAGACCACGAGCTGGACCTGCACCACATGGAGCTGGTAGTGTGGCACTGCACAGGGGCAGTCTGCAGTGTCCAGAATCAATTTTCAGCAGAGCTCAGAAGACAAATACATTTTTTCTGCTATTCTTGCTGGCTTATACTTTCTCAACTTTCACTGCACGCCGCACTACAGCATCACAGCAGTTTAGGCCTACTATAAAGAGGAAAGTTGGTTGTAAAGGGGTTCAGTTTTTACTACATTTGTTTCTGAAAACATAAAAATACACATTTATTGCTGCTTTTGCAGATGTTTTGAAATACAAGCAAATATTTGTATTTGTAAATCTGTGTATTTATATTTAGTCTAGAGATGTTTTAATTTATTCAGCAATTTTCTGAAAAAAAATCTTAGTTTTCCCTAAGTATTTAAAGTAATTGAATTATCTTAAGTTCCTATTCCAAATAACTAAGATGGAAACTGATTTTTTCATCAAAAAGAATTGTTAAGAGTGGGTTTTATTTGGTTGTTGTTTTGTTGGGTTTTTTTCCCCAGGTTAATTAAAATTAGATTGTAGTTTAAATTGCTTTGGAACCATGCTAAAGCCATTTGCTATCTACTATATAAGAAAAAGTAAAAGTGTCATGTAAGGTCAGCATGTGCTGTCGGAAACATTTGATGTTTGTACCAAAAGTCAGTGGAGGATGACACTAACTGGCTTTTCTATTAAAAAAAATCTTTGAAATAAGAGCAAGTGTCATAGTTTAAGCATAGAAAAGGTGCATGAACATGAAATGTACACAGACTGAGCTTTCTCTTCTTCTTTATGTTAGATAATTAAGCACACTGAACTGCAACACTCTTGTCAGTCCTGACCAGGAGAGACTCCTGATTTGACGTATGTTTTCCAAATTACAAAGATATTCAGGAATTTCTAAAAGAAAAGTTGGGAAAAAATATTCCTTTATTAAGTTTTTATGTGGTTGTGTTTAGTTTCTTCTCAAGTAGAAGTATCTTTTTCTCAACATGTATTTTGAAATCATACTTTTTCATAATACAATTGCAAATACTATTTTTATTTTATAAATTAAGCCTTAGAAAATGCCACTAGGGAATAAGGCTACCATCATCATTTATTCTATGGCATGTGGCTGCTTGCATAGATATAGCTGCAATTTTAATTACAAATGGGAATAACTATAGGAACATGTTATCTGGCATCTAAATGGATCTGGCAGAGCAACAAATAATAGATCTCTTGGTTATGGACAGATCAAGAATGCCATTGGGATCTGTAGGTTTGGGATTAGCAGGTAGAATTAAATGCCAGAGTAAACAGGAATCCCTGTTTCTTCTGCTTCTCTCCTGTCTTATTCTCTTCAATGCATTTGCACCATCCCACATCTGCTTCATTTCTGCACACCCACATTTCCAGATTATTGAAGTAAATAATCTCTACAGGCTTTTCCGTCAGAGGCAGACTGAGAAATTATTTTGCACAGCTGTGACATTGTATTTCCCATATTTCAGGCATAGGAAAATGAGTGAAAGAATGCACAGCCTTGTTCTCATAACACACTAGGGAAAGAGCAGTATCAGAAGCAGGGATTGAATGCTGTTCAAGATGCCTGATGCCTGCAGCCTTCATAAAACCTCCATTCTAAACAAGGAAACATATACAAATGTGGATGAATTATCTTCCCTGGAAATAAACACCTTCTCTGATCTAAATAGAGATGAAATATTGTTTTTAGAAGTAATTAGGACATTATACTCAGGTAAAAAAATGTAATTCATCAACACCTCAGAATCCCAAATTTCCTTAGACCACAATTTTCTATGTGATTCTTGTCCTAAATATTTTTTAAGAAATTATTACACTGGACAGTCCAGAAGTGCTGAGTTCTTTGAATTCAGAGACAGAGAGAAGAGCAACACTTTGCCACATGTAGGAAGCTAAAAGTTAACTTCTATTGTGGCAAATACCATGACTGACATTGTATGCCCATCAGAGTTAGTTCATCTTCCTTTGCCTCATTTTCCTATTAAGAAAACAGCAATAATAACAGACGTGTTTTTTAAAGTTTAAAGATTCATGTTTAAAGACTGAAAATATAATAAAAACAGAAATAAAATATGTGTGATATTCTGAAAAACGTGATGAGCACCATAATAAACTGAGTACATCAAAGGAACTGAAACAACTCAGGAATTGTTTTTAGGTTCTTTGTAATTTCAGACATTTGTGTAAATGCACACATGTTCATACACAAAATAGGCAATTTGCTGTGTAGTTTTAATTCAAAGTAATATTTTATAACAAGAAAACAAAAGCAGAAAACCCAACAAAAATAACAATAGCAAAATGCTGTAACGGTTTATTTTCTGCAACTCTGTGCATATACATCATGAAAACAGCAGATTTTCCATGGCTGTTTGTATTGTATAAATAATAGTTTATTAAGTATGTATTGGAACATATATATTTATATGATGCAAATATAGTATGGATTTGGTATGAGCTAGTGCTTTGCTAGAGTCAGATATTTGTAGACTACATGATTTCCTGACAGCTCCAGCTTGTCACCACATTTTCAGTGAGCAATGCAGTGAAGAAGTTGGCAGTAGTAAGATCAGCAAGTGTTCTTACACGATAAGAAGTGGCAGTTGCTCACACTGATCCTTTGAAAAAGAAATGCAGGGAAAGGATACTGTCAGAATCGGTAGGCTTGAAGTGTGACCTGCCTCGATCGCATTTCCCTACGGCAAATCTTACTGTAAAGGTTGTAAACATTTAAGGCAATGGGATTTGAGAGGCATAACACAGGGTTGCAATTCAGGAAGTTTTGATTTCTGGTCACTGTGCCCCTGACAGTATGTGCCCTGACACATGGAAAGTCACTGGAGTAAATTATACCTCTATGACATCTCTTTATTTTGGTGGACATCCACTTTACTCAGGGCAAGCATCTGCCGAATTTCCATAGCAAGAACTCCTGCAGCATCAGGGCAGGTACCCCTTCAGGAAATGGTGTCTTTTTCAGCTCCAGTTCTTGGCCAGACTCCATGAGAAGTTAGGCTTCTCCCCTGCTTTTCTCAGGAGCCTGGGCTGTACAAGTGTACTGTAGAGATTTTCTAGATTTTCTTATTTCATCTTTCTTGCTCTGTGAAATGTGTGCAGTAAAACAGGGCATGCAATAATGTCAGAGCTGCTAGATGTGTACACAGTGCAACATATGTTTACACTTTTGAATACCCAATTTCTCTGAAAAACTTGACTTCTTATAGGCTTAATGTGGCTTTTCTTTTTAACTGGAGAAGAATTGTATCTTTTACTCATCCTTAAACCTGATATTTCTGAGTTTAAATAATTCAAGGTCAAGAATATCCTACTTTCTCAAATCTTTATAAATTACAGGTATTTTTTGAATAGATAAATGATATTATCCCTACTTAGATCAAAGTTTCTGTCTAAACTTTTGAGAACCTTTGAATAAAATATGATAGCTGTGGGAACAACAGAGTTTTAATAACTTTAGCTGCTTAGGTTGACATATCTTTTTACCCAGCTCAGAGCATCTTTCCTGTTCTGTGTTTGTAAATTTACAACAAACATAAATCAGAAATATGAGCCATGGCACAAGAATTTCTCACCAATTATCATCTTCAAAAATGAATAGATAAAAAAGAAAGTGCAGTATTTTTGAATGTGTCTTAAATTATATGTCCACAGATACCCGTTTCTACAGTGAAGGTAATTGCACTAATTCTTTTCTCCAGCATACTTCCAAATTAATAGTACACATAATGACTGGGGTAGGATAGCCTCAAGTTTTATAACAAAATTTATCAATTAAAATGTATTTTGAAAAATATCTTTACATAAAAATGTCAGAGCAGTTATTAGGGAGCTGCAGATTTCAGCTTCCCGTGTTGAAATCTTCCTGCTTTACAATTTCTGAATAATTTCAATGATTTAATATGTCTATAAGATTATAGACTTCTTATGGGAGGGGTGAATCCCCGAGAAGTGATAATCTTTCCCCAGAAACAGTTAATCATGGATAATTTGCACATACTGTTATTATTTATATTTATTGCTGTGATGGTGCATGGAAACAAACAAGAATAGCGCCTGATTGTACCAGACAGAAACAAAGCAAAAAGAAAAAACCCAAATACCAAGAAGGATATGTGCTTTGCATCCAGCAAATTTCAGTCTGGATGAAATATATGCATGGGAAATGAATATTTCACAGAATGTTGTGTAAGCAGAGCTAGAAGAAAATTGACATTAATTCCATGGCTGTAACCAGGGGAAGGAGGAAAAGGGAGAAGGCAAGAACAGGATGGGAAGAAAAGAAGTCAGAGAGGTGGGAGTGGAGCTGGGGGTGAAGGGAGCACCCTGGTACCTGACTGGCACAGTCAAGCAGGTTCTGTCCCCCAGGCTCCCTGCCACCATGTGAGAGCAATAGAGCTTTCTTGGATGGCAGGCATCACCCCAGAAAAGCTGCCTTCAAAGATCATGGTGCTGCCAGCACTATACTCATCTTCGTTTCTTGCAGGAGATGGAAACAGGGCTGGAAAGGATGCAAAAATAAAATATTGTGTGTAGCTTTCTCAGCAATCGCCTGAGCAAATGTGGATTTCTCAAACTGATCCTCAGCTCAGTCTTTGCATGGTGTTCTGTTCCCTTGCCTTGCTTAAGGGATTCACGTCAAATAAATCCATTTCTTCTGTTGTATTTACTGTTTCCTGGCAACCACCCACCTTGGAAAAATAAAACCCTATGCAATGAGAAAGAATGCAAGGCCATCTCCTACCCCCTCTACCCACCTTTGCAAGGCTTTCTGTGCTTAATTCCACGCGCAGTCAGTCTGTATCTAAGTTACTTTCCTGAGACAATGGTTATGCAAGTTAGGGGCATGTCAAGTCAGTTTGTTATTTAAACTCTACAAAGCTTAATCATATGAATAATTCTGATTTATAAAATTAAAGATGTGAAGTTTTTCTTTCATTTTCTCAGCGTGTTCATGCAGATGGCCTTTTTCAGAAAGAAAAATGAAATTAATTTTAAAAAGATGACTTTGTACAAATAGCTTTCTCATACAACATGAGAAAATATGGCAGAAAATTAATTGAAGCATAAAATTAGTGATGACAGAATATTAAACAGTAAACAGATTTTGTGAGTTACTTAAATTCACATAATGTTTTGGGTTTTTTTATTATATTCCAGCAAATTGCATAGGGAAAACATATGCAGACATTCATCCAGGAAGCTATCCTGCAGAGTTCATGGGGAGCTGACTTGCAAGGGGAAACCAAGTTTTCACTGCAGTTTGTGTATGTTTGTGCTCAGGTGTGTGAAAGGGTGGGCTTCTCAATCTGTTGTTTTTTTTCCTTTTGTTGTAGTTAAATGCTGTGTATTTCTTGTCTTTTATTATACAGTTAATTTGTTCTTGGGTGTAGCTAACAAGCACACTGGAAGAATGTTTCAAGGTAAAAAAAAAAAAAAAAAAAAAGCATGCCAACAGTGAACCACACCGAAACAAAGATCTTTAGCTCTTTGCTCTTGTTGAAAGACAAAAAGCATGGAGGACAGAAATGTATGTTCTAAACTTCATTATCTTGCACGTCAGGGACTGAGTCCTCAAGTTTAACTTTTTCAGGGAACAAAAAGGGACTAATGCAGCTGCACACAACTAGTATAAATTACAGTAAATTGTGAAGAGTAAGAATCAGATAACTTTCTGAAACTAGGTGAGGTTCACCAAAAGCTTAATGACCCACCTGAAAGAAGAAAAAAATTGCATTGAATCTCAGAATCACTTAGGTTGGAAAAGACTTCTAAGATCGTCTGGTCCAACAATTAACCCAGTGTTGCCAACCCTAAACCATGTTCCCAGGTGCCACATCTACTTGCTTTTTTGAACACTTCCTGGGATGCTACTCCACCCTGCCCTGGGCAGCTTTTTGTGATGCCTGACTACCACTCCAGTGAAGAAGTTTTCCCCAGTATCCAGTCAAAACCTCCCCTGGTGCGGTTTGAGGACATTTCCCTCCACCCTATCTGTTGGCCCCTGGTGAAGAGGCCAATGCCCCCAGCTGTCTACAGGTAAAGTTACCTTACCTTTCAGGCAACTTTAGAGAGCAATGAAGTCTCCCCTCAGCCTCCTTTTCCCCAGGCTAAACACCCCCAGCTCCCTCAGCTGCTTCCCTAACTGGCACCAGCCTCAGTGGTTTGTCCTTTGTGCAGAGATAGGTTGGAAAAACCATCTGAGATCAATTACAACCATAAACATGGAAACAGCACCTACGTGGGAGTGTTTGGATACATGAATGTCCTGCAGATCCTCAGGCCAGCACTCCTGTATGGCACAGCACAGAGAGACCTGAGATGTAGCTGAGAGTTCAAAGAGCCATTGTCTTCTAGAAGGACAGAAAGAAAGCTTAGGGAAAAGGAAGGGAGAAATCCTTCTTCCTTTAGTTTTTCCAAATATCTTAAATTTTCTTTCCTTTCAAAAGAGGTAGGCTAATAGTAAGAAGACAGTTTAAAGTAGCATGCTATTGGTGCAATTGAGTTGATGGCAAAATATGCTGGATTGTATTAATTTTGCAAGGAGAGGAAGAGGTGAGGTGGAGGTTTTGATAATAGCTGGTCTCAGTAATTTGCAATGGGATTTAGACATACAAGTCTATTTTAGCTAATATCACAAATATAGCTAAAATCACAAATATATTGAATTCAAAAAAATCAGTAAAGTACTTCAAAACTGTATTGAGACAGGAACGGCAGAAGCTTTTATTTTAAGAGACTATGTAGACTAATCCTATTTACAGTGGGAAGAAAAGCAAAACTTTACATCATGTGATATATAAGATCATGAATCATATAGACTAAAATCTATAGCCCTTTTGAATACCAGATGGAGAAGAGGTCATTTAAAATGACAATGCAACAGATTCAAAACAAGAGGTCCTACTTTATATAAAATGTAAATACTGTATGGAACTCTGTACCATATAGAATAATGTTCAAGCAAATAAAATTCCAGGATTTAAAGCCATATTTATGTAAGACTACTAATAGTCTGTGAGATTAAAATTTAACAGACTGTTAAGCCAACTATTTCAGTGTACTAAGAGAGCAAGAAATTTTCTCCTCATTTTTTTTTCTTTTAATTTCTAAAACAAAGACTCCAGATTTACATTTAAAATTTACTTAATTTTTTTTTTATATTCTAGTTAGCTACTGGAGATTTTTGTGTGTGCCCGTGTCAAAAAAAACCCCACCAGAAGTAACACTGAATTCTCATTTTCTTAGTACAATAGAAGAAAGATGTGTGTTTATGGTAAAATGGAGAACCACATAAAGGGAGGAATCTTACAGATGAAGATGAGATTTCCTATTGATTAAAGAAATCCATGATTTGTAGTAAGAGGGAACTTGATGTACTCAGGCAGCCACCAGATGAAGAATGCAGCAAAGCACAAAGTGTCTGACACTGCTTGAAGTTGTTTTTGTTGGGTTTTTTTCCTTGCAAAAGGGAGGGACAAATACACCTTTTCAGTTTGACTCTGACCACTGAAATGAATTAGTTGATTCTGACTCATGAGGCCCCATGATTCTCAAGGAAAAGAGGAGAAAAGACATCACAACAGAGACAGAAGCCTAAAGAAAAAAATTTAAAATTCCAAGGACTGGTATGTTAGACTATTAGAGGAATACTAAATTTTGAAAAAAAGGAAGCTTGGGAGAGTTCTGAATTCCTTAAGGACACTATATTGAGGACATATTTATATTTTGCAATGTAGAATGTTGCATCAGAGTTTTTAAAAGGAACCATCATAACTGAATCACAAACTGTTCAACTCCATGAAGCTCAAGCTTAAAGTAGAAAAAAGTTTAGTTTTTTAGAGATGAGTACAGTGGGATGCTCACATGTGTGGACAGAAAATCAAAAAAACACAAAGCTTTTCACAGTTACCAAGAGACATAAATGATATTATGGAAACATTTTTTTTTTAATTCTAGAAGGACCAAAACTCTGTTTCTATCACAAATGTGTTTTATTGTTGTAATAGACAACCTTCTTTTCCCTGTGAAGTAATACATCTTTTTTCACCTAAGCTTTGGATGATCTTGGATTTCCATCTTTGAGCCAGGCTAGGACTAAAACTAATGCATTTTTCTGTTGAAAGAAAATTCAAATTATGCTTCTAGTACTTGTCTAGTTTTTTCAACTTGAATTGAAAAATATTCCCCTTTTATTTTTACTCCAGGTAATGCATGGTGGGAAAAATCTGAAAAGCTTGAAATCTTTACCTTATTCTGCATAGAAAAATGTATTCCTCTAGAAAAAAGATATCAAGGCCTGGATTAAGGAGATCAAATTTTAATGGAGTCAAAATTAATTCTTTTTCCAACACACAGCAGTAGTGTAATTGACAGATGATTATATATCAGCCTTTGCCAAGAATATTGCTAAGCACTTTAAGTCTGGCAAACTCTGTGTTACTTTGTGATTGGTAGAAAAATCTATAATTTTCTCTTGGAGAAAGGCCAATCTTATATCAACTCAAATGTTACATGCTCTTTCCTTCACAAAATTCCAGCTGCACACACTGGATGTGCTCCTAAAATGATGGATTTAATTTATTTTTAATAGAATTGAAAATTTATTTATGGAAACAAGCTGACCAAACTTGACTTACCAACTCTTAACATTTTTGAAGATGTCAAGATGCTCTTGGCTTCTCCTCTGGATTTCAACTCACAACTAACTTATTAAATTTATGATAGCAATTCATTATCAAGGATTATAGCAAGTCATTGAGTCTCTGGAGCCCTTTCCTCTCACTGGGTCTGAGTCTGGGTAAGTTTCTTCATGTGCAGCCCAAATACTTACACGCTGAAAAGCTTTTGGTCATATGCTCTTCTGATTATTTTGTTTGGTCTAATGGGATATTTGGGATTATGAAATCTTTTTAAGAATTGTGAACCACTGTAGACAGCAATTGCTTGAACAGTATCGCACACTGCCATATCATATTTTTAATGTAAAATTATCTACATACATATATGCACAAAAGAAACTGGTGAAATCAATTTTATGAGGACTTAGTATATTTAAATAGTCAGTTTTACTGTATTATTCAAATAATAAGTTTGCACCCTCCTTTCCAGAGGAAGGCATTGACCATCTCAGGCCATAAGGCACATACAGTTTATCAGTGGCTTCCTTCATCGACCAAATAATTTTGCAGCAATTTGCATTTAAGAAAGAAACAATATCAAATCTCATGAATTTGTTATGTAATGCAAATTTAAATAAGTACTCAAACTTTACTGAATACTCATTCCTCTTTTTTTGTCATTGATCTTTTCACGTTTCCCTCTCTTTTTCTGTTTTGGTTTGATGAACCGGGCAGAAACACCCATGAAGTGAAGTGGTCTCATTAGCTTGGGCATGGTTTGAGGGGTTTATAAGGGGTAAATATTGTTCACCCTCATGTGTACAGGCAGGCTGGTGGAGCTTTGATTTTTTTTTATTCAAACCATAGAAAGATATCATTTAAGTCAAGTAAAATTGTGGGCCTTGACCAATCTGACACTGCATGCCTAGAGGGAGTTGCATCTAATCTGCTATTGAAGAGCTGGTGCCATCTCATCCTCTGATGTCTGAGCTGAAAATGCACTGCTGGACCAATGGGCCTATTGTTCTACTTGAATGAGAAACTGTATAACTGATGCTAACTACAAGGGTACTTTGGGGTTATAGAACCAAGAAGAGAGAACCATGGGAGAGTTAATTACAAAGACAAATTAACTGACTGATTATGGCCTACATTTCTTGCTAACCTGCCTGAGTTGGTTATTTTTCACTGATAAAATTAATTAAATTGCAGTTATGCATATATTCAAACACAAGTCATTTACTGTCTCAATAAAAAGGAAGACCAGCTATATGTTAATCCTTTTCTTTAAATTAAATGAAAGTCTCTTTGTTGTCAGTTACAATCCTTTAGGACAAATAATCCATGTACTTCATGCAGAAAAATAATCAAAAATGCCTGCATAATTCTTCCTTGAAAAAATACATCTGGAATACTAGTGCAAAAACTCTTCTGAGACAAAATTGGTAAAGCAGTTAATTTTAAACCAAAGTATAGCTTTTCCCAAAGTACACCCACATTCTGATTATGATCAGAAGGTGTATTCTACTGCAGAGAGTCCAGATCCATATGTCATTAAAAGAACAAGCATAAGTAACCTTTTCTTTTCTAGAAATGCTGCAAATGCTTAATTAGGATTGAAGTTGTCTCTGGGGTGACTGTACCTTTGCATATATCCTAAATGACATTTATTACCAGAACCTCATGCATTCAAATGCAAGAAAAACTGGGGAGCAACCTTAGCTGTGAGCACTGCAAAGGAAGCTCGGTAATGAATCCTGGCAATGAGGCTCTAATCATTGCTTTCATGGCAATTATGCAGTGTGCTGAGCAGGACTTCAACTCATAGAGAAAGATGGACAATGAATACTGAATTTTAACCTGCCTTTTAAGACATTCTAAACTAATTTAATTGGGATCACATAATTACTCAAAAGGCAATCTCAAGTGCATTATCATCCTCCTGTGTCATCCTTCCATGCCTTGTTATCCTGTTAGAGTGTGTCAAAAAATTGTCACAGGAGACTGAATCTTACAGAGGATAATAACCCTACTGCTGCTTCTTCAAGCCTTAAACCTGAGATTTGAAATAATGAGAGGGCTCTGCTGCTGGGAAGAAACCTTTCTTATTTTGGGGGGATTTTTTTCTTTTTAAGCTAGACCACCCATCATAGGGCTTTAAAAACAAAATTTTGAACAGTGGAATCTTCATGGCTTTTGTTCACTGATTTATTATGCATTATTTGCAGAGATATCCAACAGTCCCTTGCTTGCTGGGCTATATATATTCCTAATGATCCCTTTCCATCTCTGTAGAAAAGAAAGAACATGGAAATTATAGTTCTTTGGATGGCATCTCATCTATTTTTTACAGAAAGTTTACAAGTAGAATATATTCTGATTTTCTTTTCCCTTTCATTTGAATCCAGAATGAAATTTGATAGCATACTGCAGCAATATATGTCTTGGTGTTACTGTTTGTACCATTTGTTACCTAAGACAGAAAAAGGCAAATGAGCATTACCAGCTAAATTCCTTCTTTACTTGTTATTCATGCCCACTCCCAAAAGCTTTGAATTCTACCAAAATGAAGGAATCTGATGGAACAACTAAGATAAATAATTTTCAGACAAAATCTTCCATCAAATTTGGCTTTTATGTCAAAAAGAAAGATAATAAAATTCTTCTGCCACTGCCATCAGTATTCAGATTGGGAGCTTAATGATGCACAGGGACACTGTCATTGCCACTCTGTCCTCAGAACTGAATATTAGACTGTCTTTCCTGCATTTATTTTTACTTGGTAATCATTCATTTCACCAGCAACAACTGCAGCCCTTCCTGAACTGCTCCCTCCCCCATTTCCAGGGGCCACAGGTAATCATCTTTTATCTCCACAAACACTTTAAATTTTAACAGTAGTCCCCAGCTGGAAGTCATTGTGGAATCTTAAATTTTACCTGCAAGTTCATTGCTTTGCATTCTTTTGCCAGACCATACGAAGTTCTGTACATGCCTGGTGTGGGATTCAGAAAGGAGAAGCATCCCTTTTCATTTTGCTAATTTTCTGGGTGATGCTTTTAAAATCAGCTGAAAGAGAGACAAGCTATTGCTGACAGCAGGCTTGGCTTGAACAAAAGAGATCAATCTATAGCCAGATCAGTCACTGCTGCAAGTGCTCCCAGCAGCATTCATATCTTTTTACTTGAAGTGCTTCCATTTGGAACTGCTATGCACAGATTTTCTTCCTCTCCACTTTTATCAGCAATGGTGATTTGATGTCAGGTTTTAAGGACAAGTAAATCAGCATAGAGCAATTTGAAAATGACTGAATTACTCTGTTTCTAAATTTTTTTCAGACAAAACACCCTAGGTAATCGGGAACAGTTATAGATCAGGTTTAATGTGGTGACTGGGCATAGCTTTATGACCCATAAGTGAGTGGATGCACACTAACAAAGCTAGTTCAGCATATAATAGGCTCAGAGATGAGTGAAGGGCATTATTGGCACACAGTGCTCCATGTACAACCCAGCTGAATCTATCCTTGCTGCACATCCAGAGAAATACCTTGGTGTATTTTTGTGACCTATGCGATGGTGAAAATTGGCAGAATTTAGGGGCAGAAGTGTTGCAGTATAAATAACCTGTGAGTCACTATAGTATTTCTGGTGTGGTGAGAAGCCATTAGGACCTCCCTAATGCAGACGGACTTAGAGCACTTTGGAAAGGACAATGGCTTCATGCTATTTTGACTTCCTAGGGGAGGGAAAGGAGAGGAAAATCAGTAGAAAACTTGTGTCAACCACGGACACACTACATAAATGACCAGAGGAGGCCACTGTAGCCAGAACCTGATACCATTTTATATCTATTTATTTTATCTATTTATTTTACATTCCTGAGCAAATAAGGTTAATTCATCCCATTATCTAGAAAAAATTGTCAGTAATGTGACCAATGAAAATTAGCTTATATTACAACTGATAAAAAGCAAAACCAAAACAACCAAACTAAAACTGGTTGACACTATTTCTGGTATTTGTTTCCTGGGCAGAACATGAAGGAAATAATTATTTAATACTTTATATCTCTGTCAATATGTCACCAACGCATGTGATGACGTTTTAATAAATATCCATTGTATGGCAGTGGCACAGGCAGTCCCATGTCTTTACATAAGCAGCAGTAAAAGTTTGGAGCTCTTAATATATAAGTAAGTATTTATAACATCCTTCAATTTGCTGACAACCTCCTTCAATTGGCTGAAAACTACTACTTCTGGATCAAATTAACCATAAAACAAGATAGCTGTATGACAATTATACTATTTTAATAAATTCTGTTTACATTTATTTAAATAAGATTGGAAGAAATTGCAAACCAATCCAAATTATACTAGTTTAAAATGTTTTAAAATATTTTTACTTTTTAAGCACAAGCATTTTTAAATCTAAGCGGCTTTCCACTGCAAAATTAATTAAGAAATTACTTCATATTTACAGAATTTAGCTTCATATTTACTCACCAACTCCAACAATTACCAAATGAAATACATCAACAAAAAAGCAAAACTTAAATAAAAAGCTGTTGCCTCTCATCCTCATCTTTCATCAAACACAGACTAATTAAAATCTGTATCACAATAAGTTAGAGTTCATTGCATGTAATCATCAGAAAATTGAATATATTTTTCTTTCTTATTTGTTTTCTATACTGTTTTATGCTGTGCATTCATTAAGCATATAATAATCTGGATTGATAGGAGCATGTGAAAAAATATTTTGGGGTTTCTCTTCAAAGGAGCTTTCTATTTTAACAGGTATAACTCATTCCTCAATTGTTTTTTAGGTGTAATGCTAATAGCAGTAATTATATACTCCTTTATCAACATATTCTTAATTGTCACTCACAGTTATTTACATGTGAATTCTGAAATGGCATTTTACTTACTGCTAGGCAGCTGAGCAGTGTCACTTGTATAATTTATAACAGGACTAATTAAAATGAATGAGTTTTTTATAATGTTCTTTTCAGTGTTTACTGCATGAAGTTTATTAAAATATTCAATGCAATAACAATAAAATCTTTATTCAAAGTAATAATAAGCATATATATTTAATTAAACATTAACTTGCTTTCTGTTAAACTGAAAGTAGATTGAAAACTCTTTAATGGCACCATGGTGTTTTTGTTTATCTTCTTAATGTTTTCAAGTACTTCTCTGGAGGAGTGTCCTCATATAATCATAGAATGGTTTGGGTTAGAATGAGGCCTTGAAGATCATCCAGTTTGAACACCCCTGGCAGGGATGATTTCAACTGCACCATGTAGCCCAGAGCCCCATCCAACCTGGCCTTGAATTCATCAGCTCTGCTTCACTCTCCTGGTTACTCATCCCTGCAACCAAAGCTTCAGAAAGACTTTTTGTGTAATCCAACTTTCTCTGTCTCTTTATTTTTCCTTAGTTGCTAGGGGAAAACAAGGATGTTATTGATATGAATTTCAATAGACTGTAGCTGTCATTGTTTTTAATATTTTTTGCTAAATATCATTTTCACAAAGTGCTATTGGTTATTTTCTCCTAACTACATAAATGGCTCTTGTCACCTCTTTGCATCCATCTCTAAGGACAATGCATTTCCCTCCTTTATCATAGTCATGAAAAGGCAATAACAGCATTCATTGTTCAACAAGGTCACCAGCTCTTCCACCATAACCAAATGTAAAAGACTATACTTTAATGAATTACTTGTTACAAATACTCCAAAGATACATTCTTGCTGTGGGACCATTCTATTAGCACAAAGCATCAAACTAATTAGGAACAGCACACATGCAAATTAAGTTGTTCATCTTAAAGAACTTTGAATAACGCCCCTATGATTAGCAAAGCAATTAAAATAGCAATTCCATGTCATTATTAATCTTTTTAATAAATGCTGTACACTAGATTTAGTTCATTTTTTAAAGTCCTAAATCAAAATATTTCTTTGCATTATATTCAAGTATATGCATTGTTTCTTGGTTATGTTATTAGTTTGTATATTTTTAATTAATAACTTTGGCCACTTAATTTAAAAAGTTTTCCATTGCTTCTCATACTTAAAAACAAACATTTATAAGACTACTGTCCTAATATGAAAAAGTGGCTATAGAATGGCTGTATCTTTATGACTCATTTATTCTACCAAGAGACAGCATTTGTATTATGAATTTCTATCCAGTGTCTTTTTATGAGAGACAGAAATAGTTCTGAGCTTAAACAGGAAGGAATGAAAATACTTTTTTTATTCTCATTCTCTCACCTCACAGTTTCATACACAGGTAGCAGTGCAGTGAATTCAAACCCTTGTTTACTGCTCGCTGACCCCAGGGATAAAATGTTTGGGTCTATGGCTGTGGAGACAAGTATACTTCTGTGCTGTAGAATCTGTTTTTCAGGATAAAACATTTTCACAGTCATGTAGAAAGATATAAGGTGAGATGTACCAGCAGCCAGCCTTTCATCTGTTTGCTAAATCCCCTTTCTGCTCTGTGCATTAATGAGGCCATATGCCTAACACACTGATCTCTTTAATTGATTGGTGTTTAAAAAATAAAATCAATTCTACCTTCAGAAAGTGGCCAGTGTAACATTCCTTCCTGCTTTTTCTCATATCCTCTCTTCACCTGACCTGTGGGCCCTTCTCAAGATGAGGAGGAAAAGCTGAAGGTGTTGCACTGAAAGATGCTCTGAGTGGGCAAAGGGTGAATCTTTTTGCTTCAGAATGGCCTGAAGCAACCCAAGGTGGGGGAGAACTGCTAGGAAAAGCTCTGCAGAAAAGGTCCAGAGAACGCAGTTTAACACGAGCCAGCAGTGGGCCCTGGGGCAAGGGAGCCCCAGCACCCTGGGCTGTGCTGGCAGTGGTGGAGCCAGCATGTCTGTGAAATTATCCTTTCCCTTCACTGGGCATCAGTGGGATCATCAGAGGGAGAGGGGGAGTGCTCTGGAGCTCCAGGCAGGACATCCCAAAGTGGCCTATGCTCTGAATGCCATGGAAAGAGAGGTTGTGTCCCATTCCATTTCATTTCTCCATCACTGTGATGGCCAATTCACACTGGTACAGATCATCTGGTATGAAAAGGGAGCTTCCTTGTGATCTCCTTGTAGCTGTCCTAGTTCCCATTCTGCCGACTGTCATTCAGGATGCCCTCTAGGAGATTTCTACAATCAGTTCTGTTTCATTCTCTTAATTTCTGTCAAAAAGAGAGGCAAGTCAGCTTTACACAAAATAGCTGAAACTCAAATGCTGAAAGATTATCTCTATTTTAACTAAACATTAGAAACTACCTTGAATTCCCCCTGAAAAACAGCACTTTAAAAAAGGAAGAGGGTAGTCCACATTCTGCTCTGGTCATTAAGAGCCATGTACAAGTTCTTCAGCCTTTTCTCTGATCAGTAAGTTCCTTTCTTTGCCTTCCAAATCAATATGACTGACTACTTTTCCTGAAAGCTTTTTCAAAATGCTTTCTATCTCAGAGAGTAGTGCACTGTATTGCTCTCCTTTATCCCACATCCTTAAAGCCAAATTTTCATTTAAAAATGGCACTATCATCTGAGAGCAGTGGAAGAAATGAGCACTGGAAATTTTAGACTCCAAGATACCTCTTCCTTTGATGACCAAGTTGAAAATTCATATCATAACAAATAGTTCCTAGCACAGCACATCTTTACATTGAATCAATATGGATGTGTTAGATACTGAAGTGTGCTTTGATATTTTTTTCTTTTCCCCAAAGAAAACTTATATACAGAGTATGATAAATATGTAGCTCTTTTCCAGCTTGTTCTTTAGCTCAGATGACATGATATACTTTGATAAGGAACAGTGCTCAAGAAATGCGGGATGGAAAAGGACAGGGAAAGAGAAAGGCAAAGGGAAAGAGAAGAGCTAATATGAAGGTGTTGGGGCTTTCAGTTTTGGTGGGTTTTTTCTTCTGAAATTTGTTTTTGGAAGGCAACAAAACCCCTAAATGTTTTTGAATATCAGGATTATGCTGGCTGAGCATTTTGGGTGACAATGTAGGTATCTTTATGCCTGTACCCTAAATTTTTTCACTCTCTCTCTCTTCACACACTTCTTATTTTAAAAAGTTCATCTTTGTCTAAACTGACATATCTCTGGGTAGTTTTTCATCTTTGCAAAAACCATTTTGATATTTACCTAGCCCTCCTTTAAAGCAGCTTATTCTCCTCTTGCAAATGATCAGGTCATTGTAAGGCTCCCAGGGATCCATTTGAATAACCCATGACAGATAAAACCCTACAGGAGTATAGAAGGCATTTTGAGTGCGGTGCAGAGCACAGGGAAGGTGGGAGGACATGAAGGAGTGCCTGTCCCAGCATGTCTCTGCTGCTCATTTGTGAGGGTGACAGGTGAGCTCTGCTTGCTGAGGACAGCACTGCCTGACCCCAAGCAGGAGATGAAAGGAGCTGTGTGCAGCATGACCCTCTTCTTTCACAGGAAGGTCGGTCATATAACATTTGTTTGGAAAGAGAAAGTTTTAGATTTTTACTTCTGCTGGCTGCTCTGAATGTTTTCACTGGGGAATCCATGCCTAAGGTGTTTCTGAGTTCAGACCAAATGTTTCTGTTTCATCTAGAAACCTTCCAGTGTTACCATCCATATTCAACTTTCCATTACATCTTCCAATTCCCAAATTGCTTAGAGAAGAAAAAAGAAGCTTTTACAATGTCAATTATTTCCAAAGTCAAAGGTCTTGGCAAAAAAATAAGAACTGGAAGTTTACAACAATTTCTCACATTTTTCAGTAAGAAGGTAGGAGGTATACTGCCGTTTATAGAAATTTATTGCCAGCATAGTTTTTGTTTGTTCCAATCTCTCACCAGATGAGCTACATAACTAAAGGTGAACACTTCAGATTACCTATTCTTTTCACTGTCTCAGACTTTATGAGCAGAGAACTGCAAAAAGACATTTACCCTTCTCGGAGATGTCATTACTGTTTTCCAGATTGGTTCCTATTGCAAAATCAACAATAATGCACAAAGTGCTACAATTCAAGCTTTTCAGAGGGTGGCAAAATACCACCAGAGAAATGAAACTGTAGAAGATGTCAGCCATCTGTTGTTTAACCCAACCAAAATGTATTTATTGCAATTCTTTTATGAGGACTGTGTCTTTAGAAGCCAACACAAGTGCATTTGTTGGCAGCAGAAGGCATCCTTTAATTGTAATAGGAAGAGGAAACATTCCTCTTTGCCTGATGATACAGAATTTGGAGAAATAGTATCAACAAACCCAGAAACATCCTAAATGAAGGATCCAGCTAACAAACACATTGTACTCTCTTGTGTGGCTGACAAGATGTTCTAATATGAATCAGTCAGATGTTAGGTTATAAACAGAAGTCTGCAACACATTCTTTCTTACTGACTCACTGCATTTCATCCAACATGATATTGTCAGAAATAGTGAAAGATGGCAGCAAAATGAAAATCAAATGTGAAAAAGACCTGAAAGAGATGCTAAAAATGCATCTATCTTTATTAAATTTCAAGACTTCAAAGACCTTTATGTGCCTGTTTCAGTTCATAAAAAAAAAAAAAATCTGTTATTAAGTGATTTATTTATCAAGGTATTAACAACACTCCCAAAGCAAGTTAATCACCAAAATGATAGATATATTTTTCAAGAATGGATTTATTTGACTGATGACAACAATTATCAGCATAATAACATATTTGTTTCAAGACCAAATTAAATTTACAGATTCAAGAAGCTGTCGTTCTTTGGAAACCTAAGTACATCACAAGGATTTTTTGATACTTCTAAAGTGAGAAAATTCAGCACTTCTCATTGTACTGAAAATTAAGCCAATCTTTTCAAATATAGAAGAGCAGGACACATAGAAATATGCCACAGATTAAAACGTTCTTTAAAAATAGCCCTAAAGGGCGGCACACTTCTGAAACAGCATTACAAAAAAAATCAGGTGGATTAGTGTACAGCATTTGTAGTACAAAATTATACTTAATTTATTCTTTAAATTATTTTTCCCCTTTTGTTTGTATCACCATATAAATTTTTTTTTTTTTTTTACTTTCATTGTCCTTTTTTTCTTCTGGATAAAGAGGACACTTTACTTATAGGAAAGTGTGAAAAATTGTTCATTATTATGTTATTAAAAGCATCGGGAAACAAGACAAATTCTGCTTCCTATAGTAATAACTTTAAAAATAACTTAAGCTTGTGTTATGAAATTCTGTCTCCACAGAAATATTGCTATTGATGTAAATTGAACCAGGATGTCATCCATAAAGTAATTTCCTTCTTAACAGAAAAGCTGATTTAAATATGGAACTTACAACAAGCCCAGTAGAGGAACTAGAGTCAACAGCTGGGTGAAGAAAAAGCAATCTGAGTTTTGATGTTTTTATCAGCATGAAGGGAAGCAAGGGGAACAGGATGCTCTCCAAAGTGTCACCAGTAAAAGTTGATTATCCCATACCACAGTAATTTGTGCACTTTATATGCTGTCAAAATATTCTTAAAACTCTGATTGCAGTCTTAGTACCTGTGAATCCCTTGCCATTAGAAAAGTTAGGTGCTGCCATCATTGCAATTCTCTTTCCATGTCTGAAATGGATTTTTGAACTTGTGATTAATTGAAACACAGCGCAGGTTTTAGTCAGAATCTTTCTGGTTGTGAAAGCAAGTTGGACTCTAGTAACCAAGAGATTTGGTTTTTTCTTGCCATAAAGCTACCATTACAATTACAATTTGACGTCTCTGTATGTGGGAGCATCAGGTTTCACCCATAGCTTGGTCTTTCCATTGGAATGCTTTATTCCTGTGAGCTTTTGTGGAATTAGCATTGAAGCACTGGGGTGGCAGCAGCCTTGTGGTTCTGTCAGCAGCGTGAAGATGAATTCCATCCCACTCCAAGAAAGGGAGAAAAGATAAAATCAAGAGACACTGATAATCACAGAATGAGTCTCAGGAAAGCAGGCTGATAGATAGCTGGTCTATGAGACAGCAAAATTCTGGGTGCCCGTGAGCAGTTGCAAAAGTCAGAGCAGCAAACCCATGGGATACATCTGAACCTGTGCTGCCTGGACATGAAACGCAGTAGCCTGATCATAATGTATGTTTTGCATTTCAATACACTTAAATTGAGATTGTTTCCAAATTAGTTAATATATTTTAATTAGTTGCATCTAAAGGCTGTGTAAAACACCAAAAACATAATAAATTGTTTGGTACATATGTTTCATAAATGTCATTAATGTCTCTTCCCTTTGACCCACTTGTTGCTTCATCTTTAACTTTTTGAAAAGATTGAGTATGTAGTCCTACACATAAGCCCATATTTTCACCTGTACCATAACTAAAAGTTAAAGCATGAAGTTTGGTGGTTTTTTGCAGCAAAGAACATCTGACAATAAGTGGCAACATTTTCTATTCTACAGCTTACTTTGAAAATTGTTCTTTTAGACAAGCAAAACTTCTTACATTGCACATTGTTTATGCTTATGGGTTAGTAAAATTTAAGCCTTCCAATGTCTTCACTTATTGTCATCAAATAGGGTACACCTGAATGTGAAATCCATAACATCAAAATTTATTATTATTTGACAGAAAATGCTATTTAAAGCAAGAGTATTGTTCAGTAGCCTATCAAATGAGCAGAAGTATAATCACACAAGCTCTGATGCTTGTTTCTTTCTGCTTTGTTTCCATAGTGACTATAAATAGCTAATTGTTGTACTCTTACAAATATTTTTGCCTTTTTCTTTCCTAACAATGGATGCTGGTTGTTTTATGGAGGGCAAAAGTCTGTGCAGGAAATATTAACAAATTGCTTCACGTTATTCAGAAGTCCAAGCTGATTTATTTATATAATTAACCTTTATTATAGCTTAATTTATCCTAAGTTAATAATGATAATAAATAGCATTTTGTTGACTACAAGTATCTAGCGGTTTTCCACAGGACATGACTTTATTATCCATCTTGATTAATATCATAATTTTTGCTGTGGAAGCTGAAATTATTCTCACATGAATGGTTTTTACTGATGATACATAAAACAGAAGAGAGAATTAATATGTGGTAATATTGCTACAAAGAAATAATAAAATTTATAATGAGATACAGTATTTACGGGAAGATTAGAAATTTAGCCTGAAAATATCAGCTTGAAAAAAAAATGTGAACGAATACACTTCAAGTGAAATAGCACATTTTCAGTTCAAGATATGAAGCAAGATCTAGCTTTTTTAACATCCTAAAATGTATTCCAGGGACCATAATGATGGACAGCAGGTGAAGCCAACCTTCCATGTAATACAGGTGCTCAGAAGGCTTACAAAACTTTATTCTGAGCCTGACAGGAATTATTTACATCTCAGCATGGAGCAATGCAGAACTTGCATTCAGTCTAGGATACCTCTCTGGGAAAATGAAACAGATGAGCATCCTGTGATGTTTGGATAAGAAATCCTTACAAATAGCAGCAAATATTTATACTTGGAATTCATTGTGTGATTTCCTAGCAGAAATGTTTGGTTTTCTAAGACTAGACCCAAGATAAAGATACCTAACTACAGCAATGCTTATAAGTATGATTTACATCATTTACTGAAATCAATACTTCCAAAATAGGCCCCACATGAGAACCTTAAAACTCTACAGGGCTGCAAATTCACCTGTGTCTAAGAAAATGGTTATGTGTTAGCACCATGCAAAACTTTAAACCCGGTGTAAGAGAACAGGGGAGCTGGAGGGCTACACAGCCCCTGGGAATTCACCCAGATTTGCCTCTGCTCTAAAAATCCTGTGAGTCGTGTACTAAGATGCTATTTTCAATTCTGTAAGGAGTTCATGGCTTTGCATAGTTTCATATATAAAGTGAACCAAAATTTGCCAATCTGTCATAATCTGGCTCTCACAGAAGTTTTTCAGCAAGCACAAGCAGAACACCAATGAGAAAAAGTCAAAGAAACAAGAACTGAATGTACACTTTCCAGCAAGTGAGGACTTCATTTTCACACTGCTTTACTAATGAGAAAGCAGCTAATCATTTTTTATAAATAATTGCCAAAAGTCATGAGGAAAGTAAGGAAAATACCCCCAGTTTTGTGTCACTGAAGAAATTTCTAGTAATTTCTTTAGAAGCAGAATATGAAGCATACAGCCCACCTACCAAATGTGACTAGTCCATAGATGAGCAGCAGCTTCTCTCACCTGTGTGAAAATTAGAGGTTATTTCAGAATATCAAAAAGGCAGCAGTTATATTGAAGAAATACCAGCTGCTGAACAGCCACTTCTTTATAAGGAGAATCTGAACATGTGGAGGATGGATCAGGACAAGACTGTGCATTCTCCTTGGATGTCTAATATAAGACAGAAAGCAGAAATAAGAAAGTGATAATGTTCATTCCTGGAGGTTCTTTTGTGTGGCTGTGTGTTCATAAGGAATCTGAAGAAAGGGAGATGGCTCTCTGTCCAAGGTCTCGACAAGTTTAAAGTCCCACAGAAGCAGAATATGTAGACTACAAACCCGTGGCGGGAACCTTTGTCCTTTGTCCATTCCACAAAACACATAGTGCAGCAAAGTGAGAAGGAGGTAGGGAGAAACATGGTAGAAAGGAAAATATGCTCCCCAGGCTCCTCATTCACAAGAAGGAAACCTTTATTATGCTGAGAGGATCAGTCTAGTCCTCAGGAAAATGGACAATCATTACAGCAGATGCCAAGAACTTTTCTTTATCACTAGACTATGAATTGTAAAATCATGGTTAAAATTGATTTGAAACAAAACCAGTTCAGCCACTGATTCAGACTTTACTTCACATTTAAACAGTTGTCATGCAGCATAATTCATCAAAATTCTGTGAAGACAGAAATGATGCTCTAAAAAAAGCCCTGACAGGAGTAACCACCATAACTAGTATCTCTCTGCTCCTTGGGTACCAAAACATGGGTGGTAAAAATGTTATAAGAAAAAAATGTGAAAATATCTATTTTGCTTTTGGCTTGCCTACTTACTTGGAGGAGAAGTAATGCTTTCTTTTCAGTTTGACTGTAAACAGAAAGGTTTTAGATACAGAAAAGATATTTAATACTTCAAACTGATTTCTTGGACCGGCATTTTTAGTTTAAAAACTCTTCTTGTCAGAGCTATTCAGCATATCCTTCAATGTCCAGCTCAGTAAGCATAGAGGTGTTTATGCATTTAATGGCTGATAGTTAAACCCCGTGATTTATCCAAGGAGAAATTGGTTTTAAAGCAATTAAGCAATTATTTATAAACACTTTATCTTTTTCTGATTAATTAATTAACTTTTTATAATCAATAAAAATATTAATTCTAGCTAGGACTAAATTATTGTCTATTCAGCTAATGAATTGTTCTATTCCCAGAATAATACATGCATAATGACAGATGGCTTTTTGGCTTTTTCTGTATATACAAGAACTTCCTAACATGGTTCTGCCTGAAAGTTATTTAGAAGTATAGCTTAAAGGAATCTCTAGCTAAAGTAAAAGATTTCAAAAGAACCTTTACCAGTTCCCATAGAGCTGCCCGAGGTCACAGGGCACAGCCATCTGAACTTGAGGTTACAAAGTGATTTTGTGGCTCTGATGCCAGGCATGAACTTTTTTTTAATAAAGGTGAGACTACAAGGAGGTGGTTAGTGCTATCCATGATAGCAAGAATTTACTGAAATTCTTTGTACAATTTTCATTTAAAGAGTATAAAAAGAATGTCAGCAGTTTGGAAATGATTTATAAAAGAACTCAAAGAATAATATAAGGTTGAAAAACCTGTCTCAACTGTAAAAGACTAAGAAAAAGTTAATCTATTTAACTAAACAAAAAGAAGGTTAAGAGGTGAATTGTTTGTAGTCTGCAGCTGCCCACATGAGGAAAGTATTCTGCTGGTAGAAGGCTCTTTAATCTTGCAGATGAATGGAGAATGAGACCCAGTGGTTAGAATCAGAAGCTTAATAAATTCAAAGTCAAAATGAGGAAGACTTTTCAGCAATAAAATTTAATTAAACTGTGCAAAACATGCTGGAGTTTGTAGTGCATCTTCCAGCACTTAAACTCAGTAAATTAAGATTAGCTGTCATTTTAAAAGATGTGCTCAAACACCAGCATGGTGGGCGAAATGAAGAAATCAATAGTTGAAGTTTTTGGAGCTGTTTTGCAGGAAATCAGACTTGGGTGATCATAATGGTTCCTCCTGTATAAAATCCTGTGAAACTTCTGAGGCTATATTCTGCTGTCCTTTCTCATTTTAAACATTCTTTTCCTTTGCAATTAACCTGTTTTGAAGCCACTGGCACTTCATATCCAATATGTGTAACAGAATCTGGCTCTCAGGAATACTGCTCTGCAACTTCATTCTATTGCAGTACCAGTAAGAAAAATAACATTTGAATTTGTAAAACATATAGTCCTCATGTGTGTTGTGATTGTGACAGAAATCATTGTGCGGTGTCAGTTCATCATTTGCCCACCTCCATTCCACCCTGGCACATCTTTGTGCAGGGTCATGAGTGACCTCTGCTCACAGAGAAGAAAGCCCTAGGAGAATTTTTAAGCCTGCTTACCCAGGATTACTCAATCCATGGAAGCATCCTGAGTTCTACTCAGTGAAAACACTGGAACTTCCTTTTTACAGGGTAACCTTTTCTACAGTCTGGACTTCAGTGACGCAAGAACTGGCTAGTGACACTTTTTATGGCCCACTTACAGTGGACCTGAACATGACTTCCAGAGCAGAAATTCATCTCCTCCAGATAGGAATGCCACATTTCTGCCTTGAGCATATCTATAAAAATAGAATTGCACAAATATAATGAGCTTGTTTTGCTGGGACACAAAAGACCTACTTCTTACATATAAAACATTAATAAAATAAAGAGGGCTCCATAGTGAAGAGGGCTCTGACATACCTGGTGTGATTTATAGCATGCTCAAAGAAAGTGATTTTAGCATCCTCATTAAGTTTTCCTTGGTAAATATATTAGATTAACTGCAACTGAAAATTTATTCACAATAATTGACCAGTGTTATATAAGCACAGTAGGCCCAATAGATCTTAGAGACTTTTTAGAGAAGTGAATACTCAAATGTACACTAACAGAAGGAATGGACACATGGAACCCTGGTTCAACCCCCATCCAGGTAAAATAACCCAAACTAGGTGGAAGATGAGTTGGGTCAGAGAACAATATTTATCCTTTACAAGAGACATTTTTTTTTTATGCTCCGGTATGTCCTCTTTTAACTGGCTAAAATAAATCCAGTTGATATTGCAGTGTACAAAAATTCTCTTGCAGTACATAACTTTACATGTGCAATAATGGTAATTCTACAGACAGGTCATTTTCATCAACTAAACTGCAGCATATTCTGTAGTTAAGTATTTGAAAGAGACTCCTAAAAAAGGTTAAATTGAATCCACAAATGTCACTTAACTGATTAAAATTTTCCATTGAGCAAATGTGGTGTTCTCTATTTGTGATAAACAAGATGGTATTCCAAATGCTTACCTTCCATTAAAATAAGAAAATTGCATTGTAATTTAGAGGGCAGCTTGCACTCATTTTATGGGACTATTTCCTGAAGGCATAACTAGCAAACTGACAACATGCTCTTGAAATAGCTCATATACTTTCTTGTAAAAAAATGTACTGCACAAATGTTATTAGCTTGCCTCTCTGTTTTACACTTGCATTATAATGCTGCTCTATCTAAAGCATGCTATGCAAAAAACAGCACATAGCCCAAGTCATATACATAGAATATATTCAGGTATTCAGATTATATATTTTATTCTTAATTTAAGTAATTATTTTAAATTTTATGTTTACTTAATATTTCCTTATTTTACTTTCTAAATGCAAAAAGCGTAATAATAGCATAAAGATCCAATCCTATGAAACATTTATTGTGCAATTCAACAATAATATCCTCAGATTTTGATATTATTACATAATTATTTGAAATTATATGAACTCATGTTAAAATGTTTCACACACGAGTGTCTGAAGAAATCTACCCATCAAAATCTTGCATACCTTCGCAGTAGAAATTGCCCTCCATAAGGGATGTTTGGATGTAAAATTTCTGCCTCTATAAAGGTGGTCCTGAGATGGTCAATAGTGTTGTGGTTCAACCCCTTTGGGCAGACAGCACCTCACTCACTCCTTCTGCAGTGAGGTGGAAGGATAGAAGTGAGTGATCTCATGGACTGAGATAAGACCGTTTGACAGGTAAAGCAAAGGCCACACACACAAGCAAAGCAAAACAAGGAATTCATCCGCCACTTCCAATGGGCAGGCAGGTGTTCAGCCATCTGCAGGAAAACTGGGCTCCATCAGCCCTGTGGTGGCACAGAGAGACAAATACCATAACTCTGAATGCTCCCCTTCCTTCCTGACTCCCCAGATCTTATTGCTGGGCATGAGCTCCAAATGGTCTGGGATATCCCTGTGGTCATTTTGGTTGTGTTTCCTCCTAATTTCTTATGCACTCTCAGCCTGCTCACAGGAGAATGGTGCAAGAGACAGAGGAGATCCTGACACTGTGAGCTCAGCTCAGCAACTAAACAGATAAAACAACCCTTTGTTATCAACTCTGAATTCAGAACCATTCGAAACCACAGCTGTTGGGAACTTCCCATGTGTGGAGACGCGAGGCTTGACTCCATGTTTCTCAGAAGGCTGGTTTATTATATTATGATATATATATATTAAAATACTACATTAAAACTATACTAGAAGAACAGAGAGAAAAGATTCATCAGACAGCTAGAAAGAAGAAGAATAGAATGCATAACAAAATCTTGTGACTGCTCACAGCCTCAACACAGGTGGCTGTGATTGGTCATCAAGTGAAAACAATCCACATGGACCAATGGAAGATGTACCTGTTGCATTCCACAGCAGCAGGTAGTTATTGTTTACATTTCTTTCCTGGGGCTCCCAGCTCCTCAGGAGGGAAAAATCCTAGCAAAGGATTTTTCATAAAATATCATAGCTATACACAGCAACTTATGGGCTGCTAAAAAGAAAGTCAACTTTATCCCAACCAAAACAATGAGAAAATATAGTTGTGCCTAAGTTTACAATAATGGAATAATTGAGTTTAGTAATGTCAATTCTGCAAATACAGTGACAAATCTGCCTTTTATAGACACTAGCCCTTTGGTGACAAAAAATTTGATTTTTTTAAGAAAAGTTATTATGCCATCAAGCAATGAAAGCTATATCCTTTGAGTCCATTAATGAAGGACAGCATGTCTGGCATTTACCATTTTCACCTACCTGGAAAACCTTCTGGATCTAAAAGGAGATGCTTACTAATAATACCAAAAAGAACCTAGAATTGTTTTGGACCAGATACACCACTTTCAAATGTGTCAGGCACTATGAGGAGCACATGGAAAGTCCTGTGTTACAAACAGTCCTACAAATACCGTCTGTATTTGTCCATAGTGCCCCACGGTGAAATAAACAGAAGACAAAGCTCACCCCAACTTCAATACTGGAGTATCAGGTGCTTGCATCTGAATGAAATTCCTCCCAGCTCAGTAGCGCTCTTGTGGGAGCTGGCTGTATTTCTTACTACAGCTGCCTCAGATTAGATCCTGCTGCTGTGGCCATCCCTGTGATCTTTTCCCTGACTGTTGCTGGAATGCTGTGCTCTTTGTAGTCCCACCTCAGTGTGAAATCCCCATCCTACCCCTCCAGCTTTTTTAGTGAGCTGTTGTACATTTGGGTTTACTACTGTTGTTCCAAGTGCAGCAAGAGACTCTTTCCCCTTACTCAGATGCCAGTGCAGGTAGCAGTGTGTTATAAGGATCTGCAGCAAAATTATATCATAAGAACTGAAAAGAATTTCAATTTGAATTTGGGAAAAAGTTTAGAAATTTAAAAATTTTTTCTGTTTAGAAAATTATATGTTATACTGGAATTGAAATAATTAAAGGGAGCTCTTTTTCAGCTTAGAGGCTTTCTCATTATCTTAGTTTTTAAGTATGATTGTGGGATTTCCAGCAGAGAGAAGCAGTTGTGAAAAACATTTTGCTACAATTAGTTAATTCTTCTCTATATGTGTTATATTCAATGTGTCCATTTTAAAACCAAATGAGTCAACTCTGTCTTCTTTAGAATCTACAGCAAATCCTAGATGTGCCAATTTTAGAGTATGGTAATTTCTGTGGGGATACAATTTCCTAATCTTTATTACATATTAAAATTAAAATAATAAAAAATGGAATTTTTCATAATAGCAGGAAATACACAGGTGGCTGAAGGATTTTTATAGTTCTTCTCCAGCTCAGCTCTTAAAACTAAAAAATATAATTTTTAGAAGTGTGTTAAAGTAACAAAACCCATGCTTGTAGAATTTTATTAGAAGACAGTTTGGGATGGTCAACTCATTAACCTCTGAGTATTTTGCCTGCAGTATATTGACACATTGCCAAACATAATTCTCTCCCAACAGTGGCCATTCATGATACCAGATTGAAAATAAGGTGCCATAAACCAAACCAAACCATAACCAAACCAAAAATAATTTTAAGAATCCTCTTAAAAACCTAGTTCTGCCTCCTAAACTAGGGTTTGTTACAAGAAGTTAGGCACTGAAGGGTATAGGAGATCTTCAGGCCTTCTATAGGAAGAATTTCAATATTTGAAGTAGCACTTCATTTCTACCTCTAGCAGGAAGCCTCAGCTTTATTTGAGAGCAGTTATTTGCTTTCATTACCAGACACATCTGTGACTACACATCAGTGCCCAGAATTCTCTGCCGTACAGTGAAGTCAAGTCCTACAGAATCCAAAGAAAGCAGTGAAAGTCATCCTAACAAATGAAGTATTCTTCAATGTAGGTATTTTCTTCTCATCTATTGACCTGGATGTCCTTTGGAATAAACACAAGTGGTGTCTAAAACAAGACAGATGTATTGCACCTTACAAGTGCTAATTTAATTCCATGGACCAAGGGTCAGTTAACTTTGAGTTAGACTGTGCAAATGTAGAATTTGCAAAAGCTAAAGTAAGATCCAGTCCTAGTTATTCCTTTTCTATGAAAGAAATTTAAATTCCCTGGCTCTTTTCATGTTTCTCATTAAGGAATCACAAGCGTGATTAATGCTGGGCTCCATCAAGATCTCGTCATGAAGAAATGTTCTAGGCCACTTAAAGAATCATTGTCAAAGGTACTGGTCAAAGCAGATTTTACCATAGATTTGTGACTTCAAAAGAGTCAATGGCAAGGTTCACTCTATTACTTACCACATAGTGAAACATGCAAAGGAAAATCAAGTTAGAAGCAATTTAAAATGACTTACATGGAAGCCAGGGTTGCAAAAGGGTAAAGGTGCAAAAAGGTTTAACAGCACTCAGTCATTGACTAATTCAACACTTACAAAGTGATTTGATAGAGTTTGCTACAATTGCAACAGTGATTTAATTATAGATCTGAGCAGCAATGTTCATACTGTACTAGCTAGAGGGTATTTAAATCAGTATATACACGCACATGGACACAGAGCTGTATACATTGAAATGCATAAAGGCATACCTGTTAAAAACTTCGCAATCTATCTTGCTCCACAGAGTGGCAGTGTGGTTGCCTCTTGCCTCTGTGCTTTTAAACAAATTAATGCCCTATTTAATTGTAATTTGAGGGATTTTTTTTGTTAGATTACCTAATTATCAAGGTTTTGTTAAACATGAGTGTAAATGTGAATAAGTAGTATTATATATGCAAGGTGGTCTTTGGAACAGTGTCACCCACCTAGCTTTTCTCCATACCCTAACACACAAAATAGTATTCAATGACACATATAATGCAATGGAAATTAGCAAAGTGATTATAGGGTGCAGCATCTGATTTGGAGTTTCTATTACTGTTGTTAACCATATGAATAAGGTGTCCCACCGGCACTGATTTCATTCTTCATTCTTTCCAGGACACAGTATATCTTCTCTGTGTCATGATGAACATGGATTGGAGCTTTCTGTCCATTGTTTCAAACATGTTCTAGCAGCTGACGCAGGCCATCATGTTGCAGTACTTTTTTTACCAATGTAAGATTCATTCCAGTGGGGGTAGGCAGTAAATCTTTATATGATGTGCAGTTAGATTACAACAGTCGGTAGGTTGTGACATGAGCTGAATAACTAAAGTCACTTCTCACAATTCTGGTAATATTACAGATATTTGAGAGGTTGCTCATCTCTACAGTGGTGTTGTTTGTAAGGACAGTGCCACAAATAGTTCTCATACAGACACCTCTATTTCCAACATATACAAGTACAGTTTCAGGAGTTTCTTCAGGATGTATTTCAAAATGGCATTTTTTTCAGTGTCAAAGACAAATGTCTTGGGCCCAGATGGTATTGCTTTCACAAATAAATCCTTGTTTTTCCCATACAACACATGCATCAACATTGACAATTTAACATTTGTTCCTGTTTTGTTGGGCTGGTACTCCCTGTTCTGTTGGTTAGAGTACAGTTCCATTGTGATTTAATCCCAGCGCAATGATCTCCATACAACCTTCTATTCTCCATGCTGAACAGCCCCAAATTTCTCCACCTGCTTCATAAAGGAGATGATTCCATCCTCTTATCAATGTCATGGATTGATACTCTGAATTTACTCCAACAGTTCCATGTCTTTCTTACACTGGGAACACCAAAACTGTACACACTACTCCAGGTGGGGTCTCGCAAGAGCAGAATAAAGGGGCAGAATCCCTTCCTTTGACATGCTGCCTGTGCTGCTTGTGATGCAGCCCTGGATTTGATTTTCTTTCTGAGGTGGGAGTGCTCAGATGGAATTACTGTTGGGTACAGTTCATTTTGATGTAACATCAGCTAACCTCAGGACACCAGCCTGGAAGGCCTCCTAGCATTTTTGCAGGATGTCTTCTACTGTCATTGTTCCAAATTCATCTGCTTTAGAGTCTGATTCTGTTGGGAAACCTGTGACAAATAATAGTGCTTATTTCTGTTGTTTGAGCTGTTGATCCTTACATACAGTGTAAGTTTTTGCTCTAGGACTCACAAAATTTTTTCTCCCTATCCTCATATATTCTCATTCTTTTGTGGTCACTTCTAGCAGCAGTTTTGCTGAGACTGAGAGCAACAGAATACAATGGGAAGCTACTACTAATTTAGCCTTATTGCTTTTTTTAAAAAAAAAAAATTTGTTACATGAAATTTTGACTGTGTTCATCCCTGTCCATTGGGATTAGATGTGACCTATTATTTTCCATTGTCTCTCCCAGTGAAAGACTGGCAGTTCTTGAGAAAAAAAAAAAAAAAAAAAAAAAAAAGGAAATGTGATTTCATAGAATTAGATTGGTAAATTTAGAGCTATCATCCCTATTCACTCCATGCTTCAGTGTTCATATAAATTATGACCTGGGTATTCAAAATCATCTCCTTATGTGTTCTTTGTCTATACTGAGGGGTAACAAAGGTACCTTAAGGGAATGGTAGGGCTGTTTATAGGAAGTCTTGACAAGGTTCACTTTAGGAAAAGTGATAGCAAGTTGAATGTGCAAATGTGTAGTCACTCATACTATTTGGTGCTTTCAAATATCAGTTTTTCTGATAATAGATCTGCCTCATCCCATATACATTCAGTACTTCCCTTTGTATCAAAGAGCAAAAACCTAAAAATATCTAGGGAGACAATGCACAGGTTTTCCTAACTAAAAGTGATTTAATCCTTAGTCATTTTTCTGAAAGCAATTGTTATAAACCCACTCACATTCCATGCACTAGACCATCCGAGAGAGAGCTGCAATACACTCTAATTTATATATTCTGAATGCCAAAACTGTACTTTGCCCATATTTAGCTCATATGAAATATTAAAAAGTGAGATATTTTTTGTCTCTAATAATTTTCCCCAGAACTGTAAGTTTTACTATGTCATCTTTAACACCACGATTCAAAAAAAGCACCACAAAATCTTTGCAGAAGAAAACACTCTTATTAATATTATAGATTCATTATTTTATATAGCTGAAAAGTAGCTGTTATGTCTTCTGCAGTAATTTCAGAATCATGACATCTTTGTCCTCTGACAGCTGGAGAATAACCAACACATTTGAAATATGTAATCTTTATGATATTCATTCATCTATGTTTCTTTTTTGTATGCTTTTGTCATAAACTACATGAGACCTATCAAGATCTAAGTGCACTCCTTAAGTGTAACTTCCTTTAGAAAAGAGAAATTTCTCAGCTGAGAACAGCTGCCAGTTCATGTCTGACCCATTTAGACATCACAGTAGCGTCTCTCAAACTCGTCTGTGCAGAAGCATGCTGTGGATTATCTGCTGAAATTTGGTGTGCTGTAAGAATATCTTGGAAGGATATCCCTGAAGTGTATGTGATCCATATATCTTTAAATCATTCTAAATAAATGCCATGCCATTATGAAAACAAATTAATTTACCAGACCAAAAAGAAAAAAAAGCAGCTAAATTTATAAAGACAGAAGTGTCAGAAAAAGAAAATATTTGGATTATTTCAAAATCAAATCCCTCTAAAGCTGGATGAAGAGCTCTCTAGAAATTGTACCAGATTGACACATACTTACTCTGAATTTCAGGAACTTGTATCTCCTACCAGCTATAGATCTTCAGATTATGTTCATAAGAAAGATGTTTTGGACAGAATGCTAACTTGCATGTTTATGCCATTTTTATTTAACTTCCAAAATCTTTTCTTGTCATTGAAAAAAATGACAGACAGCTTGCCTTGAAGAAGTTTCTTTCCTGGATCACCAGTGGCTCTTACTTCTCTTTAATTGTAGTAATAATGTAGTTTGAACGGGATCAGTGCAGACATCTTCTCTTCCTCAAACCAGCAAGTCATTAACCTCCGAGTAAAATGTTCTTTCTTACCTAGTACAGCAATACAGATATTTTAATTTTAATTTATTTCCATTTATCAAAGGTTATACTTTATCAAATGATATAAAACAACAGTTATGATCGTTGCAAACTTGATTTACACAAATAAAGGAGGTTAGTACTTTTTCCACTATGAGCTCATAACTGAGACCAGATGTGATTGTAGATTCGTGTCTCTGATGATGGCCACGTTTATGACAACTGACTCCAACTTTTGCCTTTGAAGAACCTTATAACATTCTCTTTTTTTCCAAATACAGTCTAAGACCTGGCCTAAAGCATAAAGCAAAAGGAAGAGTAGAGAAAAAAAATAATGAGTTCTGTGAAAAAAATGCCTGAAAAATGTTTCTAAGCTTTAACGTGTTCAAGATATAGATAAACTATTTTATCACTGGTTATATTACACAATTAATATCAATTTCAAAATTTTAACGGGAGGATGAGCTGCTTCTCAAAAGCACACAAAAAAAAAAAAAAAAGCAGAGAGCTTTGATTCCATTTTAGTCAATTGGAATGATGCCAAGAAAACCGCTGTTCATTTTTTCAGGTTTACTAACATTCTCTTTTCCTCTGTTACTGGTGGAATTTGAGTCTGAGGACTGCAAAACCTATTTTTCTCTCCAATTTTTGATTCAAAAGCTATTGTATAACTGCCACTCCTTGGTGACCTTTTCCTCCTGGTGTGCAAAGTTTCTCTTGCAATGTCTCTTGCTTTATTGCCCTGTGAAGTAACACCAGCCAAAACAGTGGGAATGCAAACCTCTTCATGCTACCAGAGAGTACACACAGGATACTGACCACCTGTTTTGAACAGTTTATAATTATTCACAATTGCAGTTCCTCCAGCATCTGCATGGATTTGTTTCAGAAGGATACTATGTGCCTTTTCCTGACTTAAAGTTTAGGTTTAAGAAGTCTTAATTAATTTTATGAAAGAGACTATGCTATAACCATTACTGGAATACACCATGCCACTAGGCAAGCTGGCAACCAATGTATCCATAACTGTCCATAACTTTCATTCTCCTTGTAAGAATTAGAAAATTTTAGAAAGCAAAGAATAATTACCTCCTGTAATCCACCATCTTGCCAGTATTTTTTGCATGTTTTCTAAATATCTGAAATCTGTAATACTTTTAAATTATTTCATTTTCCATCCTTTCCCCAGAAGAATATTGCCCATCCCAGAAGAAATGTTAATTTCTTTTTTTTCTTTCAACACTCATGTGTTCTCGTGTAGCCTTTTATGAAGTGCCCTTGTGTCTCCTATCTATCAACTTCACCTTTAACTGGTTTCCATAAGAGATGCTATATCTGCAGTTAATGTTCTGTTCAAGTATAAATTTACCAGCCTCCATACAATTATACTGGGTTTTATGCTCAAATCAAAGCTGAATAATGGAGAGTGAATTCAATAATCAGAAGGAGGATTGGGAAGGACTTCAACTCATAAACATCTTTTGGTTTCCTTTTAGCATACAACTTGCTGTCAAGAGTCCCATTTATCTGCTTTGGCTTTTGATCTAAAATGAAAAGCTGTATTTGTGCCCCTGAATGGTTTAGTAATACTGACAGTTGAAAGATAGATACAACATACACAATCCTAATGTTTTCCTTCCAGTGTGGGGAATTCTGAGATTTAAGAAGCCGAAAATCACTTTCATACTGGAGTTTATAAACTGAAATCAGAAGCTTGGAGGCAGTGAGTATCTCTACCTTAACAAATAATTTGGTGCAATATCAGCAGTCAAATAGACTGAGCTGCTTTGTGTCAAGGCTTGAATTTTGCATCTTTTCATTTTGGAGTTTTACTTCAGAATAGATTCAGGCCCATCCCTGTGACTGCATGCCACCTCCATGTGTGTGGCTCAAAGCTGCCCACAGGGAGCAGATCTGGGGCACACATGGGGTTCTCTTTGGAAGGAGTGTAATTCAAGCCTTCTCTGTAAACTTTGTCTGCACATGGTAAATAGAGAAAATAGCCTGCAGAACGGCACTGCAGCTCTGAACAGCTTGATGAAATGCACAGGAAGAACTTCTTAAAGGGCTGTAGATACATCCTTTCTAAATACAGTCCTGATTGTATTTATTCACTCTACAGAAAATATCTGAGAACAAGCAGATCTAAATGCCAGGGGAAGAGGAGGCTTTCACAAACTTTGAGACCATGGTCAAGAAAGAATCTACATGCCTTAACATAAACGGCAATATTTTCTTAATTGCAGAATAAGCATGGTTTCTGATTCAGTTTTGACGTCTGTAGCCCTGTATTTGTCCACCATGAGGTCTGGGTACTGGGCTAGAGAGAACTTTGAGCTGACCTAGTATGAGCAGCCTCAGCCCCTGTCAATCACGGTAACCTTTGAAACAGAAGGTTTTAAAATGTGTGTGGAGAGTGCCAGTTACCACTGAAAGACTCACTATTATAGCAGCTTTTTGTCAGTCTGGAACTTATCAGAAGTGCCAAAATTTGCAAGATATATAAATGTATATAAGATAAATATATGTATATTTATATTTATATATATATATATATATTTGGCATCCTGAACTCTGTACTGAATAGCCCTCTACTGTGAAGACAGTAAACTGTTTTCTCAGTGCTTGTTTTTTTTAAAGTTTTTAAAGTTCCAGAACTGACTGATTTCTTTTCCAGCATATTTTAGTTCACGTGTCTCAGAAAAAAAAAACAAAAAAAAACAAAAAACCAAAAAAAAACTATGAACCAACCAACCAACCAACCAACCTTTATAGTTAATTGTGCAGAACCTGTTCCATGAAGAGATAACTGATGGTGAGTTTTGAAGTCTCACTAAAAGAGAATGTAAGCAACCGTCATATTTTTATAAGGGGACAAGTATTACTGCAATATAAACAGAAGAATCAGCTTCAAATTCCAACCCTTGACTAAGAGGAAATTTTGATTTTTGAAGTGAACCTGTAAGATAGATAGGTAAGGATTCACTAGCCTTTATGATCATTCTTTCTGCAATTGCAAGGTCACAGGTCTCCCAAACCCATCCCACAAAGCACCCTGTGGAGCTGGAATGGCACTGGACACATATGCAGTGCTCTCTGGACTGAGCCACAGGCATCATTTCCTGCCACTGTGGAGTGGTCAAATGCAGAAAAGAGCAAAGAACAAATTGTTGTGCACAGGTACTTTCATCAGCATGTAATACCCAGATCCTTCTCTGTTTGATTTATCACTCCTCTGCAGTCAGACAGCAAATGAACTAAGGTCAAGTGCTGATCATGCAGCAGAAATGTAAGACATGAATGTGAAAAAGAGCAAAGTGTCACTTAAGTCATGGAAGTGGTTTAGCTAGTGATTCAAGAAGGATAATTTCATTTAAACAGGCACAAGGTTATGTTTTGGGCTCTCAACCGTTTCTAAGCATGAACTATGTGAACACAATAACAGAAAAACTGTTGCAATAATTCCTTATATTAAGATATATGTTACCTTAAATATTTTTATCCTAAAAATTTTGTATGTAATAGTTAAAGTGAAAGTCTTTGCTGATATAGTCACAGAGAACTGAAGACGACAACTGGTTTTTTTTTAAATCTCAAATGGAAAACAAAAGCCACTTTGGCCTAGATCTACAGTACTTCAATTCCTGTTAATTTATCCCAATCAGCAGGATTTGCATTTTGTGATTTGTTTGTATAGAAACATTTGTGACTGATCTTGGATGGAAACAACAGAACCACAGGTCTGAAATCTGAAATGCAACCAGTAAAATGGATCATCCTAAGACTGATGGGATCTCTGATCTTACGGAAGAGGAATCTCAAATAAATAGAAAGACTGTACTAAATCCAGGAAAAACACTGTCATTTGTGATGCAGGGGAACAATAGTAAAGCTGCCCTTTGAGCAGTAGGAGATAAATAGAAGAAAAATCTCAAATGAACGCTCTAAATGTTTCCTCTATCTGTAATATAACAATGAAATCTTAATAAAAGAAGACAAAAAAGCAGGGCAATTAGAAGAATTGTAATTATTATGATTTCAAATGTAATAAAAAAGTTAAAGTAGTAAGTTGCTTGAGAAAAACTGGTAGTTGCATTGGATATCAATTTCTCTGCATTCTTTCTGGATACTGAAGAATTCAGGGGAGGATAGAGCAAAAAAAGAGAAATGCTTTGCTTTTTTGATGCTACCTTGCTTTTGGAAACACATTTTGCCACTACCTCTCTAAAATCTGGGAGTTTCTAAGGACCTTCATAAGGAAAATGTCCAAACACACCCTCTGAAAAGCAGATTTGTTTTAAAAGTGCACTGGATACATGCAATTATTAGACAAAATATGAGTTAGATATTGCTATTTTTTTTTTTCAATGCTTAAGTTGTGATAAACATGCAGTGCTTCTCAATAGGCTTCTCAAAATACTGCACACTGGGATTTCTTCCATAAGTTTCTTCAGACTACCCTGGTCATGAACCTAGTTTGTCTTCCTGGGAAAGTCAAACAATATATTCCACATGGAGTTTGTTTAGATAAAAGCAGGTAAAAAAAGGAGGATGTACAAGTATTGCATTTCCCTGATTTTTGTGACAAGGTACCTGGTATATAAGACTTTCAGAAATTAATATTCTGCTCAAATTCTGATGCTGCACCAACTATCTCATTTTCTCAACACTTACACAGCTTGATAATTTTTTATCAGTATCTCTTCATGAATTGTAAAATCTCTCCTTATATTTCCTCAGATATTGCAATTTTGCTACTGATATTGAATCTACAGATTAAGATATCTACCTGTGCACGTCTAGACATGAGCCAGGTTTCTTGCTATTGTTGTCAATGCAGGTGCAGACAACACAGTAGGCTCCAATACATTATTAATTTCATTGTTAATTAGACACCAGGACAAAGTAGTCATACCTACTGCCTTTTTTATGACTCAGAAAAAAAAAATAGATGATCAGTGTTCCTTTTTATGTGAAAGGTGAAGTGTGTCATGGGAGGACATTTATTCTGCACTGCCATTTTGGGGGCTCACTAGAAGCTTACCCACAATGGCACATTTCATGCTAAGCATTTTTAGCCATTTTTCCGTCAATACATTCTTCTGGGATATTCAGTGAGGCCTTTGGTAATTACACTCAGATGTAAAAAAAAAAAAAGTAAAAAATCCTGTTTCATAGCTGAATGGTTTGAGAAAATCTTAAAAAAATTACTTAGGTAGGGGATCAGTCCTAGTAGTTATGCTAACAATTCTGAAACTCTTATGTCAATGTACATATGGTTCAGTGTTCCCTTTCAGATACCCAAAATACACATAAAGGCTTGTTGGACAGACCATCTGAGTTGTGATGACCTGTATGGTTTCTTTACACTCCAAAACCTGTATTTTACCAACCTAAAAGCATCTTTGGAAAAATCACTTGCAGACTGAAGAACATTTCCTGTTAGCAGCAAAATTGTACCCAGGGAGGAGAAGTTGTGCACCCTCTCCCCTCTTTTAAGGGCAGAGGAAGATACAACTTTCCTGCTCTTCTGTGTATTGATCTTTATGAAAAAAGGCGTAGATATAAGGGATACATTCCAATTATTTGAGCATGTTCATGTTGGTTTAGCTGCTCTTCATCTAAGGCTTACTTATTTCAGAGAGAGACATTACCAAGGAAAAGATCCAGCTGAGCATCACAAGACAGTATATTGATGAAAAAAACTCTATTTCACTAGTGCTTATCATGACATCAATAATGTTCTGAGGTAGTGACAGGCAAAAATCAACCAGTTAACAGGAATCTAATCCACAGGAATGTAACTTAACAGCACTGACAAAGTATGCCTAATATGAAACATAAAAGACAACCTTTCCTTTTCTTCTTCATTGGTACAACTGTGACAGTAACTCATAAGTGAATTTAGTAATTTTCTTTCTTGGAGAAAACTAGTTAAAATGATTGAAGAACGTTGTTCTAATAAGGTTAAAAAGGACAACATATTCAAGAGAATTATTGTAAACTCCTGGATTTTCTTTTCTCTTGTATTATACCATTTCTCATGGATTTATATACAGGGGGGATAGGTCCCTTTGTTACTAGTACTTCACATGTACTATGTTTTCAACAGTGATACTTTTGTTTTTTATCTGATAATGACAAGCATTATGGTTACAATATTGAACTGTGTTCTCTTGTGTTTATGCAGAGATCTGAAAATAGATATCTGAATAAATTTATTAACTTTAAATTCAGCTTCATAAAGCAGTGAGTTATTGATTCAGTATCTGCAGCTAGCTCTCCTTTACAGGTAGCATAAACATCTCATTTGTCTTTAATACACAGTCCTTTGTTATGGAAATAAGTCACAGTTGTTCCCAAATTATACTCATTACAATATATTTTGCTCATTTGACCCTCCAGTTTTTGCAAAATATCATCTATGAAAAAAAGTTAATGAATCTCTTATTGACCTATTTCTTATTTCCTGTAAGCAAGTATACACATTTTATACTCTCATATAAAGGAGATTTTGAGATTTCCATGTGCTTTTCTACATACTTTCTGCTTAAAATTATTAAAAAAAAACTTTTTTTTTATTAGGTACCTCAGTGAATTTAAGCATTGGATTTAAATCCACTATGCATGGAAGTGTGCTTTTATTTTTGTCCCTCTGTAACCTCATCCATAACAAAACATGAGGCAATGCAAAAGTGTAGCCATTTTTTCAGACCAGTTTATTTCCATAGTATCATAGAGTCACAGAATACTTTGGGTTTGAAGGAACCTTTAAGGTCATCTAGTCAAGCCCCCCTGCAATGAGCAAAGACATCCCCAGCTGGATCAGGCTGCTCAGAGCTCTGCACAACCTGGCTTTTAGTGCTTCCAGGGCCAGAGCATCTTTCACCTCTCTGGGCAGACTGCCCCTGTGTTTCACCACCCTCATTGTAAAAAATTTCCTCCTTGTATCTTGGGAGCTTGTTCTCTGCTGTTCTAATAGCTGGTTTGATCGAAATATTGATTTTCTCTCTGTGAAGGAACACTAACTTGCTACAGGATCACCACAGTTATTCCTTTACACTGTATTCAGCTACTGACAGAGAAGCATAGGCAGAACAATGTATTGCATTTTCCTGTCCTTTTTTGAACAGATATTTTTTGTTCTGTTCTATTTAGCAAACTGGGAAGAAGAGTACAGAGCAGCAGTCCTGAACTTTGACCAAAACCATTACAACAGTTCTTCAGCTGTGATTTGGTTATAATGATGTATAGAAATATGCACATAATGGGCAAATAAATAACCCAAATGGACCCCTTTTTTTCCATTCCAATACATTTATGGAATTTAAAATGGATTTAACAGAAGTAAACAGCATATACTCATATGAAACCCTTGTCAATGGGAGCAGAAACAGCCCAAATTTTCTACTGTTAAATGTCAGCACTTCCTCATAATTTGTTGCAACGCTTAGGAGATTTTCAAGACACAAAAGTTCAAACTTAAATATCCCCAGATATATGACCCTTTATTACAAAATCTGTCCAGAGAGATCTTTCGACTCCTTTTTTACAAGAACATCTGTCCTCACTGAATCTGTACTTCAGTAAAATAGAAATAATAGCAAATTATTTAAGGAATATTGAATACCACTAAATTTTTAAGGAGGTTCAACAAAAATTTTTCATTTCATTCTCTCTTTTTTTTAAATAAATATTTTCCGTACTTAAAACTCACTAAAAGAAAATGCCTTTTCCTTATGAGAATTCACAAAACTATGTGGAGTCCTAACACTAAACAGAGATGCTCAATTATTTTTTTTTTTTTATCTTAGGACACTAAGAAATGGAGATCTAAAGTAAAGCTTCATTATGCAAAATGTCTAAGTGAACAATTAAATTATATTTGAACACTCATTTTAAAAAGAAGTTACATGTTCTGGGGTCTGACACAGCTTAGTTATCACCCAGTACTTTTGATATTCTTCCTCATATTGTTAACTACAGAGGTGCTCTCATTGGTTTCATTAATTGGGAAATTAATGGCACTGACTATAAATTACTCAACAAACACTGATAAAATGGAAAAATTTTGAGTCAGTGTGCACTCCAGCTAAAATACAGAGTTAAAAATCAGTGACAGGACTTTAAATTCCCTTCTTCATATTTCATTCTGTCACCTTCATTATCTTGAGGTGATAAAGAATGAGCTTTTTAAACTAATGTAAATCATTTTATATGCAGGCTGAAGTGAAATTTTCAGTTCTCTTAGGACACTTTCTTTGCATAATACACTGATATGAGAAGAGAAAAAAAAAATGCCAACAAATTGATTGAATTCAATTTTTCCCCAACATCTTTCATCTTTCAACAAAAAAGAAAAAAGGACTCACTAAGATCCATCTCATGTTGCATTACAAGGACATCAGAAATAGTGTTTTAACTGCTCAGCGTCATGCTGAGGTTAAAGTCTAACTTTCAAGTTGCTCATCATTAACATTTTGACATTCACTTAGCCTGTCTGTTCAGAGAAAGATGAATTCATTAGAGATAGGTAAATAATTTAAAAAAAGTTATTTTCTCTCTAAATTAATATAATGACACACTTTCATGATGAATTTTCTAAATCATTTTCAGCTTATACTTTCCTCTCTGTGGGTTCAATTATCTCTGTCATAAAAAAGAGCTTTTTCATAGACAACCTTTAGCCATTTTTCATGGCCTAATTTAACTATAAAGCTGTTAACATCACATTTCAAAGATGGTGATAGATTGCCTTTTAACCTACTAGAAATTTTCAGATTAGACATTATAATATTCATAGATATGACCTTAAAAATTTGGAAGAAAAACTCTGAAAACATAAATGTGACTTTAACCTTGAAACCTGACTGGGTTTCAGATATGAAGCTGTCATGTCCTATGAGTGCTTTGTCACTGCGAGTTCTGTGATGTCTCAAATTGTCTTAGACATGTGAAGACCAGATTCTTCTGAGACTTTGGTTTGATTCTTTTGTTGTAGCTGATTTTATGGCCAGTTCCCTCAGGTATTTAAGAGAGGTCTATTTCCCACTATTACTTTTCCACTAAGATTACTGCTTTCATTTGTTTTGAAAAGGGGATGGAATTTGATTGCTGTTTTTGCTTTGCCAATTTTGCTCTCAAAAGTTAGAGAGTGTGTTTTAACAAAATAAATAATAACATACTTACACGATTCACTGAATTTCTTTTTGAGTACTTGAATAGTAACATTCATCATAGGGGAACTGAGATGTTTCTGTGATGGAAAAGATTCTCTGAATTCAAAAAATATTGCAGACACCTAAAGAGAAAGATCTGTACACCAGCTCTAACAGCCAAGTCTTTTTCCAGGTGACTCATGCTCCTGAAAGGAAAATCCTCCTTTCACCTGTGGATCGTTTTCTCAGAGCACAGGAAAGACAGTTTTACAAAGTGATAAAAAGAAAGGAAGCAACTTTTTATCTATGCCTGTGAAGGTTTCTATTGAGCTAAGACTTTTGTTAGTTAAAAATGAATTTTACGATTTATCAAGGAAAGCAAGTTAATTTTACCTGCCTGATGTGGTCAGTGTGTCAAAGTCCATCCTACTTGCCTCATTAGATTGGCTTTCATTATGGCACTTGCTTCAGTGTTTAGGGACAGAATTCTTTGCCTAATTAACCTCTCTGATCCCTTTTTCCTTTTTGGAAAGTCTCACTGTGGTATCAGTGCAAGGCTGCAGGTATCTGGGCTGTAAAGACCAGCAGCAGTTACCTGGAACTCACTCAGCTGGCAAGCAGGAACACAAAGCAGCAGCAGCAGCACCTCCTGCAGAAAAGAGCTGCAACTCTTGCAGACCTTCCCTAATTCAGTTGTAATTAACAGATAGAAAAATGAGGTACCAGGCCACCAAAAAGAGTGTAGCTTCCTTGTGACCATCCTTGCTGAAAATCAGGACTTGTGGCAGGTGGCCCTGTCCCCCTGACCTCATAGCAAAGAAACTCAGCACGAGCCAAAGCAGCTTTTTGTGGCCAGTGGCTCTGTGAGCAGGCTGCCAACTACCTGTCTTCCTTCTATGACGGAAGAATATCATTGCAGCAATGGGCAATATTATATGTGATCAAGGGTCTAAGTTAAATCCATTAAGGTAATGAGGGCTAGAGTTCAAGATGACAACCTGAAGTATGTCCTTGATTCAGGATTCTTGGAAGAAATTTAATTTTATTTTGTGACTATGTCTTCCAGTGAGGTACAGACACATTTGTGGTATGTTTTTACTGTGCTTTTTTTTTTTTTTTTAAATATACTCAGACAGAATATGCAAATATTTTCCCATTTAATGTTTCTGGGAGTCACCAGTTTCAGAGTACTATTTTGCGGAAATCCAAATATGAGTTAAGCATATCTTGATTTGATTTCCTGAAATTATGTACCCCCACTGCCTACTACTCTTTTCATTTTGAGTGCCCTTACCAAAGAAAACTTCATCTCCTATCTCTTTCTCTGATCACATCACTCATTCTCAACTCCTTTATTGACTGTTTTCCTCCTTTCTGTCATGGTAAAACTATTAATTATTGATGAAAAACCCCTGTACAATCGCACTGGTATCTCTATTTCTAGTTTATTTTCATCTGCACATATTTTACTTCTTCTTTTCCCTTTATTTCTTCTTCCCTTGACTTAACTTCCTATCACATTTTCATCCTCCAGCTAAATCAGTCCTTCTTTTGCTGTTCTTTTCCAGCATTCACAGACCACTCCCAAGCTTCCTTCAGCCAGTCATTTCTTGCTGTCAGGAATAACCATCCCATGCAGCACTGCCCTGTGTCTGGAGTTGGCTGGCATTGACAGCTCTGTAATAAAATGCCTTGAAATATGTTCGTACAACATTGTATAACCAACCAAGCACAGTACAGAGCTATTTCAGAATAAGTGCATATAAACAGCTTGCTCTGATGTGAATATTGAGTCAAGACTTAAGTTCATAAGGTAAACAAGAGAAACAAATTGCAGTCATTCTCCTTTTTGCTTCTATCACCTGTTTTCATCTTGATTACACTCCCAGAATTCACATCTGAAAATTTTTAACAGGGCTTTTTAGCAGACCACAGCATCTGACACTTCAAATCAGGATAAAGCCAGTGTTTAGCCTACAAATCCCTGTAAAGTAGTTTTAGTAAAATCTATTTCAGCACCTATACTTGTAGCCTGAATACCCAAAGCACCCACATATAAGAACACCTAAAGGTGGACACGGACACCACTACCTTGTCCTGAGCTGCAGAGTGCTCAGCACTTTAGAAAATCAATGCTCTAAGTGGTTCACAGCTCAAATTTAGAAATCTTCTTTAAGGTACCATTTTTATGTTCTTAAAGCAGACCTTTAATGGAAAGTTGCACCTATTTTCCTCAGCTCAACAATCTGAAAGCTGACAAGGTGAGACATGCTTGTATCCCTGAATAAATTGCAACATGTTTACTTTTAGGAAGCTTTAGTTGTCAACATCATTCTCTCCTGAAGTGTTGTGTCATTTATGAGGAGTTCCCTATGACGGTAAGGGAGGTTTGTGCCCCGTTTAAATACGGATTTAAGAAACATTAAAAAAAATTAAAATCTAAATCTTTAACAATGGTCTTTTATGCCTGCTTCAGCAATTGCTGAAACAGAACCAAAGTATGTTTACAGATTTCTGCATTGAACTCTCACACCACCACTGTCACAAATCACATTGCTTTTCAACAATGGGTCATTTCTAGCACTCAAGAATGGAGAGTTGTTTGAAATGAAATATTGCTGTGAATTCACAACAATTTATTTTTTGCCTTTAATATGATCTTAGGTGACACCTCTCTTTTTTTGGCATTTTGCAATGTCTTGCTCATTTTTCTTTGCAGTATTACAGTAAAAGGGAAGCAGAGCTTTTTTCCCAAAGATTTATTTTACAAGTATAGAGAGTTTGCACTAAAAATTCAGCTGGCATGCAATTTTGGAGTACCTATACATTATACATTTGGCATCTGCATAACTTATTTATTTTATGCAAAATGTGTGATGAGATTGTTACTGTTTCTCGTGGAGACTTACAACAATAGAGAAAGGGAAGCTCAAGAGCTCAGCCCTTGATGTAGAACATTTCTTGTCCCCAGATTCAGCCAACCCAGGACAGTGTCTATCTGATTTGACCATCGTATGCTTAAATATACACAATATATTGCTAAAAGGAATAAGAACTTGTTCCAAAACACCAGTAGATTTTCTTCTCATTTGGTCATAGTAGCTATAAATCCAAGACTTTGCTTTTCAAATTAAATAAAATAATTTCAGCTGGCTAAGAATTCTTTTATTTATTCTCTCTTAAAATATAGAGGGCTTTACATATCACTGAAGCAAAGATCCCTGTCCTGCCCAAACTTTAAAAACATGCAATGCTTTCTTCTTCCTGCTGCCAGATTTTTATCTGAGATGACATTTTCTTCTTAAATTACAATATTGATTTATACCCCATGGGATATGAAACAAACACCTTGAGCATGATGGAGGAAATATCATAAACCTTCACTGTATCATTATAAGAGTTCCTGAATTAGTTGAGAAAAAGAAATTCTCATCTATGGAATTTAGATATGAAGATGTGGGTTTGTTGCCCATGCTAGGAATGGAAAGGAATCTAAGAAGAATAAAGGTTACAGACAAAGTATAAAAAGTTTTTATTGATCAAGTACTGATGGCTAAAATGAACCAGCATTTCTCAGTGTTATTGGCTTACTAAAAAGGACTAAAAACTAATAACTATTATGAAATTTGTCGACTCCTTTACCAAAAGCAAAGTTGAAATACCCACTTGGAGAATGTGGCCAAACCCCAAATCCTAATTTTTCAGAATTTAGGCTTTTTCAGCTCCAGGATCTTTGTTCAGAGTTATTTCTATTATGAAGATTTGCTACAAAATATGTGTCATGGACTTAACATCCTACACCTTGTAGGACCAGATGTCTTGTTAAGTAAATTTTAATTTGAGATGTATACTCACAGAAATAATGCATCTGTTTGTACTTAAACATAATGCTGCTGTAAAATGTTAAATGGCTGGACACCCCCAGCTGATCAGGAGTAAAGAACAAATCTTCTGGTTTTCTTTGCTTCCACATATGTCTTTGTTTTTGCTTTTTTTAGTTGCCTTGGTACACAAGTTTTACCCTCTAATTTTCTTCCCCTACTGTCTGGCTTGTGGGGAAAAAAGGGCTTGGTGGCATCTGATGTTCAGCCAAATTCAACCCACCACAGTGCCTTTTGGTGCCCAATATGGGACATGAGGAATTTGAGATGAGGATAGTAACAGGGAGAGGTAACAGGCAAAACATCTACTGAACAATGCTAGAGAGCAGAATGAGGAGCGAGGAATCCTTCCCTGAGGGGGAAGAGTGGCAGAAACTTGATGATGAACTGACCATAGTTTCTTTTTGCAGTCCTCTTCCACTGCTGCAAGGAAGAGGCAGAGAAATCTGGAGTGAAGTTGAGCTGGGGAAGAAGGAGGGAAGGTGTTATATAATTTGGCTTTACTTCTACTTACTCTGCTCTGATTTTATTGGTGATGAGTTAATTTCTCCAAGCCCACCCTGTTTTGCCCGTGATGGTAACTGGTGAGTGATCTCTCCATCCTTATCTCAATCCATAAATCTTTTGTTATATTATTTCTTTCCTGTCCAGCTGAGGTGGGGAGTGACAGAGTGGCTGTGGTGGACACCTGGAGCCCAGCCAGGGTCAGCCCCCCACAGTCACTCAGAAGTTCAGACAGGTTGCTTGTGGTATCATCACTTCTCACTCAGGCAATAGTCTTGGCTGGGAGGAAGGGCATTTCTCAGAGCAAAAGTGCACGTGTTAGATCATGTATTACAAGATCTGCATGAACTGACCTGGACCAGCCCAAGAACTGGAGTCAGCATTAGTAACTGCAGTCAGGGTTGAAGAGCTCAAATGCAGGCTGCTAAGATGCCTATGACACATTCAGGACAAGAGCTGCCATCCCTACACAGCTGTGTCACACTGATACCTCCTCCTGTTGGGAAGTGACACTAAATTCCTGGATTGCATGGTGCAGGCATACCTGCTGCTTTGGGGGCAGGGGAAGGCTTCTCCTAGTCAGCCTGCTCGCCTCAGTTAATGTAACAGAAAGGCGTAAAATGCATTATTTTGGCTTCTATTAAGGATCTTTTATTAGGCCTCATCAGTAAATATATTGAAAAATGAAAATATGCTTTTATAACAAATCAAAACCAATAATGAAGTGATACATAAATATTTTGCAGGAAAAAATATATATTAAATATATATTCCAAGTAACAAAAGTCTCTGATGGACAGAGAAAGAAGAAAGAAAGAATTTCATATCAGGATGACCTCAACACAACCATATTTTTATCAGGGAACAAGTTGAAAGAGACCAAGTATCTCAAAGGGGAAAAGCAGCTTTGTTTGAAGCATAAACAGGATTTCTGACCCTCTGTAAGTTAATTAAAGTTCAAGAAAAACGAGCCATAAATGGAATAAACTACGTTTTTTGTTCTTAAATGATAGGCATATCTGCTCATAGAAATAGTGTGATGAGACTGGCACAATTTTGTCAGGGCTTTCGATCTTCAAAAGGAGGTCATGCCCTTGCCTGTGTGCTGCTTGCAGTGCCAGTTCTGCAGTAAAGAGAAGCTGATGGTCATTTCATGAAAGTAAATTTCCATTTCTCCAATACGTAAAATTTTAACAGAATCTGGGAGCAAGCATTTCATAAATAAGAACGCATGAATTAATTCACTTACTCACTTATCTGTCTGCTGCCCTTCTAAAATATTTATTGCTTGAATGAGGTGTCTGGGTGAGCTGCATATCAAAGTTATGGGGCATTACAGGTCTCGTAACATCTTCCTGCCTTTGATGGCTCAATAGCTGCCTCTGCAGGGCAGGATCTGAGCTGGAGAAAGGACAGAGAAGCCGCTGACTCACTGTCATGGTGTAACCTCAGCCAGCAGCTAAGCCCTAGGCAGCTGCTGGCTCACTCCCCACCAGAGAGACTGGGGAAAGAATCAGAAGCATAAAAGCTGGAAAACTCATGGGCTGAGATAAAGACAGTTTAATAGGGAAAGCAAAAGCTGCACCTGCAAGCAAAGCAAAACGAGGAATTCATTCAGTGCTTCCCATGGCTGGGCAGGCGTTCAGCCATCCCAGAGAGCAGGGTCCCATCACAGGTAACGGTGACTTGGGAAGACAAACCCCATCACTCAAACATCCTCCCCTTGCTCCTTCTTCCCTCAGCTTTACATGCTGAGCACCATGTGGTGGGGTATCCCTGTGGTCACTTGAGGGTCACCTGTCCCAGCTCTGTCTCCTCACAGCTCCCCAGGCACCCCCAGTCTCCTCACCAGTGTGGCTGTAGGAAAAGCACAAAAGGCCTTGGCTCTGTGTAAGCTCTGCTCAGCAATAACAAAAACATCTCTGTATGATCAACCCTGTGTTCAGCACTAATCCAATACACAGCCCCTTACCAGCCACTGGGAAGAAGATTAACTCTACCCAAGTCAAAACCAGCACACTCATTCCACTTCATTTATAATAAATGACAATGGAATATTATCACACCAACAGCACATTCAAATGAAGTAGGTTGTGATCAAGAAAATGCATCTCCCTGTGACCCATGCAGGAAATGAGTTAGGTCAGAAATACATTGGAGCAGGTGAGAGTTTTCCTTCCTTAAAACAGGAGGCAAAGGAAAGCTTTTTAGGTCTAAGCTTTGCCAAAGGATCTCTTACCTCACATTTGAAATTCTGGTGATATGGGAAGCTGCTGGATCTGATTCACACTTAGTGACTTGTGACTTCTGATGTTGAAGGGTAGGGAATATGCTGTCCCAGTGCTTATGCACTGCCAACAGAAATGTGGTCATCATCCTGCCTAGCTAACACAGTAAAAATAATAATGATAAAATTTATGCTACCCTGGTTTCCCTTGTTATGTTGGGAAAACAAGAAAAAACATATTTTATATATTTTTTTAATAAATAAATGACTGAATTCTTATATGGCCTATTTTGTGGCTAAGAAAAATAACACAAGGTTTTAAGCAAACTCTGGAAAACATCTGAGGCAGATCAAAATCCTCACAATTTGTTTAATGTGAACTATCTAATTCTAGCTTGCCTAACAGTTAACATTGTTCCATCTTAATGCAAAAATGGATGACAAATTTCCCAACTTTCTGTGTCTGCAATGACCAGAACTGTTTTTGGGGTTTTTGAAATTTTTTAACCTATTCTTAAGATTAGTACTAATTCACTGTAGGTGAAATGGAAGTGGGAAAAGGGGAGAATCTGCTTTGGAAATTTTGCTTTCTAACTGTTGTATAGAAACCTTGCCTTCTGAAGGAGGAATATGCCACTTTGTAAGGATCAGTAACGATCTACTGAGACAAACCAGTTTTTTGGTATGACTGGAAACACATAGAAAACACATTTCCAGTTCTTTCATTTCCTTCTCCTAGTTAAAAGTCACTGTGAATACTTGAGTGTTCAGTGAAACTTTTAATCTTAACCTGAAGGTACAGGTGTTGCACATCCTAAGGAAAAGGTGCTGCGTTATGGCTGTTTATTTGCTGACAACGTGAGAGAATTAAATCTGATGACCTAAGCCATTTCTTTTGTTCTGTTCATGAATTACTCCTGATCAAAATCCTGAGCAGTTTTTTCTCCAGTGCTTTCACTCCTAAAGTCCTCACTGTTGCATTTGAAATCTGTAAAGACCTTGAAGATAGACATGTAATCCATTCCCTGTGCAAAATATTTTATAAGACGTATTATATGCTGTGACCTTATGTTTCAGAGGATTCTGTTTAATTCAATACATTCACATATAATGTGCTTCTTCTTGTCATCTTAATTTAAAATCCTGTATTTTTAAGATTTTATTATCCTTTTTGATGACTAAGATAATGTTATCTCTTCCATCTTCTAAAAATAAAATTGTATAAATGCTAATGAAAAAGTTACATTTGCCTTCAAAAATATTAGCAGTCAGGATATATAAAACTCCAGAAATTTGAAAGCAAAGGTAATAAACACCAAAAGGAAGACCAGGGAGGCAGGAAGGGATAAGAACAAAACATCCCTGATTCATCATAAGAAATTTCCTCTTCTGAACATTTGTCCACTTGAAACACCTGTGTCCAGTCTCAAATCTAGAAAACCAAATAAATAAGTAGAAGAAACCAAATTTTATATGCGAACAACTTTAAAAAATATCTTGTGTATGAGACACACACACACAAAAGAAACCACCCAAAGCCAAAACAAAAAAAACTGAGAGAAACCTCTGGTAATCTCCATCAAAATAAAAGGAATAAGCATCCCAGAAACATAGAGACAGAAGATACAAGTGTGTGTATTTGTTACTTTTCCCTTGGCTCATCTCTAAAGCTGATTTCAGCAAATTCTTTTTTTCCTTTTTTTGGGTTGTCATTTTGTGGAATTTTTTCCTACTGTTCCAAAACCAACCAAAGTAAAACCCAAGAGACAACTGAGACAATTGTTGCTTATGTGGGTTTTTGTGGCCACATATATTAACCAGAAGCAGGAAATAAGAAAAGTGCAATAATTTATGGACAGTACATGGAGAGACATTTTTACCTTTGGTGGATTTGTGGATTTGTGTTAGTGATTTTTTCAGATGAGTAGATGAGACAGAGAATTCTAAGTGAATTAAAGCACAGAAAATTTTCTTGTTGGAGACAAGAGTAAAGTGATGTGTGGTCATTGACACATAAGCAAACAGCTGAGCATCAGATTTTTCTTATTACAGTAATTTGAAATGAGCGTTATTTATAGTCAGATGAACAGCAACAGTACTGAAGATCTTTGGTTCTAAATTATGCATGCATTTGTTAGAACTCAGTAAAATGTGCATAATCAAATGGTTTGTCAACATCAAAAGAATTGACTGATACTTGTCTGCTCTTACGTCTTCTCTCTGTCACTCTTACTAGGCAACACATAACACAAATGGAAATACAACATGGTGTCAAATCATAGTATTTGTCTCATTGATTCACATCTGTAATTAATAAGAATAAATTTTGTCCATTCTGAAAAAGAAAATATTGATCATCTTTAAAGATATGCAGTTATTAGCTTTATGGCACCTCAATCCCATTAACAGCTTGCTTAGCTCCAGTAATTGTAATTCATAACTGCAAAAAATAAAATTTCTGGTAAAGACTCCTGACTCCTGACTCCTTTAGATACATATGAGAGTTAATGATGATTTATAAGGTATAAATCATAAAAATAAATATTTTCCTACATGGAATAGACTAAATACTGCATTTTGAGCTGGACTTGTGATGTAGTCAATTCCTAAATTTGATTTTCATCATTTCATTTACACTAAATTAATCTCTCCCGTCTCCTAGGAGAAAGAATAATGCTGCAAAGATCAAACCAGAGAATATGAGAGTAGAAACATAGAAGATGGAGGTCAAATATGAAGAATTATTCGTTCAGCTAATTAACCAGATGCAACACCATTTAATGATGAAGAATAAGCAATGTAAAGAATAAAATATCTGTAAATAAGTGGGCAAACCTATGAGGAAAAAGAAAGTTATTCTTTTTCAGGAACAGAATCTGGTTTTATAAACCCAGTTGTTATTAAAATATTACTTCTTGATTGTTTAGTTTTTTTGAGGCTGACAGTCTTGATATGTGTTTTGTTATAAGTGGCCCTACCTTGAAGATGATCACACTGGAGCAGAGCTCAGGTCCTTGAGGGCATGGTCTCTCCACTGGGAATCTGCCTTCAAGTTCTACTTTCAGCAGTAATGGCAGTGTATCACTGACATTAATAATGTAGTTTGTCTCCTTTGTCTCACTTGCATTATATTTTATAAACTTATGCTTGAAAATACCTAAAGGTTTAACGTCGGTGTATTATTTTTAAGGAATTTCCTTTTTTCATTTCTGCACTGGTCATGGGAAAATAAATAAGCATCTGTGAGAGATTAAACTGTGCTGTTTAGCGCACTCTAAAGCCGCCCTTAAGTCATCTTACAATCATCTTATATTCTTTTTGGCTTGAAAATAGTAGTAAGATGTTAACAATGTGAAAGGCAGCAGATATAACTACATATTATATCATAAGAAGAGACAATTACAAAAAGGGTATGAGATGAAGTACCTGCTTAGAAAGCCGAAATTTTGACTGGTAATTAAACTCAAGTGTTTCATTTTCCCAGTCAGCTCATCAGTGACTCTAGAAAATAAATGACCTGAAATTTAAATCTGTTAGCTGAAACAATAGTAATTAATTACATTTTTCAAGGGACAATATATTCTCAAAGCCTGTTTATGGATAACCTCTTGAGCAATATATACTACAATGTACAGGTGGCAAACTAGGGACAATAAGGAAAAAAGATAATTAAATCTCAATATTCATGAAGCTTCCAGCCTAACCTACAGTCTAACATATTTTTCTTAGAAAACACAGAATTAGGAATTTTTTCCCATAGTATGACATGATTAATAGTTACCACCTTTGCTCATGTGAACGTAAAACAGTATTCTAAGAATTTGTTGCAGTGTTGTTGCTGTTAATTACATATACAGAGAAATTGGTGATAAAAAGGACCTAGTAAGTCAGAAAGTAATATTTCTTTGCAATGAGGGAATTCTCCCAAGAGAACACCCTCGTATGTTTTTCCTTTATATTGGATTTAAGTCTTGAAGTGTTGGGAATTTCCCTTTTGTTCTGGGAAATTAATAGAGTCTACTTTTCCTAATTTTTTCAGACTAATTTTTCTTCTGATTAATTTCCTTCAGTTGCCTCAAGTTATTGTGTTTACTCCCTGCATGACTATCAATCCCTTCTCAGTTTTTGTTTAGCTACTCTACACATATTAAAATTTTAATCTATTCTTGTATGTCAATCCCTTCAGACCTCTTATATGTCACAGTATTTTTCTCCATAATCCTTCTGTTCTGCATACTCATTCCATTTATCATTCATCCACAGTGAGTGTTGAATTTAAAGCCTTTATTATCAACCCAGAGATTGCATAGAGTGAAGTAAAGACATCTTCCAAAAGAGAACTAAGAGTTTTGAAATTGTTGAGGTAAAATACTGACCTATTCTTTCCTCCCTGCAGAAAAGGGGAAAAACTGCACCTTTAACAACTACCTCAAGTTGTTTGTGTGTTATGATAATGGCCTTAAAAGACGAACTCAATGAAGCTTTTCATAATGAGACAGTTGAAAAGCAGACAAGAGATGGAAAATAAGCATGGAAAATAAACAAGCATGCTGGCAGCAGCACCTCCCAGGACAGGCCACAGAGACAACTGAGATAAGAATTACAGATTTTTACCTTCAACAAAGCTCCACAATATTTTGGATTAATTTGTTCTGGGAAATGGATTAATTTCTTGCCTGCAGCAGCACTAGCTTTACTTAGCTATATCAGGTTGGTTACCACAGCTCCCCAGCTGTCCAGGAAAAGCCAGGCAGAAGATTTCTGCTAAGGCAAAAAGAGTTCAGTATCATCCTTCTACACTAGTCCACCACTCAGGCTCCAAAGTAGATTTTTTGCTATTTTCAGTAAGCCAGTATACAGAATTGTCCAGAATACAGGACACCATGTGAGAGAGTTCACAGTGCCCTGATCAAGCACTAGATAAGGCTGGGAGTGAGAAACAATGTCTCTTACTAAATTACCAAAACTATCAATGAAACAAACAAACAAACAAAACTATGATAAAAGATAGAGAATCTTATGCATTATTCATGGAACACTAACATTTTATACCTTATTAACATAATTTTTTTCTGCCCTTGCCATTGGAGATTGCTCAGTCTTGTCCTATCTTCACCAAATGGTCCGTCCCGTAAAGATCAGACAGCTTGCATCACTTGAGAATCCATCTACAGCTTTATGTATGAGAATTATAAACAATTATTAAATAAATGTCTGTATTACTACCCTATACCTTCTTAAAAACTTCTTGGCTTGTTATAGACAAAAGCTCACCCACCATTCCCATATCAAGAATAGTATGGTTTCAAATTTTTAATTCCCTGAAATTAAAAACTTTAGCAGGATAAAAGAATAATAGAATAATTTAGGTAGGAAAATGAAAGAAACCAAGATGATATCAAGCTGTTCCTAAGCATCAGAGAATATCCTTTTACTTTAAATTACCTCCTAAAATTTCAAGTATTAAGAGAAAAAATTCATATGTCTGTTAATTAGGCTGCTTTTATAGCTAAAAAACAGTGCTAGAACATCATTCATACTTAAAGTAGACAAAGATATGAAATAGCTTGTATAGAAAAGTCCCTAGTGTTTCATGCAGATAAGTGTCATAAAAAGACGAAGGATGAAAAAGCACAGAGTTTGTCTGACACCTGTTTTAAATCAGTGGCCTGCAGATAGAATCCAGCTGTTATGAGACAGATTTTCAACACAGGATTCCTAAAGATTTGGTGAGTCCAATGCACCAAGATGACACAATTTTTGTGGCACTCAGTGACTGCAATAATCATAGTGACACATGCAGAAGCAGTGTTCCCATCCTTGCAAGCTGTCTGAAGATCAAAGCAGGATGGCATAAGCAACAAGTCTCAAACCCAAGAATTATAAACCATATTTATAAATAATTCAGTGGACAAGAATATTTCTCTGAATTTCTAAACCAAAACATTAGTAACAAATTATTAACCCACATTTCCTATAAGATTTCAAAAAATGAGGCATATTAAAACATCTGAACAGACTTGCAGTGTTGGTTTTCCTGTTTATTTATTTATGTATTTCTTTGTATCATGTTAGTGCCCTGGAATATTTGCACTAGGCAATAGGCAAGTACATTATAGAGATATTGCCACTTGCCAGGAAATCTCGGTTTGTAGTATAAGACAAGAAGCACGCACAGGGAGCTTTGTCACTGAGTGGTCTCTTTCCAACTGCAGTTCTCAGGGTATGTCACAGATCTGTGGGTAAAAACAGAACAGAAAAAGGCACAAAAGAAGGACAGAAGGTACAAGGTTATGTGATTGTAACAGTATATGAAGAGCTCTGATGAAGAAACACTTAAACATATTCTTACCTGCTGGTTTATGACATTAATATTGTGTGAAAATTGGATACAAAAACTATGAAAGTATAAGATTCCAAAGTAAAAATTAATAAAATTCCCCAAAGCAGTTATTAATGTAGTAAAGTCATTGAACTTTTAGTTTAGCCAACTATTGCTTAATCATATATTATCTATATTTACATTAATTACAGTATCCATATTTACATGAAAATAATACTTAAAATATTCTAATGACCTGAAATGTCACTGTACAAATTCAGTGTTTCATTCCTCCTTCGTTTTTGTTTGAAAGTTTGAAACTGTCTAATGACAAAATATTTCCCAATATTCTTTAGCTACCCCTTTAAGTATGTTAATACCATGCTACTATAGCCATAGGAATTTTAGATGCCATTTAGCAGAGCATCTCAATTAAGAACTCACATAACCTACTGCATTCTTTCACACCTCACAAAATACAAAATCTTGTATCCCTCATAAGCAAGGCATTTCTTGCTCAAAAGAACTTCCCTTGACATTTAAGAAATTAATTACATTAGGCATATGATTATCTTGAAAAAATTATGGAATAATATCACTCAAATGACAGAAAAGGAACAAGCTATGAACACAACTATGTAACTGCACAGCCACAACAACATATAGAAATTTCCTCTTGATGAAATATTAATAATTTGGACATAAAAACTGACAGCTTCACTTAAGATCTTCATTCAAAATAATTTATAACTTTGCTATGGGAAGTTAATTGGTAAAGTAATATAAATTCCTGCTTTTAAATTGCCATATGATCCAAATCCAAACCCATAGAAAACTGCCATAAGAACACATTAGTATTGAATCCCAATGGTTTACTATGGTCATTTGAAAGGTTTTTAACTGTATGTTTTTTGCAGACTTTGTTAATCTCCAGTGACATATAGAAGAAAAATCTGTCTTTGATGTTTTAGGTGAATAATTTATTTTCTGCTTTTAGTGTCTTCAAACTATTACCTAGGAAAATCGGATTAAAAAAATCAAATGGGATTAGAGGACAGTCTTTGGCAAACGTTGAAGTTGAGAAAGTTCATGTTGTGATGAGAGGAAAGAAGATAATATTTCTTTTTCTGGCTGATGAAGAGAAGATATTTAGTTTCTCCTATGATTTCTTTTAGGCATTTAGGCAGTACATTAGAACAAATTCACTTGGAAACTGGAACAGGATTAAAGCTTTTTTTAAACTGGGAAACTGAACTAAAGCATTTTTTGTTTGGATTTTCTGAGCCTAACGGTTATCACTGAAAGTAAAATAAAAATAACTGGAAAGTAAGCCTTCACCTTTATTTTCATAGTTTTGGGAGTTTTTAAAAAGTATTGTGCATATGTTTGCTGAAGAAAAAAATCCTTAGGTTAGCAATCTAGCTGCACAGAAGGGTTGAGAGGAAGGGATTTTCTTGAACCTTAGTGTCTTACAGACAGAGTGCTTACTGAGGAACAGAGTCCTGCCAAAATGAAACAGATTCATTATGCCAATTTTGTACAGATGTTAATGGCCTCAGAAAACAAGGAACCAAGACCAGAGTAAGAACATGTGCATGTAACCAATTTTGTTTGCTAAAATAGGTATTTGTTCATGTATGTAACAGACATACATGAGAGAAGAGGAAAATAATCCCATTTCTGATGTATGGAAAAGGAATCAGATAGAAATTTATCTGACCACATAAAATCATTCAAAATTTGCTGCAATTCATTTTGAGCTGTCTGCCTGGCCACATCCAAAGTCAATAGCAGCAAACATAAACAGTGGTTCACTTTGAATACTGGTTTAGCCTAAATTAATATGCAAAATTTGCAAATTGTTTTTGCACAATTATAAGACTGGATGAGAAAAATAAAAATAAGTCATAATGAAAAATTGCAAATTACAAAAGCAAATGAGAGATTTACTACTTCAAATCAGAGGAAGTGTTTTGAAGGGAAATTTATATTCATTGATTAATTTTTTTCTGAGAAGTTTTAGTGCTCATATAAAATAAACCAGAAAATCTTGTACAGATCATCTCAAAATTCACTATGACTTTAATAAAGAATTTATGCACTACTAATTTTTTCATTATATTTCCTATTGGAATATTTTTAATTATATTATGGTTAAATATGTTTCTAAGAAAGTTTTTACATTTTTTAGTTTTGATTATTAAATTAGCTTTTTGAAGCCTTCTATGTTGAGCAAGTATTTCTCAACATACTACAGATTTTTATTTTAAAGCATTTGCTTTTCCTAAATGTTACACCTTATGATCTATTCTTTCTCTATTCTATCAGCAATTCAGTGGCCTATGTTTTAGCATTGTAATCACATCCTCCAGATCTTGCAGTTTCTTTTGAAATGTTCTGAAGTTTTTGTGTTCCCAGCTCAAGAACTGCTTAGGACTCTGACCACTATTTGTCATTTATTGTGATGATCCATCTTGGAGTAGCACTCACAGGCAGCTCCTCATGCCATAGAATATAAAAGAAGGCATAGGTCTTGCCCAAAAAATTTAAAGGCCAAGTAGATGGGCAATGACTGAACAGACACAGAAAATATAATGATTTTTCTTTTCTGATGCTCTTAAGAGGTTTCATATCCAGATACTATGCTAGTCGACTATTTTTAAAGTGTCATTTCCTTTGTATTACCATTAATCCATCTGGTTAGAGTTTGTGGATGTTCTTTAAGGAGGGATGTCAAGGAGGAATCTGAAAGGAAAGAGAAGAGATGGGGCACATGTTGCATTAACATCTGTGTGGAAAAAAAATTAACTGAAAGAGAAAGTTGTACAGGGAAAGTGCAAGATTAAATTTGAGATGCAATTGGAAAAATGCCAAACATAAATCTTCAGTGGAATATTAGGGTGGTGCAAGGAGTTGCGATTTTCTCCTTTTCCTGCAGTATGTTTTTGAAAAACTTCTTGGATGGTACATAGAAGAGGCTGGAGAAAGTCAGCCACTCTTGGGATGCAGATATTACTCTGGTAGAAGGAACAAGGAGTCTTGATTTAGCACCTAAATAAAGCAGCTAGTGGCAGCAGAGTGTAAGGAAAATAACGATCTGACCTTTGTGGTGGCCATGACTTTTCAGCCCAGGAAGAACAGAGAAGGGATTGTCACAACTGCTGCTCCTCCTAAGCTGTCGACTCCGTCAAAAGGCTCAAACTGGCTATTAGGATTAAACTGGCAGGAAAATGCATTAATACAATGGTGATGTACTGCTGGTGTTTGCATCTGTTTTTTCTTAGTTTTGAACTTTACACATGCTAAAAATTCTAATAAACCTTTAAAGGCAAATGGCATACTATCACAAACTTCTTTTAAATTATTTTCTCCCTTGCTTTACAACAAAGATTGAAAAAGCCATTCCTGTAATTTTCTCTTTTTATTTTTTCATTATTACCACACAGTAAATAAGATACTTTGTTATGACTCTTTATTATTTGTTGATTTGCAGCATATTCTTCATGCACACAAGTACCCTTTTTCAATATATCAGAACATAAAACCTAACATGACATAAAATCTAACTGATAAATTGCAAAAATGAAATTACTGAAGAGGTAGTACTGTGGGTAGAACCTTTGAGGGGCTTAGACATCTGAAAAATGTTAGATTCTGCACTCCAAAGAATATTTCCAGACTGCTTTGCAAGTTCATATTATTTAAATCAGAAATTCTGTGAAATAGTCCAGCTTACATACTGAAGGCATCTTGTGAAATCAATAGAATTTAGCCTCAGCAGCAGCTGTAAGATTTGGCCTCTGGACAGTGTAAAAGAACAAGAAAAAAATTATTCAGGAAGAGCATATATTTTATGAGTAGAAACAGCAATGCTAATTGAATTCTACAAAGAGACGATCATTGAAATGTGAAGAGCCTTTGAGCAAATTTATGGCCACATTATGCCTTCTTTTTGCATCCCATTGTGCTCATCTGGCTCATAACTTGGCTTCAAGAGCCAGATCCTCAGCTGCTATAAATTGGTGTCATTCCACTGAAGACAGAGAAGCTGCACTGATTTATACCAGCTGTGGACCAGGCATGTTTATTCCTTCTATTTTTTCCCACTATTTGAATGAAGGTGTAGCCAGAAAAGCTACTATGGTCTAAACAGCAGATGAATAAACATAGCTGGAAGCATATCCAGCATGGCTATAACATCTCCATTGTTTCAATAAAAAGAGAAGACCTAAACTACAACTGGAAGTCAGTTAATTGGACATTCAGAGACCTCCCTCATTCAGAGACCTCCCTCCCTTACTAATTACATACAGGTACATGCATTTAAAACTTCATTTTATTTGTAGAAAACCAAATACAAATGTAAATTTGTTCTGAGCACATTTAGTTCTTGTGTGTTTGTTTTTGTGGTTTTGGTTTGGTTTTTTTCTTTTGTTGGGTTTTTTTTCTTAATCAATGAGTCATCATATAGCTTTCTGAATTTCTGTGTTGATTTTTGAAACTCAAGGTCATAGTTTTATAATTAGTCATATTAAAATGTGAATGGCGTGCATTTACTAACACAGCCTAACCTTGGGTAATACGTATTGGCTTCTGAAATCAGAGTTCCCAGTTTTATTACATCCACTCTCCTTTTGTTTTTATCCTGTTTAATATGAATTTAGTGAAAAAGAGTGTCTTAAACTAAAAAATGGAAATGAATATGGCTATTATTTTTCCTTAACAAAAATGCAGTATTATTTTTCCTCAGTAAAGTCTTTATGATGAAGACTCCTGGACTTATGAATGCACTTTACAGCTTGACTATTCAGTGTGACTCACACAAATTTAAGATTTGTGTATTATGCCCAGAGAAAATAAGATAGCATTTCCTTTCTCTGCACTCTGACATATACCTTCAAAGCTGTGGATATACTTAGAACAGCAACTCTATTCTTGGCTTCTCCAGAAATTAATCTGTGAGATCTGTTATGCATCAAACTGCCTCTGCTTGGATAGACCCTCATCATGGTGAAAAGGGGCTCCGAATTTCTGGGTGACACATCCCACTCTTTTTTACTCAAAATTAAGAAAGCTAAAATTGTACATCAGAACATTGAAAAAAGAAGGTTTCTGAAAGGCTTTGATTGAAGGTGTCTTGAAATTTCCTGAAGTGACACTCAGTTCTTTGGAATAGCCAAAAGCTGTATTCAAATACTGAAGTAGCAATTCAGTGACTGGCCTTTTTTTTTTTTTTAACTTTTAATTTTTACTTATTTTAAATGCATCTTTTTCCATTGGAACAAGTTAATTAGCCAAGACAAATTAAGGATAAGGAGCTAATTTGTGGCAGGCTGGTACTGGCCCAAATGAAATGCTCCAAGGACATATCATTGGGAGCAGGGGTTCCTTCTTTAAAAGTATGAGGAAGAAAATAAATATGAAAGAAGTTTTGAAAAATATGAAAATCATCGCTTTGTGAGGTTTATTGCCTTTAGGTAATTAATAATAATAGGTTATAAACTATTAGTTGATTAAAATTGATCAGTTAATGAATAATTCATATTTAGGTGGATGTGATTAGTTAATAAATAACTATTAACTGAATAACGATTAATGGTGATCATTATTATTGATTATAATTATAAATTTCACTTCTTGTGTTTCTACAGTAAAATTATTCATCCCTTTCCCTAAGCATCCATCCCACAGCATCTAAAGTGCAGATCAATCACATTACAGGGAAATGTGCTCCTTGTTCTCTTTAAGAATGCATCTAAGTGACTTTACTGCTGTTGGGTAAATGGATGAAGCCTTTGGTTTGTCAGTAATATCCATTTGGATACAGTGTCTATAGTTCCTGTTGGATTTTTTTTACCAACCCTATGCCAAAAGGATATGATTTGGCTGTTGAGTTAATGTGCTTGTAATAATCTAAAATGCTACTTTATAACAGACAAGTGAAAAGGTCCTTTATGTTATGCATTTAGTTTGCCATTCAAGAAAAAAAAAGGCAATTCAACACAGTATTAAATGGCAGCTTTTAACAGGGTAACAGATGAGACAGTAAAATGAAGCTTGTAGAATTTTTTCAGGAAAATTCTACAGCTGAGTTGTTCATCATAAAACTCAGAGTTGGGGTAATAAGGTGTAACCTCAGAGTTTTGAACTCAGCTGCTGTTATGCAAGGACAATGTGAAATTTGAGAAGGTAAAAGAATCCATTTTAGGAATTTGGATTAGATCCTTTTGAAATAAGCCCCTAAACTAAATGGTTTAGAGTCAATATGGCTGGATCCCAAGAAAATATGTATATGGCAAGAGAGCCTTCAACAGCAAGCGGTGAAGCTAAATTACAAGTACTACATAGTGACATCAAATTTGGACCTGGTTCAATACTGGCTTCACTGAAACTTTGAATTTTTGCTATTTACTACTCCATCAGCCTCCAGAAACCCAGACCACTGAACCTCTCAACTCCTCTGTGACCGTGATCTGTTCAGTACCCCCAGAGGAATAAAGAGGTGCCAGCCTGGATCACAGATCTGAATTCTATCCCTTTCTAAATTCGGTCATTTTGGTATTACCTCCTTAAGGACTTAAATGCCAAAACCAGACATTTTGCTATCTCCATCTACACGTACTTTACTTCTAGGGAGAGACTTTGGCTCACATTTGAGTTCTGCCTAGGGAATCAGAAGCCTAAACATGGCAAAATGATGGTCTGTCATGCAAACCAGGTCCAGGCGTGTTTGCTCAGTGTTCCATGGCCATCGGTGTGTCTGGCACCTCTGGGTGAAGTTTCACCTTATTTCTTGTGTGGAGTCAATGAAGAGCAGAAATGTTCATGTCACTGTATGCAACATGATGGCATCAAGCACTGGAGCTCTGAACTCCGTCCTGTGGGCAAGGGCTCTGCTCTGGATCTCTGTCCCCTCAAGCGAGGTCAAAGGCTGATGGCTGAAACTCACGGGTGTTTCTTCGTGTGCTGCTAAAAACACTGCATCAAGCTGCACACACAGAACTGAGTGTGTAGAGAGAGTGCTCACCCATTGCCATTCTGAAGATGTGCCAGTTCTTTGGTGTATGAAATGGAAAGTGACAGCAGGTTATAAAATTGTGATGGATGATTTAGGTGGCTGTGTTCAGCTGTGAGCAATAAATGCTGAGCTCGGCAGAAACTACTAAAGGCAAAACTGCAAGTGATTTACTAGCAATTTAAAGCACACGAGATTTGTAATGCATGAGGCCCTCAGGCCCAACACTTCTCTTCAGTAATAGGTAACAATATTTTGGTGGAAAATGGCATGTTTAGTTTCAACTTTGTGCTGCAAAATATATGGGTAGCCTAGTTTTCTCCATTTCTAGGGGTGGTAGCTATTTGCATCTTATTCAAACTGCATAAAAGTTTATGTTCAAAAAAAGTTGGAAATATTCCTTGAATGAGTTTTGATATTAAGGAAAATCAATGCTTCAGGATAAGTAAAACAGTCCAGTTTTAAAACTTCTGGTCTGTGGTTTCATCTTATGTTTGATAAACTTGTGTGAGATTAACTCCATAGTGAGCCAATACAGCTATCCTTTGAGGGAAAAAATGAAAATGTCATATATTTCTGCACATGTACCAATACAGTTAAGTAGTTCAAATACTAATTCTCATTTAAGAGAGCAGTGGTGGGTGAAGAGATGCTGGCATGAAGCTGGATACTGAGATATCACATATTTAGTGTGACAGAGAGAAACACCATCCAGCTGGGGGCTTATGCTGAAGTTTTTCTAACATATCAGTTTTTAAGTTCATGAGACAACCTTCAAAATACTGTTCCATTTTGAACAGTGAGCATGTGAAAATGGTGCAGTGAATGTCACCATGGGTTTGAAGGACCAGGAGCTCAGGTAAAATCTGTCTTTATTTTCCAAGTATGTGTGACTGCCATGTTACAAGAGCACAGTCTGAGGCAAAAGGCACTTCCACTCATCAGAGCTAACCAGGTTATGCCACTTTTCCTTGGGTTGTTTTCAACATGGTTCTGTTATGTCAACTCAAGAGTTATGACCTCTTCTTTGTCAAAGGCTTAGATGGTAGGGGAGTTCTGCAAACAACTGCATGGTGACTTAGTGACTACAAATCCTTCCCTAGTTAGCAAGGATTTGGTGTCTGATTTCTCCTATGGTACCAACAGCTGAGCAACATTCTACTGATAACCCAAGATGGAAATGAATGATTTGTCTTGGCTGGCTCTGAGTGCTGCCCCAAATATCCCACCTTCTGTCTGTTCCTGTGTCAGCTCTGCCTACCATCTCCTTGTGTGCACCTTTGCAGAAAGGATTGTGTTAGTTATAGAAGAGATGTTGCAAAAATCCCAAATTCCAAAGCTAGTACAAAGGCCCTGAAATACTTCTTCTGGATTGGTAAATGAACAGGTGAAAACTGTAGCCAGTCATCTGTTTGCTAATGAAGATTAAAGCCCAGTAGTAGGCAGCACAATGGAATTGTGCTTCTATTTTATATTTTTTTTTCCAAATCTCTAGTTAAGAATTTCCTTTATTGAAAACTTGAACCTTTTTAAACTTTATTTATCACAACTAAACCTTAAAAAATTTTCTATCCAGAAATACAAATTACTTGACACTACAAATCCTTAGATTGGCAGCATGAGGCAGGAGGAAAGAAGTTAAAGCTATGAACGAGATATTTATGCTTTTATCCTGAATCTATTGAAACCATGGCAATACATCAATCATTTCTGTTCTGCCAGTGAAACCCTTCCTAACTTGGTCAATAGAAAAGATTAAGATGAAAGGAAAGTTGCAAAGACATTTTCTGTCTTGTGGCAATGTACATGCCCACTTAGAATCAAATATCTGTGCAAGGAGCTATAACTACTGAGAGCAGTTTTCATGTCCTACAATGACTTTTCCCCCATATTATTCAATTGGAATTAAAAAATATCAACATCACAAAAGCTTTCAAGAACTAAAACCTGAAGGTAAATCAGATCAATCAAAACTTTTCACCATAGTTTCTGAATGCATCTTCTTAAAGTTTTGTTTCCATTTTTAAACAGAACTTCCATTTATTTTTCCAGCAAAAGGTTCACCTTTTAAAATCTTTTGTTGGACTTATTTATTTGAAGTTATTTAGGAGTGGCAAAATGTTTAGATAACTAAACAAACAAACAAACAAGACTTAATAATGAGAGAATAAAATTATTTTGGATAGTCTTGAAGGTAGGGACATGAAGGATTTTTGATAGTCAAAACTGCTTTAAAAGAAGCAGATCATAGTAATCAGGTTTTATGGCAATGGGTGACAAAATTTTACAGGACTGCTAGAGACAAGGCTGATGTAGAAAGATGTGGCTCTTCAGAGGTTAGGGATGTCCAGAAGGGCAGATATCACAAATGCTATAGAAGAAAATAACAAGATTTAGACACATTCATGGCATTAGAAGAACAAGATCTGGATATGTTCACAGTTGCTTTCCTTCTTTCACACACAATTATCATCAGTCAAAGTGTTTTTTCCCATGTGTGGGTGCAGAAAACAAGTAGTATTTTCATCCATTTCTTCTATTTCTGATTTCCTCATTTTTAGAAATGTCTAAACAGCCAAATCTTTGAAGACATAAAGCAATTTTCTTTTGATTTCTTTAATGTAATTGCCCCTTTTACTCTCCCCCTCATCTAAATTCTGTGGGGTCTTTTTTTTTCTTTTTTTTTAATGGGAAATGTGTTTACAACATTTTAAATCAAAGGAATTGGATCCTGGGATACTAGAGATCACCATTCTTCTGAATTCGTACTTCAAAGGAAGTTCAGAAACAGGAAAGGATTTGCAATTTATGTTCAATAATTGGAGTGGAGCACCTGCTAAGGCAGAATATTAGATTGTTTCATATAGTGACAAATGATGAGACACTGATGTCAATGACTCTTGTAATGTAAATTGATTTCAGATTACTGTGGAGTCTCTCTTTAGTTGACAGTGATTGTGCAGACAGCTATGAAAAAGAGTTAGTGTGCTCTAAATCCATTGGTTTTTACTCTGTGTTTAGAGGTTTCAGTAGCATGGTTTTAATGAAAGCTGTTGAAGCTGTGACCATATAGATTTTACTTTGAATAAAAACCTTTTCCATATCAGGAAATTTCATTTTTGTTTCTCCCCATGAGCGATATGGCCACAGTAGTTAGTTACTGTCATTTCACACTCCAGAGCCTGCTGAGAGATAGCAGTCACATTTTTCTTTCCTTTTTCTCTGGACTTCTGCCTGAAGTCTTTCTTCCATGGAACACTCTATTACAAGTTGCTCAGAAACAGCAGGGAAGGAGCCAAAAGATGTAGTGCCCAAAGAGGAGGGACCCATGAGTGTGTGCCTGCTTAAAAAGTACCTGGTGTTCAGATGAAATTGTGGCATGTACAGGAACATTTCTACAAGTGCTTAGATCCAGAGAGACTGTGGCAGCTATTTATTATATTATGTCGATCTATTTCAAACTTCCTGCTATAATAATATAAAACAAAAAGAAGATCCAGGTTGTGATTATAAAGAATTCTTTTTTTGAAAGGACAACAACAAAGATATTAACTTTCAAGGAAGAGAATTTTTTTAGATCTGTCTATCTCAAATCCCCTTTTTGTAGGACAGATATCACATTCTGCTTTGAATTTTATTAATGACTAACAGTGCCTGTTTTCAGAAACGTTGTCATATGTGAATAGTATTTGAATAGACTTCTCTTTCAGGGTGGGATGGGAAGATAGAGGAAGATTAATAAGGTTTTTTATAACATTTTTGCCAGTCATTTTAAATGTTTCACATTTTAATAAAGGGCACATTAAATACATACATACTTATAATCTGAAGATTAGAAGTCTCTGAAAGCCAGAACTGTACAAATTAAATATTTCAGAGTAAACTGCATGTAAGCAGATTGTGTCTTTCTCTTTGCATGTGTGCACATCTAAGCCTTATATTTTTAAAGAAGACTTACTGTATTATGTAATTTATTCTTTTGCTGATAATTAATCTTCAATCAAGAAAAAAGAAAATTAATAACTTATAGGTTTGGAAGGACTTTGTGATTGTCAAGGACAGTCCGCTTTTATTATGATAATCTGTATTAAGTAAGCCTGTGCTTAAAATATGAAACTGTATTTCTCACTATTTTCTTGAGTTGTACAAATTAAATAGGGTTAATGAAAAAACATTATGGTCTACTTTAGATTACATATTTAATTATGTATATTTTTATTACCTGAAATTCTTTTAATTAATCTTATCATCATAAAAATTAACTGCTACCAAATATTTATCATTCATCCTTTTTGGAAAAATTGTGCTACTTTTCAATACTCAGATATATGGTATGTGTAACATGGTAAATGATTATTAAAAATTGTTTTTCTCTATTATGCTCCCACTATATGAATTCAAACTATAATGAAAAGTTATGAAAATGCTCATGAATAAAAACTTTTGAGTTAAATTTAAAAATAGGTTTGTTTTTTGGTTTTTTTTCTCACAGTGCTGGAACTAGCCTGTAATTTTTTTGCCAAGTATACTATTCTATTGGATTAACTCTTTTTGGTTTTGTGTATAAAGTTCAGTTATTCTTAATTAGGCAGTGGTAGTGGTAGTGGTGATGAGTGAGACTGAGACCGCTCTTGGAAAAAAATTCAGAAACAAATAAAATTATTTTTCCAGAAGTTAAAAATTATTGAATTTGAAAAGACTGATGAAGTCTTAATTACAGAGAATCTCTACTGGGAAAATGCAAAACTGTGAGATACTTGTTCAACAATAACAAAAAAAAACCCAACAGCAACAAAAAAGTCCAAACCAAACCAAAACTTTGTTCAACCTAAAGAATCTGAATAAGGCAGTAAGAGCAGCTTAAATTTAAGCAAACACATACACCTGTGTACATCTTTAATCTATTTCTGTAATTTATGTCTAACCTTTTGATGAATGAGTTTAATGCCTATAATAAGGACCATTACAAGAAAGGATTAAAATGTGATATGGGTTTTCAGTAATTCTGTGGTATTGTTACAATGTTTATTACACTATCACTGAGATGTGGATGGAAATTATCTTTTCCCCGTAGACAACTTGATACTAGTTCAATTTCGCTCTTAATTATTCCCTTTCTATTAAAACCTATGATTCTTTCCTAATTTATTTTGTGTGAGTGCAGCAGAGAGAGGAGTGGAATGTTTCATAGGTAATCCATGTTCTCCACCAGAGTGCTGAATCAAAATCACAGATATAAAGCAAGAGCTCATCTCCACAGTATTTAGACTTGGCCAATGTGAAAGAGTGCTGTCCTGCCTGTGGTTAATTGTGGCTCTTTGACAGTTTCACCAGACCCCGGGGTTATCCTCACAGCAACATGGAATTGGGAAATATCTGCTGCACGTTTGTTTCAGTAAATTACCTCTGTTTATGTGAGAATATGTCACAGTTCTGATATGTCCTTGGTTACTTGTATGGTTACACTGACAGCTTCTTTGTAAATTTGCTTTCTGATTAAGATTTTTCTGATGAATTACAGGGCAGAATTCCCACCATGGCCCTCCAAGTGCCTGGAACATTTCTTCAATGCAGCTTCTGTATTATGAATCCAAAATGCTCTGTACATTAAAAAAAAAAAAACAACACACAAAAACAAACAAACAAAAAAAACCCCAAAAAACAGACCAAAAAAGGAAAAATAAACCAAAGACACACAAAAAACCAACCAACCAACCAAAAACCCAACAAAAAAATCCTCAAACAAACAAACAAACAGACTAAAACAAAACACAAAACATCAAAGAGACCAAGATCAACTAAGCAAACCTTTCCATAAACTATAATTCTACCTAGCTCATATAGTGGGAGTACAACAGGCATTAGTCATTCATGAAAGTTAGTACCCTGAGACGATTACATTTGAATGCCAGAGGTGGATGGAATATGGCAGAAAACAATTTTTTTATTTGGAATTCAAGTCAAACTCTAAACAAACTATTTCTCAATGGCTCAGGAGATTTTAACACCTTTTGTCTATTCTTGTGACACTTACAAGCAATTCTCCTGGCTTTATATAGCATAGAAGTACTAAAACAAATGTCAAAATGACCTTAAGATGCTGAAAATCAGTACCCTGGACAGAAAATGTTCTGGTATGGCATATTTTATTCCAGGCCTAAGAATTCATATTCCATTTTCATTTTGATACACTATAAAAAAAATTTTATGGAGTATTTTGTGTTATAGATGGTAGCAGATAAACTTCTGTTTATCTGTTAAATTTTTTACAGTAAAGTCCTGTTTACTTTAAAATTGTTTCATCTGGGGAGATATTTTGTGAAAAAAGAAATCAGGAAGGATATACAGAAAATTTCTTGACATGTGGTCTTTCCAAGTACTTGGGTTCAGTCTGTTGGTTTTAGAATACCGAGAAGTCAAGTAAAATCCATGCAGGCTCCTCCATGATTTCAGGCTCTGTGTAATTCAATGTCCACACAGCTTTTCATTGACACAAGATGACAGTGACCATGCAAACATGCAAACTGTCACTGTCACTCAGATGGCATAGTTCAAAGGAAATTTGAACTCACAGGAGATAGCTTAACCTGAGTCCAAGGAGCTTGAAGCAACATAAAGTGTTAAGTAGTCTTTACACATTTCACCTCTTGACAGAACTCAGAACTCATCTCATCTGGAGATGCAATACCCCTCCCTTCCTCCTTGCTAAAAAATTCCATTTGCATGAGGGTAGGAAAGGACAATTTAGACATAGGAACATAAAACATTAAAGAAGTCTGTTCTTAAAACAATTAGCACAGTTCAACCCTTGTGATTTGAATCTGCCAAGGATCAATACTTGGCTAAGAAATGAGTGCACTTTTTAGGGCTGAATATTTTTCAGGAATATTTGATGTAACAATGATGTCATACAGTGTCTTATTTTGGAGAAGCCAACTATGTCTTTCAGCACAAAATAATAAGAGGCATTTCCTTCCAAGTTTTTCAATCCCTTTTGAAAAATCCTTCCTTTGTCAGGGTAGGTAATTTCCCAAATTATAATACATTAGAGTAAGAAATATTGAATAACTTATTTTGAAAATGTAAGAAATACCTCTCTTAATATTTTCCACCCTTCTTTAGCCAAAATTCATCTTAATTCACAAATAATTTTGCATCTTTCTTCCTTTCTATAACTTGACATTCACTGAAAAATAAAATCTCTGTCAAGGCGAAGTACATTGTATAAAAGCTTTATGCACATCTGAGGTAGTAGCACAGTCATGGTCTATATAGTATTTTACTGGGAATTCTGTTCCTTGTCATCTCCTGAGTAACTGGGAGTATCACAATTCTAAATGAGAGAAAATGAACCCTGTTTAGGCTGTGTCTGTTTGCAAATGAGTCTACAGTGTGTATTTCTGTCTTTTACCCACTCCAGTTTCTTCCATTTGGAAAGTTCCCCTCTTTACCAACAGGATTACAAATTTCACTATATTTTTATCATCATCCTTGAATAACTCCAAGCAATTTATATGCATGAACCTTTTAATTGACTTAACATGCCTTTCTTAGGAGGATAAGAATTAGTTATGAAGCATTACTAAATGGGTCAATTCCCACGATGTTATAGTCTCTGGTTAGTCCTCCATTTTATGCATAAAAAAGCAAAGGATTTTCTCACCATATCTTTAGTGTGTAGAAACCTTATGTTTTCTGTGAAATCAGAAGAGCAAGACAGAATTATTATTTAAACTGAGTTATTACCCATACACCCACAAGAAGATGTAGATTGTATCGAAGCAAGCCACAGAGATTACTGGCAGAGCTGGCAAAGGAACCATTGCCCCAACTGTTTTATCAGGCAGCTGGGAAGAGAATGGGAATACATATTTATTTTGTGAGGGCAAATATTCCTATTAAAACTCTCCCAAAGGGAGTATATTTCAATCTACCAATAAAGGGGATAAATTCTAGAGAATTTTATAGTGAATTAAAACTAATTATATAGTATTTAATGGAAAAGCATTTGTATTGGCTGCTTTCCAAATTGCACAACTTTCTTGCTGGTCTTTTGGCTAGGCTCCAGTAAAACATACTGGATATGTTAGAAGTATAAAAACTATATCCTGCATGAAGGATATGGACTCGGTGATCTGAAGGTCTTTGCTGCAGCCACTGTGTCTCCATGACTTCCTTTCAAATTAGCAGGAAATATTCATCCCCTAACACCAGAAATAAAATCCTCTCTTGCAAGGTATGAGTTGATTTTGTTTCTCTCTCTTCACAATTAGGCTAAGACTTGGCTCCCAAAGGACCTACTGTCATATTTCTTTTCCCAGTTCACCACGCTCTCCTTTTGTCTGTGGTCATCACAGTGGCATTTGGTGGGGAAGGCAGGCAGCACTGGACAGGGCTCTTCTTGGTAACATGAGCCAGAAATACGGGAAGCACATCAGTAATTATTGTGAGCAGTGAAAATTATTCAGAGACCCATGGAGGAGTGATTGACTAAACCCCCTTGTTCTTAGCCCACATAAACACCCAGATTCTATTTCTCTGCTGTTCACCCATCGTTTGTTGACTCCAAAGTGATGCACCTTTGCATAGAACAAGTTATGTGGATTGAACTCCTGTATTTATCTCACAGCAATAGGAGCCTTAAATGGTTTTATATTTCATTACACTATTACAGCTGCTGAGCTGGGCAGTGCTAATGATGGGGGTTATTTTGCCAGCCACAAACAGATGGAGCATTACTGTGGTGCTGTGAGGACAGTGGGTGAAATCCTAGACTAGGATGGGAGTTCTGCTGGCAGACCAGATAGTTCTTCTGCAGTTGGTTTCTCACAGTATTAGTCACAAGAGAAGTGTATTAATTGTGTTCAACTGAACAGAAAATACAGACCCAGCCATTTGTATCAGAAAAGATGTTGCATTATTTAACAACACTGCAGAATACTTTAGGTGGTCTATATAAAGGCACTCCAGAAATACAAAATGCTATCCATAGAAGGTGTGAAACTAATCATTTTGAAAACATAAAAAGATACATTTTTATGTAATTTGGGGACCCACATTTTCCCAATGGATTGCAGAAATGGGAAAAAACAGGAAAAAAAATAGGACCCCCCTTCATCACTGTAGGGAGGTTGGACTTGATGGTTTTGGGTGGTCCCTTCCAACACAAAATGCCCTATGATTCTATGAATTAATAAAATATGGGAGACACACCAGTTTTATAGCATGGAAGTCAGAGTGATTTTAATTAGAGGTGAACAGGACAAGTGTTTGTCCTAACGTTGAGATTAATGTTTCCAGTCCTTCACATCATCATCTTCTAGCAAATATTGTCTCTAACCAATAAAACCTCATCAGATTATAGTGTTAGGGCCCAAATTTATCACTATTACAATTCCACTCACAAGAGTAATTATGCTTACAGGTTGTATTTTAAAAGATGTATAATACCTGAGGCATTAAGTAGCACATGAACATCCATGTAAGAACATATACTATTTCTATATCATATTTTTTCATCTAAATTATAGGTTAGTGACATGCAATATCAATATAAGACAGAGCAATGACCAGCACCCATTTTTATTCCACATATATTTCCTTCCCCAATACAATGAATTACCTTGCAAAATGTTTTCTCTGATTTGGATTTTTACTACTTTGCCTTTTTTTCATTTTACCTCTGTCTTTCTGGTACAAAAGCATCCCAAAAGCACTATGTTTACTGCAAGTCAGTAGTGAAAAGAAAAAAAAAGTGAGATGATACCTGGGATGTTTTAACTTAAACTGCAAAGATATTCCTACCAGAAGCAGGAAGACTTCTAGAAAAATAATTACATTTTTGGTGTGTAATGAGCATGGGAGAGATTATTCTCTTTCCCCATGGAGGTTATGATGCAACGCCCCCAGCCTATAAACAGTTATGTAAATGCTTAATTTGAAGCATATGAGTCATCTCAGAGCTTACAGAGTGTTAAGCAGTTTCCTCATTGCAGAAGTGTAGCCTAGACAAGAGTGATAACAAGGGTGCTTTGCTAAGGTTTCACTATCAATTTGTTTAGAGCCCTTTCCAGTGCCTAGCCATTCTGATTTTATTTATTTTTTTCCTAATAAGTTGAAAGTAATATTGCCCTACAGATTGTACTGAATTTAACTTGACACCCTTTATGTAAATGCATTAATAAATATTCTCCTTTCTTCACACTTCTTCAAGTAGCCTGCCAAAAACAAATGACCTCTTTGAGGAACAGATGAAGAAATAGTGAAAGAAAAAATGAGCAATCACAAATGTAACTAGCAGTGCTTGTTATCACAGTGACATTTACTGGCCTCCACCAGAAGGAGGTTCCATTGCAATTTAAATCCAATTTGCACAGAAGAAACAGTGTTCATAGACCTACAGTAAGCAAGGCATGCTACACTTGCAACACCAATGGGGTCTAGAATAAATAAGCTCTGGTACAGAAGCAGTGCAGATGATACAAGACAGTATTTTACTGCTGTATTTCTTTCAGGATTTCAGCTTTTATTTTCTGAATATCGGTTTACTGTGGGGCATACTCAGGCCTACCATTCATTCAGCTGATCCTGGGGGTCTCTGTTGTGGAATTTCATCGACTTGCTGCCCTTGTAGTTGAATTAAACTAAACAGAGGATTAGAGGACAAATTTCTCTGAGCCTTGGTGGCAGGTAAATTGGAACAGCAAGTGACAGCAAGTATCCCAAAGTCCTACAGGACATGTAGTAGAGCTGAAACTACACCTAAATGTCAAGGTCAGTAATTTTTGGGAAAAGATCATCTCAGACAGAACAAACGGGCTTCACAGCATTTTGGTAAATCAAACACCTTAGAGTCATGGCAAGTCAGTAAAGATCACCAAGATTACAAAGCCCTGGTCTTCAATATTGATAGTTGTGAGAGATGTTTCCTACCTGACCAATAGATCTGGAAGTCTGAATTTCCTGTGGGCTACAGCTGTCACTTTGGAAGATGCCTTCCTGTCCAACAAGACCAGTGTGCCAGTGGTCTTGGTGCATCCTGGGTCTTGAGGTGGTCAACATGAAGGCAATCTACAAGCCACAGCTTTGAGAAGCTCAAGCTGGAGTTTCAAGGACTGTGTTTCCAGGCAGAACGAGAAATAAGACTTTCTAAGATCATTGATATGAATGATCTTGGAAAGTCTTATTCCTAGCAGGAAAACCTTGGGATCCCTAGCCCCAAGTAATTTACTTTCCTTAAAAGAATTTTAAAACTCTGGGAAAATCGGTAGTTAAGGTCCAACTGGATTGTCAGACTTCTTCCTGCATCATTTGAATTCATATTCTGCAAGTCCTGGGAGAGATCCCAGAATTTTGTTTAACAGGCCAGCCTTGCTTTTGTGACTATCCTGGTCTAACAGCTCTTAGGTACTGATCTATTCAAATTAAATAAACTAGCAGACAGGAAAAAAAAATCAATAAAATAAAATGGCAAATTTTTTTTATCAGAAATCCTGTCTCCTGGAAATCTCAGCTTTTCATAACACTGTCTAAGCCACAGAAAATTAATTCTGTTGAACCCAGTGTGTCCACTCTATGAATTATTCATTTGTGAGCACTTGATAAATAAAACTGTAAAAAAAATCCTATCAAAGATTATTTTATTCCTGTCTAATTTGCCTTTGTAATTTTAAATATTCTATTGGAGCTTTTCATGTTTTCACTTAGGGAAATGGTGAGCTAGTAGTTCTGCATTTTTTGTCTTTCTTAGTGAAAATCTATGAGTTTTCAGTTCTTTACATAAACAAGAACTCATCTACAATATCTCCTATGGCACCAAGATAAGTTTTTATTCTTAAAAGTGACATTTGAGTAACTAATAACTTTTTAACAGAAATACCTCTACAATGAACATAGAGGGGTTTTTTTCCTTGTAAATCTTCATTTATGAAGAAAATGTCATGTCAACCTTTTTCTTCTGCCTTTTCGACAAATGCTCTTTTCAAACTTAAATTTCATATTCATTCTAATATGTAACATGTGCTAATCATACCAGGAATGATTCATTTTATTCAGAATGGCAAAATGCTGCTCTTAGCTAGTTCTTATTAGTAATGCCATTCCTAAAGTTCCAGCAGAAGAATCTTTCTCAAGGATGAAGCAAAGTGGCTGCTCTCAGACAGTTCTCCTACACTGCAGTGTCTTATTTTGCTGGCTTTGTTATCTTTTATGATCACACCTCAAAGTAATTTCATAATATTTAAGGATCTCTTATGTTAGAGATCTGGCAGGTTCCGACTTCCTCACTTTATGTGTGAAGACAGAGGTGTAAGGTGAATTTGCATGTTACAGGGTTCAGGCTGCCTCTTGCCGGTCCTGGGTGCTGGAGATCAAGGCCTGAAGTTATCTCTGGGCAGGGAGGTGCTGGAGATTACAGGACACCTTTAGGATGGGGAGGAGGGATGGGATGAGACAGGCTGGCTGTGGGAACAGGACAACAGGAGTGTTGAGGGCTTTTGTTTTGAGGAGAAACAGAAATATCCTCCTCTTTCCAGCTTTTTTGGAACCTGGTTTTGGGCTATTTCATTGTCACTGGCTAGGTGCCAGTAGCCCACCTCTGAGTACCTTATTCCCACCATCCAGATTTCCTTGTACATACCCCTGAAAAGGTCAGGTCCTAACCTCCTAAGCAATCCTTTTCCTGCATCTCAGCTACTCCTTCCACACAATACTGACCTAAACATTCAAGATGGAAATAGCTTTTAGAAGAATTCTTTATTGCAGTATAAAGGGGAAAAAATGAGCAGGACATTGAAAAGTTATTGCTGTTCCTATTGAATTAGCTTTTTCCTCACACTCATCAGGACAGGTGTTTGTTTTAGAGACTGGCTGAAATGAAATAGAAATGATACAGGACCAAACATCCTTTGTCATCCTGTTACCTGCCTTTGACACCAAGGAACTGCTGCCTGCCATCTCAGTCTTGGAAAAAAAATCCTCACTTCATCTTTAACTGACAGCCTAGAACAGGAGCAATTTTGCCTCTTTTCACTCTCCCTTTTATTATTCTCCTCTGGTTTTTTTCATGCTTCTTAAATGTACTCATTATTTATCAGTTGAACTTTAGCATCTCACACTACAAAATGTTTTAGGACAAGAATTTATGTAAAGTATAATTTAGCATACTTGCTATCCAAAATTGAGTGCATTTAAAAAAAAAATCCTTAACAGTTCTCTCTAAACTTGTGGTTTTGCTATCTTTGATTATACTGAGACACAGAGAAAATAAATGATAACAAGTTGGATGCAAAGCACTCAATTGGATAAAATCACTTAGCTTCTTCTTATACCAATAAATTTACATTTTTTAAATTCTCATATAAATGCATGCTTTCTTTAAAAAGCACATTGCTGAACTTCCATCAGAAAGCCTATTTTTTTCTTTTTCTTTTTGTATTCCAGTGCTAATGAAGCTTATTTCTGGTGCTATTTTATATGCACATCCTGTTAGAACAAACAGACTAACTGCTTACAAAGGACAGATATATGACCTTGCTTTCTATTATTTGCATTGCTGTAGTTAAATTCTGTCAAAATTTTCATCATAAAACTTGGATTGCTTTCAGGGACTGTGACACTCATACCTAGACATTTGCCTCTCATGCTATTGAATGGTACAGGTACAGGATGCTGGGGTAGTAGATCTTTGCTCAAATTCAGTATGGATAACTGTTTTCTTTCCCACTTCTTGTGTTTGTAGATCAATGATCCTAAATTGCCATTACAGTGTTTTAATGTGGGGTTTTTTGCCTCACTATTCTCACCTCAGATGATCCATATGACTTGCTTAAAGTATGGATTTAAACTCCATTGAGAGTGCACACTATACATATACAGGCAACTTGCTGGATATGCGACCTGCAATACTTAAAGCCATCCATTTTGGACTGTTTTATAAATAATACTAATTTTCATGTCTCCATTTATGACACATTTTTAAAGGGATGGATGTCATTTAGATGTCAAAAGACTGCAAGCAAACACTGTACTAAGCACTTTCTAAAAATCCATCAATGTTTTACTATCCAGTAGTTTGTAACAACACTTGCAAATAATTGCATTGATAAAAATCAAAGCCTGTAGCTGCAATGGTATTCTCTATAGTTGGTGATGGGCTATGTAGTGCAAGGGTTAACACACCCTCTTCTTCTTCCCCAGACTTAGACTAAATTTCTAGCTCCGAGCCACAAGTGCAAATGGGTTTTGCAGAGTTACTCTGGTCCCCTGTGGAGAGGTGTCCCCATTAAAAAGCCATCATGCAGCTTGGGGTGACTGGCAGTCTCCACGCTGTGGGGACAGGGGACTGGGTGAGTGGTGGCACACACATTTCTGCAGAGACCTGTGCTGGTACAGACACCAGCCTGCCACCTCTCTCCTTGGACGTTTTGTATCATAAATATTGCATCATGAATATTTGTCTCTGTTCCTGTAACCAGCAGCTGTCGTACCTCATATTTCTATTGTCACTCAAACCCTGCTTTCAGTCCTTGCTTTGAGACCTCCAGAAACTGTTAAAAGCACAAACAGCATTGTAGACAGAGTTCTGTATTCCCAGAGCTTGAATGGATCAAGGTGAATTTTCCCTCATTTTCCTCTACTTTTTAGAAATGCCATAACTCCAAAGCCTCTCAGAACACATAAAAATATAAAAATAAAAACAAAACAAAAACAAACAAAAAAAACCAAAAAAAAAAAAAAAAAAAAAAAAAAAAAAAAAAAAAAAAAAAAAAAAAAAAAAAAAAACACACCAGAAAACACAACAAGGAGAAATTGCAGCATTGGTGGGCATGCAGCATGAGGAGGGTGGGTTGTGTAGATTGTTCAGGAAATTCACAATTGTATAAATAAAGAGGATTAATATCCTGCTTGCTGACTCAAGCTTCAGACACTGGAGCCCTAAACCTTTCAGAAGTTTTTCTGGCAGGACCCTGTGCTGTGCAACCATGGAAATTACAACTAAAGGAGAATGAAAATGGGGTAGAGAAACGGGGCCCACAAGGCTGCTGCAAGAGGATAAATCATTTCAGCCTTGCTGCTGTTCAGACTTTCCAATATTGAAGAGCATCTCCTCTTGACAAAAATATTCAACAAACCAGAATAATTTAATGACTAATTGTTTTTGTGAAGGAAGTTGTTTTGGGAGAATCACATTTTATGATGCCCAGGGCTGCACCTACTTCAAACACAGGTGGGGACACGAGGCTCTGCTTCCTCCTACAGTGCCTCCAGTCTGGCCAGGTCATTTTCTGTTAAAGAGCAACAGCCAACATGAAGAAAGCCCTTCATCAGGTGTTATTTAGGAGTACAAGAAACTCTCCCCCTCTGTCCTGAGAGATACAGGAATAGCTGCTCTTTACAGAGGGCAGTGAAGTTCACTGGTCTTCCCTCACATCAAAATCAGAGTGAGATGAGGGGCTGGGAGCAGTGGCAGGCTCTGCCATAGAAGAGAATACAGAGTGAGGACCTGGAGGGTAGAGCTGTATGGCCCAGGAATGTGTGCCACAAATCCTTCCTTTGGCCAGACACATATTTGTCAGTATGGGAATTCTTCTTGTAACTCAGATCCTCTGCTCCACAGGTCAGAAAGCAGGGTACAGCATCAAGAATTCACGCTTGCTCCCATTTATAAACTTCTTTCCTTTAAAGTCAGGTAGCACATATGCAGCGCTAGCTGGATTTTTTTATTCCATTTGTGGTATTTGTGCACCTGCCTTCACCAAGCATTGTCTATCTATCTGCAATTTATTGAGGTATAATCAAAAATTGCCTGGGTGTCTTTCATGTGGAAAGGAAGCCAATCAATAGCAGTGGATTATTCGAGCACATGTGTGGTCTAAGAGTATATCACATTTGTCACTGAGAAGGAAATGAGTTTCTCCATCTGCATCTTTGTGAACCACAGGGTTTTGTTCTAATGGATTTTGTTTCAGTGTTTTCTTAGAAAAGAACTTATTAACTAAAGGTTAATTTCTTAACACATGTAAGAGAAATAGAAAGACTACATAATGCAATGACTAGTGTGTAAAAGAAGAAAGCCTTAGGAACAAAGGAAGGAACTAAAGAAACTTAAGTTTCCTTAGGAACTAAGAAAAGCCTTAGTGCTCTTCGGAACAGCATGCATTTCCATTTTTATGCAATAGAAACACTTGATGTGCTAGGATTTTAAAATTATATGAACAGACATTAGTCCATATGATATTCAATTAAATGGCAAATTGTTTCTAAGGTTATGCTAAGAATTAGTATTTTCTCTGTCCATTGCATTACACCTTCTTGATTTAAAGCAGAAGCACATTTAAACTATATATATATATGCATATTTCACTCTTTTTCATTCTTTTCTTCAAGTAGAAAAACCCAGTATGAATAAACATAAAATCCCTTTCTACCATCAGAGGCTTCACTGCAGTAAACTGAAAGTTGGTGGTGATTTTATTTATCTGTTTTATTAGTAATCAGTAGGTTCATTTCATCAGGGCTCCTATTTTCAGCGGTTCTTAATGGCTTTCCTGGTGAAAATTTGAAGAGACTGGTGGCATCACATATTTTAGAACCAAATTGAAGCATTTTGATTTACATAATAAATGTGGTTTGTTTCAATTATATTTATCCTGCTGTGCCACATTGCTTCATGGGAGCAGTAGTTTTCCCCATTCAAATGTTTGCCAAACTAGTCAAGGTCTTTTCCAAATGACAATTTCTGTCATATGATCTGATCTGACAGAACAGATTAATTCATTAAAATCTTAGAACTGGTGATGTTCACAGTGTGTGCTGAAGAGAATGATCACCAGAGGAAGACAGAGTGTTTAATTACTTATTTGTAAGCTGGAGTCCCAGTTTCCTTAATAATAACCCGGGTGTAGGTGACACTGTACCCATTACTTTCAAAGGCTCTAATTTTGTTGGGTTTTTTTATATCTTCAATAGCCCATATCTACAGCACTTTTTCAGAATACCTCCTTACCCAAATAATTCTGTGCAGCCTACTCAGTCCTACTCAATGGTAGACTTGCTTATGAAGAAAGAGCAAAGAGAGGAAAAGAATAGTCAGGCTGACCAATGGAAAATAAACCCACAGTTTATTATTTAGTATATATGCATGACTCCAAAGTTGAGAATTCGATGTATGCACTCAAATTACCTAATGATTATACAAACACTGCAGTCCCTCTCTCCAAAGCAGTTAAAGAGCAGCTATTATACGACATTCCAGTAAAACATATTTTCTAATGCTGTTCGTTAAATTCTGTGTCCAAAGACATCAACAGGATGCAGAACTCCTAAGAGTTGAAAGACCCACAAGAAGTTGAATTTGTATTTAGCCTGAATTGATAAGGCTGTTCCTTAAGATTGTTGACATTTACATTTAAGAGTGATCTGACATTAAGTTGCCTGCAAATTTTGGGAAAATAAGTATGTCATTTATCACTATCTAGAATCCAAAACATCATCTGCTATTCTTTGTACAGAACATATTGTGCAGTGCACCTGAGAGGGAGGCTGGGAGAAGGTACTGCTTGTGATGATTTATGAGCAGAGTTTTTTGACATGGACTAGCACCCACCAGAGGCCTAAGCAAACCCGCTAAAGTTTGTTCAGAAAGAAGAGGAAAACAGGATTTATAAAAAAAACCTCCACAGCAAGACATTTGAACGCTCTTATCTGCTGGAACAACACTGCTCAGGTTAAAAAAAAAAAAAAAAAAAAAAAGGCAATTGTATCTACAGTTTTCACAAGCAAAATAAAGCAGAAAGGGAGCTGTGCTGTTGTGTGTTATTCCAGCAGTTCCTCAGCAAAACAAGTCTGGCAGCAGCTGTGCTCTGAACACCACTGAAGTCCCTCTTTGAGCCTGCTGCTGCTTTACCTCTGGATTCTGTTTGGATGGAGAAATATGTACTGAGAGCTGTAATGGCTTGAAACTGTCCTTCCTAACTAGTAGAGAACTTATTGTAGCTTTGTAGTTTCTTGAGGCCCAGAACTGCAGGAGCTTATAGATCCTGTTGCATTTCTTACCACAAATATTCTTTACCAGAGGGACATAAATAAAAACAAACAAAAATGTCAAGGTATTTTTTTTTAATCTCCAAAATATGAAGGCCTTAAGCAAGAAACCTCTTGAGTATCTTTTGTAGGAGTTCTCCAAAATATGACTCAGAGCAGGACTTCACAAAGCTGAAGATAAAAGGCCTTTCTGGAGGTCAGTGACCGCTGAGGGGCAGTGGCAACCCCAGGTGTGGGACCTGGGGACTCTCTTCAGGCACAGGAAGAGACGTGACAGTCCCTGATGGGAGCCCTTTTGGACTCCTCTGTGCAATGGGAACTTTGGACGCTCAGCGCAAAGGTCAGGTTTTTTACCATGTACCATCATTAAAATGAAAATACCACAACATCCTAATGAAAGGCAGTGTGGTTTAAAGAGAATCCAGAAACAAAACACTGAACAATATTAAGCTGTGCATGGTATGAACAGATTTAAAGCTCCCAAGACACAAGTCTGTAAGTGGTAACAAACATGTGAAGTTTGACATTTAGAGCTACCTCTTCCTTTTTTCTTTTTTTTCAATTAGAGATATTTTGTTACCTAGGATATTTTCTTGTGACTTATGTCTAAAAACAGCTAAGCTTTTAAAAAACAAATTATCTTTAGATCTCACAGAGAGGACACAGTAAAAACGTGTTTATAAATGCATTTTCTGAAAAAAAAAAACCAAAAACTTCTAGAGTAAAAGTCAAGCTTGTAAAATAATTGCAGTGGCATTCCTTTTCTTTAGCAATACTTACTTTATGCTTGTGGTAGTTGTCTTCCACTCCAGTCTCTACTTCTGAAGAGGAAGGAGTGAAAAATACTTGCTGCACAGCTAATTTATCAGCCTGACATTACCATCTATCATGAGGAGAGGCCCGCTGTTAGGAAAATCAAGATTATTGGTTCAGGGGTTTTGTTACCTCTTGTGAAATGAGGGCAAGTGTGACAATCTACACACCTGAGATGTTCTGGACATGTTGAGCCCCAAGTCACATACATCACTTCATTTTCTGCAGTCTGCTCTGGTGGTTGCTGTCTTCATTGACTCTCTCTGACAGTCCCGCTGCTAAAGCGCCCATTCAAAGCAGAAAGGATTTGGGTTTCTTTTCCTTCACAAGCTATGAAGAAACCCACTACAAAATTTTTATACTCATAGGTTAATCTTAGATCTCACCATATATGTTTGAGTTTCAGCACCTTACAAAGTGTTGCAGACTCCAGTATCTCAGGGCTGATCAGCAGGAACCTGCAGACATCTCCTTCAAGGGTCCTGCTGCTGAGTTGTAATTCAGCAGATGGAAACCCTGGAAGGCAAAGGGCTTTTCATGTGGTAATGGATAACTGTGAACAGGTGAATGACTTCAGCTCTATGGTGAACCAGGACTATCTGCTTAAGACAAAAAAAAAACAACAAAGAAAAATCTAATGAACAGAAATTAGGGTTTTGGTTTTTTCTTTCCAATTAAAAAAAAAAAAACCAAAAAACCCAAACAGAAATTGAAAGAAGGTATTTGTTTAACCTCTCTCCTAAACAGTGATATTTACAAATTCTGTCAAATACTACAATCTCCAGTCTTGCTGAGAACCTTCTGCTGATGTTTTTTTATTGTGGAGGAACGTAGTGTGTAGTCTATGCTTACACCATTGTGGCCTGAAGGACATATTCAAAATGTGATTTAGATTCCAATGCAATCAAAATTCAACTCTGCAGCACAGCAAAATGTGGACAGGCCTATTAATGAAGAAATATAGCTGTGTAATCACATTCAGCACTTCATATGATGCTTGCATGATAACACTTAGTGAATGATTATGTCCAGCCTTCTCAAACTTACATATACTGAATTCAAAATAGATGGCATTTGCACATTGTATCTTCACAACTGTATGGAGGCAAGACCTGATGACTTGCCAAAAACATGAAAAAACTACTACTCAGTGATGAGATTAGAATTTTGTAATTCCCAGGTTACAGCTGTGTTTCAGAAAATAATATTTGGTTTTGCTTTGTTTGTTTTGGTTGTTTGGTTGTTTGTTTATTTTTTCCTCACTCACTATGTGAAACATGCAGCAGGACATTTCCATTATGTTAAGGGAGTACAAGGTATCAAGATGCAAGAATGTGTATGGAAACTGGAGGGCAGAGAGCAGAAGGTGGTGCTTTGGGCATGCAAGGAAGGAATCCAGAGGAATCTCTGCTGTTCACCCTCTTCTAAGAGGATCCTTACAGATCAAGGGTAGATGATCATATTATCAAGTCACACAGCTGAAAACTATATGGTACCTTATATTTTTCTTTGGGTTTTTTTTTTTCTTAATCCCATTTTCATGAAGGCTTTCAAATAGTGTTGAATTGTTTTAGGATACAAGACTTCTCTAAAAATGAGAGCAGCTTCTACTTACCTACCCGCTGGCCTTGTCAGATGACATTGGCAAAACAAGTGGGTCATTGACTTGTTTCTGTCAGTGCTGATCTGTCACACCTAGGAAGTTACCAGCTTTCACAGCCCTCTACTTGGAAGACTGATATTTTGGCAATATTTTTTTCTCAAATGTGAATGGAAAGAATAGTATTCAATTCTTATGTGTGAGATTTTGATTGCATCTGTCTTGACCTTTTATAATTTCATTTTGAGATGCTAACAATACAAATAAATGGCATACTTGTAAGCATGAAGGTATTGCCTAGATATTTTCTGTACATAAGTTGTATAAATTGCTTACATTGTACAGTGAAAGAAAGTCACACATTTCAGTGCACTAAATATTTTCAGTCTTTTGGCTCTCAATATTACTAGATGTTGAACATGGTCTCAAACACTTCCATAATATGTCCTTGAGAGATCTTCTAAAAAGAGGTTGCAGAGCATTTTTTATTATTACAGTTGCTGCCAACAAAAAAAGGTTGCCCTTTGCTGAAGGGTCTGTCAAATCAAAGGTGAGGAAGGTGCTCTTGTGCTCTACGGTAACTTGTACGAGTACACTGTGAGTGGAATCTCAACTGACCACACAAGATGGCATTTCAGCAATCACAAAGCATTCACTATTTTCTAATTACAGCCAGCACGTTCTTAGCAGACTGATGTTTTTAATGAGAAGTTATTCACTAGGAATTTCCTTTTTTTTTTTTTTAAATAATGTTTGGAAGTTAGACAGTGCCCTCTTCTGGGCATAGGCTCCCCTAGCAGTAGTTTGCAAAGCGCCCCAAATGTTGACAATTAGTGAAAATGAACACAAAATCTGTATTGTTCTCCTCGAGATATTTGCTGGTTTCAAGGAAGAACACTTTGTTGTGGTGTCTTATTGCATTCTGCTCTTGGAAGAGTATTCTGCATTCACAGTACTTGGAAGCGTACTGTGCAACAAAAACGGGTCTGAGTTTGGATGGCAAAGAGCCTTTTACTAATTAAATTTGAACCCAGTTGGCTTGAGCTGAGTGTGACTTCATCACAGGGAGCAGCAGGAGCACGTAGTGCTACACATTCCAGTTTTTACAAAAACAAACTTAATACTGTAAAAGCATATTCATCAGAAAAAAATGTCGTGAAGAAAAATGCAGATGAATTTGCTTCTTATGTGTTCTCTTGGATGTCTTTGTTGCATTATTTCACAGTTTAAAAAGTTATAATTATACTGAGAAGTCAAAAGTGTTGTTTTTCTCTTTGCGCTGTCTTTAAGTTGTTTTGATTTTTCTGTTTGTTGTTTCGAGGGGATGGCAATAAAAATAGCAACACTGTAAGTTTCACTTAATAATTCCATTCTGATGCCTTTGGATTTTTCCAGGGTCTATTAAAAAATACAAAGCAAAAAAAAAAAAAAAAAAAAAAAAAAAAAAAAAAAAAAAAAACACAACAAACAAACCCAAAACAAAACAAAGCAGTTTACCCAGGATGTAATTTGAATTTACATCCTACAGCAAAGAGGACAGAAAGAGATTAATTTCCCTAGTAATTTAATTGAAAATATTTAGTAAATTTAAAACATTAAATTAAAATTCTTCAAAAACAGACTGTAAAACTGTAGTAATCCAGCATTTACAGAAAAATTTAGGCTGATGGCATAGAAAGCATTATATATCCTTTCATGAAACTTGTATGATTTTCAGATCTCTCCTCCAGTTTTTCTCAGTACAGAAAACACATAGAGAGAAACATTTAGAAACATTTGCCTAAGGTTAACTCTGAGGGATTTCTATTAATTGACAGGTTGTTTATACCTTAGCTTAAAGATGAAGCAAAGCAGCTCTTGTATTTATTATATTTCACGTTTTCTGCAAATCTGCAGACTTTTAAAAGCAGATTGTCCATGCAGAGCAGCTGCCTGGTGCCACATTAGAGATTGTCATTCTGCTCACTTCAAAGCTGAACTTCCAGGGACAAAGGCAGCCCCTCCTACAGCACTCACTCTCTCACTCTCATGATGGCAGCTCTGGAGTAGAGATCAAGATGTGCTCCCAAAACACTCTGCCCATTCCTACCATAGCCCTGCAGGCAGGTTTTATTTACATATGCCTGCAGCTGGAAGCCTCTTTGCTTCATCAAGGGAGCTCTGTGCCCTCTGCACAGAGCTGTGAGCCTTGCAGTAACAGAGCCCCTTATTAATGGTCACGGTTGGTCATTAGCTGGTCACTGAATCTTCATTGATGGCCAGCTAATGTACATCCCACTGGCTTATTGTGAAGATTGGTCAAGATGGACAGTACAGGTAATTTATAGCTGAAGCCCCAGCATGCTAATGGCCTTCCCTGAGTACTGCAATCAACACAGTACTACTGAGTGGCATTACATCCTTCCTAATTTATTTCTCACTTGCAATTATTTCATGTTAAATGGAGACTTCAGATTTTATACTTAAAGATATTTTTGCATGTTTTATTTAGGGGAAAAACTTCTTTCTGAATTTAATAAAGAAAACAACCTTAATCTTAAAACTCTCTGGTTTTGATAAGTTTTGCCCTTATCAGAATATGTCTATTTATAAAAAACAAATTTATGCTCATAACATTCAACTATAAAAGGCTCAGAAGCCCAGCCAGAGCAAAAATCATCTCTCAGGGGAACCTGTTAGCTGCAGGAGCCTGGAGAGCGTTGATGGTTCAGCACCTGTGGTGTCTAAACTCTGTGAATCATGGATAAATTGGCCAGAAGTTACAGTCTCTCTAGCTGTGATCTTGCCAGCTCTTAAAAGCTATAAAGTTTCAAGCAAGCCTTGTCTTGGTAGGAAAGCCCTGGAAAAAGCCCAAGAAGTGGCAGTGATGCATTAGGTAGCCCTCTAAGTCTGGTGGATAATGCCATAGGGGATGTCCAATTATCACAGAAGCCTGCTTTGGCTTTACATGTGCAGGTACCTTCTTCCCTTTCAAGACTGCACAGATTCCACTGTGGCCAAGACATTCATAATCCTTTAAGGTTTTATATTTTCATTTTCACAAGTTCAAGCATCATAATTATGATGCAAAACCAAAACAAAAACAAACCCCAAAACCAAAACCAAACAACCCCACCCACCCCCCACCCTCCACTTGGTATATATCTGCAATGCAACTGCAATAAGAAACCAGGTTTGCATGGCAAGGAACCAAGAAATTGATCATGTTCTACTACAGGTTTTCATGCACTTGGCCCACATTAAGTGATGTCCCCACGCCCATCTCATTCCCTTCAAATGGCTTCAAGATTGAAAAAATCTTTCCCCCAGTGATTCCAAATTGCACTTCTTGAGCCATGAAGAGATTGAGAAATTGAGTTTCCTGGGAGGTGTCCTGACCATTGCTCCCTGGGGTGTGAAAACAGGAGCTATGCTTGTCTTTAAAAAGAGAGGTTTTGCCCTCTCACTGAAGGTACTCATATTTGTCAACTTTGCTTTAGAATATGTGAGATTATTAAAACTTCTCATTATTCAGAAATTCTATTTCATACTTTTTGATTATGAAAGAGACCCTTCTCTCCATCCTAGTTTCAAGTACTGGAATGCTCCTGTCTCCTTAGCAGGCATTGCTTGCAAAAGGTATGGTAGCAACCAAACCTTCCCGAAATGACTAAAAGAAAATGCGATCCTAAAGTTCCAAAACAGATTGTGAAATTAGCAGAGATGGTATTTGCCTTTATGTTGCATATTTGGAGCAAAAACGTTTGATTCTGTACCTCTTATGGCATGGATGTGAGACTTCAAGCCAGTCATTTATAAGACATTTATAAGACATTGATTGTCTTAGAAATGTTTATTTATTAGTAATTTATAATACACTTATTTCATAATTATTTGTCTTCTTTTTACACAGAATCCTGCATTTGTTTTCATGCCAAAAAGTAAATATGAAATTCAAATATTAATGTTGTGTGTTTGGGAAGGACCAGGTCCTGACCCAAAACATTGTATTTTTGAGGAAGTTAATTGAACGCAGATGGGCTTATGGCATCTTGGTACAGATTAAGTAGTACTAAAAATGCTTTTTTATTTTCTGTCCAGGAGCTGTGGTCAGTCAGCTTTAAAGTCCAAAAATTAAAAACCGAAAGTGTCAATAAAATATGAACTTGGTCTCAGCAGTAATATAAACTCCAAGGAAACATTCTCTTCAGGGGGGAAAAGACCACTTCTTAAATCCCAACACTTCCTTAAGTTACTGTGTAATTATCCCCTAAAGGAATGCACGTGGCAGTTTTGGAGAGTTGGTGCATGTTGAGACAAATCTCTTTACAGCAGCGAATGGGAGATCTTCAGCTGTGTCTGTCCTCTTGCTTTATCCAGTCTTGCCAACACACAAAAATTGTGCAAGTTGCCATTTTGATCTCTGCATGTGCTCGAGATAAAGCCCAAAGCAAAGTGGTACAAACACAATGTAAGATTCCGCATGAAAATAAACAAAGTGAAGGCATATTAGGTTTTTAAATCCTCATTGCAATGATTAAATAAGTAATGCTATGCATATATATGAAATTTCTGCTCCCTCCTGCATGCTCTGCTAATGGTTCTTCCCATTCTAATGGCTTATAATGTTCTGAATTTGTTCACATGAGATTTTTTCAAGTGCCAATACTTCAAACTTTCCTGCTGAAGTATAGCAATGAGCACACATCTTTCTACCAGCTATCTCTTGGGAATGGAACTCTGGAGGAATATACCAGCCTCTTTGCAGAAACCGCTGCAAGGCTGAGCTAACACAGATGTAATTGCATTGTCTATGTTACCCAACTTTTATCTTTTTCACAGAAAAAAAGGTATTTTGTTAAGTTAGCTCCTTTTGAAAAGGCATAATCTCTTGATAGCCTTACCAAACAGAAAATGTATTGAAAAAAATTACTGCTTTTACACATAATTTAATTTCATTTTTATTGTATTTATTTTCAGAAAATGTATTGTGTCAAGACAAGCAGATACTCTTGGAAACTTTCAAGAGCAGCTGGAAATTGGGGGACTCTGAATATTTTGGTTTTTAAAAAGCAACTGATTTTAAATTTTGAAATAAACATATTTTCTTACATTCTTTGCAACAGGTGGTTCTGCTAATCTAACCTGCAGAGCTTTCTTTGGATACAGTGGAGACGTCAGTCCTTTAATCTACTGGATGAAAGGGGAGAAGTTTATTGAAGATTTGGATGATAATCGAGTCTGGGAAAGTGACATTAGGTAAAAGAAAAAGGCTTTTTCTTTTTTCTCTATATTTTTTTGATAGTTAATGTTATACTTTTTATCACAGACTAACCAAGGTGTATATTGGGTCTGATCTTTTTTTTTGCAACATCATCCATTTACTTTTTGACTCCACCAGTAGAAAACAGAAAAATGCCCTCCTCAGCCAAATCTGATGTTAGAGACTTGAAAAAGCAGAATAGCTACCCAAAAATAGCTGTAGTGTTGACCAGCAGGAATTCACCTAGTGACTTTTTCAAAATGTGGCAATCTACAAAAATAATCACGAGGACACTTAGTAAAATGAAATAAAGAAAAATAAATATCTTCAGAAAATCAGCTCCAAAAAGTATTTTCAAACATGAAACCTTAAATAAATGGTGAAGTTTTACTTCCCTTTTGGAATGTTTTGATTTCTTCATGAAAAAAAAACTGAGTTTCCTGGGATGTTATCTGGCTTGTGAGAGCCAAGCATCCTGTTACGTGGGCTGCTTATATCTGCTGAAATACTTGTTTTGGAGAGGATCTGGCAATTCATGCCATATACTTCTACTGCTCCTAAAAGTGCTGCTTCATTTAGAAATTAGGGACAAATGTGGATTCATATTGAGAATTACATGCTTGACATAGCATACTAAATCCTATCCAATATGAAATATCTGCTTGGATCTGAAGAGATTCCTTTTTCATTTATAACTCTCTCTGTGTGAATACCACTGTTTCTATGTATCACAGAAATTAAAACTCAGAAATTCAGGCACATCTTAATGTGCATGTAATGGTTTAACCTCAGCCAGCAAAAAAGTTCCACACAGCCACTCACTCACTCCCCTATTATCCCCCTCAGGTGGGGAGAAGTATCAGAATAAAACTTCTGGGTTGAGATAAGAACAGTTTAATAATTGAGACAAAATAAGGGATTATAATAATAGCAATAATACTGATTATAATAGTAAACATATATTATTAATAGTAATTGTAATGAAAATGAGACATAGAGAAATAAAACCCAAGAAAAAGAAATTATGCACAATACAATCACAATTAGTAAAATCAAGTAGACAGCAGAGACTTTCAAGGTTGTCATCCCCAGATACAGGCAAAAAGGAAGTCTGTTTCACCCCAGTGTACTTCAAGTTTATTCTACAAAAGTCAAGATCAATACACTAAATGGCACATGACAATAGGACCAGCTATATTTTGGGTTTAAAACTTTCCCAAGTCCTTCAGCCAGTGACTTAGCTATTTGATGACTGACAAAAGAGTGACAAGAAACTTGTTACAACTTTCTTGTTTTGTGGAGGGAGGAGCAGAAAAGCTCATTTCCACTTCATTTGTCAGGCCTGGAATCATTTGTCATTGCTTTCCTGAGTTTCTAAAACCACTGATGGTCTTGTTAAGAGGGAAAGAAAGTAATGGGAAGACAGGTGGAGTCTTACACAGGAAGCCTTTTATTTATAATCTCTATTAGCTAGCAGCACCTGGTGTACCAGTTCTTCATACTACTTGATAAAACATTATCAAATTTTATAATGCATTCCAGAAATCATCTCCCTTACCATGGCATGAACACATTGTTCCTGAGTGGCATGTTGAAGACCCTCAGAAAAAGGACAAATACTGTGTTTGGCCCAGACTCCTGGTGTGAGTCTAAAATCCCAGAATAATTGTTTTCAGTTTTCTCCTACCATTCCAAGACTTCATGGATCAGAGTCTCCATCAAAGTGTGCAATCATATATTATCCATGAGCATGTCATTCTTCTTTAAAAAGAGAAAGAACTGCAGCTCTCATTAACATTTACAAAGCCAAACCTCCTCATTAGAAGTGAGGAAGAAAAGGCCATGATATAATTAAATTAAGATTGCATCAAACCATAAGCAAATTTGAAGCCAGAGAGTTGTGAGTTGTAAGTAGCACTGTTATGTCAGGATTATCTAAAGCTTCACTGTGGTACAAGCAGAACAGCAGCAATTGTTGTTTTTTCTCAGGGTTCTCAAGGAACATCTTGGGGAACAGGAGGTTTCCATCTCACTGATTCTTGACTCAGTCGAAGAGGCAGACCTAGGAAATTATTCCTGCTACGTTGAGAATGGGAATGGACGCCGGCATGCCAGTATTCTTCTACACAAAAGGGGTAAATATGCAGCTTTTCTCCATGGAAGGGTAAAGTGTAGGGGTGGTCAGTTTGTACGGATTCCCTCTGATGCAAGCATGAATTTTAGCTTCCTAAGAATTAATAGTCAATGGTTATTTTTATCCAGGAATTTGTATGACTTGCAAAATGAAAGAGAAAGGATGTTGTTAATAATGGCTGTCACTGGAAAAAAATACAGTAACACCTTTTAACTAGATCTCTATAAAAAATGCTTTTAATAATTCATTAACTTTAAAATTAATGAAGGCTCAATAGAGAAAGAATAGTAGGAAACCACAGGTGATACAACTGTAATAATTTTCTATAAGAAAAAGAAATCAAATTTTAAGAAAACCAAAACCAAAAGCCTTCCACTTCTCTCAGAAATGCCACCTAAACCCCATGCCAGGGGGGTTCCTGCATAGCCGGACCTGGACATTTTCCTTCCAACACTTTTGTTTAACATCAACACTTGTGAAGTGAAACATCATGACAGAGGGTTCTAAGAACCTTCCTGTTTCTCCTCACCAGCCACATCCCATGACCCCAGCCTGCCTAGTGGCCACAGCCATCTCCCACCGAGGTGATTACAGGGAGATGCAGAATCTCCTGCAAGTCAAAGCTCCCAGACCCACTTTGTCCACTTTTCCTCCCAGAGGGAGCTCCACATCCCTGGGATTGACACTTCCCACCCTCATGTTGACTTTAGGAAGCAAAGAATAAGCAGGAGCAGTGTCTGCATTTTGCTGACATTCCTGTGCTTTTTTTTTAGATTGTTTGTAAAAGTGAGCAAACCAGGATCTTAGTGTAGTGCTGAAGTACTTGTGGCATCTCAATTGATATCAAAGCAGTGATATCCTCCCTAAATTTAGTTTTGTAGCATGCAAAGTCTGTCTAAGCTTAGAAGGAAACCATAAATCAAGACAGTGTGACCAATTTATTTAAACATATTGTTGGATACCTCAATTACTGGAATAGAACTTCATTTGTAGCCATTTTTCTAAACTCTTGTTGTTGCCGCTTAAAAGATGCAAATGTAAATTACCAGATGTTCTGCTTAGCCTGGAATTTGTCATATTTTCTCGAATTTTTTGAGATGAGAAATTAACTTATTAAGTAGCTGAACTTCAACAATATACATGCTAGTGGTCATATACTCTGGTTCAGAGACATTTGAACCCAGAGCAAGAGCTTAACCCAAAAAACACTGAAATCCAATAGCTTGCTCTAAATAATTTTTAAAGCTCAAATCACTTTCAAACCAATACTTATTTGACTGACACCTGTTAAGTCACATGCTGATGGTTAGTCCTTATTTTTTTCCACACAAGCAGTAGCTCCAAGATTGAAAATGTGTAAGTCTTCTCTGTTCTGTGACCACCAGATCTCTAATTTAACTTTGTGCATGCATGAATTTTGCAAGAATCTACTTTCCTTGCTCCCTTTCTTAGAGAACTCAGTAAGTCAAACATACCCCAGTATGTGGTCTCATGATAACATGCTTAAGAGGGAGTAATCTCAATATTTAATTGCCCTTATAAATAGTAAAAGGACAAAAATAGCAAAAAAACTCCCAAAAATATTTTTTTCCCTCTTTAAGTAAGGCTGAATATGAAATAGATCTGGAAGCAAAATCTATTGTGCCCTCAAAAGACAAAAGGTACCAGATACAAGCCTTCTACACATTTTGCATGTTGACAACTGTTTCAGTGAAATGATAAATTAAGCATGGCAGATAAAAATTTGAGCTAGTCTCTCAGGTCTCCTAGGAAGAGGAGTTTTGCACTGCTTGCTTAGTCTCCTGTATATCACCATGACAACCTTCGGTTTAGGTTTCCTTGTTTAGATCCATATTTAGCCCCTGCTAGGAATGAGTTAGCTCTTTATTAATTTCTGATTATTTGGCTGACTTAGACCAATTGGGACCTAACAATTAGGAAAATTTACTTCCTGAACACCAAGATATTTGCAGATGTAGTAGTTTTGGCTGGTTTTCTAGCTAGTGATCCTTTTTTCCAGCAGTATAAGAGTACAAAAAATGATGAATCTGGAATGTTCACTGCATACCTGAAAAAGAAATTATAATTCTTCTTCAACTTCCTGTGTGGAACATTATCACTAAGATCAGAAGGGACAGCAAAGCAGAAAACTCTGCTGCTGAACAAAGAGAGTTCCTGGGAAAAAGGGTATTTAGGGCTAAATGCTGCAGTGGGTATTCAGGTACAAAGTTTAAGCCTTTCAAACACCCTTGCAACTCCTGCTTCACTCAGGTCAGTAGAGTCTCTGTACACTGAAAAGTCCAGGGGGAGATTTTAGCCATACCTACACTTACATAGGCCCTGAAAGCTTAAGAAATCAACAGTATAAATCACCACAAAAAGCCTGGATTCATCTTCCTTAATATTCCACTGGTCAGCCCGACAGGGACACGCTGTCACCTCACAGAATCCCAGCCTCACAGCAGGCTCCATCAGAGGCTGGTCCTGGCCCAAACCAGAGCCTGGCACATTCACCAGGGAGAAGGGGCTTCTGCTCTTCCCCTGACGTGGCACTGGAATGGGAAGCCAGAGCCTCTCCTTTAAAAAAAAAAAAAAAAGGAAAAAGAGAGCAACCAGAACCAAAAATATTTAACTTTCATCCCTTCCTCCACCTTTTGACCAAATCCCTGTCACCCTTGCAATATCAAGTTATTTTCTCTTTTGTATGGGAAAAAAGAAAATCTACTTGTCATAATCGAAGGTTGATTTTGTTACTTACTGGTGATAGGTGCCATTGATCATGCAGGGTAATCTTCAGCCAGGTAGGGGAACCTTCTAGAAATTAATTTTCATAGTGGTGCTGACAGCAGCTAAGCAGATTTATTAATGAAAGACCACAGACTGCAGATGATATAACACCTGGATCACAGATTACAGTTCCTTTTTTTTCATAAGTTTTTTAATTAAAAAAGACAAACCTATAGTCTGTCAATGTAGTAGATAAAAATTCAATGCATAAGGAAAAAGAATGCTTTTCTGCAATGTTAGGTATTGACAAGTATGAATTTCATGCAGGATCAAAGTCTTCATAATCTTATTTTATCATAGACTGTATTGTAAATACAGGTTATTATCTAATTATGTGATTATTTTTTTGAAAGTCCTCTCTGTATGTCTGCAAGTAGAACTCTACAGCAAAAATAATCTCAAATTCTATCTTGGCAGTATTCTTTAAGTGGTATGGATATTATTTTAAAAGTTTAATAATATTACTGGTATTTTTCCTGGGACAGACACCAGAACTAAGGTAACATGATCTCATGCATTTTTTCAAAGTATCTACTTCCCTTTGTTCCCATTCTCATCTACACAGTATTATCATCTAGTTTCCTACCCTTAGCCTCTTTTATGGTTTCAGTTTGTTTTCCTCTGTCATAGGTGTTCTCAGTGGGCATATATGAATCTTGTTGACCATAAGTTAATGAGGCATAGTTAAAATAAGTTTGGGGTTCTTTTCCGGTAAGAAAAAAAATATGTTCACAGAAATAAATTGTTTAGAGAAAGAGTATGCTTAAAATTGCCCATGAAAATATGTTTGAAAAATATGCAAGGTAATATTTCCTAGATGGAATGCATCTTGATGAAAACTACCTTATTTTAAACTCATCATTTCTTAATACATAAACATTATATTAATATTTCCTGTACAATGTAATAGAACATTCTGAATAGAAAGTAATTCCAAATTATCTTCGTATGATTATTAATAATAATAGAATGGCTGACAAGCACCTTAAATTGCAGTGCCATTCACATAATAGTGTAAATCTGGTTTATTACTTACAGTCTTGAATGTGTTATATGCATTTTCAGTCAGCTGGACACAATTTCACACAGTGGTAGTGATGAGTGACAATTAAGACTTAAAAGAGAAAAGAAACTAGTTCTTTTCTAACCTCTGCAAAGAAACCCCAGGTGTTATATCTCCTTTCACCTAAAAGCTTCACAATGTTTCTGAAATTTCTGAAAGGAAACTCATCATATGAAATATGAGAACAATGAGTTAGATTTCAGCTTCTGCTAGCTGGACCTGAGTACTTGTTCACTGCGGTGAATCTCTGAGTCTCAGTGGAGAGACTCAGTGGAAGCTAAACTGTTGAAGAACTCCAATCCACTTGGTCAGTTCCAACCTTACACGAGTCTATCTTCCATTGCACAAAGCATTCAGTTTTTATTCTGCACTGCAGGAAAGGCTTTTCCAAGACCCTCATCAGGTTTTAGAATTGGAATTGAAATTGGATTGGATTTGGTGGAAATTGATTTTTCATTCACCCATGGCCATTGAAGAAGCCTTCAAGTTGTCACTGTGCTCAGCAGTGCAAATGTCCATTCTCCCAAGAGGTTCATGACACAGGGCCAAAGGTCAAATATCAGCTCCCTTCTTGTCCCAAACCTAACTAAATGTGACTGTCCTTTCACACTCAGCCTCATCTAAAATCAGTGAAGGAATAGAATACTAAAGACCTCTGCCTGAAAGAAACTCTTCATAAGACCACTCTTTTAATCAGTCAGGTTTTTCTCATCCTCTAGAAAATTGGTCTAAGATAACTCCAGTAAAAGGGTTTGTGAGATTACTCAGCATGTGCCTAAATCTAACTTTCATCTCACAATTCTTTGTGCTGGCAATGTGTCAAACAAGTTGGTTTGTTTAACAGATTACTTTTTTAAAAAACTTTTGTACCACTTTTATCATAGTACTTCCTTTTATATAATGTCTAAGTGCAAGTCTAACCTTGATTGGCAAGGATGAAGATATTTTAAAATAAAATGTCACAAATTCTTCCCATAACCCATGCATAGCTAAATTATTCTTTAATACCACCCTCAGAAAAAAAATGCAAACAGTATGCTTTACGATCTTACATCCTTGGAACTCAGTACTTAATATTTTCCCCACATTTTTAGCACCCCTCGGTGCCTCTTACATTCATTTCTTTCAGAAATGCTAAATGAAGTAATATTGTGGGTTTGTCTGATTTCTGTAGTACAATTAACAAATAGAAGTATCTTGGTTTAGGGTAAATTTGGGAGAAAATTTTCAAAGAGGTTCTTTTAGAAAACAAATTTAAGCATCCCCAACTGGTTCGGGAAAAGATTTCTTTGAAGAAAAGTGGAAAAATTTGTTTATTTAACAGGCAAAATATTCACTAGCACAGAAAATTAACAATATTAAACAATAAAACTTCTTGTCACTTGGAAGAGATGGCAAACTGAGGAAGTCGCCGTTGTGGGCTGTAGCTGGGCTCTCAGTCTCTGCTCAGTCCCTCCGGAGATGCCGCAGCCCAGGCCAGGCCCTGGTGGCCACAGCTGTGAGCTCCTGGAGGTCTTCTGGGTTCTTAGTCTGGAGCAGGTTTGAACAATTCCAAGAAAAAGAAAAACCACAGTCTAGGGTAGTTCTCTGCCTTAGCTAGTTAAAAACTAACCAAAAGCAAAGGAGAGCTCTGTCCCGCCGTCTGTCCGTGTGGCAGAAAACACAGTCCACTTGCGGGGCAGCAAGTGCAGTTTCTGGTAGCAATCTCTGCACTTCTCTCTCTTCTTTTGCTCTTGGAACCAGTCTTAAATGTCCAAAACTTATTTTGGGCTAAACAGATGAATGGGGATACAAGCATCATAAAGAACAAGAAGCTCTCCTAATGAGGAAGATTTCAGGCCATACACAATTCTTTAATTTGGGGAATATAACCAATTACTGCAGTTCCACACCATGACACTTTTTCTCTTCAATCTATATGATAAACTGCCTTTAAAATGCATTGTTATATATTTAAATGTAGTAAGCTTCAGTAACATTGCAGCATCTATATTTTCCCAACCTTATCCTCTTTTGAGCTAACATGCTGTTGGATATAGTCAGTGTAATTATTCTGCTACTGGGAACAGGTATCCTGCACTTCTCAGCAGAAACAAAAATGCCATCAGTAAGAATATATGTCTATTATAATAATGTACTATCTCTCTTCTAATAACACCGGAAATCCAACAGCACCAAGGCTCAGACATGTTTTCTGCCATACATATGAATAGATTACAAGATCCCTGTGCTGCATTTGCACACATACATGCTTATGTATATATAATCCCAAACATGAGTAGTTCTTTTTAATAAGGGAATCAGGGATATATATTATTTTTTGTTATAAAAAATAAAGAAAGAAAACCAGGCCCCAATAGTTCTAATAAATAAAATGAAATTACTGTACTGAAAACCATACTGAAAACCACAACTAAATTCAGCCAGCTTCAGTCAGTTCTGCAGACATCCACAGGCATGGGTGGCCCATGCTGGCAGAAAAAATATATTTTATGCTAAGAAGTGATCTCATAATCAAGCTAATGAGTAGCCCAAATCGGCGTCTACTGCTATCAGAAGTATTATTGTCCTACAGAATCAATCAGTAATTATTTCTAACAGTATCCATGTAGGATATTCATATAGGATATTCACATATATCAATTTAGGTACCTTTAGATTTTGTTTTGCAATTTGAAACAAGCAAACAAAAGCCCTAAAAAGTAGAGAATAGATTTTATACATACATGTATTGGATATGTGTCTGCTGTATAAAACTGTGGTTCCATATACTTTGGGAAGGTATTGTTTTACAGCTATGCCATAACACATACTGTACTAAGCAGGGGGAGAAAAAAAGAGAAAAAGAAAGAGGAAAAAAATGCATACTTCTTCATTTTAAAACTGAGTATGCATTTCTTTGTTGCTAGCTTGAACTCTGCCTGCTGTTTACGGCTGATCTCTGAAACGAGACTCAGACAAGTGTTCCTGTGTTAGGCAGCTTTCGTCTTCCTTTAGAGGAAACACACCCGTTCAAAACCAAACCTGCATGTTATAACACTGCAGTCCCTGCTCCCCTTCCAAATTATATTTATTGTCTATGTTTCCTTTAATAATTGAAGTCTGTGAAAATATACCTAAACAAACTGAGAACTGCCTCTAACCAAACCCTATCTCTTTGTGAGGTAAATTATCCAAGGCAAGCAGAGAATGGAAATCAGTTTAGGCCACAAAGTTGCAAAGATTTATTTATGTGCTAACCTGAAGCTCTGTGAATAGTCCTGTTGACTTCAGAGGGATTACTTATAGTCCATGAAGTTGAGCAATCTGCGTAAGTGATTGCAAAATTGAAACCTTAGATAGACTGTAATTGGATTTTGAAAAAGGCTCAGAAACTGAATACACAGCTATAAATCACATGTGCTCCAAGTGTTATAAATCACAAAAAAAAAAAAGTTTGAAATATAATTCTTTTTCTTAGCACTTCAGCTGTATGAGGGCTAATTAGTGAATAAAATTAATTTTAAATTTTTACAGATCATTAAATGTAAAGCTCCTGAAGCATGTCATATAAGTCAAAAGACATGAAACTTTGACAGAACACTTTTATTTACTTTCTTCTTACAACTTCAGTTATGATAAGTGAATTACCTGTATGACACTGTGAAAGGAAGTTTATCAAAATATTAGATCCAGGTGAAGATCAAATATATAACCTACAAATGTGTCTGATAATTAGGAAAGAAATGGTATAAAATGAGTGCATTTATTACAAGCCATATATGCTTGATATTTGGAGAGGACACGTGCTTTTTTTAATTAGCTGTCTCTATCACTGAGTTCCTTGGCCAAAGCCTCCTGATAAGGAAAAAAATTGTAGCCATTGGTCAAAATGCTTGTAACGAATCTTGTTTTAAATTGAAGCTATTTATTCAGAAACCAATCTACTACTGCTGCAGCAATCAATGTGTTTTCCTTGGAGTAGAACTACTTCTGAGCTACTGGAAGACTGTTGTTAATTGCCTGTAACTAAATGATTGCTGTGCTTCTGGATGTAACTCGCTGGCACTTGCTCGTTTGTTGTGTTTAACAGAATGCCTGTCAACCTCAGGGTTGGCTGAGTAATTTTCCTTTACTATTTTGTACATTCAGTCTCAGCTCCTTAAGGAGGGCCAGGTCTGTAATGTGAGCAATGCAGCACTGAGGCTAACTAGATTTTAAAAGGTTTGCGCTTCTCATATCTTGCTTCTGATGTGGAATTGTGATGAAATTGAATCTTTTTAGTATGCAGCCTCTAAAGGAAACTTGAAATTTCAGCAGGAAAAACAGATCACACTTCAAAAGGAGTGTAATGCTTGCTGCAGCAGCTGTGCCCAAATCATGCTGTAAAAGGCGGAATAAAGCAGCAGAAAAAAATGTTATTGTGAAGGTAGCCATGAGGTGCAACCTTGCCTCTACTCTTTAACTTGACTTTAACAGTCACTGCATCATTGTTGAAACTGCTGACAGACACATCACTGACACCCTTGGCACCCACTGAGCATTTTTCAGGAGAAAGCTCTGCTAGGGAGGAGCCAGAGCACCTTCCCCAGTTCATGTTGGGAAACCGAGGCACAGAAATATGAAATGGCTTCAGTCATTTAGGGGCCAACAGCAGAGACAGGACTGAGTCTTCTGTTTTTTCCACCTTCAGTTCAGCTCAACACTGAGTAACACTGTTCCTAAAACCCCTGAGGCATCTCAGAGCCAGCCAGTGGCCTTTTAGGGCACAGTTCAGCATCCTGCAGACAGACAAACCTGAAAACAATAAAACGGGTGTGACACTGAGCCCAGGCCAATCCCCCTGCCTTCCATGGTGCTGCATGGATGTGGCCGTTCCATTTCCAGCACTTCCCATTTCCAGCTCTTCCCACTTCCAGCACTTTGGGGCCAGCTCAGGCAGCTCATGGGCTGGGTGTAAGGATGCAGCAACCTGCTGGGCTAATCACTGCCCCTCTCTGCCTCTGAACCCTGACAAACTGCACCCAAAACACAGAGTGAGCATGTGCTGATGGGTGCTGTCCAGCACAGAGGAAAGTACAAGCTGGCTCTGTTAGATCAATAGACCATGAAACTTCCTTTGCAAACAAATCTGTTTAAGAAAGAACCACTGCATCTCTGTACCATCACGATGGCGCAGCACCAACACATGAAAAGGTAATTGCTAATATGTTTCAGGCTCACTAGAGAATTTTGTTGTTTGCTTTGATGGCCTAATTAAGGGCACTTTCATGTGCTTTCAGATAGATTTTACTGAAGGAAACATAAAGGCATAATCTTACTTTATGAGGAAACATATAACTAAGAGGGACTCTGATGGCAAAAGTGATGCAGTGTATTAGTCTGATTTCATGCACAATGACAGAAAACAGATGAATACCTGCAGTTATTTCTTTTCATTTAATATAAAAATCATCAGTTGAGAAAAAACTTCTGTTCTCCCGTTGTAAAGTTTTTCTTTGCCTTTAGTGAGTCATAACAGCAGGCACATAAATAGAGTATTTTGCACCTAGCAACCCGAAATATTAAAGCCTTTCTTCTAGTTACCATTGAACAGCTGCATCACCTGTATTACAAAATGATAAACAGGGTATAGTAAGCCAGTGCAGAGTAATTTCCATTTCCATTTATATTCTAAAATACTGCATTACTTGTTTATGCAAACCATATTTTATTGAATGTTTTTAATAACATTTCCCTCTCTGGACCAGAAAAGTATTGGGAGTTTGAAATAACCATGCCAGTCTTAAAAATATCTAACACAAAAGAGTTTCCAGCACAGTTTTGGAAAGAATGACATGGAATATAAATGCCTTTTTATTTTATTTTATTACACTTTTAGTGTCTTTTAGAGAGCAATGAAATCTTCTTACAGTTGCCTCATAATAATAAAAAAAAAGGTGTATGATTCTCAGTAGATGCTGTCAAATAAATGCAATTTTCAATTTTTTCCTCTCACCTTTTATTTCTCTAATTGAATTGTATTGTGCTGGATTATTAAATCTGCACAACCACACACAAGAAAGGTTACTCCAGGTCCACACTACTTCAGCCAGACAGAAGCTGCCCACCTGAAGAGGACACTGTGAAAACAACACTTGTTTCAGCACAGATCTTTTATGAAGCAAACTCTGTATCTTAGATTTCCAAGATCTGGTGTTTTATCATTCCTCAAAACTGAGTGTTTTGGAAAAGCATGGAAGGTGTTCAGACTTGCCATCTAGTGATTCCAAATTACAAAATTGTTAGCAATTCTCTTCCTCCCCTCATTTTTTGACACTACCAGTTTTCAGTCAATGAGCAAATGAAAAGTAACTAAGCTCTGTGACCTTCCTTCAAACTGGGGGAGGCAAAAGTCCATGGTGGCATATTTCCTTTGGCCTGAAAAGTGGCTACACTGCTGGTGCTGGGCACTTGTGGTGGCCACAACTGACCACTCCCTGTCCTCCATGGTGATGATCCCAATCCATCCTGAGAGCAGACACAGCAGAGACACCCAGGGTCTGAATGGGAATGTCACAGCAGACAAACCAGGACTGTTTGCTAGGTTTACACATTAGCTAAGCCCAGAAGTGGAAAAGTGAGAGTAAAATGCGGACCTCTGGGAAAATGTTAAAAATATTAGCATAACTGAGATGTGAGGTTGTATGGTTCCTTGGATAATGTGTCTTCACATCTCTCAAGTGTTTTGTGAGGTTTTTAAATTATTTTTATTTTTATTTTGGAAAAAATAATAAAATCCTTAATCTTGTCCAGTTTGCCCACATCCTGTTTGTATATGGAATAAAGGAAGAGTTGATTTTGCATTACAGTCCTCAAGAAGGAAACATTCGCCTTTGTTTTCACTCTAAGTCAAATGGCAACATTCATCTAGGTAAAGCAAACTGTGATCTACAGAAAGAAAAAAGGAAGAGAGTTACAAAATATATCACACATATTCACATATTCATAGACAAACACACGCACACATTCCCAGCAATTTTATTTTTTTTTTTTACATAAGCAATTTACATATAGTGTATCAGAGGGAAAAATAGCTTGTTGAAGAATAAAATCCCCATCAAACAGGTATTCATTCAAGGGCTTTATAATGAAGAAATACATAAATAACCCATTATTCATTATTTTATTTTAATGTTTAACAGAAATGCGAGGTCTGCTGCTAATCTTTCTGTGGTTTGGAATGTGGTTGTTACTGCATTTTGTAATTCTTTGCAGAGCTGATGTACACAGTTGAGCTTGCTGGTGGCCTTGGTGCTATTCTGCTGCTGCTTGTTTGTTTAGTGACTATCTACAAGTGTTACAAGATAGAGATTATGCTCTTCTACAGAAATCATTTTGGAGCTGAAGAACTAGATGGAGGTAAGGCAGATTTCCTACTTTCTAAGAATATCTGTCTTTTATTCCTCTCCACCAAGGCCCAAATTTCATTTCAGTTCAAGATGTGTTAACAACTGCAATTTTAGGTGCTGACTTGAATATACATTCTTCATACAGCACATAAACACAGTCACTGCTGAGCTGATGTATGTGCTGCTCTCTGGAGCTCCAGAAGACACCCGTGTCTTTTAGATTTTTATTCCCAACACTGAATGTAAATTGCCAACATCTGTGCATTAAAGATTTTCACTTCCTGTCAGTACTGAAAGCCAGCTTTACTTCTCTGTGAGCAAGGAGGTGTTTTCCCTAATTGTATTCAACAAATAGGTAGAGGTTGAAGTGTATCTCAATTTACTGCTTGTTTAAGCTGATCAGTTTCAATAAACTGTACTGAGTGTTTGGGAATGTACTAGTAGTTCATTTGCTTGAGTTCATTTACTTAATCACTGAGCAGGCTGCAAATGGTCATTCAAGTTGTTCTGTGATTCAAGGACATCCAGCCTAAACAAAAGTAATCCACAGTATATGCATCAGCTCAGTCAAACATATACATGAATTTTCATCTTTACCTTTTTGTGGACTGAAGGAAAAGTTCGTCTTTGTCTCTAGCTGTACTAATCAAAATTGTTGTTGAACAGCAAACTGGGCTGGGCTGCAGGCTCTGGTTAATTAGATTTGGTTTCTTGGGTCAGAGTTCCTGATGTTTTGGGCTACCACTATGTCTTTGGTGATAGGACCTTTTTTTCTGCAGAAATACTAATAAAAGGTTTTTTTACAGGTCAAGATAATAGCCTGTAGGCAGAAGCCAGTGTGATATATTAAAATAAATATGTACTGATAAACAAGTGGTGGCTAAACCTGTCACTAATAAGGGAAAGAGTAGTTGCAAAATTACAGGTTCTTATGTAAGACTTCCATAATAAAATCACTAGGGAATGACCCATTTCTGCCTCCCATCTAAAAATGCACAAGGATTCAAAATAGAAAATGCTCAGAACAACAAGCCACAGAACATCAGAACATTTTGTAACCTTCTACGGGATTTACAAAGAGATGCATTAATGTAGCAGCTCAGTGAGGAAAGAAGTCAGGTTATTCTATTTATTTTACCAAGGAGGAAACTGAGGCCCAGAGGGACTGTGAGTCATGGAGGATTTTGACAGACACCTTTTTTTACAGAAGCTGAGATCCTCTCCTATCCACAAAGTAGCTGCCAGTTTAAATGTGCATGCTTACTTCCATAAATTATTTTAATTTAATAACAGTCATATTAGAATATGCAGAAATAGATACTTAAAATAATCACTGCTTAGATAGATGTAATTTAGTTTTTTCTCTCTTAGTATCAGTAATTCTTGCTTTTATAGTTGTCATTTATCATTTTCTGAAATAATTCCAATTCATTTGAGGACTTACTCTGCCAGGTGTTATACTCTTGTCTCTCTCGCTTGTCCCATCCCAAACATTGGTCACTTGGGAACAGCAATACTTGAATCATGGATTTTAAACATCAAAAAAAGTTACCTCTAAAGGATACTGTTCTGTGATTCAAAAGGAGGAAAACCAATATTCATTTTATCCTTCTGAGCAAAGATCATTGTTAAAGAAGGTCAAGCATGGATTTTCCTTAGAAAATATGGGTAAACACTGATAACTTGGGTGCTTAACCACAGCAATATAAAAAGAAAAATGCTACTTACAAATTCCTAATGAAAACATGTAGCTTCTACTGTGTTCAGTATGCTGGCAACAAGGATAAAACCCATTGTGCTAATGAAGTGACTGCAGCTGCACATTTCACTCTGTCTCTTTCACTTACACTCGTACAAAAGAAGGAAGATGGAGAGAAAATGTTCCAAGACAGAAGACCAAGTCATGGCTTGTGCAGTAATAAATTGCAGACATGCACCGAGATCCCTTCCTTTGGCTTAGTTTGTTACTGACAGACACAAAATGCTGAACTCTAAAATCCTATTCTAACCACATCTCCTGCAGTGCAGCAGCAGAGCGCCCACGTTCTATTCATAATTTACACCATGTTCTGTCATACTTCAGGACAGCATGGAGATAAGCAAACATCAAAATATCACAGCCTTTTTTATGTGCACTGTATTGTACCCAGAGAGGATTTGAAACACTTTAAAGGTGAGGTCCAATTAAAATTTTCAGTTGAAAATCTCTTTTAAAATTCAATGCTTCATTTCTTCCCTGATTAGAGAACAAGCCCTTCAGGATGTCAAATCTCATCACAATTCTTTTTTCCTTTCCAAGCCTTAGACACATCAGTTTTTCTGAGGCTAACTAACATACGCACTTTTGTGGGAGGCATGAGTAAATTGTGAGAAGTATTTGAAAACAAAGTATTTAACCTTTACCGCTAATGCAACCCAATTTATTACTTTCTGTAGGGATACTGCAGATTAAAGAAGTGGTCGCAGCTGTCGATTCCTCATTTCTCTAACTTACACTGTTGAATTTCCCAGTGTTTTTTCTCAGCCTAAGGACAAGACTCCTTCTGTTTTTCTCTCTCCTGCAGACACTGCAGCTCAGTCCTGGGAATGGGAATTGAAGCCCCCTTTCATGTTTTTGTGGTTGATTCCCTGCCTTTCTTGCTAATTTAGAATACAGTAATATTGCTGCTTCTCCTCTCACTCCATGCCTGTGTTTTCCATCTGTGTGGGAGCTGGTTCCACACCAGGGGATGGGGTGATGGACACCGCAATGTGTCTTTCAGTGCAGAGGAGCACAGGGTGCCCCTGTCCAGTCAGGGCCCTCACTGTGAATGTCTGACAGCTCCCCCAGTCACTGCAGCACAAGAGCAAGAGAAACACTCTATCCCTTGGCAAAGCAGTAGCCTTTTTACCTGCAGGTGTTTGGCATGACCTTGCATCTCTGAGCCATAACTCACCACTAGTGGTTTGGTGTCCAGAAATTTCCAAATCTGTTTAAGAGGCAAAATCAAGTTCAAGATTTTTCCACACACACAGTAAAGATGATAGCTTGAAGTGTAATGTAAACAAAGAAATGTCCTGACTGTTCTGAAAACAACCACATTTTCAGAAATAGATACTTCACTGGGAACTTGTAAGGGCTAATCTTTGTCAAATGTCAGGTAACCTTTTTAGCTTTGCAGCTTTAAACTTAAAAGCCTATTTTAAAAATAGGCTTGTCTAAAGTATGCTTGTCTATAAAGCACACTTTAGGGACTAAAATGATACTAGTGAAAGCCACTTTTAGAAGTGATGATTTCTTCTGTTTTGTTGTACATTGAGCTCCAACAAAAGAGATTTTATACCATGTTCATTCTCTGTGTCGCTTTTTAGCAATGGCTTTTCATGTATTTTTTACTTTCCAAGGACCTTCTCTTGCTGTTGTTCCCAGTTCCTAAACTACTTTACAAAAATAAGTATTGTACTTTAACTGACAGAGTGAAAATATAAATAGCCATTTACAAGTACCTGCAATCAACACATGCCCTGACTTCTTTCTGGCTTGCACTCTGTGACCTTAAAAGCTAATTGTATCAGAAGAGACATTGCTACCATATAGAAATCTGTTTTTTATCTAAATATAAACTGACTTCCAGGCACCCTGAAGTCAGTGGAAATTTTCCCATTATTTTACCTGGGACAACTTTCTCCTTTTACTTTTCCTGCTCCTCAAACTGTGCAAGGAGCAGTCCCCAGGCATGACAGCCACAGTGAGGGTGGAGAGGAGAGTCACTTCTCTCAGAGGTGCAGTTATGATCCTGTCTCAGAGTGCATAGGAGGCTCAAAGTGAGCAAGACAGCTGGTTTTGACTTTTTTTTGTTCGCCATTTCAAGATCTGAGAGTTTCAGTGCACATGTGAATGGCTGTATGCCAGTTTTAATTTACATTATGGGTAAATCCAGAAGTCTTTGGCTAAAAACCATTGGACATGGTCAGATAAGCAAACATACTCAAAAACATGTATTTGTGTTTTAGATTCTAGTTTCAGAGGCAAGACCATGTGGTACAACTAATAGTAGAAACAGTTTGCAGGGATCTGCTGCTGCCATTACCTGGGTAGATTTTTAACCTTCTAAATTGGTGAAAGTTATTCATCAAGGAATTAGCAAGCAAAGGTGAACACAATCCTAGCAATCCTTAAAAGAAAAAAAAAAAAAAAAAAGAGAGAAATTAAGAAATTTTACACTAGGAGGCTGGCAGAAACAAGTAGTAATTGAAGACAAAATCTAACCAAAAGTGTTGAAAATAGTTTCCTAATGAAATTTACATAAATATCCTTTTTCATGTCTATGCTGACAAGAAGTCAAGCTTTAGGCTCAAGAAAAAAAGACTGTAGGTGACTGATAGCTAGAAAGTTAGAGTTTTGTTTAAGAGCTGAAGTGATGACATTCGCAATGACCCTTGATGCCTTTAGGCTCTATCAGCTGTTTCTAAAATATTGGTCAGAAGCTCACTGTGGTGTCCTCAGTTTTCTCAGCTCTCTTTGCCATGGAAACCTTGTTGAATTGAAGGAGACCATGGCCTCTGTGCAGCTCTGCTACAGAGAAGGCACTGGGCCCAGGCCTGGGGACTTCCAGTTCTGGAAGAGGGAAAGTGGCTGCTTGCTTGCTTGTTTGTTTGTTTGTTTGTTTGTTTGTTTGTTTTCTACCACATTGCTGAAATAAAGAAGTAAAGCAAAGTGCTTGTAATAAGATTAAAATGTGCCACTGCTGAGCTCTCTCAGTTCCGGAAATCTTGTTGGATTCGGTACATGACATCTATAACGTTTCTTGCCTGGGCTGTTTCCCTTTCATGAGAGATGAATTTGTGCTTCTTGCTGAGGGAAAGAAAATCAATGCTCAAATTAGAAGATTGATGAAACTGGTTCTTCCTTGTAGTTCCTGTTGCACCTGGGAGTCCTTATGTAATCATGATTTTGTCCTTGCTATTATTTAGCTGCAAAAGACTAGTAGGGTTCATGGATGAACCTGTGGGGATGCCCAGATAATGTCTTATTAACTGTGCCGGACAAGAGCAGGTAAGAAATACTTCTTGTGGTTTCCTGGGTTTCATCTCAGTGAAACTCTTAAGCAGCAAGGAATGGCAGTGCTTTAAGATTCTTCAGGTTTCTGTGTGACTAAGTTATTAACTTTCAAATATAACTTTTACCATTGGTTTAAGCACCACCAAAGCACTTGTGTTAATGATTATGCTATTCAGGTATAGCTAGACTGAAATTACTGCTGAAGTTAGTGACTTTGCAATTACTGAATCTTCCCTGGGGATGCACAAAATAAGTTTGCAATAGCAGTCTCACCACTCGTTTATATGTTCTTATTGGCTATTGGCAAATTGTGAGTAAGAAATCCTGCTCTATGAATATCAATTTAAAATTCTATTAAAATCACCTTAGAAAAATGTAGCTCTCTTCTTTCTCTTGTTTGTTTGTTTGTTTGTTTGTTTGTTTGTTTTCTACCACATTGCTGAAATAAAGAAGTAAAGCAAAGTGCTTGTAATAAGATTAAAATGTGCCACTGCTGAGCTCTCTCAGTTCCGGAAATCTTGTTGGATTCGGTACATGACATCTATAACGTTTCTTGCCTGGGCTGTTTCCCTTTCATGAGAGATGAATTTGTGCTTCTTGCTGAGGGAAAGAAAATCAATGCTCAAATTAGAAGATTGATGAAACTGGTTCTTCCTTGTAGTTCCTGTTGCACCTGGGAGTCCTTATGTAATCATGATTTTGTCCTTGCTATTATTTAGCTGCAAAAGACTAGTAGGGTTCATGGATGAACCTGTGGGAATGCCCAGATAATGTCTTATTAACTGTCCCAGACAAGAGCAGGTAAGAAATACTTCTTGTGGTTTCCTGGGTTTCATCTCAGTGAAACTCTTAAGCAGCAAGGAATGGCAGTGCTTTAAGATTCTTCAGGTTTCTGTGTGACTAAGTTATTAACTTTCAAATATAACTTTTACCATTGGTTTAAGCACCACCAAAGCACTTGTGTTAATGATTATGCTATTCAGGTATAGCTAGACTGAAATTACTGCTGAAGTTAGTGACTTTGCAATTACTGAATCTTCCCTGGGGATGCACAAAATAAGTTTGCAATAGCAGTCTCACCACTCGTTTATATGTTCTTATTGGCTATTGGCAAATTGTGAGTAAGAAATCCTGCTCTATGAATATCAATTTAAAATTCTATTAAAATCACCTTAGAAAAATGTAGCTCTCTTCTTTCTAAGCATTAGTGGTTGCAAAAAGGGATTTTTCTCTTATTTAATTACAATTTTATTGCTGGAAAACTGCTTCTTTTAACTCTTCTTGTTTATGTTATTTATTTACATCTGAAATGCAATTCAAACAATAAAACCTCAATTTATGTCTCCACTGAATATGGGACTTTCTAGATTCTGTACATGAAATGTCCTAATTCAAAGGAAAATTCCTTCTTTTTTGTCTCTTCCTAATTCACAGCATCTAAAGTGCCTGTGTAATTTATGTTATATATATATATATATATATATATATATACATATATATATGTATATATATATATATATTTAAAAATTAAATATTACCAAGATCATCTTTGGATTTCAAATTAAGAGATTATTATAGGTTAAAAACTTTGGATGCAAAGTAGAAAAAAAAGAGACTCCCTTACAACTCAACATTGCTCAATTGCACAAGAATGTGAACTATCACGAGGAATGCTACATTTAAAATATACTATGCCATGGAAAAATTTGTGTGGGTAGTTCTTAATTTTTATTAACATTAAAAGGGCTTGACATTTAAAAATAATAGAAAATGTTACATCAGCAACAGTAAATAGTGTGAGGAAAAGTATAAGTATTTTGAAAGACCTAGGATTTGAGTGTTTTATTCAACTCAGCATTAAATGACATTTTTTTCATTATATTAAGGATAACCGCTATCCCAATGTATATATTAAATGTAGCCCCCAAGATAGTGAAGCAAATACAGATTAAGAAATGCCATAATTCTGAAGAAACTACAGTCTCTGAGAAATTTTGAAAGGTTCTTTGTAACATTTCCTGAATAAAGCATGCTTTTTTAAGACAAAAGTTTCCTGTATCAGTTTGACTCCATCTCCCTGCAGCATTGAGAAGGATCCAATCTCCTGTTTCCCCTTGAAATCCTGAAACAATGAGTTCAATCAGCGCTTTGCTCCTGACTCCTGTATGAGTATCTGAGTATTTGAGGGGAGAGCACGTGCTCTGCTGGAGGACAGGAGTCAGCTGTGCAGTTCCCTGCTGATCTGGAAATGGAAGATCTGCCCAGCCTCGGTGGCTACACCGAGCTGTGGAGCAGCCTGTGCACGGTCAGCTGCCTCCACTGCACTGAATGTGTCTGAAGGCTCTGAGGATTCCAGGATGCACAAGACACATGAGCTAACTCCATCATGTAGGTCTCAGAGCTTCATTAAAATAAGGTTCATTATGAAATACAACATTGTGGGATTTCTCCTTGTTTTGATCTCTTAATCTGTCATGTGCTAAAATGTATAATGCCAGCTAAAATTCAGAATTTGTCACTGGCTTGAGCATGGCTGATAAGAAGAAAAAAATTACTCTAGAAAGTTTTTTGGTTATTTTTTTTCATTTTTCATGATGATTTTTCTGTCCCCCATTAGCAGGAATATCTTCAATGTTTAAGTTTAATAAATCCTCAAAGGCCCAAACTGCTGACTTCTTGCAGTGTAACATGGAAATCATTAGAAAACACATACATCTATAATGCAAATTTGGTGTTAAATGTGTTTGGTGGTCCCTGTAGAAGAGGAAGTTTTATCTTTCTTTCTGTAGGCACCAGCTTATCATTTCTTCATGCGTAGCTCTTAAGAGAGTATGCATACAGATGAGTTCTTAGATGTCTGATAGCAATTTACTTACCCAAAGATCCCATTTGCATGTGAAAAAGTAGATGTATATAGAGTCTGGGTTTCATTTTATGCTTACACTGAGCCTTTAAGTAACTGCTGCTGAGCACACCCTTGGAATAACAAGAAGCATTTACAGCTTCATCCCCTAAAAATTTATATCACTTCTGCTGGATTAATATTGTAGGAAGTTACAGGGAGTATGACAGCATACTCTGCATTTAGATGAGTACCAAAAGGAATGGGCAAGATTAAAGAATGCATGTTCCAATGATGCAACAGGTGCTTTGCCTAGAAACCTGGGCCACTAAGTGAAGTAATCTTTCCATGTGTTATTAATGAATATGAGATTTGACCCTCAGTGTTTACCCCTAAGATCTATCTAAACCTGTGGCTGAGGGTAGCTCCATGACCATTGCTCACTTACATACTTCTCCTTTTCAGCTCCATAGAATGGTTGAATCAATAGGACAGTTTGTAACTCGCAGTTTGTTTTGTCTGGAGTCTTGCAGTGCTAGTGGCTTGGGGCTGGCTGAAACATTTGTGGACTGAATGCATCACACCTTGAGCACAAGCTGCATTTGAGCTCATTGTGATGAACTAATCCAGAGCTTCCCCATGCCTGATGCCCGAACACATCTCTGCAGATATACCCTAGACCCCCACCATTCTTTGCCCTACAAATACTAATAAAACTAGGAGGGAAAGGTATTTTCCCTGCAATACAGGATGATGCAGCTGCAGTTAGTGGAGATGCTGAGATGCTGGAGCCTCCACGATATGAAAAATGTGTACTTTGACTAAATGCATAAGTGTAATATTGCATATGCAATAAAAAAATGTCATTGTATTTGTTTTGTTTGTTTTTTTTTTCCTGTGGCTATAACAATGCAATAATAATATCACACAAAACTTGTGCAGAGCACAGAATGAGCACATGGCCATTTCATGGGTTTAGAAAGTTTAAAAGTAGTAACAGTACAACCACATTTGTTCTGTCATCTGCAAATATTAATTAGCATAGTGCACATGGTTCCTCAGAAGGGAGAGAGGACTGCTCAAGATTAGCACCACTCCATTAATTTCATTTACACTCTTTCCATCCACCCTACAGCTGGCAGGTTTTCCAAAATAATGCTACCAGACTACAAAAAGGTGTAAAATTAAGAAAGGAGGTGCTCAATAAATAAATGAAGTCAGCATTGAGTGAATATAACATTACTTATGACACACATTATTTAGAATATTCAGTCAGATCTCTTTTATAAGCAATTGATATTCCTGGTAGTCTGTTCATAATGTTGTCAAGAGAGTTAGAAGGATGTTAACATTTCATTACTCTTGTCATTGATTTTCCTCTTCTTTCTTCACAACAGAAGTCAAAACGTGACCTCTTATTCCACTGAATTAGTTCCAGAACACTTGGTATTATTGACCTCCTAATGAAAATTAATGGCGGCTCTTTTGATTCAGTCTTTCAAGTAGGCACACCAAGCACATTTAAAACACAGGCATGGTTATTTCTCATACTGAAGTAACACACTGTTAAGTAATGAAATGTACATTAATGCAATATTAAATTTGCAAATTTAAGTGCACAGAATTCAAGAAATTTAAACTGCATTATCAGGAGATGACGCTGGAAAGATTTAAGCTTGGCAATAATTTCAGACCTGGAGAGTTAAGGGGTTTTACAAGGAATGCTATATGTACACTTAGACCATTCAGCCTCAGGTCCTAAATTTATAGTAAAATTCTGGCAAGACTGAAATGCTTTTACTATGCAGCAGAGAAATTTACACATTAGCCTAGATCTTTCCATGCTCTTCATTCTCCTTTTATGCTAGAGAAGAATGCAAATTCTTCTCAGTAATTTTTGACTTTTGACTCATGAGCTGTCACCCTGCAGTTGAATGGATTTCCTTCATCCAGATTCTTACGTAAACTAAGTTCTGTCTATGCATATGGAACCTTTCTTCCTTGCATCTGTGTAACTCAGGATTATCTCTACCAGGTGAAACAGGAAAGCTGAATGGATGCATATCTGGAGACTGGTTGAAAGCTTGCCATTTTATCAAAACCATTTCCTCTTCCTGGAAAATTCTCCCAGAAATAATACCTGGGAAAATATCTGGGAAAACTGCTAGAATAAGAAATAAACTAACTTAATTTCCCTCTTTCCTTAGACAACAAAGATTATGATGCATATCTATCTTATACCAAAGTGGATCCTGACCAGTGGAATCAAGAAACTGGAGAAGAAGAAAGATTTGCTCTTGAGATTCTACCAGATATGCTGGAAAAGCATTATGGATACAAGTTGTTCATACCAGACAGAGATTTGATTCCCACAGGAAGTAAGTAATGTCTTTATTCTCATGTGATATTGAAGGAGAACATGAGTGATTGCAGTGATTGTTTTAGTCTTGTTTCTATACCTACTCCTTCAGAATGTCATCTTTTCTCCCATGCCTCAGAGAATGGTGAGGATAAGCCACAAAACATTAATGTGCATTTCCCAGATATGAGGAAATTTATTATTTAGTAATTGTATTGTTTTAATTGAAGGTAAAACAGTGCAGAAAGGGGATGCAAAAGTAAAGGAAATGAAAGAGACTAACATTTTTCAGAGTTTTTGAGAAATTGCATATCTAGGAATGAATACCAAGTTCTTTCTTTTCAGTTCCTTAGATTTTGTTTGGAAAGATATCCATGATTCTAGTATTCCAGTGAGTATTACAGAACTCACACATCAAGGAAAAAGCTGTGTTTGGACTAAGGCAATGGTTAAGTAATAACTTCTACACCAGAAAAAAGTAGTGAATCCTGTCAGTGTCCACTGCAGACAATTGTGTAGTGGATGTACTTGATCATTCTCTGAGACTTAAATTGATTCCAGCTGGTACAAGTAGATCTTTTTCATGTTCCTCTCACATATTCCAACATAACTGCAGTAATATTTTGTCAGTTGCTGTAATATTCTCCATGACTTCAGTGTGACCATATAGACAGTGACTAAGTTCAATACCTTTAGTGAAAGATGAAAGAAAGGATACTTGATGTAGACAAACAATATAGAACATCAAACAATCTAATGGATATTTTTTAAATCTACAGCCATCTAAACTCTAATTTACAGGAGATAACAATTTTTATGAGTGTGTGTGGCAGGGGCATGAAAGAAAAACAGAACCTAAGCTTACCAAAAAACTTAGAGTATCATTTGGATTTGAGACTGAGGTCCTGAAGCACATGGCTGCTGCTCTGTTGTCTAACTGGGTGACGTTGCCTTTTTAAAATCGTGGTGGACATATTTGTTCCAATAGCAATATAGATGATACAAGGCCACAGCTCATGAAAAAACACTCAGAATCCATAGCACGTGTGGGAATAGATGTTTTGCAGGATCACAGGATGGCTGAGGCTGGAAGGGGCCTGGGGAGGTCATCTTCTCCAGCCTCCCTGTTTGAGCAGGTTGCTCAAGATCATGCTCTGCCAGGCCAGCCTGGCACATTTATAAATGATGTTTTTGCATATTTCAGTGAGATCTTCTGGGAGCAGGGATTTGCCTCCATTGTTTCTCTCCAGTTTATGAGACCAGACTGTTTCCTTAGATTGTTTTTTGAGCAATTGTTTTATTTTGTAGCCTACATTGAAGACGTGGCAAGATGTGTAGACCAAAGCAAGCGACTGATTATCGTCATGACTCCAAGTTACGTGGTAAGAAGAGGTTGGAGCATCTTTGAACTGGAAACAAGGCTTCGAAATATGTTAGTCACTGGAGAAATCAAAGTGATACTGATTGAATGCAGTGAACTACGAGGAGTTATGAACTACCAGGAGGTTGAGGCCCTAAAACATACCATCAAGCTCCTCACTGTCATTAAATGGCATGGACCAAAATGCAACAAGTTGAATTCCAAGTTCTGGAAACGTTTACAGTACGAAATGCCTTTTAAGAGGATTGAACCCATGACAAACGAGCAGGTTTTAGATGTCAGTGAGCAGGGGCCCTTTGGGGAACTGCAGACAGTCTCCGCAATTTCCATGGCTGCTGCCACCTCCACTGCTCTTGCCACTGCCCATCCAGACCTGCGCTCCACCTTTCATAACACATATCATTCACAGATGCGCCAGAAACACTATTACCGGAGCTATGAATACGACGTACCTCCTGCCGGCACCCTGCCTCTTACCTCAATAGGTAACCAGCACACCTACTGCAACATCCCCATGACACTTATAAACGGGCAGCGGCCGCAGACAAAAACTAACAGGGAGCAGAACCCCGAAGAGGCTCACACAAACAGTGCCATACTGCCCCTCTTGCCACGGGAGACCAGTATATCAAGTGTCATTTGGTGACCGACATGCAAGGGGCTGTCAACCCCCTTGAGTAGGAGCAGAGTCTGCAGTCTGGTGCCTGGAACTACATCCTCGACTGCTGCTGTTAAACATGCATTACAATCGATAACAAACGAGGAAAAACAGGGTCTTGTACATATGTTTTTTGCAATTTCTTTGTAGCATCAGTCTTCCTGTTTTACCCATGTCTCTTCCCATTCACATTTTTGACTTTGTTTTATATGTCATTGGAATTTGTATATTTACATTTTTTTTAAATGAAGAGACTGCTGTATAGATAGGAAACTTTTTTGCTTCATTAGTATAGTTTTAGACTTTTTGTTTGTTTGTTTATAACCTCTTTTGGGAATGCTTGGACAAAGCTATGTTGATATCAGAAGCACCATCCATTTTGTTGGCCTGCCTAGCCATGCCTGCTGCAGCTCACCTCTTTTGGAGAGTTTTTGTTCTTAGAAGGACCCCACTGCTCACTGAGAGCTCCAGTTTCATTTCTACTCCCGTAATGTGCACTGCTCCTTCCCTGCCCTTACAAAGGCCCCCATTTGGGGTAACACTACAGTCTGACCATCTAACATGTAACTTGGTAGATACCTGTCAAACAAGAGAAAATACCCAATCTGTATTGGTTGCTTCACAGTAGTCACTAGAGTGTGTAGAAACTATAGCCGGTTTGGTTTTTGCTTTCTTGGGTTTGGTTTTTTTCCTAATTCTTATTTTAAGAATGAGTTGGTTGTATCCCTTTTATAAATATAAAGGCAACCCTATTTTTAACACGTCCTGGAAAATTATTAATGTGGTTGTGGATTTTATTTTTTAAGCACTCATTTTTTTTCTTTCTCAACTTTCAAAATCTTGCAAATAACATTTGCAAATGTCAGGCAAGTAAGACAAGTGAGGCAATAGACACTGAAATGCAGAGTCCTGCTGATATGTACAGTGATGACTTCCAAACCAAAGGGGAATAAAAAAGACAGTATTGTAGATGGTTTGTCACTTTGTATTATAGAAAGTGTTATTTTCAAAAAAAAAGTAAGAGCAAAACATTATTTTCCTGTGGATTTCAGAGTCCCTTGTATTTTAATGTTCCAAAAACTGTATTTGCTTTAAAATTATATATTCAAGATTAAGAAATCTTCTTTCATTTGGTTTTAGCTTGTAACAATAAATAAAACTTTATTAATTTCAACATGATTTCAGTAAGAACTCAGGCAGAACAAAATGACGTGATTACCAGAAATATAACTGTTTTCAGAATATACTTTATTTATACAAAATTAATATTTAAATCAGACCTGGAAGTATTAAAAACAGTTTATTCACTTTAATGAATAAATAAATTAGTTTTATTTTTATGTATGATTCCATCTTTGAGGAGTTGCAAATAATGCATGTACCATGACTGACAGGGAAGAATAAAAGCCCACCACTGTGTTTACATCCAGACATCTTTGAGACAAACTAAATAAGCACCTTGCTCATACTTATGTTTTAAATAACAAAAAGTCCTTTCTGGTTTTAGAAGGAGAGAGTAGAGGTGCAGCTCTGCAACAAATTCAGGCCAAGCTCTCTGCTAGTCCCTGCTGGCAGAAGCAGAGGAGTTGGAGTAGAGTTACTGGTTGCAGCACACTGTCACAGAGCCATGGGTTTGATTTACCCTGGCAGAATCATAACTGGTGTCCTGGCAAACAGGCCTTAGAGTCTATTTATGTAATTAATTAGCTTTAGGTGTTTTTATGGCAGCTGAATGATATTGCCCAATATAATGGATGTCGTGTGGTTTGCTCATCATGATTGTCACAACAAGAAAAGTAGAGCTTATAATTTTGGTCTTAATGAGAAGTGAGTGGAGAAGCTGCAGTTTTGGGGATATTTGTGGGAGCAATCCAGAAGTGACAGTGTGGGAGGAAATGACTGTGCTTCTGTTGTGAAAGTCAAGAAACCTCAATATCTGCATAAGAAGCTAATAGACCTTTGAGGTGTACACTTTTATTTTGCTTTAAATGTTTATTTCTCTGAGATTAAGCTCAAGTCCTTTTCACAACCTTTTCTTTATTATAGTGTCTCTGGACATGTGCCAAACATCCACAAAATGGAAATTAGGCTGCCAGGTCACATAAAATTTTAAGGGAACTTTGCACATTTGCTTTAAGAAAGCTATTATTTATTTGCTCTTACAGACACCTGTCAGGCACTGATGGCATTTTCCTTCATTCATTTGGATGCCTGTCCTGGTTTTGACTGGGCTGAGGGGGGAAGGGGACGGGTTGAGTGAGTGACAGTGTGGTACTTAATTTCCATCTGGGCTTAAACCACAACAGTCCCAAATATCCCGGGATCCTCTGAAAGCAATGCATTATTTTTTTCCCCTTTACATGCCCTGGTGTAAAGACTGGGATGTGGAATAAATTTAGGATGTAATTATTTGACAATTGGTAGGTCTTTCCTTAGGCACATGGGAAGTACTTTTCTGTTCTTCTATTTTTATGCACTTTGAATAGCATGATTCAGGGATTGACAAATACTATTTGATATTCTCACTACTTAAAGGAAGTTTTTCTTATAATGTTTCGTCATAATATTAAATATAAGAAAAAACAAACAAACAAAAAAAAGAGAAACAAACCACAAAACCTGAAGTGGAGAAGTTGTCTGTGGCTTTAGAAGCATTCCTCCTTAGTATTCCTCTTCTGTGAACAGCTCTGTGTGGGGAACCGTGAAGGAAAGTGTTGTGTGTTCACGTGCTCTATGTTTGACAAAAATTCTGTTGGAATGCAAGATAAAATGGAAACAAACAAACAAGCAAACAAACCAAAACCAACAAAAATTGTCATTGCCCTAGTGCTTAGGCTCCATCATTTTTGGTGAAGGTGTTTTGATTTTTGACAATGCAGCCTGAAATGTGCATGCAATAGCCACATATAAGGTTTAGCCATAAGCAAATAGCACTTTATTTTTAAAAAGGCACAGTGTGATGATCAGAAAAACTTACTCTGCCTGGTCAGTAACTTTGGGTCTGTATGTGGATTCTATGCACGTGAATTATCCAAGTGTGGTGCTCTGTCTTTATTAGGCTCTCTCTAATCGTGGTAGTCCATGTTATAAAAAGACTCTTGTCACACAGCTTGTATAAATTCAGTATATAGGTTCTCCAGAGAGCATATATAGCTGGAAAGAAATAGGAGACTGTATAGAATGCAGCTAATGATTTTGAAGGCAAAATGCATTGCTGGGTCTGATTCTGTTCTCAGTTACAGCACTATGCTTTCAGAGTAAATCAAATAAATCTGAATGAGTGCAAGATTGATTTGTGTGGGAGAAGAAAATTGGAAAAACAAAGAGAAAAGGAATTCATATTTGCAGTCTGTGACAAGCTGAAATACTGGCTGCAAGGAAAGAAACAGCAAAATGCCTTCTGGATTTTAGTGGGGACCCAGTTCTCACCTGGCAGCCAACATCAAACACTTTCAATATTATCTGTTTTTCAGAGTTCAATATTGTTAGGCTTAGATGCAAACTAAGATTTTTTTATTTCTGCACAGCTGTGAAAACCATGTGTATTTCACATAATGGGTGATAATCAGTTCCATAATAGTCAGAAAGCTTGTTATACCCACCTGATCAAAATTCACAAAATTTTATTTGGGTATTGTACATTAATGACTTATTTAAATTATAGATAGAGCAGTAAGATTTGGGGAAAATGACCTAGTAAAAAGGATTCCTTCATTTTTACACTAAAAAAAAAAAAAAAAAAAAAAAAAAAAGAAAGAAGAAAATGTCAAGCTAGTAAGCCCAAGGAGAATTTAATTAAAATCCAAAGAAGGAAGAAAAACCACAGTAGTAAAGCTCAAAAATAGAGCAATGGCCAATGGATAATAAAGGGTTATGGTTTCTTTTGTCATGCAAAGCTCTGTACTCTGGCTGACCTACATCAAGCAACTGGCTTTTTTGGAGGCCATCCAGAGAGATCAGCAGCACAAATATGTCCCTGTATGTCTAATACACTTCCGAATTATTTTGTACTTGTTGATAGTCCAGCACAGAGAGATTTTTGTTTGTCTTCTATTGTTGTTATAAAGAGGATGGCAAAAATCTGTCAGCACTAAAAAAAATGTCTGTAACAGACTTAGTTTATTAACTAGAGTAACTATATTCCTTCACTTCCACCCCCTATCTGGTCTGCTGTTATTAAGACCCAGTTGAGAAATAGGTTAAAGTGGCTGGTAACAGAAAAAATGTAAGCAACCTCATAACAATGAGTTTCCTTGTATTATGAGGGTTGCAAGTTCCCTTGCTTTTTTTTTTTTTTTTTTTTTTTTTATAAGCACATCTCTTCACCTCCTAAATAGCCCACTGAGTAGAGGTTGAAGAACACTATTGTGTCTTTAATTTCAGATTCACTGAATTTAGCATGGATACTGAGCTGTTGTGATGTAATTCTGCAGGGCCATTTTCCTTTGACTCTGTCCCTATCCTCCAAGAAGACACTGGCAGCATCACACTTCGCCAAACAGCCTTGACTTGATGTTCCAAAACTCAGAGTTGTTGCCCCCTGGGGAGCAAAAATGATAAAAATGTTTCAGCTTTTAAGTGTTTTCCTTTTTTTTTTTTTTTTTTTTTTTTTTTTTTTTTTTTTTTTATAAAGAAGTGCAAATGAGAACAGGCAGCTGCACCACATGTCTATGCCTGAGAAGCTCCACAGAGGGGAAAGTGTGTTCCTGTGCATGGAGGAGGAGGTCATGGGCCCCTCTGGCCTCATGTTTAGTTACTTCTGCGTCAGGTGGGTGCAGAAGGAACCTCAAGGTATCACTACTGTCCTACCTGCTGTAGGCAACTCAGGGAAGGCGAGCAGTAAGTTGCTACTGATGTTAGTGAAAATAAGCATGAGAACTATCAGATGTAGAGGGACAGATACCCTGTGGCAAAGCAGCTGGAAGAGCAGGAACAGCTGGCAATATCTCCCATTTGCTCCATGTTCAGAGTAAACTCCAGCACCGAGCACAGGAAGAGGTCAGCTTGCTTGGTTAGTGTGCAGTCCACTAAATGACAGCTACAGGAAATTGCCATCTCAGTCAGGTAACGCCACAGCTGAGCACCCTTGCAGGAATTTATATCCTATCCTGTCCCATCCCCTCCTCTCACATCTGTTTACCTTGCAGACTGAGTTAGAAGTACAAGCACTCAAAGCTTGCTATAAGGTTTCAGGTTAGGGTCCACACAAAAACTCTTTGCAGAGGTGTTTAGGGTGAGTAGGTGTCTTGTTTCCTGAGACTTGCAGGAGTAAAGCTTTGAGCTGAAAAATGGCTGTATTTTTTGTTCTCAGTATACCATTTTTCACCTCCACATAGACTGCTAGTATGAAACAACACCCTGATGCTATCCTAATCTTCTCTGAGGCAAAAAGTAAGTCTTAAAAATGTCAGCTATGGGCTCAAGATATTCTATTAAGCTGCAGGCTGCACACACACGCTTGGAAAACAAACATAAAGAAAGAAAAGCAAATTAACAATGCAATTACTTAATCTTTTTAAACCTGGGTTTAGACAATTCTTTTTCAAGAGAAGGTTGTTTTCTCCTGATGTTTTGTAGGAAGTTAAGTAAGAGTCTTTTCCAAATTTTCTCTCTATTCTTTGCATGACAGGTGAATCATAGAGGCATTTGTTTAGGAAATCCCATTATTCATTGTAAATTTAAAAAACAAGTGGAAATGAATTTACAGACATACAAGAAGTTGTTTGCCAGAGTTAATATTCTCTGGTGAACAGCTCACTGCAGCCCTAATTGACTTCTTAGGAATGTTTCACTAGAAAATTTAAACAATTAGTATTATACTTTTACCTTCAGCATCACATTACAATGCTGCATATTTGTCATCTTAACAACCAAGCAACTTCAAATGGAACAATTATGTAAATACAGAGCAGTGAGGAGAGCAGTGACACAACTGTCTCTCCATCTAAGCAAAATAGTTCAGTGACACCAGACTCCTTCTTTGAGACCACTAACCTGTGCCTACCTCAGCAAAACACATTAATCTGCAAACTGTGCAGATATCTGGGACAAAATTGTTGCAATAATCACTCTCAAATCTTACTTACATCACAAAAAGCACTTTATGCAACTTTATTTCTGTACATATGTATTTTAACTTGTAACCACTTAATCACAGAACTGTACAACAAAATAAAATAAGTAGCACTCAAAAAAAGGCAAGGAAGTCCCAAAAATCTGGGTTTTTTCATAGCAAGGCATTTCCCATGTGCTGCAAGGAGATGACAAACTTGTAACCAAGCCATTGCTAGGGATACTGTGACACAGACACATTGCTGGGGTGACACGGGGTGGGAGAGGTACAGGGAAGATTTTTATTGGTCATGTCATGACCAGGTAGGTTAACACAACCAGCATTCATCTAGTCCTGCTGCCACAGGAAATTACAGATCTGTTTTGCCTGGAAACCCGAATTTAGCAGATGCTTCCTTCACCAACTGTTTGCTATCTGAAGCCATTTATATAACCCTGTTAGAGGTAGGTTGTTTTTTTTTTTTTCTAGTTAATAGGACCTACCTGAATATCTGCCAAATTTCCTATTGTAAATAATGCTGTCAGTACAGTTCATCTCTTATTTTCTCCGATTACCTCTTCGCTCTTCTAAACAAAAGAGCTTGTGAATAGCTTTCAGTACTGCATAGCAAATACTATTCCAACATTTTTAAAATATTTTTAGTTGTTTGAAGAATGAGAAGCAGCAGCAAAGATGCTATCTGCTTGAAATGACACTTGCCAAGATGTTCTTTAGGGAATGTTGAAGAAAAATTCCCTTTTTCATCTTGGGCACCTTACCAGATACCTTCAAGATCCCCTCAGGCAGCAATCTAGAGCATAAGGAGTTGGACAGAGACTGAGATGCACATGCATATAATTTTCAAGAATGTTTTCATTCCTTGTAGCTCCTTGAATTTTGTTTTTGTTTGCTGGGACTTGCTTTGCTTTGTTCTGATTTGTTTTCATAAGGAGACATCAGGACTGAGATACCATTGCACTACATGAGTTTATTAGAAAGAATGGAGTGGAAGTCCAGAGAACTGGAGTAAAAAAGTCATAAACAAGTCTGAAAGTCAGGAGACTTTCAGCACAAATGTGCACATGGCAGCTGTTCAAAGAGCTGTTGGATTTCCTTAGCTCCCGCTTCAGTCAGCTCTCCACTTCATTGCCATTCCAAAAAATAGGTATTTTAAGGGAAAATTGTATTTTCAGGTGCTATTATACATGGAGTCTCAGGCACATTGAGTCTGATTCCCCCTGCTCACTGAGAAATGAGGTTCCTTTGAAAAGCTGAGGTTTTTCCAGCCTTCTGATTGCTACCTGTTGGCTTTCTAAGGCTCTCCAAAATCTTGAAAAATAAAATAAAATAGAATATTTCAAAGTCAAGGTGAATCTATGGGAACTTACAAAATTATCATTGGTTATTTCAAATACTTTGCTAGAACACAGATATCTGCCCCTTCTTCCTGTAACTCTTTATGGTTCTTCTGCTCTAGGTAGTAATTTGCTATAATTTTTATTACATATCCTGTAAAAATATTACCTAAGATATTTTTATATTATTCAGAAAACTCATAAATAATTTGTAACATCTTCTTTATAAAGGTTTGAAGATTTGTTAATGATACATGTTCAGCATGCCAATAAAGTTAAAGAAGGCAGCTGCCCAGTGCTGGGCAGTGGTGAAGCAGCAACAAGTAGTGAGTGGAGTATGCTAAAAGACAGAATACTAATCTTAGCTTTTACGGTAAAAGGGATTATCTCCCAACAATGCATCTAAATATCCCCTGCTGTCACTCACAGCAGTTTTGAGCCACCTATGAATTTTGCAAGAAAAACAAATTATTAAATTCTGTGCAGTTACTAGTGTCATGAGACCTTTGATAATATATAAAATTAAGCATATGCACCATTTCATAAGTAAATATTTTATTAGCATATTGTGCATTCTGCACCTTCTTCAGATGACAAGTAAACAAAATGACAAAAAAGATCTTTAACAGAAAGAACATACGTCTATTTCAAATACTAGAAGGAAAATTTCATCACCTGCTCTTTCATTAAAAAAGCTGCAAAGGTAATACAAATAAAGCAATTTGTCTAGGGGATTTAGTTTCTTTAATTTTATTTAATTCCTTTACTCATCTCAGAAGGAGCTGAGTGTCCACAAGCAGAATGCACAACATAACTCAAGCAGTAATATTCCCTTCTTGGGAGCCCACTGTTGAAAGTTATCACCTTGATAAGCATCTTGCTAAAGCACTTTGTTAATAAAGCTCTCAGCTGGTCTTCCATAATCTGGGGAACCAGCAGAGTGGAATTGCTTTGTAGCTCCTATTGAATACATGCACATACATTGAAGATATAAATGTCTACTTACCATCTTTAACTTTGCATTGATGGAATGAAGCAAGGAAGTGCCGTGCTAGGTTTTGGCACCTTTTACCTTAATTTTCTTAATAGTCGATTAAAGTTAAAAAAAAAAAAAAAATTGTACTGGAGTCAACAGAATTAAATGTAGGTCTGTATAACTGGTGCAAAAATAAAGAGCAGAATCAGGCCCAGAATTTGTGAACATGAATTTCTGTCTATTCTACGATTTAATTGAACTTTTAGCATTATTGCCTTTTCTAAATGTCCACAACTATTGCCATACAAACCATAAATTAACATATACGTTCTCTTCAAGGTTTTCTTTAAGGCTACAGGTATGATTATAAACTGGAAAATATGTCTTTTCCTTTATTCACTTTGTTCAAAATCATTAAAGTTAAAATAGAAGCACTAAAGTTAAGTAGAAATATGTCAACATTTATGCCTACTGTATATTAAAAATTTTACCTAAAGATATTCACTTATATTTATTTTTTAAAAAATTAGATGGGTCATAGCTAAAAGGAGCTGCATTTTTGTAGTAATACTATACTTATTGCTGAGAGAGAGTCATGATCAAAATGTTACCTAGTTTCAGTGTGTGTTACTTTAAAAAGAACATGGTTTATGTTATCCTAACTTTTGGAAAATTCACCAAGCCTGGTATAAAAAAAAAATAAGACCATATTGTAATAGCTATAACATATTAAACATTTTGTATTTTCATCAATTTTATTCTTACAGGAGAAAATACATCACTCACTAAATATGAATGCTGCACATGTTAGCAATAGAAACATTGATTTTTGTAACTTTGATTGCACTTGCCTTAACTTTTCCACACATATATACAAACACAAACAACACATAGAGGGGAGAAAAAGAGGATTAGAGAAATAAAATCCACAAAAGTAGGCAAGTTTTACATTATTTAATGAATAACAATACATGAGCTTTTTCAATACAATCCTTGTAAAGAGCACATGATGCCATAAGTTTGTTAAAGCACAAGGTGTACTTTGTCTAGATGAAAAAAACAACAAAACAACACAAAACCAACCAAACAAGCAAACAAAACCCTTTTGGTGTGACTTTGATTTAGGTTTAAAAAAGTTGGATGTTTAAAAAAAAAATCTTTATTACTTGCATATGAATATTTTTGTATGATAATATACAAAGAAAGTTTTAAAACAAAACAAAAAAAAACCCACTTGCTTTATAGTGTGCAAACTTTAGAGGAAAGTAAACAGGGTATGTGTCCAATTTGTAAAACAATGTTCTCCTTTCAAGATTACTCTTTCACTGACTAAATGCAAGGTTATGACAACTTGAAATACTTTTTTTTTGTGAACTGACAAAGAAAAAATAAAGCAATGTGAATAATTTGCGTATGCAAATTTTTTTTTTGAAAGAAATTTTTGCTGGTAGCAATACAAATTTAACAGCATGATAGGGAAAGCTTTGAAGGTACCAGTTCAGTGATTTGACAAGAAGGGCATGCTGGGCCTGAGCATATGTATTGGATAAGCTGGCACAGCTCCCCTGGAGGCAATGGAGCTGCTCCAGTTCACACCAGCTGAGAATCTGACCTCTAATACTTTCTTTCTTGTTGTTTCCTCCTGTTCTGCTGTTTTATTTCTTAAGGATATTTTCTTTAGGATATGTATTTTTTTTTCCTGTGTACTCTTTTTTCTTAAAAAATCTAAGTGTTATGATTATAATCATTGTAAAGCAAGAAATGCAGTCTCACAACTCTCTGGGGCAAAGACTTCGTGTGTGGGTGGCGCAAACTTGTTTGATTTGTTACAGCATTGATCAAGTTTTGTGACAGTTTAGCCCCACTGGAACCACAAGGTGACAGGGGAATAGAATAACTTGGTGGGGAATAGAGTAACATGGTAGGGAATAATTTTTAGCACTCCATCTGTGTGTGTGTGGTGTGTTTGTGTGAGCATCATGGAAGACCCTGAGTGATACAGAAACTGTAGTGGAGCAGAAGGAGCTCAAATCACAGCAGTGTTGTCATTGATGAAAATAATAAGAAAATGTCAAAAAGGGCATTACTGAAAACCTGGATGAATCCTTTTCTTTTTTGAAGTTTGTTGAATATGACATCATGCCTGGGTCAGGACAAATTCCATCCTTGGGTTTCTGAACATATTGTGAACTTTGCGGTTCTCTTCTAAAGCGCAGTGTCACAAATCATTATCCAAGGCAATGGGTTTATACCATGTTACACCACACAAATGAATTGCAATCAGCTTCTCTTTGGCCTTCCTATCAAGACCCTCAACTTCTGAAGTCCTGAGAGGAACACTGAACTTGTTTCCACTCTTCTATTATTTTTTAAAGCCGTGATTCTCCTCAGATGCCGGGGAATTGCTCCAAATTTGAACATCTGTAACACAAGAATTTGGGGCCTTGCAATAAGAGACAGGCACCAGTGCACAGCAGCTCTTACAAAGGTCTATTGAATGTCATAGCTAGAGCTGAAGTTGTCAAAAGGGCTGGTGATCTCCTGGCTCCAGAAGCCCAGGCCATAGACCTGTGCCAGGCCTGTGTCTCTGTAGCTCATGAGTATCACAAGACTTTTAAGATGTGGCAACTGAATTGTTTTACCTGCAGCAACTCATAGTTAAATACATTTTTAATATTACTGTATTTTGCACCTGAAGTCTGAAGTCAAGGTGAACTATATAAAAAATATTGTTTCCACAGGCAGTCACCCTTTTGAACTTTATCTGCTTCATCTACTTCTCATGAGATTTTTATCTTTGCTATACAGAATATTAGTAAGATCATTTGAATAAATGATCATGGTTTCACCAGTAGTGACACGATTCATTGGCCTGGTATGGTGGCAGAAAATGCATTTAGCATTCCATTAGACATCATAAGAGTTACGATTACTCAACTACCAGCATGTGACATGCACAGAAATATGGTATCCACTGTAAATTAAAAAAATATTTATGTATATTTAGTTACATTTTTAAAATATTGCTATTTAACAGACATTAATAAAAAAATTGAAGAACATCATTCTCTATTCTTTACTGCATTACTCTGCATTCCTTGCAATTTTTAGACACATGACTGAGACAAGAACAAGTGCAAATATTTAATAAATTGCTGGTATTGTCTCCCAAAATCATGTAAGTGTGAACAGGCTGGGAAGCCACATAGGGCTGCATGCTTGAAGAGGGACAATCACAGGAAAAAAGCAAGTAAACAAGACTGTTGCTTGAAGAGTGATGGAGTCTTGGTTTCAAAAAATAAATAAATAAAAAGACAGAGAAAAACAGAAAGAATAAAAGCACCAACAAGCACTAATAATGATTGAAACATTTAGAGTACCTGTGGACATCTTTCTTGGAGTCTCCTGACATGTACCACTTATTCTTATAATCAGTTGCATTGATTGATTAAATTCAACTTTCCCTCTCTTTATGAGTACTTATTTTCACTTTTTTATTTTTCCCAGTGTCCTGGGGTGACTTTAGGATGTTGTACCCTGCTATCCCCACTGTTCTCTTCCAAATTTGTCCCACACCAGGACACCAAACCTATGGTTTTTTATATGGGAACAGGTTTTCTTTAATATTTATTTTATTTTGCATAGATAATTGCATTTTGCATGTGATGAAAAAATAAGTATCATTTAAGTACTAAGTCTGTGTTGTATCTGTAATTGAAACATAGGTTTATGAACAGAGCTGTGAAATGCAACTATTCACATGCTGGGAGTCTACATGTCAACTACTGGATCAGGGAGACAGGAATGTCATTTGAAGTAATACATACATAACTGAACATTAAATGCTCAGGTATTTAAAGTATCCACTGAAGTGCAAATAAAACTCTTGTTTGCAAGTAAAAAGCTCTTTTATTTCAACTGGAGAATTTTAAAAGAAGGTCTTCTGATAAGAAGGAAACATAAAAGACACCCCGATAGTCATATACTATAAAAGGTGATGCTGAGAAAAAGAGACCTTATGATGCAAGATAGATCTGTAATTGTAGTTTAAGTTTTCAAATTTGCTCTAAAAGGTCTGGGAAATAGACCCTCACTTCAAAAAGACTCATAGATTGTACACAGGTTAGTTTCAAAGCTCAGTGAAAACAAATGTCAAAAGTAAAATTAACAGTAAACATATTTTTCTTCAGAACAGGAACTGCAGTATTGAGAATAATGTGAACAGAGGAGATAAAACAGTAATGTAGAAGTGATGTCCAAATGCATTGTCTAGAAACTGAAAAATAGGCTCCAGGAAATTAGTCCGAGATCTTTAAAGTGTTTTACTTTCCAGTTGCATGCAGAATGGGTTCATTCTTTTAAATCAATATGCAAAGCACAGAATCAAATAGCTATTCTTCTCTGAATGCTGATGAACCTTACCCAGGTCAGCATGTTCTCCCTGCTTATACTGCAGGGAAATAAGCACTGAGCAAGGTAAAGCTAGGACAAATCCTGGGCCCCTTATGATTACTTCATATAGCACTCTCATTTCTGTCTTGAGAAATTAGGCATTGACTGTCTTCAGATTTAGTACTGGCTGTGGTGGAGACAGCTGTCAGAAGCAACACAGCCCAAATATTTGATGTGGGAATATACTGTGGCTTTTCTGTCAGCAGCACCGGATACACTGCCAACAACAAGCACAAGATTTTTGTTTTCCAGTGAGCATCGTCTTGCACCCGATAGTAGCACCACATCTACTGGAGAGAATGGAAAGAATACAAAAAAGCATTAAAGGAAGAATATACATTGAAAGAAGATGCAAGAAAAAGGATTATTGCTCCTGTGCTGGTTGACTTCTCACGCCACATGATAGATGAATTCCTTGTTGCCTCCTGCAGGCCTTTTTCAGTCGTGGTTTCCGGCCCCAGATGAATGAGACCCATAGGCAATGCTGAGCCACAGCGTTTGAACACCTCCAGGCAGTGCCAGCTCAGCCACCTTTACATTCCCCACTGCAAGAGGTGACTTCCTCCAAGTTAACTTCCAAAACTCCCCTAACTGTAACTAATTATTGTATATTTTGCTTGACCACAAAATTTTGTGTGCTTTGAATACACTATATGTGTGTCTTTGGTTTTTGATTTTGATATCCTGCTTTTTTAATCTAAAAGGGCATTTTTGTTATGAAGAATTGGTTGTAAAGATAAAGAGTATAAATTTGTTTGAAGTACAAAAAAGAGGATCTTATTATGTGGTGGTTTGACCTTGACTGGATAACAGATGCCCACCCCAGCCACTGTCACTGCCCTCCTCATCTGGATAGGGGAGGGAAAATATAACAAAAGGCTCATGTGTTGAGATGAGGACAGGTAGAGATCACTCTACCTATATCATTCCTCCTCCTCCTCCTCCCATGCAGGGGCACAGGGAATGGGGGCTGTAGTTGTTTTGTCACACATTGTCTCTGCTGCTCCTTCCTTCTCAGGAGGAGGACTCTTCACACTCATCCTGTTCCATTGTGGGTTGCCTTCTACAGGATATAGTCTTCCATGAACTTCTTCAGCATGAGTCCTTCCCATAGGATACAGCTCTTCACAAGCTTCAGCAGGGATCCCTTCTCTGGGGTGCAGCCCTTCAGGAAGAGACTGCTCCAGCATGAATCCCCATGAGTCCACAGATCCTGCCAGGAACTTGCTCTAGCACAGGCTTCCTGTGGTGTTGCAGCCTCCTTTGAACATCCACCTGCTCTGGAACAGGGTCCTCCGTGGTCTTCAGATGGATACCTGCTCCATCGTGGAGCTCCATGGGCAGCAGGGGCACAGCTGCCACACCGTGGTCCTCATCATGGGCTGCAGGGAATCTCTGCTCCGACACCTGGAGCACCCCTTTCCACTGCTGCTTCATTGACCCTGGCTGCCTGCAGGTCTGTTGCTCAAATATTCTCACTCCTCTCTTCTCTGGCTGCCATTGCTTGTTGCACGTTTTGGATTTTTTCCTTCTTTGCTATCCCGGTGGCACTGCCACCATCACTGGTGGGCTCAGCCTTGGCTGATGGCAGGTCTCTCTTGTAGGCAGCTTCCTCTGTCTCTGTCAGACATGGGACAAGCTTCTGGCAGCTTCTCAGAGAAGTTACCCCTGTAGTTCCCAAAAGTTACCCCTATGGCTCCCCTGCTACCAAAACCTTGTCATGCAAACCTAATACGAGTGGTGTGAGTTTGAAATTGTAGTAATGTAAGAAGATGTCGCAGTTTTAAGGCTGAATCCAGGATATTAGTGCAGCATTTATTCTAATGTCTGAAATGACAGAAAATACTCTTCCAAGCAAATAGTTAATTAGCAATTAATGTAATCACTAGATGCCTGGGGAAAAAAAATCTCCTTAGGTTATATATAAGTGAAATAGAAAAGATAGCAACCTAACAATCATTTGCCAAAAAATATTTGAGCATCTTCTAAAGAAACTGTTTCAAGCTATTAAGTTTTTTTCTTAAAGCCTCAAAAAATATGTTTTTATCCATAATAACTTTGTAGAAGTTGCCTCAGTCTCTCTGGTAAATAATTATAATTTTTAAACTGATTAAATAAATATTTATATTAGAGATTAGAAGGGGTTTCAAGGACTTATTACAGACTCTGTTTGTTGTAAATAGGATGAAATGGCTCTGATCTAATCTCCTGGGCAAATAACAGATTTTATAACTTTTAATTAAAATGGGAGAAGTGAGATCATTTTAAACAAATACTAAATACCATCAAGGATTTGATTCAAAAGTGACAAAAGACATTAGATGTAAAAAAACAGAAGAATATTCTATCCTAGATTTCTGTTTTCTCAATAAAATAAAATGCCAGCTGCTGACAGTTCCCTTCAAACCTTGTAATGTGGGACTGAAAAATGAGGTCTGGTCTTCAAACTTGTATGGACCACTTTACAAAAACTCTTGTGGTTTGAAGCCTTAACTGAAGGCTTAACTTTAAGCAGACAATTTTTAAGATTTGATGTCCAATATGTTTTGTACATCAGCAGAGTCTGGAGAACAAGGGATAGAGTTACAAAGATTTTATTTCAGTGTGGAAAGAGACAGCTTTGTTCCTGAAGAGATTACTCTCACAGGTCAGGAATTTTTGTTACTGTTCATCCTTATATTAGTTTTGATCAAAAAAAAAATCCACTCAGAAACAGCAAGAAACAAGTTGATTTTCCTGCTAACTACTACTTGTAGGTCACTTTAATTGTATGAGGGAGAAACTTTCACCCTCTTTCCAGAATTATGAATGAATAATTGGTGGTTGTGAATAAGTGGTTGTGAATTAATTTCCCCACCCATTATTCAATTGTGAAATTATTTCTGGGAAAACTTTTCTCCCTGAGAATCTTGTTGTCTTAAAATAATTTGTAGGATGTGGCACTTTGGAAAATAAATTGTGAAGATGTGAAGTAGAAATGGAAATCTCCTCTAAAAGTTATAAAAAGTTATAAAAAAGACATGATACAAAAGAAGTCCAAAGAATGTCTTGGTACCTGCTTCAGATAGCTCTTGAAGGTGCCACAGAGGAGGAATAAAGGACAGTCCTACAAATATTGTGTTAGGATAAATGCTACTGGCTGTCAAGTCCAGTCCTTACTGTAAGTACCCTAAGTACCCAATGTGGTACATTTCTTAAACTTTAATCCAAGTAGTTTTTTATTATTACTCTCTTGTATTTATTGTTCCAGGCCATAAATTTCTACCATTTGCAAGTCACTATATATTTACCCTGAATATATTTTTTCTGGGCCAATTTTTTTTCTATGCACAATTAATTCTCTCATTCTTTGCATTTACTCAGAATATATTAGGTAATATGTACCATCCATGCATCTTGGCCTTTTTTAAATTATGATAAACAAGACAAGATAGTCTGGTCTTCCCATAATTCTCTTCCCCCTCAGCATCTAAAAGGTTTCTGTGTGATGGTTCTGGTGTGGTATGCTGTTGAGGATCTACAAGAAATCTTCCACCAAGGCTTTGTAAAGTGTCACTGATATGACTATCTCTATTTCACATGTAGTTTTCCTGATTAAAATAATCTTTTTTTTTTAATTAATGTTTTGAACAATGACTCAGAATTGCCTAATGATGAGCTACATGCTCTATACATAGTGTTCTATACATAAGGTTTTGGGCTTGGTCATTATTTTTAGTGGTTGTTTTTTTGGATGCAATTGTTACAATCCCTCATCAGCTGCCAGGCTTTAGTTAATTCTTAAAGTCCTCTGTTGTTTGTGCGTGGTATTCTTAGACTTATTCATTGACAGTGCATCCCAAAGCTGTGAATCAGAACTTTTCCAAATTTAAGCAAGGTCAGGATGCAAAGACTGTCCTCAATACTCATCTAAGAGCTTCATTACCAGCCTCTCCCAACTGAAAGATTTGCTTTCAATATAGTCCAACATAATCCTCTTTTCTATTATTTTATCAGTTTACCTGTATTGTCTAATAATGTCCCATGTGTGTTTTACTGAAATCTGGATTGACCAGTGTCACAACCCAGTGGTGGTGTTTGGTAAATTCTCATTAGGCTGAAGAAAGACACCAGACCTCATTGTCAGGGAGCTCTTAGGCTTTATTGTACAGCCACCATAACTTTGGCAGCCAGCCCATTGTTCAGACTGGAAGGACGCTGGTTAACAAGCCCTTAAATTTGTACAACAGATTTCCTCAAGAATGGAGGCAAATAAGGCCTTAATTTTGTACAGTACACTTCAGTATTCACCTGTTCTGGCTCACAAGTCACACCACACCTCCATAATCCCCCAGATCCCACAACAGCATTCAGTATGGAGCAAGGGGTAAAATAAGATAGACGTGTTTTCCTCAGAAGACAAAGAATGTCAGCAGCCTTTAGATCCCACGCTGGTCCTGCCAAGTGGATGTTTCAGAGCTGGAGTTGCAGGACAAAGAAAGAGAGGAGAGGAGAGGAGAGGAGAGGGCCCAATCCCCTCCCTTATTCAGTTCACCAGGTGCACACCTCTTATGAAAGTCAGCCTTTCCATGCATTTGGTTCATGTGTTCTCAGCCAGCTCTTTTGCAGGAGGTGATTTTAGGGGTGGCAGGAGCTGAGCATGAGACTCAAGGCGAAGCAGGAAGTCAGCTGAGACCAGCACTGCCTCACCACCACAGGACCCTCTGCTCCAATCATGTTTTTCCTGTCATAATAATCAGAATTTGAGAAAAACCATGCTTAGTTCTGGTTCTCTACAATTAGTTATATTTTATTTTCATTTTCTAAGAGACCTTACCTGGATGGTATTGCACAATGCACAGATAGACCCACACTACTCATCATCATTTTTATTTGCTTCTGTACCTTTCAGTATTTTTTTAAATAATCCAAAGCCCTGCCTACTGTTTAAGTCAGATAAGCTCAGCTGTTACTCTTTTTCCATATATTAAATGGAAAAAGCTCCAATTGTTTAGCCAAGAGGTACAGTTATCAGCCTTATAAATGTATTAACAATTCCTGGTATTTGACTTAGATTAAATGTGTAATATTTTTAGTCCTCTGGAATGGATATCTCCAAATTGAGATATCTCCAAAATGAGTTTTACTAGTCTTAGATTTAGTAATTCAGCTTGCCTACTGTGTCTCCCATTATTTTGGGAGATAGTTGACTCACCTTTTTCATCAATCATATCAGAAAAAAGACAGAACTTTAATTTACATTTGGGTACATGCCAACACTACCTTTAATTTGTGCTCAATCCTTACCACATAGTAGGAGTCAGGATAGAGATGGGACAGCTTTTTTGGTCTTGATTATTTATATGACAATTTTTATGGTAAAAGTTAATTTGCAAGTTCTAAATCAGCTTGACTTTTGGTGTTGTTGATATTATCTGACCATAGACTTCTAAGTTTGCTTTACAAATATGTATCTCATTTATTATATTTCTTTGTTAGCTTTTTGTTTATTCTTTACATGGAGGGAATTCTCCCAGCGACCCTACTGCTTTTCCCTACACATTTTCCAAATGTATTTTCACAAGGCTTCCTCACTTTGGTCACCTTGAAGGTAGCAAAGGAAATGGTGACTGGCCCATTCTTTGGCCCTGGGGCCAGCTTGTGCATCAATACAATTAAAACTCTTCTGGCATCCAAAAGAGGTGTCTTATCCAAATTGTCTATTAGGAGCAATCATGCAGACTTGCTCAGGCACTGACTAGGAGAGCCCTTGGTGGCCCAGAGTAAAATCGTGCCAGAGACCCTTTTAACAGCATGAGAGTGAGATAATAGAGCACCACAGGCAATGTTTAATTAACTCATGTAGATGAGTCACTGTGTGCCCCAGCTCTTCCTGCACATTTCCTGCAAACCAGGACAGAAAGTTAATTCTCATGATCTTATCATGGGTTTCACATATTTTGGAGTATATCTTAAAGCATAGATACTCTAAAAGAATTTTTTTGGGATAGTTTTACTATGCGTTCTAGAAAAAAAAAGTCCCATTTTCTTTTTTTGGTTTGGTTGGATGGGTTGGGTTTTTGCTTTTTTTTTGGTGGTTTTGTTTTGTTGTTTCAGTTTGTTTGTTTGTTCATTTGTTTACTTTAATTCACCAGTGGAGAAAGAAAAATATCTCTACTTGAACACAAAACCTTCTATAAAAGTTGTTCTGAGCCCTGATCTTTATGTTTTCCTCATTTCTATACCATAAATAAGAAAGGTGTTTTGAGTAATTTCTTCTGCATTTTCAATCAAACTACTGACCTAATCGTGGGTGTTTTTCTGGAAAAAACAGAGCTGGAACGTGAATCAGCACGTATGCTTCTCAAAGGCTGCAGCAACTTCTGATGTGAAGTATCAAACCATGACAGGGGAAGGGAAGGGAAGGGAAGGGAAGGGAAGGGAAGGGAAGGGAAGGGAAGGGAAGGGAAGGGAAGGCAACAACAACAAACCCCACATAAACAAAAAACCCTATTAGAAAGCAAAGCATGAGATTTATTGTGTGCCATCTGAAAATGAGACTCAGCTAATTCACAAGTTGAAACAAAAATACATTATTAGTAGTGCAATATGAGAAAAAAAGGAGTAATTTCTTCTGCATTTTCAATCAAACTACTGACCTAATCGTGGGTGTTTTTCTGGAAAAAACAGAGCTGGAACGTGAATCAGCACGTATGCTTCTCAAAGGCTGCAGCAACTTCTGATGTGAAGTATCAAACCATGACAGGGGAAGGGAAGGGAAGGGAAGGGAAGGGAAGGGAACAAAAACAAACCCCACATAAACAAAAATGTTAGTAAATCTTTCACTTTGCATTTGAAATGCCAGTCATTAGCTTTTTTTAAGGATTTTGTTGTTTTGTTGGTGTTTTTTTGTTCTATTGAACAAGCTTTTCCAATACAGGATTTAGGCCTCAAAAATACCATGTTTTTATGGTAATTTTATTTGAATCTGTTGAAAAGAATTTTGAGTATCCTAGGTTCCTGATCTGGATCAACACACTAAAAATTAAGTTTAAAAAAAAAAAAAAAAGGTGAAGCTATCATTTTGTTTTCTTTTCCCATGGGGCATTTCTCTGTAGTGGAACTATTGAGATGCTATCTTGTGCAACTATTCCTAATACCTAGCGACTTTCAAGATAAGATTTAAAGACAGGCCACTAAAGATATTCCATTTTGATTTTAACTGAATTTTCTGGATTGCTGAATGATTCTCTTATTTCACATATCTCAATCCACACAGCTATGGTGATTTTATTTTGTTTATTTGCTGGTTTGTTGTTTTGTTTATTGTGAAACTATTCCTGTAGAATCTCAGATTTTCTCTCTATTCTCTTTTGCTCAACTGACCTTTGCTGACTGCTGGGTATCCTGAAGCTAAAGTTTCTGTCCCCCTCCTGAAGACAAAGAGAGAAAATTTAATGGAAGGTTTCTTTGTTGAGATAAGGACAGGGAGAAATCACTCCCCAGTTACTGCCATGAACAAAAAAGATTTAAATTGGGGAAATCAGTTTAATTTATTAGTTATCAAACCAGAGTAGAATAATGAGAAATACTAACAAATCTATAAACACATCTCTGTTCCTCACAGGCTCAGCTTCACTCCCAGCTTCTGTACCTCCTCTCTCAGTAGCCCAGGGGGCCATTTCATTCTCCACATACTTTTCCTCTGCTCCAGGATGGAGTCCCTCCCATGGGAGTTCTCCCAAAGCCTCTCCAGTGTGATCCCTTCCCACAGGCTGCAGTTTCCCACGAGCTGCTCCGGCGTGGGTCCCCTGTGGGGTCACAGCCCTGCTGCAGCCTGGGCTCCCTGGGCTCACAGCTCCCCTGCCACCTGAGCCTGGCCAGCTGCACCCACGGCACGGAACCGCGGTGATCTGCAATGGGTTCCTCTCATCACTCTCTGGAAAGCTTTCCTGTTTCTCTCCTAAGTTGTCATTGTGTGCATTGCCAAGAAAATAATGCCAGTTTGCAGAAGTTCGGTGCTTATATGTCGGCATTATGTTTAAAGATGGTTGCTGTTCTCTAGAAAGCACTGGTTATCTAGGTTTAATATCAACCAAATAATCACAGCCAAAGAAATACCAATTAAGGTACTGTTAACTGAATTTTGAGCCTTCAATATTTCTCTTGTAAAATCTGTGCACAGATGATTCAATATTATTTTGTCTTGCTTCACCCAGGGGAAGCATCTTTCATTTATCTTAGTTCCCACATAGCTTAACCCCATCTCACTGTTTAGAATTCCTTTTTTGGTTCTTTGTGCCAGTGTGTACTGTCCACATTTCTAGTTATGGAATGTACCAATTAAATGCAAATTACCAGTGGTCTAAGAGAATCCAGAAATCTAAGGTGAAGGCACCTGACATGTCCTTGCTACCTGCCACTGTACTGAACTAAACTGAAAACTGAAAGAGGGCAAGAGGATGGCACCACAGTAAGGATTATGGATGATGTGTCAGGCATTATTTTAAATCTTTTTATCTTCTGTCAGCTTAAATCAGGTTCTTGAAAAGGTGCTGGGGCAGAGAACAGCACTGCAAAAGTGCCTAAATTAAATTTTTTTCATTTTTACTTATGAAACAGGATCATTTCTGTTACTTATGCAGAGTATTATCTGTTAAATATGGTTAAAAATGTAAGATTTTATTTCTCCTGCTGTTATAGGCAGCTACAGCTGTGTTCAAATGAAGGTTTCTCCCCAGAAATAAACAAAATAACACTGAGTGCAATCTGAGGCAATGATCCAATTTACTGATGCCCTCAGGTTGCCTAGGTGCCACAACTGACTCCAAATGAAGGTAATGTGACTATACAGCTGTCACCAAGGGAATGGGGAAATAGGTGGGGTTCCAAAAATATACACAGGGGTAGGGTTTGACCTGGAGAATAAAGAATGAAGAAGGAGGTTGGAAAAGACTGATTTTGGTACCTCAAGCTGGATGGAGAAGGAAAAACAGAAGTATCATTTTGTTGGCATGCTCTGCCCATTGTTGGGTATTTTGGTGTCAGTGTCACTGCCACCTGTCAAAACACAGGTGGATGCTGTGTCCTTATGGAGGAATTTGACACAGCTCAGGAGAAGTTAATCTCAAAATGCAGACTGACAGTTCAGTGCCCAAGTTTACAGTGCACAGTTACCTGGCAACATTCACAGCCCTTCCTAAGGATTTATGTTCTTCGCACTGCACAGGAATAAAACCTCATGTTTAAGAAGGCAAATCACAGAAAATAACACACAGAGTAATGAGCATTTATGCCAGAGGATACAAAACTGTGAGAGCAAACATATATAATAAAGTGTGCCTTTCTCCCGGAGTTAGACATTTCCCTCAGGTCAATCTAGATTGTCTGTCCCCAGCAGAAATTTAGCCCCTGAGCTCAATGTCTATGAAAACTCCTTCTCAAACTCAGACTGGTGCAAGGGTTGTTGTGGCTTTGCTTTTTCCTCCTCTGTTCCTGCCAAGGGCAATGGGACTGATTTAAGCATTCTCAGGTACAGATTTTTGAGGCTGGGTAGATTCCTTCCATTGAAGCCATTCTACTTCGTATACAGTAATTAAATATTCAGTAGTCCAAAGGAAAAATGACTGTAGCCTGTGGGTAAGCAGCTTGTTTATGAAGAAGATGTCCAAAATCATATAGCTTCTCTCTTCATTCCTTTCAGATGTTGCCTAAAGTTTGCAGCTTCAACCTCTCCAACATATTAACTATTAGATTTTCCCAACAAACATGAGAGAGCCAAAGGCATTGGGTTTCAGAATGTGCTGGGTTTTTTCAGTGGATGTAGCCTCCCTTTTGTTTTGTAGATGGATATTTTTTTTGCACTGCTCTTTGTTTTGGTCACATATTGCTTCAGACGCTTTTCCAAAGCAATTAAGTAAAGTACTAACAGCAAATTTTATTTTTCTCAGAGAAGATAAAAATACTACTGGGGATTTTTTCCACAGTTTTTTTTTTTTTTTTACTTGGAGATTGAGAAAAATCCTGGACACAATTTCTTTAAGGATTTGACACCAGATTATTGCAGAGTTTTCAGAAGTCCCTCATGACTTCATTGTAAATCCATACAACATATGCGTGGATGGGACAGAATATGAGATTAATACCTGAGAAGAGATGTTTAACCATGCAAGGATTTCAGTGGAAGGTGAATATGCAGAAAATCCCTTAGGTAGGATTTTTTTTGCTATCAAGAAGCATATCTGAGAACATGTCTCAAATAGAAGGGATTTCTTACAGCCTTGATTAAAGGTTAGAAAGTCCTTAGAGTCCTTCTCTTGTCCTTATACTACTTTATTGTGCTTTCTTCAATTTTCCTTTTCTTGTCCTTATACTACATTATTGTGCTTTCTTCAATTTAATTTATTTGTTGTTATGAAGTTTGAAGGCTTTTATAAAAACCTGGAAAACATACCTATTCATTAATTTACTGGCCTTTAAATTGAGAAAAAATCTGTAGTTGCTTAAGCATGAAAAGAAAACTGTATTGAGAATACCTACCTTTAAGGACGATTCACATCTATTAATAAAAACTTTTTCCTATTCTTTCCTTGTCTGCCTTTAATGTATCAGAATGCTTGCTAGTCCTTTTCTTTGGAATTAAATGGGCTAGTTTTAATGTTGTTGGTTCTTTCCCTTTCTGAATTTCCTGAAGGATTGAAGGAGAAAAAGTATGCCCAAGAGGAACAAGTAATTTATAAATATATGACAGGAGTAGTTATGCAAACAAACAAAATATCTGATAAAGTGGGTGAAGTGACTTCATAAAATTTGCAATGTATTGCGAGTCAGATACATATTTTAATGGGTTTTCATTGTTATTGGCTTCAGATACATAGAAAAAATACAGCAATTTAAATTTATTGAAGTCTTACCATGATACAGATGGCAGGTGCACTAAAGAAGACAGTGCTACAGACTGTGAAAACAGGGCAAAAATTCTTTCTTCTGACTTAACATCTTCAGAAAACCTTTATTTTTACCATTCTTATCTTCTTGTTTTCTTGACAGTGCTGTACTGATGCTGATGGAAACTACTGCACTAATCCCACACAGACATGAAAATTGAGTAAAGTCTGTATTTAGGCTCAAATTTCTCATGTTAGGCTTTGCATATCATTTGTACACAAACTTGTAAACACAATCTGACAAGGCTCTGCTCTATCAAGAAAGCCCAGGTCCAACAGATACCTGGCTTGGAAAAGGCACAGTGTTTTCAGCAATATTTTCTGCCTCAAGCATAGCATCTTTCAGCTGGAACTCTCTGGCATCTATTGGGGGCAGAATACATGACATACCTCTCAAACATATTGCAGCACTGTCATGGTTTACTCCGGCAGGCAGCCAAGCCCCCTGCAGTCACTCATTTACTTGCTCGTGGTCAAAAGGGGGAGAAACAAAAGAGTAAAAGTAAGAAAAAACTCGTGGGTTGAAATAAAGAGTAGATAATGAGTAAACAAAAGATAATGAGTAAACAAAAGCTGTGCACACAAGCAAAGCTGAGAAAAGCAAGGAATTAATTCAGTGCTTCCCATGGGCAGGCAGGTGTTCAGCCATCCCAGGAAAGCTGGGCTCCACCATGCAGTGACAAACACATCACTCTGAACATCCTGCCTCTCCTTTTTGTGTGCTGAGCCATACACATCAGATGGTCTGGGATGTCCCTGTGGTCAGCTGGGGTCAGCTGTCCCTGCTGTGACCACACAACATCCTGTGCACCCCAACCTCCTCACTGGGGAGGGTGAGGAACAGAGGAGGCCTTGGCATGTGCAAGCACTGCTCAGCAATAACCAAAACACCCCCGTGTAACCAGCACTGTTTCCAGCAGAAACCAGAACACAGTCCCATACCAGCTACTATGGAGAAAAATAGCTCTACCAAAGCCAAAATTAGCTCTGTCCAAGCCAAAACCAGCACAGGCAGGCGCATGAAAAGTTCACAAAAAATAAATAACCCCCAAGGGAATAAAAGAATAAACCCTGATTTGAGCAAATGCAGCACTAACCTAAAGCATTTTAGGCATGAAACAGTCATTTTGTAACAGTCTGAATGTTATAAAGATCTCTAAGGCAGTTCTCAGTAATGTTATGTATGGGTACATAATTTCTTGTTAGATTAAGTCATCAGCAAAACTAAATAAAAAAAAACTATGTGTACATACATTTATTTTTTTTCTAATCTTCATAGTTCACATTCAGGCTGAGCATCCAGATTTCCTCTTCTGTCTGATGGTTCTTGCTCCAGCAACAAGGAATATTGATGCACATTCTGGGGGCAGGCTTGACATCAGAGTCTGCCATCTAGGACAGAGAGAAATTTCACAACAAAGCACTTTGAAGGTAATTCATAGGAGATTATTGTCAAGACTTGTGTTCATTCATTTTTCAGGCTGATGATTTTTCATACAATGTTGATCTGTCCCTTGTTTCACCCTCCCTATTCCGTATCTTCCAATATCATCATCTTGCTGGTAAGAAAAAATCAATTTTGGTAACAGAGGGAGAGTGATTCTCCAGCTACCTTAAAGCATAACCTAAATTATCACCTTCATAAGCAATACAAACAAAGTCATAAGTTCCTTCTGTGTTCACTCCTGTGATCACATGGTGTTTCTGCAGCATCTTTAATAGAGTGTCTCAAACTAATTTTCCAGCAACTACCAAATTATAGCACATATGACGCCTAAGATTTTCAATAGTCCCATTTGTTTTAACATCAAAATTCACATTCTTAGAGTTTAGAAGATTAATTTTAAAATATGCTTTAATTACTTTTATCAAATTAAGAAAAATTAATTGCTTTTAGAATTTGAAACTTTAATATTTATAGAATTTTAAATGTATAATTATAAAGTTTTAAAAAGTTGTTATGGCTTTTTAAAACCTGAACCTTCTAAAATTCTGAAACATGAAGTTACCCTAGACAAATAACTTAATCCTTTTCTATCAGTGTTTATATCTGTTTTCAATAATAATGAAGAATCCAAACTTCAGTTGAGCAATGTAGAAAAGTGAAACTAAAGCCAGAGTGACTTTAAATGTTACTCACACGGCATGCCTCTCAAAATTATTACTCTAAATGACATGGAGTACTAGATATTAACAATTTATGTTCATTTGTTCCTTTAAAAAGCAGCAACAAACTAAACGCTCCTTTGCAGTTGTCTCTTAGGTTTGCATCCAGAGAGAGGCAACAGGGTAGGCATTCACACCCTTTTAGTCCCTGTCGTACTCCAGACACTAGCCTTGCTAGGAAGGTGACATAAATTCACTAAAACAGAATGGGGCTCCACATTAATGAGAGCAATGAGCATCATGGTAGACTGTTCCCACAAACCATGTCACCATCCAGAATAAAACACTGCGGCCCCAGTTTGGGAGAATAGAACGAGGGCTCTGAGCAGCCATGACAGAAGCACTCAAAGGATCTGGAAAAGAAAGTCATCTTCAGTATGAAGCTCTATCCACTGCCAAGTTTTGGAAACTTCTACTTTTAATTTGCTTGAATGCTCTTTAAAAGAGCTGTGCAAAAAATGGCTGACAGTTTTAAGAGAGTAGCTCTTTCTCTGTCAAGAATTAGATGCACCTGTTGTTCCACATATACAACAATAAAAATTATGCTACGTGTAATACAAAGTGGGTCTCATTCTTAACCACATTACTGCTTATTTATGCAGCCTGTCAGGGTCCAACACAACAGGCAGGTATCAAGAAATGAGGTTCAGGTGGAACGTGTACGTAATATCATGGACTAAATTTTTATGGTGTCTCCTTATGTTTTTCAGGAGGCATTGCTATTGGATTAGTTGAAATGGAGTATCATGGTCTCTAAAACAGAGCACACTCTAGTGTGTGTAGAGGGGAGTTGATTGTTATTATTACTTTCATGGTCATATTTTGGAAAAGCTGTGAATTTTCTTGCAGACAGGATACCTACCAGGTTTACTCAATTTCTATATTCTTCAAATATGCTTTGGTCCATGTTCTGGAAAAATCCATACTAGTGGCTCCTTAACAAAACTGCCAGCATATTGTGTCCCTTGAGATATTTTCCAGCACTTGCTTATTAAATGGATTTTCCTGGCACTCTGTAAAAACTCCAGATGCCCTTGCAGAGATGGCACCTGATGCAGAAGACTGTCACAGCCTTTCCTAGAAACCCCCTGATATTGCAGCAACATCGGGCCTGTCAGCAGCTGGAGCTCCACTGAACTCGGGCCCTGTGCCATGAATGAGTGATGGAATGTGACAGGGCTTTTTGGGAGCACACCCAACAGTGGGCACACATCAGTACTTTCTTTAATATCTCTGCATATCAGGCTGTATATATAGCTGGTTAATATACATGACATGCATTATATCATCGATATAATTGGATTAAATATAAATAACTTTTTTTAATAAAACATACTTCAGCTTCAATGACAGTAGCCTTCCATTTATATGGTATGGGGACCTCAGAGAGAGAATTATCCCTCAGGAACACCTAATGATCATGATGCAGCTGAGACAAAGGTAACATTTTTGGGTTTACCAAGAATAACAGGAACATTTTCATTAGCAACAGAAAAAGTGGCTAAAAATAAGCGGAGCCACAAATACATATTGCAAAGAATGGAAAACCACAAATACATATTGCAAAGAATGGAAAACCCACCAATCTCTTTTTTTCTCCCTTCAGTTTGCTTCCTCTGTATTTTTGTCTCCAGAACGATCTTCTCTTTATATTTGGGGGAAAAAATCTTTCCAAATTTTTGGAGGAATTTAGACACAAATAAAGGATAAATCTTTTTTTATTTCAAATTGTTGGCTAAAGATTAGGTTTCACTTTAGAGAACTTACAGTGAGGTTGTGTTTAACCCAGTTAAATTAAATACGAATTAGAGTGGAAGCATCCACATTTGAAAGCTCAGAAGCCTGCACAGATTGCCTTGTGGCCCTTGAAGAAGGCATCTCCCTGCATGCCAAGGCAGTGCGCATCTGCCTAAGGGTTTTGGGGAGGCAGAGACCTGTTTCTGCCACTCCCTGATGTGGGCAGATGCTGGGAAAAATCTTTTTTTATTTCAAATTGTTGGCTAAAGATTAGGTTTCACTTTAGAGAACTTACAGTGAGGTTCTGTTTAACCCAGTGCCTTCACCCATACGAATTAGAGTGGAAGCATCCACATTTGAAAGCTCAGAAGCCTGCACAGATTGCCTTGTGGCCCTTGAAGAAGGCATCTCCCTGCATGCCAAGGCAGTGCACATCTGCCTAAGGGTTTTGGGGAGGCAGAGACCTGTTTCTGCCACTCCCTGATGTGGGCAGATGCTGGGAAGGGTGGCAGCAGCAGTGCAGTTTTCCCCTCCCTTCCTCTCCTCTTTTCCACAGTCCTCTTCAACTTAGATTTGCATTCACTGTAAGTACAGATATTCTCTAAAAACATGAATAACCTGGTCGTCATGAAAATGTGCAATCATGTGAATGCTTACTCATTTTCACAACTTTATTCTTCCTCCTGAAGATAAAACTGATGGGAATAATTATACAACTTTTGCATGTAAGAACATAGAGTTTACATAGAACACTTTGAAAAAATTAAATATGTTCTCATTTCTAGACTTTTGCATACCTAGCTCTTTGGGACATATATGGGAAGTTGGAAAGCTATCTGCTTTAGTTTCTAGGAACACAGTGAATTTCAGAGGCCCTTTTTTTCTAGCCCTTGGGTATCATGTAAAAGCTGAGGACCCTGAAGAAAGCCTTATGTGTATCCCAGCAAGACTGGCAGTCATGGCCTGGGCTGTCTCACCTGTCCTGCTCTAGAGTCTGGCCTACCTGAGAGGCAACTTGCAGTGGAATTTGTTATTTATGACCATTCACATTTCAAAGGACACCCACAGCATCCAATGGAACACAAGACACTGAGAACATACCCTGGTACCATGACACCGATCAGCTTTTTCTTAGCAGGAACCTGACTTGAAACATTCCAATGGAGGACCTGTAAAGAAAGATTAATGTTTCTGTTGAGGAGAAAGTAAATCAGAATCTTCTTAATTTCAGTGTTTGATTAAGTTCCCAGAGATTTTATTCTTCTAAAGTTTAAATCTAAAATAACACAAAGTTTCGAATCTATTTGTTCCCAAAAAGCACAGGTCTAGTGCCTATTAGAAGATCCCTAAACACAGTGGCACCTTATGTTTTTCTTCTGTGTTAGAGACAAAAACCTGTTTTTCTGGACACTCTGTAGCATATAAAGTTTGATTTTATTGACTTACACTTTTAAAACTAAAACCAACACTTCTAACTTATATTTACAATGGCAATCCAGTACCAATACATTATCACATTTGATTTATTTTGATAGCTAACCAAGCTCATAGCAAATCAAAAGTGAATGCAGTAGGTTGTGGAAGAGAAAATGGAAGTTTAAATGGAAGAAGTAGCAAGTATGACTCAATTGTTGAAGAAGAGTAATACTATTTGCTATTTTATTTGAGGATATGGTCTGATCAGCAAGTTTTACCACAGAAGGGGAGGAAAAAAAAGCCAAACACAGAACCCAGTGTGCTCATTATAAACCCCATGATTCTGTCTCCAATATTAACTGGTAAATATGCTAATACTTCACATTTCGTGATGGACTGAGACTGGCTACATGACTTGTAAGTCATGTGAAATCCTTAAAAATTAATGCCTTTGGGAGCTGTAAATTTTATGAACCAAAACTGGGCATTTTTAAACAACCTTCCAGTGTTTTTTATGAGACTTTTCTATACCTCATTAAAAATCTGGTTTGTGCTTTGACTAACACAAATTTTCTTTTATTTTTTTCCCTATTGCAGTACTTTAAAAATTCCCTCCAAGCTGAAATTATGTACTTGTAGTGATTGCAGTGATATTTTCTTGTCTTTCATTCTTTTAACAGTTTGCAATTCTATGAAACTGAAACTTGCCCTTCTCACAAATTAGAATATGGCTTTTACTCTTCATTTTATCCAACTCATTAATTCTCAAAATTAAACAACATTAACTATCACAAACAGTAAACAATTGCTTCTGTGTATTGATTAAACCATAATATGTTACTGTGACCTAAATGAGAGCATTTAAACTCATATCCCCAGTGTAATTTTGGAATAAACTGCTGAATACCAGCATTTCAAAATCTATTTGAGTGTTAAGGCCCAAGTGATAGATCACAGATGTCTTACCTATTAAGAAAGTGCAACAACACTATATTAAAAACAAGTCTCTTGCTAAATACACTTGTAGTTTTCATGCTCCAAAAATATTTCTTTTTTCTTTTCATATATAACTGTCTCTTGTGACAGAATGATAACTCACTTGCCGTCAATCAGTTCTAGGACATCCAGGAAATTGTGAATACACAACAGAGCTTCCTCAGCATTTGACTGAAGTGGAACGTTTCAAAATCCAATTAAATTTTAAATCAGTAAAAGGCCTTTTCACACTGACATTTTCCATGGTCTGTATTTATTCTTTTTAAGTCATTTTTAATTCATTTTCTCATATTTTAATTTTTTTCAGGCCATATATTCTATATAAAACTCAAAGGACAATCTGCTTCTTATATCACACATTTCTTTGGTTGCTACCGGTTGGGTGATTTCAATAAAGATTTGTTACAATAGATAGAATAGGTAGCATTAACTTTTCAACAGTTCACAAAGGAAAAACTTTTGCTTGGGTGCCTGGTAATTTTTTTCCAGAGTGCCTTGCTGCCCTTAACGCTTCTGCTGCTAATGAATGAAGAGAATAACCTGACTCTGAATCAGCAATTTGTTCAATAAGAAGGGGATTATTTCCACAGCTGTTCACTTTATAAGGAATTTATTTCCACACCTGGATATGTTTTGGTATCATGTCTGCAATTAGCAGTGTTTGCATAAGTCTCAAAATTTCCTGTTATAGTGCCAGCAAGCAGAATTTAAGATAATTCAATTTGATAAGCAAACAGAAAAGGAATGTCTTTGCTTCATCTCCATTGCCAGCTGGTGATGGTGAGAGGTAAATTGGCTCTTGTGCCTTCAAAGCTCAAAGCAGGTGAAAACAACATTTGTTTTATTTTCATTAACATTTTCCTGAGGCCTATTCACACATTACTGCTTTACTTGGATCAGGAATACTATTTCAAAATGTTTCTCCAATGCCCTGACCTTATGATGCTTTGGTGCACACCACGAATTTGGCTCAGCATGCTTGATCTGAACTTCCTTTGGATGGAACTGAACCTCAGTGAGCTCTCCAGGTATTCACTGAGTTGGAGCTCAGGCCATGGAACCAGACAAGACTTGGTCTGAAACCTCCTTTTCCTCCCCATGCTTGAAATGTGCGTACCATGGACACGGCGTGCTCAGCACTGCCTGCTTGGCTGGCCAGGGCTGTTCACATTGCTAAACCTGACTGAGGAACAGAAACATAATCCCTCTCTGCTTACAAAATAAAGTTGTTATGAAATGTAAATGCCTGAGAACATGAACCCTGGAAAAACTTGATGTCAATCACTCTATGCTAATATATATGTAATGAAATGCAAATGTCTGTTTACAAAATTAGTTTCACAAGGAATTGCTTAATGTCTGTTGGCCTGATATTTTTCAAAGATCGAGATTAAAGCAGATATATGCACATTACTTTTCACTTAAGTGGACAAGATTACACAAAGCTGGTTGTAGAACAGCCATCCTTACCATGGGCTATATTAGGCAGTTAGATTGTAAAACAATTGACATTTTTTAGAAAATCATTTCATATTCAGAAAAATGAGTAGGTTTACCTGACAGGAGCAGGAAGATACTGACCTCATCTAAATGGGTAAAAGCTCATCGGAGCACTTCTGGTGAAGATTTTATAAAAATGTCAGACAGAATGATTTTACAGACAGCAAACCCCATGAACCCTCATATGGTATTTTCAAAAGTACTTGCATGCACTTGTAAGATGATGAATGCACTAATAATGTGAGAGAGGAATAAGGTAGGATGCAGAGGATCTAACTGGGTCTCTAAGTTAAAGATCAAATAAATATTTCCTGTTGCTCAGATTTTTTTTTAATTTTAAAACTATCCAAATGTCAGAGACAGGATTATGACCTCTTTGAACTTGCTACCATTCTAATATTGGAGTGCTTGCAACTGAAATATTATGGTTCAATTTCAACAGACAAACAGGTAATTCTAGATAAAACCACATACTTTCTTCCCTATTCTGTTATTACTTTAAACAAACTTGGGAGGCTAGGGTGTCTCCAGAGAGTAATCCATCCAAAGACTATTCAAGAGCTAAAACAGGAGGAATTATTCCCATTCTGTAGATGCCTATCTCTACTTGAAAAGGGAGCATAACATGTAGTATATGCTGACTATTTAGGTTACCATAGTTCAGTATGAAAATTTCCATTCTCAGGGTCCATTTAAAATTTTTGTGGTAGAGGAGAAAATTCCCCTAAAATCTTTCTATCAGTGCTAGCTTCTGCTCTGAAGTCCTAATTCTTTCCTCTTTTTAATTTATTAGGATTACAGGTATGATATCACTCCATTGACACAAACGGGTGTTTGATCAGATTTCTGAGCTCAGGTCAATCTGTTCACTATTAACCATCAGCTTTTCTTCCTTTCCAGCATTGGTGTTTGGTCAGATTTCTGAGCTCAGGTCAATCTGTTCACTATTAACCATCAGCTTTTCTTCCTTTCCAGCACTGTCCTTGTCCAGAATGAGCCCAGACTCCATTAATTAAATATAATTGTCAATGCTGTTTCATAATCTGTCTGCTCAGAAATGCTCAGATCAACTGCTCTCTGATGCGCAGATGGGACCAGAGACAAAGAAACAGGGTTTTGGGTAGCAGTGGTTTGTGCAGTACTGTAACCTCGGGGCATTTCCTGACCTTCATTGCCCTGCCAACCTCTTTGCAACACTGTGGGTGCCAGTGAGAAAGTGAAAAGGTAAAATCAGCGTAACCACTGCTGGCTGGGGCACCACACTAAATCCTAGTGCCCCACCTGGAATGTTTCACCTGTGGTTACCCTGTGTTTCCATGGGTAGGAGTGGAGGTTTCTGTGCTGCTTTAGTACAAGTGTACATTCTCACTCATCACAGAACCAAAGGCAAAGAAATCCTCATGGTCAGCCAGTTGAATTTTCCTGGTTTTTAAATAGGGCTTCACCTAGTCAGTGTATGTAAAAGGTGGTACATCCTTCCCAAAATTACATCACATGACTTCCAAATAGAGAGTAATTCCTTTTGTTTATGGAGAAAATTAGTAAGTTTAGTAAATTCATTTGCATTCAGTCTACCCCTCTATAAAGCAAGTGTTCAAAACCATTTTACAAAGCTTTTATATGAGTTGACACATTAATTTAGATCCTTTCAACTGCTATATGGCTACATATTGAATATTTATTTCATAATAAAAAATTTAAATTTCTGGGATTTTATAAAAAGTTTTTTTTATTTTCTTCAACTAAAGTTCCATTTGAAACAAAGGTAGATAATTATATTTTATTAATATTTCCAGTAGTGGAAATATGAGTATAATTTCTTCTAGTCATTTTTTACTTTAAAAAAAAATTAGGAAAGGAAAACCTATATATGTAGAAAATTCTGAACTCCACATATTTCATTTACCATAGTCACACCATGGTTGCAAAGAAGCATATTCTTAACTTTATTTCCAGATCACAGAATATTCTAAGTTGGAAAATAAATACATGGATCATCAATTCCAAATTTTCTTGCAATTATGTTCTCAACTTTTGTATCATCAGATTTGTGTGTTTTGGTTGGACTTCTTTAATTTTTTGAGGGCGATGTTTGATTTGTGTTGGTTTGTGTTTTACTGAGATCTGCTTTAAAACAGTGAAGTGTTTTGGGGCAATCTCATCTAAATCTGAAATAATAAGTCCTGATGTGCCTCAGGTGCAGAATGAGTCTGTGCCCAGCTAGAGCTGTCCAGTGCTCTAAATTTCAGAATGCCTATTAGCTAAAATCCAGTGCTGTACCTGAGCAGGATAAATCTGTTCTTGGTACATTTATCTGAGCTATGCAGCATTTCCAGCTTCAAAGTGAAAGGGACTCATGGTAGCCTGAGCTTTATAAATTGTAATAAAAGTCAGGTTATGCAATGAGTTTCAAGGCATGGGTATTATGAGAATTCTTCATAACTTGGACTATCCCACCCCCTTTTTTTTTCCTTTTAATCTACATAGTTATCTTATCAGATATGTCACAGCCCAGATATAATTACATCCAAAACAAACAACAAGCCTACCTTCTCAGTTTGACTCCTCTCCAGCCTGCTGGCCTCAGCTCTTTAGTTCTTGACACAGCAAATTCTAATCACAAACTTAACTCAGAAGAGCAGCAATTCTTGTTAGTCCCTGCACTTAGTTTGACCTATTTAAGATACCATCCTAGCCCTGCTAATCTCGGAAATTCAATTGAAAAACCTGGCTCTGCTCTTTCAGGTGCCTGCCCTAACACAACCATTAAATGCAAGTGCAGTGACCTTCCCCAGTCCTGATATCAATCAAATGCCAAATGCCACTGCTGGCATTGACCTTCATCTTATCTCTGAAGGCTTTATAGGATCTCTCAGTGAAACACAGTGGTTGGACTTGATTCTTATTCTAAACCACATTCTGTCATTGGTATAAAAACAAGATACTGTAATGTCCTTGATTAACTTAAGCAATAATCACAAACATATAGCTCATTTGATTTGTTATTTTCTGGGCATACCTTCCTTCCAGTGGTAGTATATCTGAATCTAAAGAAAAACCATTGTTTTTACCTCATGCTAGTTTATTCTTATATAGTCAAGCAATTAAGCTAACCCCAGATAAATTCAGCCAGTTTTCCCAAAGACTGACACGAAGTCTGACTCAAATGTAACACTACCTATAACAAAGTCAATCAGCAACCCTCTGTTGGCACTCACTCCTACTTAGTACAATAAAATACAATAATTCTTCCTAAAGCCTAATGCCAAACCTCTATTTAACATAGGAGTTTATTTGCTCCATCTAAGCAGGACCAGAACAAAATGTATCTAAATGTGCCACTCTGTGTGCCAGGCAGAATTCGTACTTGACATTAATTCTCATACTTCAGCTGTCCCAAACCCCACTACAGGCCTAAAAATAGGCTTAACACAACAAAGTACTCACCCCTCACAGTCTCAGAATAAATTGTAGGCTGAATGAGGCAGAATTAATCCAGGAGTTAGTCCTTCAACCTCTGCTGTCCTGAGATCTAACTCTGGGCTAAGATAATCCCACCCCTGAACCTTGCGGGATCAAACCAGCTTCTCTTCCTCTCCCAGGGATGATCTGGAATTCCTCAACACCCCATGATTCACCTTCCCTGTTCCAGGACTGCTCATCACCTTTAGGCATGCAGTATTTTCAGGCAGAAGGATGGTATTGTTCCATATCTAACCACAGCCATAATGAAAACTGTTCTAATTCATTCTCCTCCTGAATTCTGTGTAAGATATTTGCCCATGTCAGCAACAACCTTTATTGATCTTATCAGTACTGAGATATACAGCTGTCTCCACTGTTCTAATTTTTCCTGCTGCTCTAGCAGTGGTAGCAGGGATCTCCTGACAGCTCCTGGTCTGACAAAGAGTCCCAGCTGGGCGTTTTCAGAGAAGTCAGTCACAGCACTAACGGGCAGCTTAATGTTAATTCTTGAGCCAGTGACAGATTTGGCTGTATACTGTCAAGAAGAGATTAAGACTAGAGTTAGAGGACTGGAGAGCAAGAAGGCATTGGGAGATTTATTACTCACTCCTGTGAGGCTGGGGTAGGAGTTTTTCACAAGTGAATGTTTTAAGACTGTTAGGAATTGATGAGTGGAGGCACTGTAATTTCATTAGGGTTAAGACTAGAAGTAGCAGGTTTTAAAGAACAAAATGTATCATGACAGATCCACAGAGTTAGGATGTAACTTTTATGCGCTTATAATAATATCAGTCTTTCCCCCTTGCTCTGACAGGCTTCAGGGGAAAACCAGCTTCTACCCTCATAGGGGCAGCAGTCATGAACTCCAGTCTTAATCACAAATTCTAATACAAATTCTGCTGGATAAAATCCTCCTGTTAACATCAATCTCTCCAGTTCTCTATCAGTCTTCTGACTTCATGTTGGTCACAGGCTGCAGATGGCCTGGAGGCAGTCACTGGCATTACAGAACCAAGCAGGTCATTAGATCAGAAACTTGTGCTTTCAGATTTCAGATTTTCAGTTTCAGAAGAGACCCAGGTAGCATTCATAAAGGCAGGAGCCAAGCTTGTTTAATAGAAATAGTAGTCAGCTTTATTTAATGAATCAACAGTAATGTTTGGATTGTCAAATTACAGTCTCACAAATAATCAATGAACCATTCCTTCCATCAAACACCTCCTTGGTTCCTGCAGAGGTCAAAAAAATGTTCAGCTCTGTTATTTTTTATATAGAAGAATTATTCTTATTCTTTAGCAAGCCACAGGTATTTCTAGTTAGATAAACTTTTCCCCATTGGTTTTCTACTTCTTCTGGAAATTTATATAAATAGCTATAAGAACAGCAATCTAACCATAGTACATCAACAAAAAAAAAAAAAAAAAAAAAAAAAAACCCCTTATTTTTTCATTTTTTTTTTCTTTTTGACACATTATCAAGACCAAGTGTCTACACAGTTTTCCAATTCACAGCTGATTATATGTTTATACCTGTTCATCTTCTAAGCCATCACTCATTAAGATAGCCTCTAATGCTGCTTAACTTGAAGCTTAGGGCCTTTGTATATTAAAGTTCATTCCTCCCAACCCTTGCTGTCTTAAATAGTAAAGCAAAATCTAGTTCTAACTCAAATCTTGCCAGTCCCAACTATAACACCTTGTTTGTTCTTACTCTGTGCTCATCTGCTTGCCAAAGCAGGAGGGAGAGCTTTCATAGATGAGAAAGACAATTACTGGTCTAACGTGTGCAATTGTTTCAGAGTGAGGACTAGCCTAGGTTATATTTTAGGAGGATTTAGTTCACAGGACTGCTTAAAATATTGCAGTAAAGATCATGTTTTGGATACAATTTGGACAAAAGAAGAATAATGAATAAACTGTGTCACCATGATATGTTATGAAAATCACTTTGCCAGGATTTTTTCTCCTGAGAAGCTGAAAAACCTCAGAGGAAAATAAAAACAATGGTTATCTGCTGCTGTGGCATGCAACAGGTGCATCTTTGATTGGTTCATGTGAGTTGTTTCTACTTAATGACCAATCATGGTCCAGCTGTGTTGGACTCTCTGAGAGTCACAGGTTTTTATTATTCATTCCTTGCCTTGCCTTGCCTTCTGATGAAATCCTTTCTCTCTATTCTTTTAGTTTAGCTTTAGTATAGCATTTTTAATACAATATAATATCATAATATAAAAAATCAGCCTTCTGAAATGTGGAGTCAAGATTCTCTTCTCTTCCCTCATCCTGGGGACCCTTGAACACAACTAAAAAACTGAGACACACAAGGCTGATGAGAATGCTCTGGTGGAGAGAAATAAGTATCATACTTTAGTCTGGACCAGGATGGATTCACTTGTCAGCAAAATATATTAAAGTTTAAATCAGTAATGTCTAAATAAGTAGTTTTACTGCTTAAATAATCTTATATCCTTGTGGCTAAGATGATGGAAATTTACAAAAAATCTTAATGTTTTGTAGTAAATTCTGGATGAAGAAGATGTGGCTCAGCTTCAATTCAGGGGTCAGAGCAGGAAAGACTGAATAGCTAAGATTATTGCTACAGTCAGAAGAAGTTTTACATTTAGTAACAAGGAATATGATCATCTCTGGGCTAAGGGCAGACCTTTTGCTTTTTGAGGGAAGCAAGATACAAGGCTTGTAGGATTGGGCTGAGCTGCAGTGGTGTAGTTTTAACTTGAGGGACAGTCCTGAACAGGAAAAGGAAGGCTGTTAGAGTTCAGAAAATCAGAGAAAGTTACTTGGTGTTCAGAGATAGACTACAGTTTGAAAGTTAGGTCTCTGTCTGTAGCTTTCCAAACTTATAGAGTCAAGATCCTGTGTCAGCAGGAATCGAGATTATAATTTATGGTCCTAATGTGTATTGGTGTAACTAGGCCATGATTTTGGTATAGCATGGATCAGTTCTCAAGCTGAAAGCAGCAGCTGATCAGGTACATTAACTTCTGTATCCTCTTAAGCAGTCAGAACTGGAATCAGAGGGCATCAGCACAAACAAATAACTCAAAATCTGATTTTCAGGGATATTCTAGTTACCCATGGAGTTTTGTAAACTAATTATGTTTAAAGCTGCATTATGGGTTTGGCTGAGGTTAAAGGCAAGAGACCTCAATCATCTGTTGGGAAGCTCAAGGAAGGAGGACTCACATGAGGCCTCTTTGAAAGTGCAAAATCTTGTGGCACCATTCTGACAGCAGGTAGGACTTTCTGCACCTCTGGAAGTTTCATGTTGATGCTGGTGTTAGATTTGGAGTAAGGACTCAGCAGAGCCTGAAATGCCAAGTTTGTTTCTCAAATACCAAAAGACAAAAGTAAGGGTTTGTAATGATGTATTGCCATCAGCCAAGGGGATAATGAGGTACTCTGCTGTAGCAGTAATTTGCTCTAGTGTAGGTTGCAGACACAAGTGCCTACATAGGAAATATCCTAAATATCCTAAATTGGAATACTAAACTGAGGATAAGTGACAATAGGAATGTTTAAGGGAGACACATGGGAGTCATAAGGTTATGACAGTTAATTCATAGTCAGGAATTCATTTTAGGGGAGCAGGGACTAATGATTGATTTGAATTTGTGGAAGCCCAGGGCACCGGGAATATTTCTCTGTCTGCTCTGGGGTACCCTAACCCCCAGGGGAGCACTGACTTTGACCCTCATTCATGGAGAAAGTTTCCTAGACTTCATGGATAGACTGGAATCCACAAAAGTGTGAAATAGATTATAGAGAGTAGTGTAGGTATATCACTTGGTGAGAAATTTAGGTTTGGGGATTTTTAGTATGTTGTGGATGGAAGCAAGATGGAGGGCACAGGGTGTTGTCCTGGGTTTCTTCTTCATGCTTCTTCTTCCTTCTTCTTCATGGGTTTGGGTGGCATTTTGTAATTGGGCAGAAAAGTCCACATTGCAGGCTTTGGGATCACTTATTGGGTTAAAAGGGAAGATAATCTAGGTGTCAGTTCTTAATTGGACAGTTTGTTGAGGTGAACTCTCTGTGTGTGGGGACACGAGGCTTGCCTCGAGAGTTTAGTCTTAAAACAGCTTGTAACAAGAGATTGTTAGCCATTTTGTGCCTTCTAATGAAAAGCTGCCAAGCTCACAGTAGTGGAGACTGTTTTACTGATAAGAAATAATAAACACTTGAGTCCAAATATGAACTACCATCCCAAGTGCCTTCAGTCCAGACCCAGAGAAACCGACAACTGGGAGCCCCACAACAATTCATTGCTGGTCCTGGCTGGGCAAAGGCAGTTGTCAGTAAGTTGAATACTTTGTTGTTGTTCTGAGGTAATAGCAGTCTCTGTGGTGCATGAGTGGCTGTGATTTCACATGCGTATATGTAAAGATCTATATATGTATGAATATATTTGTATAAAATATATGTATCTATACATGTATGTAGGTATTCACAGAGTTAAATTTTGATTTAGGACTGAATCTAAGTTAGTTTTCAGTAGCAGCTCCAAACGGAATGACCTGAATAATTGACTATGGTGTCTTAATTCCTTACATTCTTGAACAAAGAAATAATTTTGAAGCAATCTATGTTATTAAGCATGGAAACAGAATTCAAGCCACCAGACTTCCCAGAACACTGACTTGTGGCTGAATTCAGAAAGCCCTACTGTGCCCCCGAGACCCAAACAAATTCTACACACTTCAGAAGTCAGACAGGGCTCACCTGGCTCTGCTATTAACATGTATGTGCAGCTGTGAAGGCAATAAAATTCAGTACTGCCTTTAGCCACAGCTAAAGAGAGCAGTAAGAGCGTCACCTTTAGACCACAGTTAAGCTGTATTAGTAAAGGCATTGAATTTTGTTTCCTTTCAGCCTAGGATAGATCATCCAGGCAGGAAAGAGTAGAAAGATTTCAATTTCTACAGTATTCTGTTCATTGACCTGTTTGTTGGTTCCTCTCTTCAACACCCATTACATGAATACATGAAGAAGAGAGGAGCATTTAGCTTAATTATTGTACTGAAAACATCAATTTGGGACTCCAGAATATAAAAAGTAAAAGGAGAATTTTAAAATAATTAGTTCAGGGTTTAACTTTGTTTCTTACAAAAATAGGATCAGATAGAAGCAAGTAATTACTTCATTGGTTACATCGTTCTCTCTTGTTAACATATAAAACCAATTATGAAAAATGTAGATTTTTAATATAATTACTACATTGATTCATTTTTTCTTGTTCTTTTTATTTCAAAAGAGCATGACAGATAAGTTGCTACTAAAATCGGTTTGAAGTGAATTCTGTGCTGGTAAATGAGGTCAGACTAATGGTCTTCATAAATGAAGTTTTCAGAAGTAGTGCTAGTTAAAAATATTTTTATTATTCCTCTACAGAAAATTTTGATTTTTTTAAAAAATATAAATTGACATACTTCATTTAGTTGCATTTATTTAGAAATGTGACAATGATTCCCTAGAAGATTGAGACTATAAATGCAATTTTACTGCATTCTCCTATCAATTGGGTCTAGCATCCAACTGTGGCTATATATTTAAATGTATACGCTGCCTATTTTCTTACTATTTTCACAATTGTTAAAGAAAATGTTGCATCATTTAAACCTTTTAAACCAAATGTTTCATCATTTGGTGAAATACGTGATATTTAATAAGGCAAAGTTTGTACAAATAGGGCACCTAACACGTGTAATTTCTTAGTCTCTGGTTGAAATGGAAGCCAAAATATTCATAGGATGACAGAAGTTGAATAGAAAAAAGCTTTCAAAGTGAATTTCTATTATTGCATTTGACACTTCCCATGGCAAACTACATTCCAATCTCATAAATGTATTTGTGAATAAAGTTCCCTAGATCTGACTGAAAACCTATTTCCATTAAAATCAGCTCATAACCTCTTGTAGGCTATGGAGGGTCTGAGACTTCAGTTATTATACATATTTTTATACCAAGTCAGGCACAGGGACACAGGCAGAGCGTCCCTGCCTGAGCAAAGTGGACCATGGTGGTGTGGGTGTCCAAAATCCTCATTCCTCTGCCCATCCCTACTTATCTCTGTCCTTGGAAAGCTACAGGTATTTCTGTGTATGAGAGGATCAACATGACCTCATCACCTCAAATCAGGCTCAAGAGAAAGAACCACAGCCAGAATGAGGTACCTACTCTTCTCTTTTTAGCTGCCTTGGACAGCCCTTCTCAGCCCTTTGCCCTTTGTGCCAAGGGACCCTCAGGATGAGGCACTTTACCCATGGCTTTAGCTCCTAAAAGATTGGAAACCTCATTTCTCATGCCTCTTATCAACTGAACTTAAGAAATTAATTTTTTAGTATTTTAGGCAAAGCATTTAATTATTTTAGGAGAAAAAAAAGATTTAAAGCGCTGTAAATCTTATTTTCTGTCATAATTTTGGAGCTGTTAAATAAAATTCATTACTTTTGGTTCATTTTGTGGGAAGTGTTAATCAGAAAAGCAGGGCAACTATAGAAGCCTTTTCATCACATATAAGCACTTTCATCATTAAATGTGGACTCCAATCCTATTTAAGTAAAAGACATTTTGGCAGCAGTACACATGTGTTGTTTAAAAAGTGTCCATCCTCCCCTACAGTTCTTTATGGCGTAAGGAAGTATTTAATAGATAAAATTGATCAGCTGAAACTGACTGTTCTACAGTGGAAAAGTTCAGGGTTATATATAACATTGCCAGTCTCAGAGCGAGTTCCTGTTTTACATTTCTCAGTAGGAGCACAGTTTTTGTCTAATAATTACAAGTTCTTTTGTGGATACATGATGTCACCTGAGTACATGGATACAGTTGAATAAATGCTGTCAAGAAATGGACAGAAGCTGGATAAAGACTGACACGGTCCTATTCCAAACCCTTACAAGCATTTGCCATGTGGCAAACTCAAAGTTTTAATAGCTTCTAGACAAAAAGATATATCAACTGCACTTGCCTAAATAGTAAATTTTTTTCTGAAGTTGTCTATTTTTCTAATGCTAAAGAAAAGTGACAGAAAAATCTGTCCTAAACATCAAAACAGAAAAAGCAATCAGAGTTAACATAGTCTAACACATTAACAAATTACAGTTTGGGAAAATAAAAGCCCTGAGTTCCTACTGCGAACGTTTGTACTGCATGGAATCTTCACAAAGCTTTTGAAGTGTTGCTCTCACAAAACTAACTCTGCTCTTGTAAGCGTCAGTGGAAATTTTGTGGTGAATCCTGAAGAGTTACACAGTTACTTTTAAAACTATAATATGGTAGATATTTACTTTTAAAAATTTCAGGGAAAAAAATGCATCACCACTATGAGGTGGTTCTTGATTTCATGTAATGCATATGAATTTGTGTGTACACAAATTTCAGTTAAAGCTATGTAAGATCATGGCAATGTGCAAATGCTGAGTCTGTGAAATTAGAGTTATTAATAATGAATATACCTGTCACATTTGGAAAGATTTGAAAAAAACGGTAATTCAAAATCACAATATGGGAAACACTTTGTTCAATGCACACTTCTGGGTATTTGAATTAATAAAAGCAAATTGAAATGCCTTCATTACAGAGAAAAGGAAAAAAATAAGAAAAAGTATCACCCATGCATATATTATTTGCAGAGGGAAACTCTATTTTCAGTGTCTCTGGTCTTGACTTTAAGGTTCAGCAAACAAGAAGAAGAAAATAAGAAAAATAAAGATGAGCTTAGATGGAGATGCTTAGATTATAACACTTATTTTTGCTTTCCTAGCACCAGTAGTATTTTCAGTTCTGTCATTCTGTCTAAAGAAAGTAAGAGAAAAATTTTTTAAAAAACTTATAGCTTAATTATTTGTGATGGACTTCAATGGGCATGTCTTTTTAATGTGCTTACAAGACAAAAGCTATATGATAGAAATACATACAAAAGTAAATATACTGAAAGGGATATATGAAATAACAGATACCATTAAAAATATCCTTGTTTCATAAAACAAAATGTGAAGAGTTTCTTTCTTTCTGGAGAAAAATGCAATCGTTGGGATCCAAGACATGCAAGAAACTTTTATCTTTCTGTGGATAATAATAGCATCCATACTGTGTCAGTCAGGAAAAAGGATCAAGCATTAAATTTCTATCTTAATGTCTTAAACTAATGAGGAAAATAACCCATAATAATTTCTATTGCTAGGGGAGAATGTATCCAAGTGGATCCCAGAACAGAAAATAGTTGAGGTTTTGCAGTGACAAATGCTGCCCCATGAGAGGAGGCTGTATAGGGTCAGCTGGCTGATGCTGGGGGCACCCATCTGGGGAGCAGCAAGGGGAGCAAATCCCATCTGCTTTTTCCTGAAGTACAGGAAAGTCCTTGAGAGTGGAATATTTTTTTTTTTTACTGTCATTTTTCTTGCTTACTTGTTCTGAACTTATGCCTGACCAGACTGCAGCACAAGCCCAGGACTCAGCATCAGGGCCATGACTGCCACTAAGTGCCTGCTGCTTTACTTCATTAGGCAAGAGCAAAGAAAGCAATGCATTCTGCCATTTATAGCACTCAAAAACATTATTATTGACCATACTGGAACATATATGAGCTGTCTTGAAAGGAAGCATTCGAATTTCCCACTATGAGTAAAGCATCTGCTCTGATGCTTTTAGAGGAATTAATGAAACCCCTGAATCTCAGAGCAGTTTCCTGATAGACTTAATGAATAGCTGTCAGCACAGCTGGCACTAATTGGCATGCTTCTGGGTACCCTGAAGGAGAAGGAGCCAAGTGGATAATAATCTCATACTTCTTTGATTTATAAATGTTCAGAGTCAGACTGACACTTAATTTCTGGGGCAGCACATTGATACTTGTATTTTTGTTTGTGTGCTGATCCTTGTTCTGTTCACATGCAGGGATGATAATGTCTCCAAAATGTCAGTTTTGTGTTTTTCCAGAAACATAAATTCTTCCTGTGGAAGAATTTTAACAAAAAAATTATTGTATGGGCAGGAAGGAAAAGGAAAAACCTTCAAGTTGTGAAAGGAAAGAAATATCTAACTTGTGTGTGATGTTTACAACCTCAATTTCATCAATTGTCTAGCTGTTGTGCTAATTTAAGTAAATCTAGATATCACTGATTCTGCCCAGACTAACTCTCATGAGGTCTCTGGCTTTCAAAGCTTTGCCACAGTCAGAAGTTTCTCACAAGTGAGTGAGATTTAAGTGCAGGTTGCATGCTTGACAGGTTATACCTGTCTCAAAGAGAGAAAAGGATCTTTGCACAGGAGTTATTAAGGGTTAGTGAAAGAACTTTAAATGGATTTGGAGGGGAAAAGGAATAAAACCAAACTCACTCAAGACAAGCCTGGGGACACCACACCAATATTTGAGGGATGATTGGTGATGTCCTTTGGTCTGCTGTCTCAGTGGGGCCGGAGATATATGAAACAGTAAAGACACAAGGGTTATTGATGTGTTAGGAATGTGGAAGTGCCTGAGAGAGATCACACAGGAATTAGGTCAATTAGGCGATCAAAAGGGTGCTGGGATCAACAGCCCAGCTGAAATCTCCCTACACTAATGCACAGGGGAAACAAATAGAAGAAACTGGAAACTATTGTGCAACTGGAAAATGATGATATAGTTGTCATCACAAGATGTGGTGGGATGACTCACACAGCTGTTACACACCTCCCACCCAGGAGGAAGAGGAAGATTAAATATTCTGTAACCAGCTGTGAGAAGTCTCTCTAGTCCTTGTTCTCATGGAAGACTTCAGCTTACCAGATACACATCTGGTAAGAAACCTGGAAATACACTTCAGAAATTTTCACAGCAGAAATGAAATAGTGTAGAAGTTTCCTGGAGTGTGTGGAAGATAACTTCCTGATACAGCTGGTGAGGGACCCACCTAAGGAAGGTAGACTTGCTGTTTGGGGTAAGACAGGGATTGGTGGGTGACACGATGTTTGGCAGCCGTCTTGTGATCAGAAGTTCTCAGAGAAGTAAGGATGGTCAGCACAACTGCCACCTTGGACTTCCATAGGGTAGACTTTGGCTTGTTTTGGAGACTGTTTGAGAGTCCTCCAAGGGACAGTCTTTTACATCTCTTTTGGCTTCAGAGGATACTGAGGGAGCTGGAAGAAGAACCAACTGAGCCACTTTCTGTCATTTACCAGCAGTCATGGATAACCGGGAAGGTTCCAGTTGGCCAGAGCTCAGCAAATGTGATGCCAATCTACAAGAGGGTCTAGAAGGAGAGAGCCTGTCAGTCTGACCTCAGTGCCAGGGAAGGACATGGAACAGAACATCCTGAGTGCCATCATGGGTAGGACAACCTGGGGATCAGGCCAAGCCAGTATGGATTTATGGAGGGTAGGTCCTACTTGACCAACCTAATCTCCTTCTATGACAAATTCGCCTGTTCACTGGAGGAGGGAAATTTCGTGGACATTTTCTACCTGGACTTCAGTAAAGCCTTTGACACTGTTTCCCACACCATTCTCCTGTAGGAAATTGGCTGCTGGATTGGATGGGTGCTCTGTTTCCTGGGTAAAAGCTGGCTGTGGGGCCAGGCCCAGAGAGCGGTGGGGAATGGAGTTACATCCAGCTGGGGCCCATCAGTGGTGTTCCCCGGGGCTCAGTAGTGGCCCCAGTCCTGTTTCACCTCTTTATTGATGATCTGGAGGAGGGGGGCAGAAGTACTCTGAGTATCTTTGCAGACAACACCAAGGTGATTAGGAGGATAGGAATGCTCTATAGAGAGATCTGACCTGGCTGTGTGGATGGTCCAAAGCCGTGAGGTTCAAGAGTTCAAAGGTATGAGGTTCAAGAAAGTAAAGTACCAGGTCCTGCCCTTGGATTACAAATAACCCCAGGCAATACTCGGTGCTTGGGAAAGAATGGCTGGAAATGTGCCTGGAGAAAAAGGATGTGGGGGTGCTGGTCAACAGCAGCTGGACATGAGCCAGGTGTGCCCAGGGGCCAGGGAGGCCAAAGGCCCCTGGCCGGGATCAGCAATAGTGTGGCAGCAGGACCAGGGCAGGGATTGTCCCCCTGTACTCAGCACTGGTGAGGCCACACCTCAAATCCTGTGTCCAGTTTTGGGCCTCTCACTACAAGAAGGACTTTGAGAAGCTCAAGCATCTCCAGAGAAGGGCAGCAGATCTGAGGAAGCATCTGGAGCACAGGTGTGGTGTGGAGCAGCTGAGGGAGGTGGGAGTGTTTAGCCTGAAGAAAAGGACACTCAGTGGGGATCTCATTGCTCTCTCCAAATGCCTAAAAGGAGGTTGGGGTGAGGTGGGAGTTAGTCTCTTCTTCCATGTAACAAGTGACAAGAGCAGAGGAAATTGCCTCAAGTTGCACCAGGGGAGGGGTAGATTGAAAATGTCAGGAAAATTTTCTTCAGGGAAAGGGTTGGTATGGCATTGGAACAGACTGCCCAGGGAACTAGTTGAACCACCATCCCCAGAGGTATTTAAAAGACATGTAGTTATGGCACTAGGGAACAAGTTTTATGGTAGACTTAGCAGTGCTGGGGTTGCCTTCAATGATCTTAGAGTTATTTTCCAACCTAAATAATTCTGTGATTGCATGGGAGGTTATTTGTGTTTCAGATTTTCCCAAAATAACGTTTGCATATGCCTTTTGAAGCACCATTCTTGCCTGAGAGTGGTAGCCGTGGTTAGAAGATAGCAGCTAAAGAAACATCATTCTCGGTAAATTTTTCACTCTGGTCACATTAAAATGTTAATGGTTTTGTTCTTATATTTAACAGAAATTGATCCAAGTGATTATTTAGACCAGCTCTGTTCACAGTGAATGAAGGTTGCCATATCCTCAGACAGGTTGTCTCAGAAAGCTCAGTATTATTTGCCATGTAGCAGAAAATGATTAATTTTTAAAATCTATTCAGCATTTCATTTCCACTTGTGGATTTTTGGCTGAAGTCCAGAATTAGAGAAAAAAAAAGTGGTAATAGTATCGGTAACAGCAGCTTCTTCTATTTGGAGATGTGTGTTTTCTCTTGATTGTCTAATTTTTGAGACCAATAATAAACTTTAAAAACATTCAAAATTGCAAAGCAACCAAACTTTGCTACAATAATGTAACACCTTAAAAATGGAAATTTGAAATGTAAGGGTAATATACTAATATAATTGAATCAAAAGAAAAGGAAATGCAATTATCTTCTTGGAACAAGGGCTTTTTAATTATAATGGTGGCTGCATTAATCACATGTCATATTAATACCTGTAATAAAATGCCTTATGGAGCTCTCTCAGCCTACAGAAAATGTACAGAAGAGTGATGAAACTAAATGGTAAAAGAATAAAATTATCTTGAACCCTGGATGGATCAAAAAAGATGGATAAAGTCATGTGAATTCAGGGGGATGATTTTTATTTTTTTAAATTCCTTAGACAAAGAAAAGAGAAAAAAATGTGTCTTTTAAAGCACTGTTAAAATCAAAGGGTGTCCTTAGACTTCTAAAAGGAATTGTAAGAATTGGTCAGTCATATCCAGAGCTGCTAATCTACACAGGCATCCTATCAATTGCTCCTTATCAGAGGCATGCTGAAGGAGACATCAACTACCTGCAACTGGAAATTCTCTCCAGCTGACTAGATGCAGTAACATTTTAAGGCTGCCTGGATAATGAGAGTGAAAGCCACTGAGTTTTGTTCCCTTGTGGATGTAAAATGATTATATTCCAGGCATGGCCCTCCACTTATTGCCACAGAGTCACTGGCTGTGTGTGAATCTCTTGGATGCTGCCTCTTCAGTGCCCTCCCCAGAGGATGGGCACGGATGCCCTCCTCCTGCTCCTCCTCTTCCTCCTCCTCAGCAGACAGGAAGCACAGCCTGCTCCTGGTACCCCCAGCCCAGCCCATGCCTCTCCCACCAGCAGCACAAAATACACACTTTTTCAAATACTTCAGGGGATTTAAGTTGGTGAAATTCAGGCATGTTCTGTAGCCTAATTTTCACTGGGTCTTGTTTCATTTTCACTTCTGCATAATGCATGAAAAGGCACATAAGACAGCAAGATATAATGAAAGCAGCAGCTATAAATAAACATGAAAACTTACCCACATGTTTTCTTAAAGGAAATCAGATAACGGAATCAGACTCTCTTACAGAAGATGGATTCTTGTCTTTCAAGCAGTAGTCTTATGAATATTTTCATGACAATACTTTGAATGTTTCAGTACCTACAGCTACCATGTTTGGAGTACTGAAGAGATATTCTTCAGCCAAGGGATATTTTCAGAAGAAATCCAATGCCCTTAATGCTACTTCTAAGTGCAGCATTACCTGCTGGAAGACAAAGAAAGACCTTAAAGATTTCAATTCACTTTCATTTTCAATTCTATTTAATTCTGTTCCACTAGATCAAGCCCTATCATTTCATAAGACCATTTCTTGCTTTCTGCTTGAACAAAGCAATGAACTCAAAAGTGCTTTTAATCATAACAATCACTGAATTAGGTTAGGTTCCCTATTCAATTTTTGCATATTGGCAACACATAATTATATCTCAATTTTAAGTGTTTCTGAAAATGTTCTTGACTGATCCACTAAATATAATACATAACAAAAAAAAAAAAAAATAATAAAAAGAAGTTCCATGATTTTAGGAAAGTTTGGTCTGACAATGTTTCCTTAATTACAGCAGCTGTAAAATTCTAAGATGCTTGGGCTTATTTTAGTTGAGCAGATCCTGTGCTATGGTGAATAATGCTTCATTAAAGAAGAGCCTCCTAGGAGAGAAGTTGTCTAAAGCATAATGATTCAGATTAGCTTTTCAAAGGAATTTGGAATAGTCAGAGCCATCTTTGATCTTGTTTAGTACACCAAAATGAGGATTTTGTATATCAAGTCTGCAAGCTAAATCCATGGCAAAGGAAATTGAATAAAATGGATTATTTCCTGTGTGAGGTCATTTGATAGATTTAGTTCTAAATGCTCTCTCTCTGGAATTGCATGAGATCCTGAAAGCTGGAGAACACACAAGCAGGAAGACGTGAATAAGGCTGCCTGGGTAAATCCATCAGCAGCTGACAGACTCTGAGACAAAATTGAGTGGATTTTTCAAAATGGAATAATAAGGCAAGTAAGGAAATTGCTAATATTTCTTAAAGGGTACATTTTGATACAGCTTCAATTAAAAAGCATAATACAGCACCCATGCCAACCCAACCCCCTGCAGTGCTTTTCCCAGGTTGGTGGAGTCTAAAAGAAGGGATCTGTGTTTCTACCAAACCTTTCTTATGTGGTCAAGGCCCAGATAAATCTGTGAAGTTTTTAATGAGGTAGTGAGACAGATACATGATCTCAGGTTGCTCTTATCTTCAATCTCCTTGTTTTCTTCCTCAGGTCACATTCTCACCCACACTGGAAGCATTTTTACATTTTCTTTTATAGGACATATATTACTTCTGCCAAATACTTTTGTACTTATATTTCATTTGTCTTATTTCTTTGGCAAAATCACAGAATGATTTTTCATTCTTTTACTGTGCCTCAAATTAGGCATTTGATCATAAAATCTAGTGATTGGGTGTCAAATTTGATGATTGAACATGCCTGAAAATTTGAAAATTAGCTGGGGATTTACCATGCTGCAGAATTATTTTAAAAGTCCATGTACACAAATTCTTTAACATGCACTAATTTCTTGGGAGAAAGGGGAAATTATGTTATAGAAATATTCTTTTAACAACATATCTGCTCAAAGACATTTAGTCTGGATGTGCTATATTGAAAATGTTAGTACATTCAAGAATACAAGATTAATCTTAAACTTTATACCATCACTATGATTTCTTGAAATCCTGAATATATAAATTCAGATTCAATATATTTGACAATATACAAAAAGGCAATATAATTTTGGCAATTTCTGGAAAGTTAAAAGAGGTTTTTAATAAGATAATGTAAACCACTTTCATTGAAAACTAAGGGGTTTTTTTCTTTAAACCCAAAACAATTTGGGGTAAATATACAACTGTCTCTAGCAAAAAAAAAAAAAAAAAAAAAAAAAAGGTTCATAGTTTTTATTCAAAATTTAATATAGCTTTCCCACAAACAAAAGTCATATCTGTCTAACCACCACAAAACAGAGTGTTTCCTGACCCTCAGAACAGCCCATAACTTGTGCCTTTCTTTTGATTCAATAGTTTTCTTTTGATTACCATAGTTCTGTGTTTACTCACCATATTATCAACTTTACAGATTTGTTTGCTAGTTATTTCAAGAGACCTCCACATTTTCATTCCAATATCCTTTTTCTCATCACCATGGGAACCACTGCCTTTTTTATCCTTCAAGAATACTATGTTTTAGAAAAGCTCTCATCCTTGTAATGGAAATTTGCAGGTGAGAACAGCTTCATTCTGTATTCTTAACTTCTAGACAATTTTGCTGCTTGCAGTGATTTATCATCTCTGTCAGTTCTGCCTCCACTGTAGCCAAAGGTACCATTGCACCTCCTGGAAATGCAGTCACAATGTTCAACTGAATACTCACTGCAGTTTTAGCACTGGACAAGGGCGAGCCTGCAGTAGCACCAAAGGGCTCTGCAGCTGTTATAAAAGCTGCTCCATAAGTCTTAGCTGCATCCAAACGTGCAAATTTTAGAGCTGCTTTGGGTATTCCTATTTAATCTGCAGCTATTACAGGTTCTCCGCTGCAGATGTTATTTTGGGAGCCATCTCTGTATTTTTCTTATTTAATAGTCTGCATTGATAAATACTAGGGAAGCCAGGGGGAAAAATCTAGGAGAATTGGAGTATTAAAAGATCTCATTACAGAATTAACATTGAAAAGAAAAGAAACAGTGGAGGGGAGATGAATATAATTTTCAAGGCTTAAAAGAAATTTTGAATTGCCCTGAAGGATAAATAGAGGAAAGACAAGTGTATTCCCAGAACAAATTGTTCTGTGCTGGGTTTCCCTCTCTTCCACCCACTCTGGTTGTAGGACCTTGGGGGCAGCAATGTCTCAGAGGCCATGACAGTAAGGAGACTACAGTGGATTTGGGAAAGATAGCTTAATACTTGTTTCCTTTAGGGTCACCTAGACTTTCACATCCATGAACTACAACTGTCAGATGGCACGGTGTTATCATCTCATGGTAAACTACATGTTAATTCCTCATGGATTTGTTAAATGTTTGGGGTTTTAGCCACAGTTTTTCTGACGTGAGAGAAGGGGATGAAGAAAGAAGATAACTGTTTCCTAATCAGATCAATTTGTCACCCAGGTTTCTGGTGACACTCAGCTCCCACCTGAAGCCAGCAAAGAAAATAGCTCCCACATCTGTGCCAGGGAAGAAGGCAATGATGAGTTTGGTTCCAAATCTAAGGTGGCTGAAACATTCCTCAAGACACCTCTTTTCTATGTGCAGGCACACAGTGAAATACAACTTGGCCTCTAACTGGACCCCCCAAGCAGTACCATAATGTGAATATCAGCAGTTTATCTCATGGCAGCCAGGTACAGCCTGCCCACAGCAGTACTCATATTTCCCATTCTGTTTCTACAAATCTCCTGTCAAAGCCTTTCAGTCATGAGTATCTGTGGGCATCAGCCTTAGAGAGCAGGAGAGCTGTGCTTCATCTCCATTCTTTAGTGTCCATGCTGTTTTCATCCCCTTCCCACCACCATTCATCAGGAACACAGACCTAGGTCTCCTACTTTAAAAACAGAGAAGTAACTTAGACATTTAGGTGGGATACTTTTTTATATTTTTTTCAAGGAGATAAGCAATTTGGTGCATTAATGCCTATCAAAATAAAATCCTCAGACTCCATGTAATTAGTCAGAGTCCTTGTCTTTCCTGTAGAAGGCAAAGTATTTCTTTAAGTAAGCAAACTGCTCAGTTTATGATTTACTGGCGTAACTCAAAGTTACTTTTATCTACTAATTCCCTTTTTGTTTCCTGGACCTTGCATATTGAGAGAGCAGTTTGAATCTGTGATTCATCCGATTTTCAAAAACTTCTGAAAAAGTACATTATAAGATGCTAGTACAGATCATAAGTTGTCATGATATGAAGGATAAAGTGCTGTTAGGGAGTAAGAAAAGCTAAAGACAGAAAACTAAATAGGAAAAGAAAAGTCAGTTTTCAGCAGGGAGAAAGGCTAATGGTGGGGTTTGATCACAGACTTGCAGCACTGCTCTGGTTATCCAAACTAAATATAATGTTACATAAGTTGTGACTGTTCCATGAAAAGTAATAAGAATCATTATAAAAGTAAAAAAGTTGCAAAGAGATTAATTAGAATATTAACTTGCTTTTGTGTAAATGTACTGAAGAAGATAAAAACTTATGTAGTTGGTAAATAAAGCAAATAATTTTAAAACTCCTCTCTATTGTCACATAAATACAAAGTGTCATATTCTAAACTGATTAAATGCTTATTTTAGACAATTTACAGCTAATTTGTAAAATTCATGTGGTGATTCAAACTAAGTAGTATAGATTTCAGTAGAATATGAACTGTTTATAGTTTTGATATCAATCGCCACTTTGCTGAAAAGCAACACATCAAACATATTAAAAATTTTACTTTTTGTAGTGACTTTCCCTTTAAGTAGAAAGATTTTAAAATCTTTCTACTTAAAGAGAAAAATGTGTGTTTTCTACTTAAAAAAAGTTTGTTTTCTAAGAGAAATCAAACAAACTAAAAATAATTCTTCCACAGTGTTTAATTCAAATTTTTCCATCTCATTATTATATGATTTTTATTTTCTTATTTTCTTATTTATTTCTGCATAAATTTATTTCATTGGTTTTCCTTTCATTTGAAAAGTTGAAGAATTGAAGAAGATTGAAGAATTGAAAGAAGATTTATGACAGAGAAAAAAGCAGACATTTTTGGCTGTGTTTTGATCCAAAATGTATCACCATACAAGAAGCATAAAATCATAAAATATGCCAAACTGGGAGGGACCCATCAGGATCATCAGGTCCAGTTCCTGGCCCTGCACAGGACATGCCAAGAATCACCTCATGTGCCTGAGTCCAAACTATTCCTTTAAGACCTTTTTATTTTTATTTTGAAAAGTATTATTAGAAAATGTTTAACACGCTTTCAATTATTCAGGACAATTCCAAAGTTAAAGGATCCTATTACATGAGGATACAAGCTGTATCCTTACAGTAAAATTTATATGATAATTCTTCTATATTATGAAAAAAGATGTCCTGTGAGTGGGTCACATGGGTTTTTTGCGCAAAGCAGTGGTGCCAGTTCACCAGGAAGCAGGCGCACACTCACTGCAAGGTTTGGAGGTGCTTACAGAGCTGTAACTCTTTGTTCCCTCTCCAGGGGACTGTCACACACTGCACAGTGACTGACTGTGTCTAATGCTCCCCACTACCCCTCCTCTCCCTCCTGTCCCTCCTCTCCATCTTGTTGCATTGGACTCTGGCACCAAAGTCTGAAAATGCAGACTAATATAATTCGTGACTGAAAGTTTGCAAAAGCATAAGAGAAAATCTAAAGTCGTGACACTGACCAGACTAAAACAGATATACCTGCAGCCTCTCAGTGTCACTGAGAGCAGAGCACACATCCTGTGCTCCCCAGACTGTACATGGGTGTCTGTATGTGTGTGCTGTTATACACCACATACAGATATATAAAAACACCCAAAACCACCCATCCACCTCAATCTGTGTAGCACAGAGGTCTGATGGAGGCCAGCAGGTACAGAGGGGGCTCCCCAGGTGGTGACACTGTCACAGAATATGCAAGGGGTTTTGGGAGGAGGGCAGGGTGAGGTGTGAGGGGTGATCTGGCACTGTGATGACCAAACTCAGGCCATTCAGGCAGCTTCTGGTGGGGAACAGGTGCTGGGCTGGAGAGTTTGGAGAGGATTAAGGTTTTATGAGGCAGTAGCAGGAGATAGGCTAGAGGTAGGAACAGAGTTCAAGTGGGGTAAGAATTCAATGGGAAGATGAAGACAAAAGTTTGATATATATATAAAAGCATACACAAATATAAATATATAAATTAAAAATAAATACGCACACACAAATACATTCATGAGTAAGTGGGAGGGTCATGCTGAAGTGCATTTTGAACCCTCTGTTTGGACTCCTGAGACCTGGAGCAGCCACACAATGGCACAGGCTCCTGACACTAAGAAAATGCCTCTCCCTCATCCCGTTCACATGCCACCCTGCCCTACAGCAGAGTCATCATTAAAGGACTTTCAGCCCCACAGCCATGCCAGGGACTGATCTTCTGCCCAGATTTGCTACACAGAAGTAGAGAGGCAAACATTTCTCCTGTGCCCTCTGAGCACATTTTAGGAGCATGAAAATATATCACATATCCTGTTGCTCAAGGTGCCAGGGGAATTCCATGCAGTGAGACCCATTTGAGGTGCATTTTATTGGGGATGGCAGGAGGAAAGGTGAGACAAAAGGCCAAACTTTTACAAGAGGCAGAACTGTAAGCTGTGATTCTTTGATTTCAGCACTTCTACAAGGACCCTTTTCTATATCAAAAATAAAACCCAGTGTAAGTTGTTAAGAGACTGATAAATTCTCTTTTCCAATTCTTTGAGTCTTACAGTTCCCAATAAAAATTTGCACAATATTTGGAGTACATTTCATCTTCAAAATGTTGAATTAATTCTTATTATTTTTGTCTAGGAATACATTATTGTCATTCCTTCATCTTCAATAAAGCTTTCCATTTCTCTGCTTTTCATTCAGAGTTTTATCTGAATTCATAGAAATTAAGTGATATGGTATGCAAACATGAGTATAAAATATTAAAACTTTAACACAGTCTTCAGAATGACTAAAAATAATGGGATTAAAATCTTCCTTTATATTTCAATAGTCATTAGATGCAACAAAGGTTCATTCCTCAAATCAAAGATAAAATCTGACATTCTCTTTTCTTTTCCACATGACATTCTTCCCAGTGATACTTGCTGTCCAATGTAAGACTTTCATTTCTTCCATTGAATTGTCATCCATAGACCAAAAAATATAGACAGTACTAATGGAATCTATTGTAAAATTTTCCTGCACTATTTTTTAATTGTATTTTTGTTTTAAATCCATCATGTGATCTCCAGGAGGTTTTTGGCAGTATCTCATCAGAGTTGTCAAAGACTATTCAGCTTACCAGTCTATTCCTGTCCTATGCAGAGTTGTTCCCTGTCCTACAACATTTTCCGGTATTTTCCTGATAACATCTGGCATGGGAAAAGCCCTGGGGATTCCAGAAATTCTCCTGGGAGTAAAGGCCTTCGCATTTAATGAGGTTGTTTGTAAAGTCTACTGAATTTGCAGGACAGGAGGATTTCTTTTGGATTTATCATTCAAATTCCTGTGCTACTGAAAAATATTTGCTGGCACATACCAGGGTCTTATATTTACAGATCCTATTAACAAATCTGGCAGCTTTATGGAGCGTGAGTTGAGCTGCAGTCTCTTTCATGAAACAAGACACAAATCACACCTCGGATCAAGTAGTATAATTTTCATAAATGTTTAATCTACAAGCACAACTGAAAGGATAAAAAGAAGTTTTTATTTCATAATATATGGTGATGCACATATACACAGTTGGCACTTATTCCAGTTACAATTTCCCTTAGGCAAGTAAAGGTCAGGAAAACCTCAAACATTACCAAAGAACTTTCCCAGACCAAGACATTTAACTTCTTAGATTCAATTTTAAGAACTGATTTTCTGCATGGCAGAAGCGCTTTCCCTCTGTAAAGTCTCTTTTCACAGTTATGGGAGGTGTCATTTGAACAGGAATTACAGTTCCCTGTAGAACATCCTGTTGACTGACATCCTCTCCTTCATTCTATCTTGTAAATGCTTTTCAATCCCATCTCTCTAAAGTTTTTTCTCCCTTCTATATCATTATTTAAATGAACTCTGACATTTCCAAGTACAAATCGATAGGAGACTTAGCTGCCTTATGGAGGAGAGGGTGGAACAAAATGCCTACCTAATATACTAGTGCAGTAAGATGTTCTCAGATTGACAAATTTACTTTTTTCCTTGTACCAGTATATCAGGTTCATGTTATCTATGGTTAAATTGTCTCACTGGTCATAAAGTTGGTTTACTTGTACCACCACAACTGACAGGGAGCACATGAGGATGCCTGAGGACGCACATGTGTGAATGTGTGAGCAAATAAATATGTATGTACATAAAATGGTACGCAGAGATGTGTGCAAATTTAAACATATTTTATATGTATATAAAAATATATAAATACATAAATATAATTTATTCTTTTTTTTAGTAATCAGGATTGTGACAACTCAGTATATTTGCGTACCAACAAAACCTTTTTGGAACTCAAGCAGAGACAGTAGTTGGTATCAGAGGAGGAGCATAACCATGAGATAAAAATCCCTGTCCCAGTGAGCATGGCTTCCTCATCCCACTGCAGCACTTTTTGACACAGCTGTGGCATTTCCACTCCCAAAGCTAATTTTCTTTTGGAGCACATATGGTGCAAAGGACCCTGCACCAATGATGAGAGTAGACTCAGGATTTTGTCTGAGGCAGCCCCACAGCCCTTTGTGTTTTCTTTGTCATCCATGGGGTTTTGGTGTTATTCAGGTACCAAATATGATCCAGAGTGAAAGCAAATGGAGGAAAGTAGAAGAGACAAAGAGACAGATCATTTCTCTTCAGGTTTATGTGAAATAATTGGCTAGAGAGAGAGAAAGAAGGCAGTGAGAAGGCTGTTCTATCCACTTTTTCCTCCCAGCAGGGAAGAGTAATGGGGAATGTTTTGGAATGAGAAATCTTTTCTGATGCAGAGCAAAGGCACATCTCCATGAATTCAAACAAGTCTTTAGATTGATTATGTGCTGAGAGTAACAAATTATATTGCAAAGAGAAAAAGAACAATGTTTATTTCAATGTCCAAAGTAATTTATATCTCCTCAAACACTTTGAGGAGTATCTGATGCTGTCAGAACTATTTTTCAGTATTATTTGTCTTGAGCTGAACCTTTCTGTGATTTCAGGCAGCACTTTCAACACAGCACATGCCGCACACATCTTCATGGTATGTCCTGGTCTTTTTTAATCACTTAATTAAATAGAGTAATTTGTGATTATTTTTGGAAGAAAATACTGCTACACCTGAGCAAAATAGTAGTGAATGCAATTATAATTGTCATTACCAGACTTAATTTGTCATTTCTGATTACATCAGAATCAGAGTGTTCCCAGATGGACTTCCCGGGCAACAGTGCATCAAGTCCAATGATCTTGCCACCCTCCTTCCCTGCTCCTAAGATGGCTTCTATGGGTTTGGCTGTGGGGGAGCAAATGTCCTGTTTACTAAACCTTTCCTCCTGAAAACTAAGGAACAGTGGATCCAAGCATCATAGGGAGGGAGAAAATGAACTTGCATCTGATTATGCCAGCAATGCAGAGCAGGGACCGATGAGAGAGGACTTCAGTAGTTTGCTCACCATCAATCCATCTCATAAAATACCTGCAGAGAGAACATATAATATGTGGGAGAATATATAAATGTTGTCAGCATTTAGGAGAAAAAGCCCATGGTAGGTGAAAGGCTCTCACAGTTGCACTTGCACAGCTCTGAGGAGACCTGTGTGCTGAGAGAAATGCTTTCCAGTCCCCAGATGAAAACTGGTATGGACAGACAAAAGACATGTAGGGAAGGAATAGGGATGTGTTCACCTGGAGATGATGAAACTGAAAAAAAATAAGACTCTCTTGGATGTAGAACTGGAACATATTCTCACAACTGGAGTGGCAAAATGGGGATCTGACAACAGCAGAATGGGGCTGCAGCAGAAACCGTGCTGAGGACAGGCTGGTGACTGGGAGACAGGGCAGGATGTAGTGTCAGGTCTTGGTTTCCTGACTTCTCTGGAAGACACCTACACATCTGGGAAAAAAATTGTTGAGATGAGGTACAATCTCAGTCACAAATATATTTTAACATTGCCTTGCTCTTTATTCTGTTACCTAAAAAACCATATCTGCTTTTCATTTTCACCTGCAGCTATTAATAACTTGGTTTTTAGTGAAAGCAAAGTCTTTACATTACAGCCCCTGTGCTCGGCAAGGAGCTGCACATACAGACACAACCACATCCCACTGCATGTACCAGCTCTGCCTCAGTGGCCAGCAGGACTTCTCCTGAAATAACCAGCTGAAATAAATTATGATTCAGTGTATGTAAGACTCGGATGAACCAGCTCATCAAAGGCACTGTAAGTGTTCTTGTTTGAGGTATTCACCATGGCTATTTTTCAGCAATTGCCAGCAGGGCTAAATGGATAGGCTTGCTGATCTGTGGCACTTAGAGCTTCCAGCCATAGCAGTTGCATTGAAAAAGACTCTGCTAAGATGCAGCTCATTATGTCATCTTTGTGGCTCTCCTGTTTTGGCTGCAAGTGGTTGAGGTTCTTCAGTCTTTATTTAATGTTTGTTCTGGGGGCTTTTTTTCCCAGCAAAAAATCACAAGTGAAATCTGAAATCAGAAAAGGATACCCCAAAATCATTGTAACAATTGCTACTAATTGTTTAATTTTGTAATGTGTGTCTACCCTGTCTTTAGTGATTTTGAAGTTGCCCTAAAGTCTGTTTTTTGTCAGAGAATATTTTTCTTTGTTCTTGATTACCATAGAAATTGTTATGAGAAAGAACATCTTTTCAAATATCTTCCAAAATTAACCCATTTGGTGCCTTAAATAAATACCATGTGATTGTAGAAAATGTCCTGTTTGTCTTAGTTTTGAACTGTAATTGCACACATTTAATTTTTAGGATAGTAATTAACACTAATGATCTTAATCTCCTAATATTGCACCCTAAGTCCCAACTATCTAGCAATTATAAAATATTGTATAAATCTTTAAGCAGAAAATGCTGATATGTGAAAAGCAACATAGCTGGTTTCAAAATGTTGAAAATATTTCTAATTTGGTGTTTGATCTCCTGGAATTCCCCTCCACTCAGCCACCCACCAGTAGACACTTCTGTAGCAGTTGTAAGAGAGGAAACCTACAGTTTGATATTCTGAATTAATTCTGTCATTCAAACCAGGGTCTTGAATCTTGGTGTCCTCCATCCATGCCTGTTTAATCCAGCTGAGTCCAGAAGCAGCCTTTAGTTCTTGAATTTATATGATGAAGTGTCTTTTGCCCCCAGTGTTATTAAGGGGTGAGGCACACAACAGAATCACAGGATGGTTGATGTTGAAAGGAACTTTTGGACACCCTCTGGTCCAGCCTCTCTGTTCAGGACCACGTCTAGATCAATTTTTAACTGGATTACAAGACAGAAAGACTTGCATAATTAACATATCATTGATTTTTAGTCCTTCAAAAAAATGCCCATTTTTAATCCACTTGTCCCTGTCATAAAATCTACTGTGTACTGCAAAAGAATATTTTCAATCATTTTTTTGCATATCAGAAGGTAAATCCAAAGATAAATGCTATTCAAACTAATCTGTGCTGTTGAGCCAAATTTTGATTTTAGTAAACAGATTTGGGACAAAAACATTATGATTGCATAGTGACCTTACCACTCAAAGCTGTGAATATCGGATGCTTATGAGTTAGAAAATATCAAATCTGAGCAAAGAGATAGTCCATGATACTTGGCATCCAGCTTTAGGAATGGCAGAATGAGAACTTTGCATTGGCTCAGGAAAAAATGGAGCTGCAGCGGAGCACAGGATTGAAGGTGATGGGCTCAAATGGGGAATTGTCAATGTCATTTGTGATGTGATCATTGCAAACATTGCAGCTATTCTTAACACATACAGCTCATGTGGAGTATTGTCACTTGCCAGTTAGATTCTGTTAGGATTGACCAGGATTTAGGATGTGATGACAATTGAAATTTATATATATAGGTGTGTGTGTGTGCATATGTGTCTATAGTTTTTGTTTTATTGTGGGGTTTTTTGTTTTGGTTTTTTCTTTGGTAAATTTATTTTTAAGCTTTCAGAGATATAGAAGAGCAAGATTCCTCTCTGCAGATGTGCTTGTTTTGGCTGGGGTAGAACCAATTTTCTTCACAGTGACTAGTACACGGCTAGGCTTTGGATTTGTGCTGAACACAGTGATGATAATTTAGGGATATTTTTGTTATTGCTGAGCAGAGCTTACACAGAGCCAAGACCTCTTCTGCTTCTTGTGCTGCCATGCTGGTGAGGAGACTGGGGGTGCCTGCGAGGTTGGGAGGAGACACAGCAGGACCACAGGGATATTCCAGACCGTGTGACATCAGGCTCAATGTATAAAATGGGGGGAAGAAGGAGGAAGGTGGAGGTGTTTGGAGTGGTGGAGTTTGTCTTCCCAAGTCACCATTATGCATGACAGATCCTGGTTTTCCTGGAGATGGATGAACATCTTCCTGTGCATGGGAAGCAGTGAATTAATTTTTTGTTTTTCTTTGCTTATGTGCAGGGCTTTTGCTTTTCCAATTAAACTGTCTTTATCTTAACCCATGAGTCTTCCAACTTTTACTGTTCCAGTTCTCTCACTGATCATGCTGGTGGGGGAGTGGGTGTCAAAAGAAGTGCAGAGCATAAAGATTTTGAGCTCTACAAAAAAGGAAAAGGAAGAAGTGAAATATGGCATTGAAACAGAAGATGAAAATGACTGAAGCTGGAAAGTTATTCCAATTGTCCTTGTCCCTCCACTGGACCACACCTCTGCAGTTGACCTGGAGATGACTGATGGGAGGGCAAACAATATTCTTCTTTGCTGAAATTGCTGTCATTTAGCACACACAGTTTACACAAAGCTGAAAAAAAGCTTTTAATTAAACTAGAGAGACCAGCTTCAGGGCAGGCTGTTTCTCTTACTGTTTTAGTTAGAAAAGATGTCAAAAATGCAAGGTGAGAGGAGCACAGACCTGAAAAAGTGACAAAGTGCACTGCTCCTTCTAAAGCTTTGAACCCTTCATGGTGTCTTTCTCACTCAATCCACCTGTGGGAAGATTAAGAGAATGTCTCCTGGCCTGATTGCCAAAGGTACTGAGTACTTGCCACTGCCACTGACTTTTTGCTCTGTTTGCCTGGCTTCTTGTAGTAAAGCATCTCAGACTCCTCACAAGAGCAGCCCCTTCTCAGTTTATCTGTGGGAGGCTGGAGATCAGCTCCACCTGGGGCAGGAAAATGAGAACTCTAGAGAGTTATTCAGCGTGGCTGTAAATGCTCAAGCCTCTACACCATGAGCAGCACTCCAAGGCACTTCACTTTACCCTTGACATACCTTTATATAATAAATATTTTTAGCTAGTATTGGAAGCAACTTCTCCTCTTCTTGGTATATAGTAGGCTCTAGGAAAATGTAAAAGTACTGGGTTTTTTACATTTTGGAGCTCCTTGCATTTTTTGTGGTGCCCAAAAACATCATTCTCCATTTGAGAGCATTGTGCTAGACTGGCAAAACACCAGGGCTGAAATCAGGACTATGTCTACCGCTAAATTGATGGTACTTGTAGTCTGTAAAATGAAACTGTTTGTTTCCCTTTCAAATAATCTGAAAGGAACTAGTTCATTAGTCCCCCCCTCAAACAGTAAAGAAAACTATTTATTTTGCATTCTTTTGCTTTTCAGTAAGAAAAAGTGACTGGCTTATTAGCTGTTTGTTAATTTACTGTCATAGAGTATGCATCAATTTTTAAGAAATTACTTTGTATTTAATCAACAACAAAAAAAAAATTGGTACATCCAAAATACAAGCAGTCAATTCTATTGAGGTGACAGGGTGCAAATTAACTTTAATCCATTTTTATTTCAGTAATCATGGGGCCCCTCAAAAGCCAAATGGTGGTGGTTTTGCTTGAAGAGGTGATCTGTTCTGCACAGTACTCTATCATTTTAAGCAGAGGAGTGGCAGTTTTCTATTGTGCATTAGCATACATATTAGATCCAATCTATGCACAATTTTTACATTAGTTTGCACTGATTGCAACATGAAAGGAGCTGGTAACATAATGCTACATCCCAGGCAGTTATACCAGTGCTTCCTGCTGGTACAGCTTGCCCACTGTAGCATACAAACTTTCCCAGTATAATCAACTTGCATTGCTAAGAGAGATGAAGATGTGGAGATTCATTTGTAGTCAGGCTTTAGTGTATGAATTGTGGTGAACAGCCCACCACAAAGCTAGAGAGTGAATTTACAGAGCCAGGTCATTTGCACAATTATTCATTGGAAAATGCAAATTCATGTTAAGTTGCTTGCCTTTGAGCAAAAACAACATTTGCTACCCCACAGTACATTGTGGGAGAGGAGTCTGCCCAGGGCAGTCCGTATAGATTAATTGCTTGTCTGTGACTTCATAGACTGTAGCAGGTTTGTCACATGCCCATATCTCTGCATTACAATTTCTTATATTAATGTAAATAAACTTAACATGGAGAAGGGAATCATTACCTGGCTGAAATAGGTGGATTTACCAGTATCTGAATTGCCTTTTATCGTATCGAGCCCATATTTGTCATTCATGGTACACTAGAAAAATTATTAATGAGGTCTGCCATCTAAAGTCTGTCCCAAAATAAAACATAGTTCAGAAACAGGGTTAGTGGATATTCAATTTCCCCAGAAAAACAGGGAAATGGAGTTGGCATCCCACACATGGGGGAGTCTGCTCTTGCTAATTTTGCTCTTTAAAAAGCTGAATGAAACACAATTTATTTTCTAAGGAAGTCAGCACTTTATATTATCAAACTTTCACCAGTTTTCCTCATATGACTTCTTATATGAAAGAATTTGTTACCACACAACAGTCATAACTAGAGAGTAATTAACATAATTTTTTTCTATTCCTGCATTGAGCTGGATGGATTTGGGATAATAGATATAATGAGAGTAATCACAGGGCTGTATTTCAGTCTTGAGAGATCTGCTGACAGCAGGAAGTGCCAGGATGGCAACACTGCCAAGCTGCCATGAGCTGCCACCAAGCCCAGGGCATAAACAAGGTCTGGGCAATTCCTCCCCTGGGGACAATGCTGCTCCCAGAGATTTTCTTCAAGCCAGACACTTCCCTGAGCTGCAGGGGTGAGCTCTGGTGTGAGAAAATGTAACTGCACCTTCTCTTTTTGCCACTCTTTAACTTCCCCGAGGAACAGCAGAGAAAAAATATTTCCTGGAAACCAAGACAACCAATAATATAAATGTCATATCTCAAAAACCAGATCATTTACTTAGAATTTGATATACAATAGTAGCACCAAAAAAATAAATAAAGTTATGTAGAAAATAAACAGATAAACAAACAAACAGTTGCTTGTTAAAAACATGCTTTTCCTTTACATTTCCCCACTTTCCTTCCTGTCCATTAGCCAGAGAGGACAGTTTTGAAAATATTTGTTTCAGGTAACAGTGAGTATCACAACAGAGCATAATAAAATGATACCTACATTTGTACATGTAGACCTAAAATCAGAATTTTAATTTAAATTGGGTATGATTGCATTTTTGTGTAGATATATCCTCTAATTATTTTCTTTCTACAACTGTACTGGTGTATAGGAAAAAGCCCAAACTCCAGTTATAGAGTTTCTAAGGTTTCAGCAGAAAATTGATGCCTTGAACGACCACCTTCAGGCATTTCCATTTTCTGGGGGTTTTTTTCAGCATTATATAAAGTGTGACTATTTGCAGAACAGGGCTTTCCCATTTTTCTCTGAAATAACAGTGCTCAGACTTCAACTGGGATTATTGAAAACATTTCAGAACTTCTCAGAAATATGTTTGAAATATGGATAATATGTCTTCTTTTTATATTCTTGTTCTATACAATTAGGGAGATAATGATTTCAATGAGGGAGATTTTGGTTATTTTTAGAAAAGCAACAATTCATTTTGAACTACCACAGTCTTTATTTCTACAAAAAAAAAATCAGATGAAGACAATACATATTTTCTAGTTCTGGACTAGCATTTTCAAAGCAGTTCTGAATTGGAAATCCCTGCTTTGTGTTTAATTTAATTATGTTAGTCAATTAGACAATCTGAAAGAAAAATGTGGATGTCACCAGTCAGGAAAAAAGGGATGTTAGAAAAAGAGGAGATTATAAGGTCATCAGCTCCTGAGAGACAAAAAGAGAAATTGGTAATTATCAACTGTGGAACACTGAGTTGTCAGGAAACAGCTTGGGAAAAACTGCAGTATGCCATAACACTAATATCTCAATTGACTCAATGGCTTTTAGTATCTTTGGAGGTCATTCAACTTTGAAAGGTATATTTTGTGAATTCCTGCTGCTACAGTGACATCAACAGTTCCACACAAAGTTTATACAAAGTTCCAGTCAAGGAGGTTATATCTAGGTGAGTTGGTCTTATATCTAGCATCCATTGAAATAAATAGGAAAATTCTCTGTCACCAAAACCAGAGTTAATCATTATTATAATGACATTATTTATTGCTACTATTATTGCTACTATTACTTTTGTTATTCTGTAGATTTCAAGCCATCATTTAGAGAAAAAGAGTCTTTCACTTAGATGGAGTCAAATATTTGGTCTGGAAACATTACTAAGGTGCTTGAAACCACTGAAGGTGCTACAAATGTTCTCAGTGTGAATTTATTAAGCAAAAGATGCCTTACAATTATGAATTCAAGTCCATGGTTATGATTGTGCTCTCATTTTAGCTAAACAACACTGTTTAAAAATTATAAAGGAGAATGATTTGCAAACCTTAAGTAGGTTACCTCCCACAGCATCTCTAAAATGCAGGTAAATTAGCATTCTCTTTGTTTTTTTAATGGAAAACTGAAGCAGAAGAAGTCATTAAAACTCCTGATTTCACAGAGCTGATGACTGTTTCCACACTTTCTGCTCTAGAGGACTCTTCCCCAGGAAGGATTGCAATATTTCACACTGCTCTAGAAGACTCTTCCCCAGGAAGGATTGCAATATTTCACACTGCTTTCATACCTCTCCAGAACTGCAGACTGTGGAAGGAACCAGAGCCCAAAGCACCAATCACATCCAATGCCTTTTCATTACATGAGATTTACATTTAGTTACTCAAACCTTGCACAAATTCCCTCTCATGCATGCATCTTGAAGAGAAGCAACTGCCATGTTGAGGCATTCCACGTACCTGCTTTCCTCTCCTGTCACAAGACAGTGGTTCATGCAGGAATAATGGCAGCTGGAAGCCAGCAAGGAGAACTTGAAACACAGACAAAGTGAGTCACTAAGGAGGGTTGACTGTTAGCCAACCTCTACATTCGATTAAAATGTACTAAAAACAGTGAGCGTTATTTTAAAGTGATTGCTTTCAGTACCAGACTAAGCTTTCTCAAGTTCAAGCTTATGTGATGTTGTTTTTTCTTTCATCAATTTACTCAGCTCCCAGGAACTCAACCAGATAAAACCAAAACAACTCAAGTTACAGTTTTTTTGATTGCTCTGGGAATAATGCAAAACAAAGGTCTGTAGAGTGTCCAAACTATTTTGAAACTGAGGACTTCAAGTTAGTTACCACAACGTTTAGAAGATACCCTGTAAGATGAATCATCCAATACAGATCTCCTTTCCCATACTTTGCTGATACTTCAAATTTTCCTGGAGGCTAACATACACGTTTTTCACATAAATCCTCTGCTTGGTTTGTCACCACTGACAACTCTCTCATCTCCTGTAGTAATCAGTATCACAAAGTTGGTGCTTTTTTTTAACTTCTCCCTTCCTTTCTTTTCCCCTCAGTATTGTCATTAAATCCTGCTGCTATTTCTAATATATCTGAGAAATCCAGTGATTCCTCTCTGTCCCTACAAGCAAAACATGTGTTCCCACTACATTTTGCTTCTTTGCTGCAGCAGAAACATTTCACTTAATAGTGTTGTCCTTAAGCCCAGCTCATATTCATTCCTCTCAGCAAAGGAGCTTGATCCAAACTCATCTTTGTTTCCCCTGCCTCATTCTGCAGCTCAGGCTCTGCTGCCTTCTGTGATGCCTTTCAGATGACGTCCATTGCTTTCCACCCTAAGAGAATCCTGCAAGACTTCTTAAACTGTTGATGTCATATTTTCCCTGGTGTGCTTAGTTCTCTATGTCTTCCATTATTTTGGTGGTCTCTCACCCTTTATGACAGAAATAAACTAGTTACAAGAGGAAAAAAAAGAGGAAGCTGTGATTATGGAGAGGCAAAGTCACTGGAAAGAAGAAAAGAAAAGTCTGATATACATATAAGAGGATAAAAATAATAAATATATAAAATAAACAAATGAATAAGCAGACAGAAATGCATCCATGAGTAGGTGGGAGAGTCATGCTGGCGTGCATTTTAATTTGGACTCCTGAGACCTGGAGCAGCCACACAATGGCACAGGCTCCTGACACTAAGAAAATGCCTCTCCCTCATCCCGTTCACATGCCACCCTGCCCTACAGCAGAGTCATCATTAAAGGACTTTCAGCCCCACAGCCATGCCAGGGACTGATCTTCTGCCCAGATTTGCTACACAGAAGTAGAGAGGCAAACATTTCTCCTGTGCCCTCTGAGCACATTTTAGGAGCATGAAAATATATCACATATCCTGTTGCTCAAGGTGCCAGGGGAATTCCATGCAGTGAGACCCATTTGAGGTGCATTTTATTGGGGATGGCAGGAGGAAAGGTGAGACAAAAGGCCAAACTTTTACAAGAGGCAGAACTGTAAGCTGTGATTCTTTGATTTCAGCACTTCTACAAGGACCCTTTTCTATATCAAAAATAAAACCCAGTGTAAGTTGTTAAGAGACTGATAAATTCTCTTTTCCAATTCTTTGAGTCTTACAGTTCCCAATAAAAATTTGCACAATATTTGGAGTACATTTCATCTTCAAAATGTTGAATTAATTCTTATTATTTTTGTCTAGGAATACATTATTGTCATTCCTTCATCTTCAATAAAGCTTTCCATTTCTCTGCTTTTCATTAAGAGTCTTATCTGATCCATATCCAAGTAAATGGAAAAATAGTGATTATATAAATAAAAGAATAAGGGAAGAGTGCTTATATAAATAAAGTACCAATAAAGGAAGATGTACTTGGATTTCTCCTTCTCCTCTGGGATATTTTTTACATAATTCTTTCCTTTTTCTTTTGACTTTTTGTCATCTGTGGTCCCTTAGAAGATTTTTAAATCCTTTGTTTATCTTGTCTCAGTACATAATTTGTTCTACATTCTATACTGTTAATCTCATTCTCCTTTATTTACTTTAGGTATTTTATTAGTGTTACTTGTCTAAATATGTCCTGTTTCCTTTCTCCTTTTGATCATTCATTTTCCTCTCTCTTTTTATATTTCTTCCACTATAGCAGATATTATGGAATGTTGGTCATGTAGAAAAAGCCTGATGGTTTTGTGTTCTTTGGGTCAATAAGGTTGGAAAAAAATAAAGTATGCAGGCATGTGAATAAATCTGTTATGCCTCCAAACTATTTAGGAGTCATTTTAAAACTGTTTTTCTGAAAACATCTACCTCTGTGAAACTCAGTGGTGCCAAAAATAAACATCAAGGTAAAAAATTCTAACCAGCATCTCTGAAAAAGTTTGGGGAGAAAATCAGTACAGTGCCAGTGGTTTTTAGGGGTAATATGTTGTGTGGGCACTGTTCATTTGCATGGTTGGGTTTTTTCTTTACAAAGCCTATTCTTACATTTCAGCTGTGGTGTCATTGCTCTGTGTTGGCAGTGTAAATTAAAACCCAGCACAGGATTTCTTACATAACAGAATAAGGTAAAGTCACTTGTAGCAATTTCTGAATAAAAAACCATCACCTTTTATGCTAATATGCACAGCCAAAGGAGTTTTCCTGTTTTGCCTCCCACGTTTTGAGGCCATATGGAATCAGAAGCTGATTTTAAACAGCTGGAAGTAATGCTCTACTGGTGTACCAAGGGGCAGGATCAAGCCCTTGATATTTGTCTCACATTTATCATATTGCTATTCTGAATCCCACAGTTCATTAAATAAGATAACTCTGTGCCATGATTTCAAAAGACACCACAAATTCCTTGCATTTCAGTTTTAGAGAGAGGACTTTTAGAAGTTGATGTACTAAATTGCACTCTTTTCTTTTTCTTCTGAACATCTAAAAGCATCTGGGATTTTTTCCTTTTTCTAGAATTGCAGTTGTGCTTCTTTCTCTCTCAGTAGGTTTGGATTTTGGGGTTTGGTTTGTTGTTTTGGTTTTTTTTTTAAGGTAAATGAGCTATTGCCTTGGAGCCTGAGCCAGGTGAGAGGTGAGCAAAGCACCTTTCTGTAGGTTCCTTCTACACTGTGATCTGTCAGAATGTTGGCCAGAAGGAAGAAAGAATAAGCCAAGAATATGGGGTAAGAGCCACTCTGATATAACAAGTTTCTTCCCAAAAGAAATGTGTAGACGATTTCAAGCAGGCTCTGCAGAGGCGCCAAATGAAGAGGATGCAAATTAACAGCATTCAGACAGGCAGCTGTGGGGCTGTGCCCCCACTCACCCGGTGGGCTCTGAAAATGGGGCTGGCTCACTGCCCACACTTTGGGCTGCAGCAAACCTGGGTCCTTGCTGTGGCACTGAACTCTGTAAATAAACTCCATGTGTTCATTAGGTTCTATAGCTGCAGGAAGTTTGGAAATTATAATATTATCTATATTATATATTTTTATATATATAAATATATATATATTTTCTATTATATATTATATAGTATGTATAATATATTTTATATATATATGAGATTAGTGATTTTGACTGCATGTGGGAAATTGGAGGGTGGTAGGCCTGTCTGGTCATTAGATGTGAAAACAACAGAAATTCTCAACCATGACTCAGCATCTCTTAAACACTATGGAAAGCAAAAGCCATGTGCACAAGCAAAGCAAACTAAGGAATTAATTCAGTGCTTCCCATGGTTGGGCAGGTGTTCAGCCATCCCAGGACAGCAGGGCCCCATCACACATAATGGTGACTGGGGAAGACAAACTCCATCACTCCAAGCATCCCCCCCTCCCTTCTTCTTCCTCCCACTTTGTATAATGATCATGATGTCACATGGTATGGAATATCCTTTTGGATATTATTGGGGTCCTTTTTGTCAGTTGGGGTCACGTCTCCTGGCTGATGATATATTCATAAGAAACCACCTAGTTCACATGTCGCTTACTCTCAAGAAATTGTCCCTCTCCAAGATGGGAGGTATCAGAGGAACAGGGTCAAACATGCTGAAACATAAGAGATGGCCCTCACAAGTCAGTTTCTGAATTATTAATATTTTCAGTGCGTATTTATTTATTTTAGAGAGCACACCCAAAATATGGCAAGTTCTATGTTTCTTTCCAGAAAGATGTCAGCTTTGTAATTTAGCTAGTAAAGGGTACAACAGGAATGGCTGAGCATTGTATCATCCATCTTGCAGGGCTGCACCAGGGCTGTATTGCCAGGTCAGGAGAATTGTAATTTTTCCCCTGCTTTCCCTCATCTTTGACTGAGAGTTTACATCTCTTCTTCCCTTTAGATAATTGTTACAGTATTAGTAATTATTTCAGCTACTCTGATCGCTAATGAAGACAGCAGAGAGCACTGTAAATACCATTTAAGGATCCAAGTCATGCCAACTACTCTCTAGCACAGCTCTCATCAAGAGGCACAGAGAAAGTTACTATAGCACACTTCCACTCCATTAGCACTGAGGGGAGACTAAGTTCAAGGGCAGCTCTTTGTGTTCCTTATGCTATTCTGTGAATGTTTTTGAAAAAGCTGCTGAGCTTGTTTGGTCTCTAAAGCCTATTTGCCTTTTTGCTCTGTTTTGGCAACTTGAGGAATATAAAGAAGCTCAAAGTATATGTGTGCCAAAATACCTAGCAGTCATTTCTGTGAGAAAAGAGCTGAAAGAAAAATTTACACTGATGATGAGTTGCAACAACACCACTTACAGTTCCTGAGGTGCTCATCTCATTTCATTTGCTGCAGAATTGCAGATCAGAGAGGCTGAGGTAGACACAGTGTGAAATTAATGTCATTTATCTTTAAATGTCAGGATAATGTTGCACTTGATGTCTACATTTTTACATATTGTGCTATACCACCTACATTTTTAACATTTCTTTAACCTGGGGTATTAGATTGTTTGGAGAGCTGAAAGTGAACAAGGATATGGAAAGAGAAGCTCTCTTCAGGAATGCAGACACACACAAAATGATGGATGCAGTACTATAATCTCCCCAGTCACTCCTATGGACACTTCTATTACAGCAGATTTTATCCAAACTTTTTTATTCTATTTCTTCCTTCTTCCTTCTTTTCCCCTTTTGCTCAGAACAGCAGGCTAACAACAAACCTATACCATGAGCAACTTCTTCCTTCCCTGTTTTCTTTTTTTAATGCCATTTGATTTGATAATTCCATATTGGCTTACTTTAGTGCTTTACACTCTTCTATAATGAGCTAATTAAAGATATACGGGATCTCTTTATTGAGGCATATGCAGGCTGTTCTTTTTGCGTTACTTTTTTGTTTCTGCTGTGAGTCAGATCTTTCTTTCCTCCCACAGTCTCCTCTTACTGGGTGGGAAGGTGGTTTTTTTTGAGATGGAGGTCAGAGAAGGTTATTCCGAAGCTCATTCCCCCACTTGTCTTCTGGCACTGTACTAAAAGGTTCCCCATGTTCCCTGGGATTTTTTTTTTTTTTTGCCTTGTTAAATAAAGCACACCAACAGCACTTCATTGCTTAGTTCAGCTGCTTTGCTTACCAAAAACGAGAAAGCCTCAGCTGAGCATGAGTCTGCTATATTTGCTTTCTGGAGGAGCAGAAATGGGATCTCAACCTCCTTTCCCACAATTAACACCAGTACTGGTTATTTGTTCCTCATGTAAAGATGTACCAGGAGTGTTGTAGCTTTCCCCAGCTGTTATCCCCATTCATATAAAAAAAATCTCACTGGTAAACTCTGTTGGTATGGAGTGGCAGATGCTTGAGGCCAGACTTTTAACTTGAAAGCAGAGGTTTTGTGTTGTACTGCTAAATGAACTAACTTTTTTCCCCCAGTGTTGACTAGTGTATTCTCTTAAGGTGAACTGAAATCTTGGGAATGCAGGTTTTTTGGAAGCTTCCTGGTGAGATGCAAGGAAAGCTCAGATCTTTTCTGGGATATGAACAGTATGCTGGTGGGTGTCCTTCTCAAGTTTCAGGCTGAAGGGAAGATCCAAACTTTGTGAAGTGCAACATTTCAGTCTACAGTCAGCAGGAGACCAAGCCGTCATCTCCATTTGGGCCTTTAATTTTTCTGTGTCTTTTCTGGGTCTGGAGACATTAGAGTAGACCATGCAGCTCTGCTGTGCCAGGGTAGTTTGAAAATTATGCTGAACTCTGCCTAAGCAGAGGAAATTGGTCAGCGTGCTCTTGGGATCCAGCTGTAAGCTGTCAGTTCCTGGTGGCACAGTAACTGTTATGGAAAGTAGAAGGACAGTAAGCTGGCCAGCACATAAAAATGGAGATCAGTGTCTTCCAGAGATATCTCCTTGTGGGACATACAACATCCTTTTTGCACACATCCTGTCACTGAGACAGGACAAGTCAGGAAATGTGTAGCTACCTATTCCCTTCTTGAACAACTAATCTGTGAGGAGTAAGGGAACATTTAGATTTGTCCATTTCTTTTCCCTCCACCTTCACTTAAAGCAAGTCCCTCACTCAAACTTTCATGTTCTTTCCTTGATCGAAGTCACTTGGCAGAGTTATTTAGAAAAGAAAAGCAGTATTTGAACAAATATTCTGCTCATCCCTTTGTCTCATGCACCACAGAATGTTGTCTTTATCATCAACAGGAAGGTACTGTCACCCGTGCACTAGTGTGTGTTGAGCAAACTAATCAGCCTATACCTATTCTCTTCCAGTAAAACAAAATAAAGCTGTTCTCTGTTCCCTACTTTCAGTATTTTACTTGTAGCTGGAACTGTCAATGATTTCAGCTATCCTAAAAACATCTTCCTTATTCATTCCTGAGGCAGCCATAGGGATGTGTGTTCTGAATCCCCAGTACACTTTATATCTTCTCTGCACACCTGCAGAAGGACCTTTTTGCCCCAGTAGCCTGAGTACTATAATGTCTTTATATATATTGGTAGAATAGCAAGAGTCTTTATTATGTACCATATCAGCAGTTCTGAGATAAGAGAAGAAATGGGAAAATATGAAAAATAGTAGACCTTTACATCTGTTAATACTGGTTTCCTAGGTTACCTTAATCCCCTATTACATATGGACAGCCAGCATGGTAGTCAGAGGAGAATTGCCGAAAACCAGTAATTTCACTGGGGAAATAATTTTTTCTGTCACAAATCAAAACCAGTGTTAAACCTCAGTGTCAGTAAAAATGGCATTGCAAGACACTGCACTTATTATTCTACCATGATTTCCACATTTAATTTTATTATTTCACTAACCAAAACAATTAAACACAGTGTTTACTTGTACAAGGAGTACAGGAAATTCTATGAAAATTTCATCAGCATGTTTGCTACATTTGAGTGCTAAATTAATTCAAAAGGACATATAAAAATTATAGAAGTTTTAAACTAGTGTAACATAATTAAATCTGACACTTTGTGCATGAGATTATGCCGAGAGGTAATATAGTGATTGGTGATCAAGTGACTTGTACATTCCTAGTGTTGATTTTTATGTTGTCACTTAATTTAATCCCCATTTAGTTCCCAGACTGCAACAAAATACAGTACTTTTCTAGTTATGTTTATACACATTATTATGCCTCCGGCATTACACATTATTATGTCTCTGACATTATGTATAAATCATGTACAGGATTACCAACCTGTTAAAATATTCCTGCCAAAAAAGTGGGGCTGAATTAGTGATAAAGACGAGAAATCTCCAGTTCCATTTTGCAGCAGCTTTAAGGATTCTGTTGTCGTGCTGTGGCAACTGGGACAGGGTACCCATTAGGTTTTCTTTTCCTAGGGTTAATGCATTAAACCAAGCATATAAAAGGATATAAAAGGATGGAACTGCATATGCCTTCCCTCACCTAGAGACAGCTGAGCTAGCTGTAAACACAAGAGTATGGGCTGTAAAAATAGGGTATATTCAGCAACACACACCTTAAGGAAATCCCAAATTGTGGCAATGAGGTTGTTTCTGGTACTTGAACTAAGCTAATATAAAGCTGATGACACTGAAGAATAGACATAGGCTTTTAGGGCTTCTTGCCCTAAAATCCTGTTTACAGAGCTTCACAGGTGGCTTCTGAATGTTCTTCTGTTACGCTGGAGATTATTTAACAGCCTTTTTTTTTTTTTTTGCCCCTAAAATTGGAATTTTGGTTTGTATAAAGTATCTAACTCAAAAAAGCTGATTCTATTCTCACTTATTTTTTTCCCATTGATATATGAACATACATGTATATATATATATATATATGAATATTGATATATTTAATTGCTGATAGATATAGACATACCTGTTTATATATTCATATATATCTATATATATATATAAAGTCTTTAAAAGGAACCAACCAGTTGTACATCACCATCTGATCTGTTCAGGTCAGATCTTTTGTAGAGAATGTATCCTTTTCCTGATCCTTATTTGTCAAATAGAGTATGCCCAATGTACTTACTGAAATGTTTGCTTCTGACATACAGTGATAACATAGCTGTTCTGAGAAATGGGGGTTACAGGTCTGATCTGAAATACATAAAATAATATAGCTCCAGATATGCTGACTGTAAGAAGTTGTTTCAAGGAGTGACAGCTCTTTAAATTCTGCCCCATCTCTGAAGTTCTCTAGAGAACTGGCTGTTACTAAGAACATCATAAAATATCTCCAGTAAGCAAAAAAATCTGGGCTTTGCTGACCAGAGATACAGATGCATGACCAATATGCACGCAACCGAAAAGTAACATCCTCAGATTTACCTTTCAAAAATAAATTAAATAATGATGAGTTAAACTGTTTTCCTGAGGCACAAACATTGGTACAACCCATCAACTAGAAACCCTAAATTTCACCTTAAAGGTCTTTGTGAAATTCAGCTTTTTGCCCTGAAGCTATAAAGAAAGACATCAAGTTGGAGTCATCTTTACATTAAGTTATGCTAGTATAATTGCATCTCTTCCAGTGGATTTGCATAAATGCAAACCAGGCCCTCTATTTTACATGAAAGTAAAGAGATTTTTCAAGTTCTTTAAGGCATTATCTCTTCCTCTTTAATTCTCCTCTCTTACCATTTTAGCCATAAATTGTGGGAATAAAGCAAGGTGAAATGTGATAAGTTATCATTTAGAGTCTCATGTTTCATTTTTCCATCTATATTTATAACTCCTGAGAGTCATTTTAAGGATTAGAGAATACGAAAAGAAGCTCAAGCGAGTTTTACAGTCTCTCACATGAGAATGCCAGACTAGCATTTTTTTCAATGCTTTTGCTATAAATACCAATTTTTCTCTTCTTGACAAAGATCCATTCTCATTCAAAACCTTTTTTGTGAATCCCAACAAAGCTATAGAAATTATTTCATTTGCAATGAAAAGTAAGAAACAAGCATAATTCACACCATTTATAGTACTACTAGGGACATTTTCTTCACCTCTACTGCAGCAAAGTAAGTAATTATCAACAGAAGGACTTGACTGTAGCATTCATGAGATGGTGTTGGCACCAGAATCCTTTCAGAGATTTGTTTTTCTGGACCTTTCATCTTGTTTTATTTCACCTTTGATAGTAATGTGATGACTGAACCCATTCTTTATTAAAACCCAATAATGCAATTTCTATAGGCACAAACTATCCTAGGAAGATTTGAGATAAGTCTGTAGAATTTCATTCTACTTATCATCTAGAAGTTCAGAAACCCTGCTGTGTAGAGCTGATATTCCTCTTTTTCCCAGGAAGTTGGGTCCCTGAGCCTGGGGCTCACTTCAGCTGCTGCCAGGTGCTGGCAGCAATATCACCTTCTTTCATACTGTGTCCTGAAATGAAAACTCAAAATCTCTTATTCAGTTTCTCTTGCATGTAAGCCACACTATGTATTTAATAACAAATGTGTGTATTTAAAGTGGATATAACTTACGATTTTTAGGTAGACTTTTCACAATCCACTGCTAGAGAAGCTCAAGCCTTCATGTGCTACAGCTGAGTTTAAGGAGTGGATAATCTTATGAGCAATGTTTGCAGTTACGCATAGTAAGCTGGATAATCAAAATTAATGTGACAGAGGATAAAGTAAATCACATTGGGTTCAAACAAGAATTTATAAGCCATGGAACATATTGCAAAACATGACCAGGTGCATTATATTATTTTAAATATTGCCTTTTGCTTAAATATCAGTCAGTGATCATTGGCAAAGCATGAAAGAGCATTCATCTGACCAAGCTCAACATTCTGCTCTGAGAACTGAGCTCTCAGCCAGCTTTAATTATATCCTGCTTTAGATAAAATCCAGTGACAGAGTGTAAGAGCAACAATAAAAGGTATTTAGGAAAAGACACATAAGAGCAAATTGTTGCAATGCACATGACTCCTCTAATTCATAGGCATTGTTAGTGGGGGCAACATCATTAAATAGCTTATCACAGACAAAAACATTCTCTGAAGGCAGATGGTCTAAAATTGCGTGATTTTTTTTAGGTTTTGATTTACATACTGATCTGAAAGGACTTTATTTTATTTCATTTTGCATGAAAATGAAAAAGTTAGTTGCATTCTTGTACAGATACATTCATACGCTTAATTATCGCAGTAGGATATGTTTTATTAATGCACATGTTTTCCTTTGAACATATTTTAGTTTGCATTTGTGGCAAGAAGTTTCAGTCTTTCTTCTGCACTACTTCCCGTCCCACCAACATCACTCTTTGGTTGGAGACAAAAGGATATTTTGTTTCTTGTTGACTTTAACGAGTATTTCTGACCCAAGTTTACTGTCAGGGTCCTGAGTGCACTAATGCTTCTTGGTGGCCCTGACCAGCATCACCAGAATCCTCCCCTCACAAACTCTCATCCTCCTTGCCCAGGACTGCCCCAGCTCAGACTCTCCAGGTGCTGTCCTGAGCAGCGTTCCTGCCAGCCCAGGCCCTTGTCAGACCCTGACTCACCAGTCCTGGTCGCCATTCCCAGTGCCTCCAGTGAGATGGGCCACTGCAGGAGCTCCGTGTCCCACTCCCCTGCCACTGCCTGTCCCATCAATTCTGCATCCTGATAGTCACTAAGACATGGACTTTTTAACAGTTAAATTGTTCCATGAGGAAGTTAGAGGTGCGATGATCATTTCCCAAAAAGTCTTCAGGCCGCTCCAGCACTCAGACAATTGCCTCACCATGAGCTCATTTGTGTTGAAGACTGAGGCTGGGATTTACACCCTGGTTTTGTCTGTAATGCAAATTTGAACCCATCTGTATTGAGAGGTTATTTTTGTATCAGGATGCAGAGTAACTAAATGACAGCTCCTCTCAAACTCAAGAAATACTTAAGTGTTTAGGCAGAAAGAAGCCAAAGGGACCCTACAGCTTCCCTGTGAAGGTGGATCTTTCATCTGTTCTTCAGTGACAAGGAATCTGGATGAGCACAAAATCCCAAACATCCTGGTCCACCCCTAGAAAGAGAACCAAGGCAATGTCTCAGCGAGACATTGTCTGATAGTGCCAAGGAGTGTCCCTCTGGCCAGGAGAATGTTAGAGATTTCATCTCAGCTTGGGATGGTGACTTCCAAGCTGGAGGAGATGCCTTCATTTTGAGAGCTTACACTTGGTCTAGAATCACACACCCTCTGCCTCCACACAGCCACAAGCTCACTATGTCCTGAAGCAGTGCCTAAAGGTGACAACAAGAAATATTTCTCCTCTAAAATTTGGACAAAGCCATCCTATTTCAAAAGATAAAGAAGAGAAGGCATTCCTGACCTCTACAGGATAATGCTGAGGATGGGAAGCACATCTGCAATTCAAATGTTAGAGAAAGATGGCCAGCTGTCCTGTTTGATGAGAAGATCTCTTTTTTGTAGTCAGGTGTCCTGTTGTTTTGATGAGTTTTATACAGGCTGCCATTTCTCTTGCATTGTGGCTTTAGGATAAATATTTTAAATTGTCCATTTCATAATGCAGATGTGAGGTGTTCCTGATTACCCTGAAGAAGCTTGGTGAGCAATTTTATTTTAATGTTGGAAAAAATGAACTGGAAATTATCTTGGCATTGTACCAAAATCTGTAGAGTTAAAAAGCAGGTTGATTGGGTTTTATGTGTGTATTCAGACTGGGAGTGTTTCAATGATAGTTTTGCTTTGTTTCATTTGCATTTCTTCTGCACTTCTTTGCAAGTAGTTTTGAAGAAATGAGCCTTATTTGGTCTCCTGGTCATGTGCTTGTCAGTTTATTATCACTTTTCAGTACAACACAGATAAACCCTAATGTGATAATTTAATGAAACTTTAATTGCTTAACTTTTGTTTTGGTAGCTTTAGACTTAAATAGAATATAAATATTTTTGGGAAGTCACTTGGATATCAAGAAAAACAAACTCAGCAGTCACAATATAATTAATTTTATTTGAAAAAATGTGTTTGGGGTGAACAGAGTTGGAATTGTTTCCTATTGCTTCCCTTAAAGAAAAAAAAAAAATCAGCAGCTGGTATACCCTGGAGGGTAAGTGAACTTGCTCAGGCAACAAATGGTTCTAGATGCTGCCAAGTGTGGCAGAAGAATAAAATTCTCAGCAAGGAGCAAATCAAGCAGGTCTCAAGGTCAAATTCTTCTGGTATAAGGCCAAGCTTGTGTACAGAGACCCTTTTGACAATCAGCAAGACAAAACTGATATAGAGGTAGAACCATGTCTAGGATACTTCTCACTGTTTTTCCAGGTACCTTACCAGTTAGTATTAGTTTTCTCTGTTCAGAAACCTCATCATTCTAATTTAAGCATAAAAGAAAATGTCTTGCTGGAACTTAAAGTAGCTCTCTGTATGGGAAAGATTTGCATGGACTGATCTCAAAACGTTAGGTCCTAGCACAAAACAAAGATTTCCCTGCATCAGGAGGGTGGTGAAAGACCTCAGTCTAAAACTGAAAGTGCAGACCTAAGCATACTAATTCTGTATGCTGTGCAAGAACTTTGGGGTGATTCGGTTTTTGAAGCTCACTTCTTTCCTAAATGTTGCTTCAACTGTCATTTAGCTATTTTTGCATCAACTATATCCCTGGGAGAGAAGTATGTTCAGACATTTTAACTTTTCACATTTAAACTGTGAGAATGCAGAAGATATGCCACAGAAATCTGGAAAAAATAAAAAACCAAAACTATTTAGAATATATTTTTACTGCCTTTTAAGATGACAATCTCAACCCACTTTTCCATAGGTCAGGAAGAACAAACACAACAGGCATATGGAGAAAGCTAAACAAAATTTTGAAAAGTAGCATCCTGGTATAGATCATTTTGTCAGAACTGCTGGGAGAACTAGGATAACTTCCCTGTTCAGTCCAACAGCTTTGCACTTGGACTTTTCAGCTCTGGACTTGGCCAGTATATTGCTGAAGATATTCCTCCCTGACTGGGAGATGCTATAGGCAGGTTTTCCTGCCAATCACCTGCAGCCTCAATTGCTGTTCATCAAGCAATATTTGAACCTGTAACATGGATTTATGTGGCTTGTCTCACAAAAACTCAGACTCTCAGTCCAGAGGCAGTTATAAGATTAACTTTTTAAAGGAAAAATTACTGTAAGAGGCATGCTGGTTTGCCTGCCCTTCCTGCTATAAGATCATAAATCAGTGTACTGAATTGTAATTCTGTCATTCACATCCTTTGGGAAATCCAGCCGCCAACATCATGCAAAATCTAAGATCATCATTAATGTGTCAACTGGGAGACGGTGCAACTAGTCTTGCTGTCAATTAGAAATAACTTCTGACTCAACTGTAACATAGCAATTACATTTCAGTCCACTCCCTGGCATTGCACCACCCCTGTTCCCACCTCCAAGATACCCACAGCCAGGGGAACAATCATTTTGAAACTCATCATTTATAACAAACTACAGGAGGAGGTATCCCTTAGGATCTCAGCATGCAAGCTGTTCTCACTGTGGTCACACCCTGCAGGAGATCTGCCCTGGAGCTCGCTTTGAGCAGGGTGCTGGGATTAGATGACCTGCTGAGGTCCCTTCCAGCTTGGATGCACTCTGTGATTTTGTGAGGCATGGACTGGTGTCATGGACACTCAGTCAGGGCTGAGCTGTGCTGCACTGCCCTGGCATCAGTCATCCCTGATGGATCCCTGCCACTCACCAGCTGACCCCTCAGTCACCACCATGTCCTGCTCCACCCTCATTTCTCTTCAAAAAATACTTCTGAGAGCCCAATGACCTTCTGAGAACTTCACAGATTGGTTAACTTGTTTTTGCTTTGACACTGGGACAAAGAAACATTCCCTGACAAGATCAGTAAAGCTGTGTGGCAGTGGCTGCTGGTATCAAAGCTTGTTCAATCTGTTTCATGAATTGTGGCTCTTGCTGGCTTTCCTGAGCAGCATGAGTCTGCAGGGCTGGGGAATATAAACCAGAGGAATTTCTGTTGTGTTCTGTGCTTTAGGTCTATTTCATTTTTCACACATTTACAAACAAATAGGATAATTTGTTGGGCTTTCATTGTTTTTCTTGTGCAAGTATCCCACAGTGCCGTGTGCAGGGCACACAGAGGTTCGAGCTGGTCCTCTGGATCACTCCCATCAGCTGCAAGGAAAGGCAACCAAGGCACCTCTTCCACAAACTCCACAGCTCCAATAAGCAGTACAAATCAGGTCACCCTACAGCTTGACAAATATTAGAAGGATTGGTTACCTCTGCAATTTCATTCTAATCTAAATCAATAAACATGTTGACATAAATTATATTTTCTTCCTCCCAGGGGGAAATTTGAGTTGTTCAACAATCCTGCTGTGGCTATATTTCATGTTTTTGAGGTGGCTAGAAAATGCTTGTCACAATAACCACAGAATAGAAGATAATAATCTCTTGGCTTGTGAAATGGGAGAAGAGTTCAATTTTTCTAATTACAAGATTTAAAACCAAGGACAAAGAAAAATTTTAGACAATGATGATCAATTTTTTGCAAACAAACTTGAATTTTCTGCAGTATTGCTCAAAGAAAAGCAATTCCTCTTCCATGAATGCTTCTGAATTAATTAAAAAATCAACTTCTTGGTAAAAAGCTAAAGATTTTATGACTTGCATTAATGAAGTTAACAACAATACATGTAGAAGAAACTAACCTTTTTTATCAGTTTAAAACAAAAGAAATTAAGTTCCAAGCGAAGGTTGAAAATAAATTTCAAGATAATATTGATGCAGATAAAGGATTAATAGATATATTCAAATATTTGGATACACTGCATGTGCCTTGTAAAAACATGAAAGCACAAACTGAATTTTCATTGACAGGGGTAAGAACTACTGTATAATTAAAAATGTTGCTTTCACCTATGAATTCTTTATGAAGAGATGAAAAGTTCTGGTTTAGCATTGGAATTATTAATATTGTTATCATAAACCAACATTTTTCAACATTTTTCCTAATAAATATTTTATTCTGCTTTTTCAAAATCTCTGATTTTAAGAAGAGATACATTGTTCAAAGGAACACCAAAACTGAGAAGGCTCAGTCCTACAGCTGCAGAGTATTTATATAATTGTAACATTCAGTAAGCAATTCAGTAGTGTTACCTAAAAAAGTTGTTGAAAGTGCTTTCCAAGGCTCGTATTTCATTACTCCTATTGTTTCCAGTAGTTACCACTTTAGATAGATGGACAGATATTTCGATAGATATTTAGATAGATCTTTAGATAGATATAAATATAGATATAGATTATATAGATATAGATATAGATATAAATGATATAGGTATAGATATAGATAGATATAAATATATATATGGTTATGGATACAGATATAGGTAGATATATATGTAGTTGATATAGATATAGATAGAAATCTGTCTTGACTCTAATAAAGCAAAGGTAATTTGTTCATTTAGCCTAAAATATTTAGTATATTAAATCTATGTACTCCCTATATGTCATCAAGTGTGAAGATGTGGAAGGCTGAGCATTTAGGAAATCATGGTATGAACAAGCTGCAAGCACTGCAGAGGACAATGTGATCTAATGCTGAATATTTAGAATTATTAGACATGTAAATTTTTTTTGGCTCATAAAGAATTTGGAAGAATCACAAGGCAAGGACAATTCATTTTTTAATTGGTATGGTTCCTTGTGTCTTCTATCTGATCCAAGAATAATTTTCACTCCAAGGCTTTCTATTTTTTTCCTTTTTTCCTCAAAGTGACATAGTCCCATGTCTTCATCAACCCTAGCTATGAGAATCCCTTTTTTTAGTTTTTTTGCTGTATGTGTTAAAATTATTTGTCTCATGAATTTATCTTTTAAAAAATTGAAAGTAAAACCTCTATAAAATATCTGCATGTTAAACTTACCTGTTGTAAGCTAAAAACCATGCTTATAATACAAACACACAGACACATCGACAAGATACAGCTTTTACTGTATTAACATTGAATTTAACTTTATTAATGCCAAAGAAAACCTTTATTAACAAGTAAAGATCAACACTTAGCCAATCAATGAAAGCCAAGTAACCATCCCTGCACAATAACAGTGAAACACCACAAATTGATGGGAACCTACCAATTATTGTCAGAGAAAAAAAGTCTGTGGGACATAGTTAAGTAATTAGAAGCAACTTAAAGAAGATAAACATTTCATGGTGCTGTTTCTTTTCAGCATGGAATTCAACATTAAGTATTTACTGAACTCCTCACAAGCTGAGGAAATGCTGAAACTGGACTGCATATTTGGGGCAGGCACTGTGGGAACCTAAAGAGGAGGCGGCTCTTAGGGGCTACTGGAGGCAAGTGCTGCTCAATTTTCATCTGAAAGAGTTACTGGCCATTTCCTATGGAGACCCCTGTACGCAGGGATACCAAAACATTTCCAGAGCTTCCATGCAAAGTTCATTCATCACAGTATTGATTCCTGACTATGTCTGAGGTGTACCAGAGCAGAGAGAAACCAATAATGAGCTGCAGCCAGCAGAGAAATCCACATGAACTGCTGCAAGAGTCCCTCTGTCTGGGAACTGCAGGGAAGACCCAGAATAATGGTTTTGGCAATGACAGAGGCAGCTCCTTCCTAGATTTTATCTTTCCCAAGGTCATTTATTCCTTTCTCATTTATGACTTCCTGTCTGGGCATGTTGTACAATCAAGAGCAATCACAGGGCTCCCAGGAAAAATTAAAAACAGAATGAGATGTCACTGCCAGCAGAGCAGTTTGTCAAGCCTGCAGATGGTTTTTGAGGAGCTCTTGGGAAAGATACTCAAGCAGGGAAAGAAGGTTATTAGCTGGATGAACTAAGCAGCAAAATCCACTCTAAAATGCCATTCTTTTGCCATAAATATCCACCAGAATCCATGCCCTCAATGCTTTTCTCTTATTTCTCTCTGGTATTTATGATGTGCTGGAGCCTGCACAGATCATCCTTTCACCATGAGAAGCAATTCTGAAAGGAAAGGTAAAATAAAGCAAATCCATGTGACTCTCACAGAGTATTCTTCACTGTGAGCAGAGCTTCATGTGAGTGAGGACCAGAGAGCTGCCTGTGTCCATTCTGGATGTCTGCCTGCAATCCATGAGTCTCCTGTCAGGGGCAGCATGGCCAGGGCAGGTAGCAAAGGGTCCCATGGGACAGACTGGGACCTTCCCCAGCAGCCCTGTCCCTCTGTGAGGAGCAGGGCTGAGCCAGGGGTGGTGCCAAGAACCTCCCACATACCAGCGCACACAGGAGTTCAACCCAGGATTTCTCAAAACCACTTTGGGAGCCAACAAAAATGACCATATCCTACCCAGAGAGTAGAAATGCGTTTGGAGGGGAAAAATGAAGCAGGAAGAAAGACACTTTCAGTATCTCTGAGTGTTCTGCTCGCTGCCCTGTCCCTGAGGCAATGTCCTTGCAGCACCAAGAGGGCAGTGGGTCAGAAGCTGCTGGGGAGGAGGCTCTCACACTAAACTGTGCACTGCTGCAGCTGAGCCAAGTGAGCCCTGGCAGAGCAGGACTGCCCAAAAGCACTGCTGGGTGCTGGGAGCAGACATCTGACACAGCTTGTACAGGGTGATTTATAAATGGAAGACAGGAGCCCTGTGACAAAGAGCCTGTTGCAAAGGGAGAAACACGTGGAGATGCTGCTGTCAGTACTATGGTAGAGCAGTGATTCACCTGGCAGTTTTTCAGATATACTGCCGCTACTTTCATTTTCAGAGAAAATTTTCTGTATTTCCTATTAGAACTGAGAGCTTATGAATAGAAATGTGATGTCTGTGAATATAAAGCACACAGTAAACAAAGTTTAGTGAATTCAGAAACATCATGTAGAAGGATCAAGCAAGTTACACAGTTATGTTTATATTTTTAATAAGTATCTCAGCTATTTAAGCCCACCTCATATTGCTGTCTACCATATCTCACCGCAGGCTCCTTTAACTTGCTGAAAAAAACTGGTTTTGCTGAAGTCTTCCACAATATCCAGAGGAGCAGTGATGCCATGGCCCAGTGAGCTGTATATTCACCATGTGTGGAAGGTAGAGGACTACAGCTGACTGGACTTTGTCAACACAGGGATCAGAAAGTTCAGTCAGACCACACACACACCACTAGCACACAGCTTCACAACAGAAGAAAGTTCAGTAAATGCCACTGGTCAAGTCGTGTCTCTGGGTCTCATCCCTCCTGCCTAAAATACTGAATGGATGCAGAAGTTACGGCCACTGAAATAAGGGCAAGATTTAATTTTGGCACAGAATAGGCTCATTAAGTATATTTCACCCATGTTTCTAACATTGTTAATCTTTTTTAAAGTGTTGTGAAATTTGAAGGCACACATAAAAAAATTCTGCTGAAAACATAGCCATTAACACGGACCACAATGACATCTCTAAAGCTTTTGCATCATTTCAGCAGTACTGTTTATCACATGTATATACTAGGCAATTTATTTTTCAACCATAGGTAGTTAAGGGATAATAAAACAGGAGTCATCTTTACAAGGTAACAATACACTTGCAGATCCCAAGTGCAGCACCCACAAAAACATGGCTGATTTCTATCAATATTGTATTTGATAACTGTGAAATGGCATTAATTTCACCTTTCCTTACTTCTCCCACTGCTCATGGCACTTCCTTATGCTGAGTTCAGATGCAGAGCTGAGAAACTCAGAAAACATCCAAGGGTCAAGGAGTACTGTGTCAGCTTGAGAACAGAAGGGGTAATATTGCTAATGCATAATGTTTTCTAAATTGTCAACACTGAACAATGAAAAGGGGAATAAAATAACTGATTACATTTTGGCAGAATAGCAATAAACTTAAAGATGAAGTAAACTTAGGAAATGATTTTGAGGATCTGAACACAGCTGGTGACCAGAATGAGATGTGTCAAGGAAAAGCTGTGAAGAAAGCCACACTGCCAGCCTCTGTACAGCAGGACTGGCAATACTTTCTCACTTTCTTTTTCTATTGCTGTGAAGTAGTACATTTGTTAGACTAGATTAAGTAATAGCAACCCAAGAGTTGTAATTAGCATCTGTTGATGGTGCTCCCTGGAGACAGTAACCATTTAAGTGTTTAACCAAGGAGTAGAGGCTTTAAGGTGCTTCAGAATACCTGTTGGAAACAAGAGAAATGCTGCATCAGCAACCTCTGTGATTGCCTGATCTTCCTCATTGCTCTGCTTCCCACATGTCCTGCTGATGTTCCCAGGGTGTTTTCTTATCCAGACCTGAGCCTTTCAAGTAGACAAGCATGCTACATCTCAGGACTAAGTGGATCACAGAACCTTCCGGCAGGATGGATTCAGAAAAAATACCATTTTATTAATCCCATTTAATACATTTATTACTGCCATTTAATAATGGGAGTATTTATGATGGTAAATGTTGCAGATACCCATAACATTTAGAATGAAAACCCAGATTCAGAGACAGCTATTCCAAGGCAATTGCAGAAAATTTACAGCTTGTCTGCTGTTCTCAGCTTTACTTCTGTAGGTTGCAAAAGCTATCACCTTAAAGTACAGAAGATACCACTGTTAAGAGAGTAAGAGGGCAGAATGTTTTGTTACTGTTATGAATTAAGTCATCAATCCTTTAGTTGAACTGAAAATAAAGGGACGATTTAGGGAATTAGAAAATTCCCTCCAGAGCGATTATTGTGTGTCATCAGTTGGAGCAACACACATTGTTCAGAGCCAAAGGCAGAGGACAAGAAGCTCACCAGCTTCAGGAGATGAGAAGAGGCATGGACTGATGATGCAACAATTCAGCATTCAGCCAAGACAACCCAGCAAGGGGGCTCCAGACACCTTGAGTTTCAATACCATCAGTGCAGATTCTGAAATCTCAGAGGCAGACTCTCAGTTGTGCTAGTCCCACATAACTCCCTTCTAGGTCTCAAAATCTCACATTGTCACTTCACTATCTGTTTTATTTATGTTATTTGTTCTTTGCATAGCTTTACCCATCAATTTTCCTTTGGTAGTGAAATTACTACAGCTGTCCATCTGATTTTCTCTTTGCTGTCTACAGTGGGTTTTTGGTTTAAAAAGTAATGCATCTGTTGCCCCAGTAAAAGTTACGTAATCCTCCATTTACCCATACAGTTTTGCTCACTCTTTTATGTTTTCCTGCTCATCAGTATGCACACCATCTGTGCCTCTACTACAATGTTCTGACATGGCCTCCAGACTTAATGGTTTTAAAGTTTTATTACTTTGCCCTTCAGTCTCATGTGGATAATTTTGCTCACTGTTTTAAAAATCTGCCCTTTCAAACCTTGCTCTTAGCATGTCACCCATTGAGAAATTCAGCCCACTCACCTCTACAGGATATCAAACCTCATTGCATGGTATGGCTGGCAACCAGTGGAAATACTGTAATAGCAAGAACTAAACATAGCAGTTGTGTTCTAGAGGACACAAATTTATTAACTGCAGAAGAAAAGGACAACATGCAAAGAACACAGCTATTACTAATGAGTATAAATGAATTAATGCCTTTAAAATAAACTTGGTCACTTTTTTTAATGTAATGATTGAGAGATCTCAGACAGCACCTACAGCTAATGTATGTGATGTGAGCTGGAAATACATTGTCACAGTTGTGTTATATCCCCTCAGTTTCTAATAGTGTACATTGTGAATCCTGCTAATTGACCCTCAAATTTAAATTCTGCCCAGTTTAGCTAGGGAGATTTTGGAGACTGGGAACTCTTGCAGGCAGATTTCATGGAACGCTTGGACACAGAAGGGCAGGACAATATTATTTCCTCAGACCCAGGAATGTTTTGCAGCAAAGCTGGTCATTTTCAGACTGCAAGAGGAATAAAGGTTTTCTGATTAAGGCACTGAGCAGCAAAATGAAAGTGTAAATCCCAGCTCTGCCAGAGGTTGCATGTACGTCCCTGGGCAAGTCACATCACCTTTCTGTGATTTGTGTCTGCAGCTACAAAAAGTGAATCATTATTTTTCCATCCTCAAGCATTTCTGAGTGATAGCTCCTTTGGAGTTGGACTTTTTCCAACAGTATGTTTGTAAGGACCTAACACAAAAGCATTTTATCTGACTGAGACTTCTAAACATTCTGTGGAATAGACCATTAAGGCTTCTACTTAATGCACAGTACGAAAAAGAAAAACTGCAAATGATCTTTCAAATTTCTTTGTAATGTAAGCTAGGAATAAAGTACACTGGGATATTTGGATTTATATATGTTGTTATAAAGGCACAAATGAGAGCACAATCATGACTTCATCATTCTGAAAGACTTTATTATCTAAATCTGATTTTGTTTATTGGTGTTTTCAAGTTTACGGAACATGAAAAAGAAAACATGAGATGCTTCATTTTGAAACTGATGAAAACATTAACATTTATTGTAGAAATATCAACAAACTTTTCAAGAATACAGACTGCTTCTTTTGTACCCTATCAGTCTTCTTGAAAGAGAGCACAGTGGAGTACTTCCCTTCAAAGTTATTCTCAATGACAACTGGGTTACTTTGCAATGCTTTATTTCATATTAAATATGGTTATATTTTATTATCTTCTACAAAATCCTTTTCATTGTTTTCACTTAAACAACTAAACCCTTTCCATGTTAAAAAAATACATAATTTTTAAAATTTATTCCATTTTTATCCAATTACATCTGTTCCATTTTCATTATCACAGTTCCAGTGTATTAGTCCTGCTTTTCTAACAGAAATAATGAAAACCTAAACAGAAACACTTGTTATTTGTTAGAAAAGCATTTGCCAACTCAAGGCCTTCAGCAAAGATTATTTTAAATTCAAATTTAGTTACTTATCTGAACTACAGCAGTTGACTACAAGGTAAATAAATATATGCATAAAAATTTGGAAGAAACCAATTCCAGTGCAGCTTTATAGCACTGAAAAGATAGCACAATCCTAAATTTTCAAATATCTAAATTAAATTAAGGTTGTATTTCCCAACCGGATGAATGTCGGAAAAATTGTGACACAAGCAAGAGTAAAGTAATTTTAAAATCATTACTAATTACAACAGTTTGGAATTATATATTCTATGTTTGAAACACATGTGGGCCAATGTCCAGAAATGAAACAATGAAATTCTGTTAAAAATTATCCAGATCACAATGACAGAAGAAATTAACAGTAACAACTAAAGAAGTTTTAGAACATTATCCAGCAAAAACTTTTTCCCTTCTTTCTCTTAATCCAGAAATTACTGCCTGTTCTCGCACGTAAAACTGTTTACCTAAATTATGAATCTACAGGAAACTTTATAAAAATTTCCTTGTTTAATTAGTTTATAAAGCAGTTTTCCAAATGAGTTATTTTTAACCTAGGGGAGGCTAAGTATTTTCATCATTTATTGGTGAAACACACAAAATGTTCTGTTCCTTTCCAGTATGGATTTTTCCTTCAGGCTCTTCCATGAGGTTTGCTGCCTTAGACTTACATGTAAAGGCACACATAGAGATTTTTATTCTAAACAGTGTGAATGATATATTGATTTTGTTCTAGCCATACCTGCCATTTCAGCAGCTCATTAAAGTTTCACTTTTGCTGTTTGCTGAACATTAGAATTCTTGCTCATCTCTTTAAGCTTTTCTTTTTCAAGCTAATTGAGAATGCTCACTCTGTCTGTCAGCAAAATGGCATGCTCTTAGGGCATTTTTGGGACCTAAATATCTGAGACAATCAGATGGTTTTTCAAAGGGCATGATGAAAAACATTATTTTGTTAATAGTGCAAGCAAGCACCATCCTGATGGCTATAGACAGAATTATCTGTTCTTGAAAGTGAATCTGGATCTGGTCAGGTGAGGAACACATCAGCCATTGTGGAATAACAGCCCGTATAGCTCAGCCCTGCATTGCAATCAGCTCTCCCCAGATCCTAAATAACAACAATCCATTTGCTGAGCTCTGTCTGAATTACAGCTGCTTTCAAATGGACAATAATATTTGTTGATTTTTCATTTCTCTCAACTGTGTTTTCCAAAACGACTGCAAGCTGCCAGCATGGTACTCTGCCACTAAATTAAATGAAATGCTCTCCCTGCTTTTTTAAGGACCTGAATCTTGGAAAATATCAGTCTGGTCTCCCACCCACATGCTCTCATCCTGTTTCCCTCATCCACAGAGCATATGCTCCAGATCAGGCTGGCTCTAGTGAGCAGCCAAACAGGAATATGTCTCTGGAATAAATGGAATGAATGTCTCCATCAGCAGTGGAATGGTCAGTATATCACAATGCCATGCACAGAAGTCACAAATACTGTAGTCTAGATTTCAGTGAAGAAATCACACATTGTCACATCCAGCTGGGCCTTTCTAAGGGCTGGGCAGTGTAACCAAAGCACTATTAAATGGTCCTGAGATTAAAGCTACAATTCATTCCCTAATGAGGATATACAAATTCTTTGGCCTGCAGGACTGACCATACAATTGCACCTTTTTTTAAGGGGCTTAAGTGATGCTATTTAGAGAATGACTCCGGTGAAAGATAGATGTGGAAGTCTCCATGATCATTAGGTTTCAAAAATAATTAAAAGAAATAAACAAATATACCAAAAAAAATTAAAAATAAAAACAGACATACTCAAAAGTGAAAGTACCCAAAACATGTAAGAAAGCAAAGATTTTTATGAAAATATTTTAATTTATTTTTATGAAAATGCAAATTCATAAAGCTTAGCCAGACTTTAGTATGTCTTGCTGGTTTTGTTTCTTTAAAATATAAAACACAGTCACTCTTCTGGTCACAGACATGCAATGAAGCCTCCTGGAGCCTGTCATTAGAACCAACAGTTTTGGGGGTAAAGCTGTGATTCATCCTTCTTACTATCCTTGCTCTTGGAATACAAGAAAAAGCAATCCCTCAAGTCCCTTTCACAAACTTGGCTGCAAAGGCCATGTCCTCTGCACTGGCACAGTGACACTTCTGGACTCTGCCAGGTGACAGGGCAGATCTCCCTCTCTGGCTGGGCTCTGTCACACTCCAACACCAGGATACTGCAAATAAACCACAGCTCCCCTCTGGAAGCACAAACCAAGATTACAAATGGAAGAGATGTGCAGCTGCCTGTCTTTCTTACCCTACAGAGACATCATTTTTAGCTGTAACCAGCAGTTTGTCCAAGTGTCCTCTTTAGTTTAGGTTACAAACTTTTAGGTGAAGGGCATGTCCTGGTGTTGGTGTCCAACAGGCTTCTAATTACTGCAACTTTCCTCATCAAATTCTTGTGGATTATAGGAAATTCCTTAAGAAACATTAGAAACAATCCCCTGATCTTCAAAACATTTTTGCTGTGGGTCTGTAAGTGCTGATGGTCAGACACCTTGTTGGTTCTTGTGGCTCTAAAACACAACTACCAGTTTTGAAATACATTGCAGCTTTCTGAAAGTGCTTCCCAAGGACAAAATAAGGTCATACAAAATCAGATTAGCAAAGCTTTACTTTTATGTAGCATTTATTTTTCAATAAGAGCCTCTCTGACACGTTACTGTTTTCTCAGATTGAAGCACCTTGAAAGATAATTTCAACATAAATGAGAGCTGCTTCCTCACTGCCAGAGGTGCTGTTCCCCCTACTGGCATCAACTGGCTTTTGTTACCTATGAACTTGCTCTCTTCCCCTTGAATGTAATCTGAAGCCTTCTTAGTACAGAAATTTTGTTTCTTTCCAAGACTATTTGTGTAACTCAGAATAATTACAAATTTAGCAGTATTCATGAGATTAAATTAGTTTTTGACTCATCCTGTCAAAAGGAAACAAAATTTTTCTCTGAAATTATATATTTACCTTTAAGAAGTTTGATTGTTCAGACTCTTATTAGACTCTTTAACATAACTTAATTATGCTGACACAGAACATAGTGTTTCTGTACTTGTAAAAGTGACTAGTTAGGTATGTAATACCTTGATAAACCTTCTAAACACTCTTAAAGTGGCTATTAAAAAATGAGGTTCAGTTGTCATGTTTCCTTTATATCACAGGATATGTGTGGTGGGCTTCCTGACTAAATAAAACCCAGGAATTAATTAGAGAAAATAGTAAAAAATAATAAATAGTTTAGCAAGCATAATCTAAAAAGTGACAGGAAAGGAGTGCAACCTGTACAGCTGTGAGAAAAATGGCAAAGAGCAGTGAAGAGTGTGTCTACTTCAGGAGAAGTAACATAAAATATGGGGAGAAAGCATTTCAGGTTATAAGAGCAATATAATTAGAAGCAGTGGCTGAAACTGGAAGGAAGAAAATTAATTTAGGTTATGCACAAGGAATAAAAATGCTAGAAACAAGGACAGTTAGACAATGGAAAGTTCTATCAAGAGGGGTAATTGCAGGACTACCATTAGGAATACTCCAGAGTAGACTAGATAAAAACATGCACAGATTTTACACTGAGAGTAAATCTTGCCCTAGTTCAGAGTGATGGTAGCCTTTCCTAAGCTATTATCTAACTGATTGTCACCAAAAAAAAAAACCTGAGGTACAGATGAAGGCGTTTTAGCTGAGCTCTGATTTAGCAAGTTTTAGAGAGTGATTTCCCAATCTGAATTCCTCCCAAAGAGCCTGAAGAGGGAAATGAAGACTGACAAAGCTAAGCATGGAAACCTGACAGAGGATGTCAGACAGAAATGAGAAGAAATATTCTGAAGAAGCAAATATATCTTCCATAGCCATATGCTGCAGTCGTAGTGGCTGCCTCGCTCCTCCTGCAGCCGCAGCCCGGTGCGCAGACGCCCATTGGGATCCTGGGCAGCGCAGACGGACACACGGATGTGTGCCCCACTGCACAGGCCTCAGAACTGCAGCCCAGCATACTCACAACTGCAACACAGCCCTCAGCAACACTTCCAAATGTGCATTAATTAGTGGATGTGTATTTAGCTAAGGCAAGCTGTAATTCCATTTAATTTCTATTTTTTTTAGCCAAAATCGCCTGGCACTGAGCAGAGGGTATTAAGTGCTTTTCTCGGGTGTGGAGTATACAGTAGCTCTATTATGAGTCCATGATAATTCACAAGCAGTTTTACTCCTCATCTTAATCTGTGATCTAATTTGGGATCTAATTTTCTTCCATCCTTATCCCATCTCCCCCTACATTATCCTCCAAATAATATATGCTCTCAGAATACCAGAATAGAAATAGAAGTCTATAAATCTTTCAGAAGCATTTATAGAGCTGCTCCGCACTGTGGCATGCATTCAACTGACAGCTGCTGCATGCCTTTGTGTTCTCATTCATTAGACATTGCTGTCTGGATTACATTGGCATAGCGGAATTCTCTATATCCTAATTATCCTTCTGCTCTTTCACTTGTTTCATAAGGTAGATGCTTTGTAGGTGTATTAGGAGGAATGTCTGAAGTATTGCTCTGGTTAACCAGTAAGACATCAAATGTTCTGCCATACTTTCTCACAATTAAAAAAATCTGAGCAGTAGGTGGGGGTGGGTCAGTTTGTTTTGGGAAGGAATTAATAATAGACATCCAGAGGCACAATAAAAGTAAGTGAAATAATGACCTTCCTTTGACCTCATTATTTAAAGAATTTCAGGTATTTTCTTAAAAAGAAAAAAAAAGAAGCAAGGTCAACCGGGTAGCATAAAAGGGCTGTGGTCCAAAGCTCAGAGAGAAAATAGCTTTGTTAGGTTAGCAACACTTATCTGTCAGCTGTGCCACAAGTTTCAAAAGTATTGATGAAAATGTAGCTTTGAGAAGAACACCTCCATATAAACTTAAGTGCTTTGCCTTTATCTAAATATCAAGGAGATCACTATGTCGTAGCAAATGAGAGATATAAGTCATCCAAAAAAAGGATCAGAGATGTGTTGGACAGGAATAGCTGGTGTGCTGCATTTTTAATTTCTCCAATTTACTAATTAAAAATCCTCAGACAAAATGCCAGTTAATGATATTAAAATAACACATAATTTCTCAAGTGACTGTTTATTAAAACATCCACATGCCATTTGATTTTTATAGTTACAGCTCTACTTAGGATCTTATTAGCAATATATATATATGTTGTGTTTATTAGCAAATAATACAATAATTATGTTTTCAGCCTTAAAGAGTTGTGACTTCTGCAGCAAAGTGAAAGAGCTGTTTCTTTTTTCTGCCTGCTAATGGGCACCATTTCCTGCATTGCATATTTTCAGGGCCTGCTGGTCTGGAGGCTGACTGTGACTATGTCCCAGGGGATGATAAAACAAAGATGCCACAGGGTGTACAACTCTGGCAGTGGGCTCTCAAATGGAAGAATGACAGTGATCTACTCCTCCAGTACACTGAGCAAAGAATAAAGCTGATGCCTGATACAGTTTTTAAGTAAAAATGCCACCTCTTAGCTCAAAGTCTTCTTTTTGCCTCATTAAGGCTTCATTTAGGTGCTTGGATTAGCTTGTATTTTCACAAGGAAGTGGTTTCTAAGCTGTGGCAGGGAAGGATGAGGCTGAGCTGCACTTTGTAAGTCAGCCATTCCTAGGAAATGAGTTTAACTCTTGAAATTTATGCATGTCCCTATATACACATTTATGTTCATGCTTTCCTGGACCATCTTTCTATACAAGGAGGTGCTGGAGTGCTAAGAGTGGCCACCTCTTTCTCACAGTCCAAATCTAAGCTAGATGCACTTTTCTCTCACTTGTCCCAAGTGGCACCATTTCCCCATCTTTAAATGTTTACAGATGAGGATGTCTCTCCATTACACCACAGGCTAAAACGCAGAAGCCAGCAGCAATAGAAACCAAGACTTTTATTAAAATGCAGTGGTGAGAAATGCAGATTCACAGCAGCTCAGGGCACTTCATACTCACAGCTGTGATTTAACAGAGAATTGTCACAAAGGAGATGAGACATTGGATGGAAAAGGATTTAGTCATGCATGTGGTTAACTGCTGAGTTACAGAGAAGGCAGAGAAGGCACTCACCACAGCAACAGCTGAGTCTGGACCAACCCTGTAGGGATACCTTCAGGGTTTTTTTCAGCCACTGAAACAGTAGGGTTCAAAGGAGAACGTGCACACCAGGGAATGACCACAGTCAGACCAACACCGCATTTGCATGACCAATCGCATGATGATAGTTGGACTGCATGCTCAGCAAATTACTCTGTAAAAAATTTATTAAGAAAAACAATGAAAAGTACAAAAAAGTCTAGGTGTTTTTAATTTTTTAACTGTAAAACAGAGATTATTTAAAAGCTAAGGCACCAGTTCCTCTATCTTTTTTTCCGAATACTGAATCCAACAGGCTTTGTAACAATAGAAATGGCTTCTTTTAAGACCTGTGGTTTCTGCAGTGAAAATAGACCATCTTCAGAATGTTAATTCATTAGTTGTAGATTATTTTAGCAATTCCCCCTCATGCAGTTGCCAAGCCCTCTAGCCAAAAACACTGAGACATCAAAGGTCATTTGGGCCAATGATTACTTTTGTCAGCTGGGTAGTTTCCTTCACTTGGTTAATTAATCATGCTCTGCATATTTCTCAGCCTCAGCCTGTCTCAGGGAAACAGTATGTGTCATTATTGGTACTGGGTTTATTAAAGGCACAGCAAAGAAATTCATTTGCAGATAATACAAAATTACAACTTCAAAGGATACTATCACAATATTGGACATTGCATAATTGACTGAATGGAAGATGGAAATATTTTGCTGTTCTTGCAAGTCAGATATTACCTAGTGGGGCATACAGAAGGACAGGTAAATAAATCTGGGAGTCAAATAGTTTAAATCCTCGAACCTTGTCAGATTGTAATTTGATTTATAATAATTTTGCAAAATTGTCCTCTTACTATGGTGTACAGTTGACTTTCATACAATAACTCAAGATAGGAAAGAAAGATATTTTGAAACACTGAAACAGTAAAAATTCTGAGATATTGGGGGCTACAGGCAGAATTATAAAAATTATGACAACATTTTTGAGATAAACACATTCTTGTGAGAAAATACACATTTTGGGGCAGATTTCATGTAGCATACTGCAAAATTTACAATTGCAGTTACAATTTGTCTATTGTTTATTTCACATTAGGAGTCAGCCTAAGCTTACCATTTCTCTACTACTATGAATGCAAAAAGCTGTGGACAATAAAACCAAATAAATAAACACAAGTAAATACAGAAAGTAACTCCTCTTTAGCTTGCAAGTTAGATCTACAAATTGAAAAAGCACACAAAGGAATGAGGTACCTAACATCTAACTGTGGATAGTAAGCTCAGTTTTTAATTACTTGTCTTTCCTTCCTTTAACAAGGGGGGGGGGGTTTATTTTGGAAGACTGACATAAGTTGTATATAGAATAATGTTTGCCTTTTGGGAAAGATTGGAAATATTAAAGGACTTCCTTAAGTTTATATTTGGGGGAGCTCTAAAAACTTAATTTCCTATTTTCCTTTCTAGTTCCTTACCTGCAAAGCTATGATACTCTTTCCATGGGACAGCACCAGTGGCTTTAGAGTTGTGTTTAGAAATGCATCTTCCAAAACCAAAGAAAATATTAAAAGATGTGTAGGCAAAATTAATCAATATATGAGAATTTAATTAATAGACAGGGAGGTGGAAACTTCTACTGCTAAACTTGCTCAGTGTTTCCTGTAAGGAGGCAATTTTCAGGCGCCTGCAGTATTTTTTTCTTAATTTTATTTATTCCACCTAAGGCAAACACATTATTTAGGAAATGTTAAAAAAATATGCAGATATTTTATTTGAAATGTTGTGGCTGTATTGTGGTTTCACACTTGGCAATATCAGGAGTGATCCTCTGATAAAAATACTGTGACATCTGGACTAAAATCAGCTTTTGAAAATAAGAATTACCTATGTTGTTCAGCTGGAAATAACTTCTTCCCCTCTCAACCCATACAGCTGAGAAGACAGTGAGTGCACAATCTCTGCAGGAAGAGAAGTAGCTTGCAACAAAGGGCTGTTAGGATTTGGGAACATCTTTCCTGCAGAGAAATCCTGCAGTACCTCCAGCATCCTCCAAGTTCCCAGGGATGCTGGAGGTACAGCAAATAATAAAATTGAATGTGGAAAGTTTATCCTCTTGTCTGTCTCTCAGTCTTTGTGAGAATGATTCTAAAACCTGCACTTTGTTCCCTAAAAACGTTCTCTTTCCTGATGAATGCTGTGGCAAAGTCAAATGCAGAGTGGCCTCATGCAGGAAGGGGGGAGAAGTCCAACACAGGACCAAGGAAGGATCCTGTGGGATGTGAGACTCTGGAAAGCCCTGCTTGGAGAAGGAGGCTGAGGCATCTCAGGAGACAGGACTGGGGGAGGGAAATTTTGAAGGCAGAGGAGAGGTGATGATACCAGAGAGAAACAAGCAGAAGAAGACATACCCAGCAGAACATATGCCCAGAGCCTGGAACAGAAAACATGACTCCAGTTTTAGGTTTCTCTGCTATCAGCTGAAAACTGTGAAACTCGCTGTAGAGCATCTTGCCCCTAGCTGAGTGTTGCACTGCCAAGGAGGGGAAAACTATTCTATCCAAAATTCTGTCAGCTCAGAGGGCCTAGGTCTCTGGAACAGAGGCACAGACAGCAGTTTTTCTGTTTTGTTTCTTTCTATAAATTGACAATTTCAACCCAAGAAGCTTAAAAATGCAAAAGATCATTGTTAATGATTGGGTGAAAATTAGGTATCATTTTTATTTTTCTACTGCTAGCTGTGGATGTTGCAGATTATCTTTATTTACATGTTGCACACAAGTTTACATTTCATTTTTTTCCAGAGGAACCCAACAGCACTAACACCAACAGATAATTCTTTAACTGAATCAAGGATTTTATAGTTATATTTATGTATTTATTTATGTGTGTTCTTTGTGCATTTTTATATATTTATATTTTCTGTTTAACAGTGACCTTGTGTCTTTTTTTACTGCTCATTATTAATTCCCTGCTATGAAAATGAAGTATTATTAACTTCCTCAGAGGGTTTACTATAGCTATCTGCATTAATGCATCTCAGTGCTTGACAGTTATTTTGGTCACATCATCACAGTGGTGGCTGAAATGAGAAGGAACCAAATCCCATTCCACAGAAAGCTCTGAAATGATTTATGTCCAAAAGTGTCAATAATTTTCATTATGTCTGACTTTGACTCAAATGTTTTGGTAAGCTATTTCTGTACAGTGTGTAATACATTCACAGAGGTTGCAAAGATATATATCCATAGTCAAGATGAACTGGTGGTTTCCTTCTGCAAAGCAAAACAGCCAAGATGGGTCTACTTTGCCACAGGGACAGAAGAAGCCAGAGCTGAAGCAAAACTGTGGGGGTGGCATCTGAGGAGGGCTGAGAGAAAAAACATTTTCCTCCCTGAAGCTGACAGTATCAAGTCGATTCTGGAGAACCAGGTTTGCTGCTCCTGCTGCAACCAGAGGTAGGGCAAGAGATACAGAAATAACTGATACTTCTAAGAGGAGTTTTACTTCTTCACAGCCACATTTATTGCCCTACATCCACAAAGTTTCTCACAGTCACAGAAAATGTCAGCTTGTCTTTGCAGGACCTTGGCCAGGGCAGAGCAGTTGAGGGGCACAGCCACTTTGCAATTTTCTTTTTCCCTACTTTTACTCTGCTGATGTGCTCTACTGCCTTTTTCACATGCTTGAAGCCAACCTCAGATACAGCACTTACCAAACAATGTTCTGTGTGTATCATAGTTTGTCAAGTTCTCTGACAACTTTATTTTGCTCAGTATTAATACCTATTCATTTTAAAAGGGAATTAGCACATACCTTTGTTAGTTAATCAACAATTCAAAATTTTCTCTTGCAATATTAACTCATACCACAGGTGTTCCAAATACCTCAGTCCAATTGTTTCATTTAAAATACAGCAGTAATTGTCAATCAGCTTTCATTACCTGAAGTGCTTACTTTTAAGCACTGATAAATATTTTCCTTCTCTTTCTTGCTTAAAAAGCTCCGTTTGGAGCATCATACAAATTGGGTTGGGTTTTTTTCTGTTTTTAAATAATCCAGTTAAAAGCCTTTTTACAGAGAGATAAATGCTGTTCAAACCCACAGGGCTGTAACAAAAAAGCTGTCAGAGGTACAAAGAAAACTGCTCATCTACCTTGTATAAAGACATGAAATGGAAAACTCAAGAAAGAGTAGTAAGGAAAGGTCAAGGAAACTTCACAAGAGTCAGATTAGAATGAGTCAGAGGGAAACAAGGTGGGGTGGGTGAGACTAGGACAGGTTTTCAAAGAATGCTTATAGAGTGTCTTCATATGTCCAACAGACATCTTTTTATTCAGATAAGTATCTCTTCCTTATGTCTATGGGCCACTGGCTTTTTCCAAGAATGCTTCAAGCACAGGATATTAATTTTTTTTTTCTTCTCAAAGTAACACGTTTGGAACAGTGAATTCTGTAGAGACAATAGAACAAAGAATCCTCATCTAAAACTCATTTTAGCATATTTGAGTTTAAATCAGCAAGAGTCACAGCTGGGGTAGATAGCAAAATAACACTTCTATCATTCTGGTGAATTTACAGAGATAATTCAAATAGGAGCATTAAAGAAAATGGAGAGCTTGTTTGTTCATGGGGAGGGGAAATGGCAGCCATCATTAAGCAAACACAAATAAAAAAGAGAATCAAGCTGCGAGCAGAAAAAGCATAGCAGGAGTGTGAGAAAAGGCAAAGGATGGAATTATTCAGCAGCTCCTCAGGAATATGTCAGATTCAGTCTGCTTTGAGCTTTAGTCTGCTCATTGACTTCAGTGATAGGTGTATCTAGCAAAACTCTGGGCAAATTAACCATTAGAGTTTCTGTCTTTAACAGGAGACATGTCTATCAATTAGCTAAGACATTATAATTTACTGGACTTGAAAAAAATGTGACAAGTCAAGAATTTGGGCTTCCCCTTCTTGTATGTATCTGAAGGAGCAGAAACAACAATGGATTTGCCCAGACATGGCAAACTTCTCATGATACGCAACAAGGAAAAGTGGCTACAACCTCAGTACTTAGTACTGGCATGTGGGGAGCAAAAAGAGTTATCATCTTTCCAGTTATTTCCTCCCTATCAAATAGGTTTTCTGTCACTGCCTTGTTAGGAACCCTTAAATGCTGCTATTCATATTAACCCCTTGAGATCTGCTGTGGTGCTGAAATCCCTTGCTGGCATCCTGTCTCATGCATGTTCATTCAGGGAGGTTTTGCAGTTCAGTCTGTGCAGCGTTAGGAGCTGTACCTGCAGCAGCAAGATTCAGTCTATTTTTTAAGCTTTGCTCAAGACAAATACCTGCAGAGCCTTCTGTAGAGTTGAGTGCATGCCTAGCACAAATTGAACGCTGCAAGATTTTTACAGCCAGTCTCTAAAGAGTTCTGCTAAGCATGTAAGAACACGGTTTTTGAAAGACTTTATAGGCTGGGCAAATCAGCGTAAACAATCAAGCAGAAGCAATGGCCACCTTCATGTCCTTGAGATTAGTCCCCTGTGAAAACTGAAATCCATTGCCAAAAAAACAAAGAAAATAGTGCTCTTCAAAGAAACAATTGGTAATGCTGTAACTTAGGCAAACCATTTCTTTTTCTAACTTTAGTCTGGAAAACACTATGAAACGTTAACTGCAAACATTACTGCTCTCTCTGCAGATAGATAAAAGGAGAGCATGCAGTCACCAAATTACTACAGCATGCTGCTTCCCTTGCCACAGTCTGGTGTTAAATTCTACCCAGCATTTTTTACTGAGGTGCCACTGCAGAGAACAGAGAGGAAAACTCTTCCTTGTCCAATTTACTTGCTAGCTTTGTATCTTCAGTGAAAGCCTGATCAAACATAAGCTGCTGCCTGAAGTAGGACACATTTGTTTATTTTCTCTTTGTGTGTGTGTGTTTAAATGTACTACTTTAATCAATTCACCTGTTTGCTTATCAATTGACAGATATTTTGATTTTTCTTAAAGAAACATCAAGGTTTTCATGCCACTGCAAGGTCTGAAATTCTTAGTGTTTTTCTTTTTTTTTTTCTAGAAACAAAGGAATTCCATCCTAAATTGGACAGAAGGCAAGGGCTTTAGCCCACTGAACCAGAAAGAGCAATTTTATTTAACTGTATGAGCAGTCTGGTGCAAAAGGCAAGTGAAACATGGCCCATCCCGATCTTTAAAGGTTTAACAGGATTTTCATTGCTAATATTGCATTGAAGAAGAGCTCATTTTTCTGTTTGCTGCTCAGGATGCACAAAGTAAACATGTCCCTAGGAGAAAAAATAATATCTTCAGTACAAACTGTGAGTCACGGCTCGCTTGAGAAGAGAACTAGTGAGGGAGCAGTGCCATCTGCGGGCTGTATCCCTGTATCCCTCAGCAGGGCTGCTTATCATGGTCCTCTCCTTCAAGCACTGACATGAATAAATAAAGCAGGGTCTCTCAGTAATCTGCCATATGTATTTGACTACCTGTTGGGAATGCACAGAATAAATTTCTTTCTCCATTTTTCCCTCTGCTTGTGATCTCTTTCCATCATGCCCAAAAATCTGCCAGCCTTTCTGAAGAAGGGAGAGTACTTTATTTTGGAATTGAAATCTGCAGGACTTCAATGTGCTCTGAGAGCAAGAGGTTTCAATGTTGAAAGGAAAATACTTCTTTCCACAATACAAATTTATACAGAAAAATCCTCAGTGTTGAGGAGATTTCAAATGAGCAATGTGTATCCATAATGTCCTACCAGACGATTAAATGTCCCTGGTAGGTACCAAAGCAATGAGTATGAAGAATATTAAATAAACAAAAAGCACACTGATTTGTCAAATTTACTGCCAGATGTTACCATGGAACCAGGATTTATATGTGTTCAGAAAGGAGTTAGACCCCTGCACAGATGGGAACAGCTGGTCCTTATGTGCTAGGAAAAGGAGTAGTCTGGGGGTCATTTTTTCAAGGAAGTCTCTAAATTTCTGAGCTCCTCTGAGTGAGTTCTTGTGCACTGTTTCTTGTATTTGTTCTCTGTACAGCTGTATTTGCTACCAAATACAGCTGTACAGAGAGAAGAGGGAGAAGATAACCAAGGATACCAGGGAGAAGATAACCAAGTACAGTGGAATTTCACCTCACTCAGTGCATCCATTTCAGTTCTATTTATAGAAATACCTGAGTGTGCTTGCAGGAACTAATCCTAATAAAACACTAAAATCTCAAATACAGAGGAATTTTTTAAAAGGCTAATAAAGGTCTAAATCATACTTCATGTTAAGCAACATAATGGGCTATGCATGAAACTTTAACGTACCAGAAAAAATCTTAATATCTTGCTAGATTGTTTCCAAAAACAAACTGCCCAAAATTTAGGAAAGCAAGCTGGGAGAGAAGCCTGCAACAGAAGATATGAGAGAATGAGTAAATGAACCTTGTCACTCTGGACTTATATTATATAATGATAAAAGGAATTTATAAAAGTGATTACATAAATAGGCCTATTGGCCTTTTTTGGGAGAACCCAAATAAGCATTTTCCTACATTTGCCCCAACTATTTAAACTTGTGAGGAATCTGTAATGTAGACCTCATCAAAAGTTGTTGGCTAAGAAATATGTGTTTTCTTTCATTTCCTTTTATGCCTAAAAGCAAATTCTCATCGTTACTCATTATATGGATCAGTACAACTAATCCTAAAAGTGACTTTCTATTTTTCTCTTATTCAGTTCATGATTTGTCCCTTTTATGAGCAGACACAGGTGTGCTGTCCATCACCAGTGCTTTGCACTTTCTTTTGCTTCTTACTATCGCATTTTCCTTTGGCCTTTGGAATGGCAGCAGTCCTGAAGTGATTAGTGAATATCAGATAAGCTGCATGATATTCACATGGTACCAGTTTGAAGCTATTCTTTTTTCTGCCTTCAAAGGAGTGAGAGACCTGATACCCTCCATTTAAATTGTCTTCATTTAAAGGCTGTCACATTCCCCGTGGAGTTCTCATACAACTTGCCATCTTCTCAGATATAATCAGAGGAGACTTGCAATGTTAATCTCAGTTCTCTAATCAAAAGAATGCAAATTTTACTGCCCTATCTCAGTTTGACATCAGTAGGACTACTGATTACTACTAAGGGACAAGGGTTATGCAAAGCTTGCTCTTCCAGGATAGAAATATTTTATGGCTTTATGTTGTGGGTAACATGCCACCCTATTTTCCTTCCTCATCATCATCATCACTGGTAATCATAAAATAGAATTATAGAATCATTTTGATTGGAACAGGTATTTAAGTCCATCGACTCTAACTGTTATCCCAGCATTGCCAAGTTCATCAATAGAAGAGGTCCCCAAGTGTCACATCTACAGATCTCTTGAATATCTTCTGTGATGATGATTCAACCACTTTCCTGGACAGCCTGTTCCAATGTTTGACAGCCCTTTCCTTGAAGAAATTTTCCTAATATCTAAAATAAATCTTGCCTGGTACAACTTGAGGCCATTTCCTCTGCTCCTGCCATTTTTATTTGGAAGAAGAGACCAACCCCCACCCCTCCACAACTTCCTGTCAGGGAGTTGTAGAGAGTGATGAAGTCTCCCCCAGGCTTCCTTTTCTTCAGGCTAAACATTCCCTGCTCCATCAGCTTCCCTTTATCAGACTCCAGACTCTTTCCCAGCTCTGCTGCCCTTCCCTGGACTCTCTCCAGCCCCTCAATGCCTTTCCTGTAGTGAGAGGCCCAAAACTGGACACAGGATTTGAGGTGTGGCCTCACCAGTGCTGAGTACAGGGGGACAATCCCTGTCCTGGTCCTGCTGCCACACTATTGCTGATCCAGGCCAGGGGCCTTTGGCCTCCCTGGCCCCCTGGGCACACCTGGCTCATGTCCAGCTGCTGCTGACCAGCATTCCCAGATCCTTTTCCTCCAGGCCTTTCCAGCCACTCTTCCCCAAGCCTGCAGTGCTGCCTTGGTTTGTGACTCAAGTGCAGAATGTAGCACTTGGTCTTTGTGAGCCTCATGCAATTGGCTTTGGACCATCAACCCCAGATCCCTCTTTAGAGCATTCTTGCCCTCCAGCAGATCAACCCTCCTGCCCAAGATGTCATTTTTTGCAAACAGTGCAGATGTTCAAGCCACGTGCAGACAGTTTCTCCAGGAGAATTCTGTGAGAAATGGTATTAAAGGCTTTACTGAAGTCCAGGTAGACAACAGTCACAGCCTCTTTCTCACCAAGTGGGTTACCTTGTCACAGAAGCAGAGCAGGTTTGTCAAGTAGAACCTGCCATTCCTAAACCCATGCAGGCTGGGCCTGATCCCCTGGCTGTCCCGTTTGTGCCACATGATGGCACTCAGGATGATCAGCTGCATGTCTTTCCCTGGCACTGAGGTCAGGCTGACAGGCCTGTAGTTCACTGGATCCTCCTTACAGTCCTTGTAGATGGACATTAGGTCATTTCCAGTCATCTGGGATCTCCCTGGTTAGCCAGGACTGCTGGTAAATCATGGGAAGTGCCTTGGTGAGCATCACCAGGTCCCTCGGTACCTTTGAGTCGTTCCCACCTGGCCTCATAGACTTTTGTGTATCTAAGGGGTGTAGCAGGCCACTGAACATTTACTCTTGGACCACAGGGCCTTCATTCTGCTCCCCTTCCCTCTCTTCCAGTTCAGGGAGCCCAGTACCCAAAGAACTGGGTCTTACTACCACAGACCAAGGCAAACAAGGCATGAAGCACCTCAGTGTTTTCCTCAGCCTTTGTCACTGTGTTACCCCCCTCTGTGGATCCAATAAAAGTTGGGGACCTCCTTAGCCCTCCTTTGGTTTCTAATATATTAGTAGAAGAGGTTTTGTTGTCTTTTACAGCAGTAGTCAGACAATTTCTGGTCAAGGTTTGGCTTGTCTCATTTTCTCCCTGCATAACCTCAAAACATCCTTGTAGTCCTTTTGCGTAGCCTGCTCCTTCAAAAAGTCACAAACTCTCCTTTTAGTCCTGAGTTTCAGCCAAATATCTCTGCTTAGCCAGGCCAGTTTTGTTCCCCTGTTCATGTTTGAGTCAACATTATCATTAGATCACACAGTAGGGGTACAAAATGACCATTTTTATTGCAAAGACTATATATGCCCTTTTCCCTAACTGTTTTGTCCCTGCTAGGGATTTATAACAAACTGAAATTTAATGCAGGGTATTTTCTACTGTGAACTGCATATATCTGCTCTGGAAGTGGTAATCAATAAAGATGATGTGCCACATTGCTTGCTGCATATGGACTTGTAAAATTTTTGCTGCACGTTTCTGGTTGCTTAAAAAAGTAATTCTGCTTTTCCTGCCTATATGCTGCTTAGGATCATTTCTGCATTTCCTGCTGCTGTTTTCACTGCTGTTCACATATTCCCTGGATGCTATGAATGGAAACATAGCAACCATTCTGTATGGGATTGCCAACTGAAAACAGCTAAAACGTGGAGATATCCTAGAGATTCAACTATTCAGAAATCAAACTGGGGGCAGAAATAGATGAATAGTAGTCCTATTGCATTTGACTTAAGTAAAGCTCAGTGCTGTACTTTGGCCCTTTCAAGATCACAGTATTATTTGTACCAATGTAAGTATTCAGTATTACACAAAGGTAAATCTCTAATACTAGAACTGACAGTACATAAGTCGAGTGTAAGCTTGATTTTCATTGATGAATTGCGGATGTGCTTCCGTGTAGTGCAGGAATAAAAATGTGACATATAAGCAGGAGCTGTAAATGGATCTTCCATTATCTTCAAGTTGATAAATATGCAGCCAATTTCAGATATGATAAAACCTGCTCTTTGGAAGAGGTTTTTACTTATCTAGTCATCTCATCCATACTGGGACGCACTGACTCTTACCAAAGTGTTCTTTGGATATACACAATCCACAGACTCAAGTTTTAAAGTAAGGTTATTAGCAGTGAAGTGCCCTCCCACTTAGTCCACTTCAAAATATGCGTGTATAGAAAAGTCTGATTTCAGAATAGTGGATGCGTGAACAATGGAGCAATGGAGCTGAACAAATAGTAGTCCTTTTTTCCATTTTATTTTTGGCTTAAACCAGAACAAAAAGCAAATCCTGTTTCAAAGTTCTGTGAAGTTTGTACTAGAACTGAAACTGAACCATTTGGAGACACAACTGAACTCAAAACGGTCTAGGGAAAATGTATTTGTTTTGTGGGACCCAGAGGTCAGATACTGAAGAATAAGAATGTGATCCCAATATGAGTTTATAAACTCAGTGATGTTCTGGTGATTTTGCTCTGGTCATTCCCATCTGTCTGATACCTTTCCTTTGGCCCACTTTTCCATCAATAATGTGATATCCTTTGGTTTATGCAAAACATTCACATGTGAACTGTATAATAAATATTTTTAAATAGTAGAAAAATTACAGGAGTTACCTTCCTCCTGCTGCACTAGCCGGGGAAGCTAACACTAGCCAAATTTACCCTACCCATAAAGATTTTATTTTTATACTCTCTATCAGACTAGAGATAACATTATGGAATCTGACTCAGAAAACAAGAACATTTAGAAATTGATTCTTCCCCTTTTGAGCCTTTGCAGCACAAGGTATCATTCAGGGAAGCTTGGATTGAAAGAAAACCAAATGTATGGAAGCCAGCCTACAGTTAGTTGAAAAAGCCCTGTACAGACTTCCTTTGAATCTCCCTGGGAAGGAGTGGAAAGGTGGGGGAAGAGTGAGAAGAATCACACCAAGTGTTCCAGGACAATTTAAGCTGGTTTGAGGCCTGATTTCTATCCTGGAATACTTGCTTCATGCTGTAATTTAGAAGATACTTTGTCAGAACAAGAAGCAGAACCTGAAATGCAAAAATTCTATATAATCTTTTATTCTGGCAGATCCAATATTGCATTCTCCCAATAAAATATTTTGCAAAATGCAATTTTACATTGTCAAAAAGCTTTATTTTTAGTCTTTCTGTCACTCCTCTTAATATGGGCTTGTTTATCAGCATCATTGCTCCCGGACTGCCTCTGTAGGGATATAATGTATTCTGATTGCATAGTGCCTATTCATCTCTAATGCTGTTGAGTCAGTTGCAGACATATTTGAGCACTTGGTAGTTTAACCTTGAAATAAATGGTAGAGAGATGTCTTTTCACCACACCCAAATGTGCTCCTGACTAATCATCATTTTTTTTTACTTCCATTCCCTTGCCATTATTACAATTCCATTTTTACAGCAGAAAATCATCTTCTTTAAAATATTTTCCATTATCCATAAATAAATGACCCCACCATCATGCTTAATATGCACTCATTTTGTGGGGGTGTTTGCAGGGTTTGTGGGTGTGGGTGTGAATGCATGTTCTTTCTGAAATTTCATCTCAAAGTTCAGCTGAAAATCTGTGCTTTGGTTCCAGGTAGTAATGCAGCTCCCTATTTCCTCAGGGAAATAGGGACCCTAACAGCTGGCCCTGCTGGAGGAAAAGCAAAACAGATATTTGGCTTCAATAGCATCAGGACTTTGCCCTCCTTATGCTGGAGATTTTGAAGGACTGAGCAAACAGCATTTCACAAGGCACACTGTGCACCCTGGGTTACACAAGTCTGTATCGCTCATCAGCAATTACCTACACCTGCCAGGAACCAGGTGCCATCTTTAGGAAAACATCCAGTATGAACTACTGGGAACTGCAACTAGCACAAACATTTTTTAAAATATTCAGGAACACATAATAATTATCTGTAACATCCCTTCTTCTCACATGGATGCAGTGGTATCTCAGGTAACACGACTCTGTACTGACAGAACTCAGGAAAGAAGGCTCTTCAAAAAGTAGTTTTCAGGTGCCACCTGAGCAATGGGTAATTAATCTCTGGCACATGCCTGTGTAACCCTTGAAAGCTGAAATCTGTGGGGGTTAAAGAATGCAGCTTCATAAAGCCATTGTGGCTGGAAGCTGGGCCGCTCTGCAACAGAAAGTGTGAACCCTTGTCAGCCATGAAGAGGTTTCAATTGCCCTAAGGAGATGTGCATAAGGAAATGACTGAACATGAAATTAAAAAGGGACAGGGTCAGCAAGGCAGCACTTCTCCTTATTATAACATATTCTTATTGTTACATATCTTTATTGTCAATTTACATATTCCTGCACATAAATCTTTCTGGACTTAGCTTAGTAGGCTATAATTTATAACTTTTTCTATCTATAATAAACATACACTGCTGCTATCTTCCCTATTTTTTTTTTTTTTTTTGTAACTTAATGTATGAAAAGAGTTACCAAGGAATCTGAAAGAAGCTTGCATATCAGGTCAACTGGCAAAGAGAAGTCTTGTTATGGTGATGATATATACCATGCAGACTGTTTACATTTTTGTCTGGAAGATTAGGTATTTGTCAGTTATTCAATGAAGTATAGCAGACCCATAAAACTGAAAAGTTAGATGGTCTGTGGTTGAAAAAAATGGAAACTCATTAAATGTACATAATAACTGTAATAAAAGTTTTTATGTAGTACAGTCTATAAATGTAGTATAATAATATGTAGTATAATATGTAGTATAAGTCTATAAAAATAAGACTATTTTTTCTTGAATAATGAAATATTCAAGAAAAAATAGTTCAATCAAATGATAGAAGAAATGCTAATTTTCTTTATAATTCTGTTGTTACTGAAAAAGAATTCAGCTTGTTCTGACAAGATTGGTTTAATTGACATTCCTTGTTTATCATAATATTTCTTCAAATGTACTCCAAAATTTTTAGACTTAGTGTTGATCACAAGGATCATGACTATAATCAAATTAGGTTTTTAATTCACCTAATTATAGTAAATTATATTTTTTTTATTTTTTAAAGATTAATTAAATAGAATGGAATCAATTATGTTGCAAAGCAACATCATCATGTCAAATATTCCAGTTTCTCAAACTTAGATTGTCTCTTCCCCAGTATCATCTCTTTTACTAGTGCTCCCTGCAGGTGTTACTGAATGTTTCAGTATAGCTTTGTATTCTGACACTGATTTTCCCAGAGTCCTTTTCTCATTGGTGTCTGGTAAATTTAGCAGCCAGAAAGGTGATTGCCTTGTAGGTTGGGTTGATTGCTTTCCTTCTAAATGATAAACTGTTTTTAGGTTTCTGATAGTTTTTGACACTTCACACTGTTCTGAAATGATTGCTTACCGAGTTCTCAAAATTTTCCAAATAAAAATTTTAGACTTAAAAAGTAGATATGGAACAGTACTGTCTCAGGGGAAGGAGAGTTTACTAGTGCAAGCAGGATGGCTTTGAGGTAAAGTAATAAAATTATGCAGTACCTTAAATAATTTATAAAGAAGACAATAATATAAGACAATAAAATAACTTGTAATAATTTGCAATAACTCTTCCTTAGAAAGTCTGTAAAAAATTATGGGAAAAAAAATCTGAGTAATTAGGAAGCTAATACAAAGCAAAATTGTCCTGCATACCTTGCAAAATAGGTCAAAGGCAGTAATGAGCATAAAATCTGGACAGTTGCCTGTGAGGAATCAAGTATTTTAATGATGCTTGACAAACAATAGGACCTGAATATTATTGTATTTAATAAAAAAAAACCCCATTCTTAAGATTGGGAAGACAAAGAGATGTTTTTTTTACCCTTCTGAGCATACAGAAATGCTATTTATTGCTGTAGTAAGCCATTTAAAAACATCAAGGAAGATAAACAGGAGATCAGATGAGATGATGGGTAAACAATTTTTCTAACAATACCGTGTACTACTTCTGGTTTTGTTCCCAGGTATCTGGGAAATTCTCATTAGCATATTAATTTTTTAATTAGCTAATGAGCATTTCTTGTCAATCCTCAGTAAATGTTATGGATTAGGATATATTTGTTTATTTGTTTGTTTACCTCAAAATTGCTCTTACAGAGCCTTCAAATACAGTCAAAAGTTGATACTGCAAATCCTCCTGCTTCTTGCTCCCTGTTCCAATATTTTAGCTTGGTTCCAGTGACTCTTTCACCTGCTCAGTTTTCCAAGGTCTGCCTAGAGTACAAAACCTGCTTTTCACCATTTTCACATTTCACATCTGCCACGGAAGTCTGTTTAACTGTGCTTCCCAAAAGCAGTGATCCATTCTCTCCTCTGCCACCTTCTCATTGCGTTTTTATTTTCTTTATTACAAGAGCAGCAAGGATTGCTGTACTTTCTCGGTAGGCTAGAGAAAACTTACAAGAAAATTAGTGTTTTAAAGGTGGTTTCTTAGCATCTGAAAACTGGCAAGAGGGCAAGACAGTGAAATAGATATCTGGGACATGAGAGCGCAATATGTCATATGCAGAGAGGCTTTGATATGGGTAATAAATGGATGCTTAACAAGAATCCTCAGAGGAATCCTCAGACAATTCAGGCAGAGATTTCAAAGGCATCCCTCAACCTCCTCCTCTAACACTTGAACACAAAGTGAAGCATCTTCCTGTTCCTCAGCAGCTCTTCTGCAGACAGGTGTCATGGACAGAACCTTACCAGAACTGTGCAGTAAAATTGTGTTCTAAGGGCACGTTATTCTACCCTTCAGATAAACAGAAAATGTGTATAGTCAGCTCATTTCTACATTTTTGAGGGACCCAGCTGGCTGTGCAATGTAGCTCCTTCATTCAGAGCAAGACAAGAATCAAAATTTCAGATGTAGGTGTAAAAAGTGCATGGCTTCAGGTTCCCAAAGCAGGAGGTAAATTCTGTCTTAGCTTTGCTTAGAGAGTTTAGTGATCATCCCACATCCCTGTTTCACAGAGGTAAAATATATATGGTGTTCCAGTAGGAAAACAAAGCCAAATTTGCTCTGCCACTAAAACAGAGCTCTCAGACCTTAAGAGGGTGAAGAGGACAAGACCTGGCATATCCTCAGCAATCAAAAGAGGAGCAGGGGATGTGCTGCAGCTCTGCTCCTGCGAGGGGCCAGACCTCCTCATGGCAGTGCAGCAGCACGTGTTCTGGGATGCAAAGGCCAAAATAAGAAGTTCAGCTATTTAGTTATTCCTGCCACTTACTATTTATACATTGTATAAATGTATATTTATATAAATGTAATACCATCCAAATTAAATCCAGAATAAAAATTTACTACAAGAGCAACTTATTAATGTAAATCTATGCAAAAGAATAACTTCATATAAATTCTATATAGTTATACTTACATAAATGCATTAAATACTTGTATTTTTAAAATGTAAATGTAACTATACAAATACATTTATGCTCATCTTGAAGTGACTGAAATTTCAGAGCTTTGTTTTCTACATAATTTAAAAACAATACTCCATAGGACGCTCAATGAATGGTATTTGAGGTGTTTCTCTGTATTAGAAGAAGGCACAACAGAACTATTTCATGTCAGGTTTGTTCATTTGAGGATACAGAATTAAAACTAAAATATTCCCAGTTCAGGTATGCAGTTTGATTTGCTATGTCTTTCATGCCTTTTGTGCTTACCATTGGTATTAACACTACTGGAGTTAAAAGGAATATTTCAAGAAGATTATTTTTTCACAACAGAAAATTCAGACACTACTTCTTTACAATTTAAACATAAAATTTTATTTAAAAATTGGGAATTACTATATTTAAAAATAAATACTATAAAATGAAAATTATAGCTCTTTGATTTATTAATTTTTTGAAGGACTTACTATATTGGGAATTACTATATTTAAAAATAAATACTATAAAATGAAAATTATAGCTCTTTGATTTATTAATTTTTTTGAAGGACTACACAGCCTGTTTCCTAATATTTCAAGTGAAGGGAAATGCAGACTTCCATGAAATTTAGTGTTCCACTGAAGTACAGGAAACAGCAGTCACAAAATACTGCCTGGTAAAAAAAATTAAATTCCCTTGTGACAAATTGTACTGCTTGAGGAGAAACCCTGTATTGGTTTAAAACCTGACAGAAAAATACCACAAATTTCCTCCAAGGAGAGTGATTGTATTTAAGAACTTGCCCTTCACATCTTTTCTGTCTCTGATGGCATCCTCTTTTACTTACTGGAACATGCCCAATATTATAGGAGAAGTATATGCAATACAGGGAACTGCTGGCTTTATGCATAACAATCAAAGCAAAACAATTTTCAAAAGGCTTTTCATGTGTAGTTTTTTTTTACTTCTCTTAGGATCTTTAGCATCAATGTGTCACAGAAAAGTCACTTGCTATTTATCTGGGAGCCTGTGTGATCTTCAGTGGACTTCCTAGGGAGGGAACCACTGTGACCTGGCCACTGTGGCCAGCATGGGTCACCTGTAGGTGGCCATTGATCAGGTCCACATCTGCACCTGCCCTGTAACCCCCAGAAGTGGTGGTGCTCAACTACAGAAAGTTGCATTCCCTTCCCTCCTCTCCCCAAGTTATCTCAGATTTCCAGATTACATACCTTATTTATGTATTTTCTGTAGCTAAAAGTCCTCTCTTCTAATTACTTATGGAAATCATGCAAATGTAGATGTCATCCTATTATGTAGATGTTGTAATTGTGTTTCCCTGTGGATATGTAAGTCTTTCTGTTGGAAGCATCAGCTTCCATTCATCATGCTAAGGAGATAACCAGTCATACCCAAAATAAAGGAGAAGATTCACAAGTGCTTTGGCCCAGCCTGAGCAGTAAGTCAGATGGACCATAATGTTATAGGGATTATAGAAAATATCAACTGCAAGGAGAGTTCTGTGCATGCATTCTGAGAAGGCAATAGGAAAATAGAGAGGCTGTAGTAGGTTGACCGTGGCTGGATTTCAGTCACCCACAAAAGCCTCTGAATCACTCCCCTTCACAGCTGGACAGGGGAGAGAAAATATAAAGAGTTCATGGGTTGAGATAAAGACCAGAAGAAATCACTCATCAAATGCCATCACGAGTAAAAACAGGTCAGAATTAGATATGTTAATTGAATTTGTTACTAACAAAAGCAGAGCAGGATAATGAGAAGTAAAATAAGACCTTAAAAATCCCTTCCCCCCACCCCTCCCTCCTTCCCAGCTCTAACTCCTCCCCCAGCAGTGCAAGGAGACAGGGAAGGGGGGCTATGGTCAGTTCATCACAGGTTGTTCCTGCCACTGCTCAAGGAGGGGAGTCCTTTCCTTGATCCGCCTGGGGTCCCTTCCAGAGGAGACAGTTCTCCATGAACTTCTCCAACATGAGTCCATCTCACAGGAACAGTTCTCCACAGGCTGCTGCAATGTGGATCAGTCTTCCACAAGGTTCAGTCCTCCAAGGACAGGTTGCTCCTCTGTGGGTCCCCCACAGGGTCACAAATCCTACCAGAAAACCTGCCAGGAGCCTGTTCCAACATGGGACTCCCACAAGTTCACAGCCTCCCCTCAGGCATCCACCTGCTCTAGTCTGGGACTTCTCCATGGGCTGTGGGTGGATCTCTGCATCCTCCTGCCCTCCATGGGCTGCAGAGGCACAGCTGCCTCACCGTGGGCTGCAGAGGAATCTCAGCTCTGGCACCTGGAGCACCTCCTGCCCCTCCTTCTCCACTGACCTTGTTCCTCTCACATATTCTCACTCTTTTCTTCCCTGGCTGCAATTATATCTGCAAAATAACTTTTTTTTTTTTCCTTTTTCTTAAATAGGTTATCACAGAGGTGTTCCCTGATTGGGGAACATTCCTGATGGGCTTAGACTTGGCCAGCAGCGGGTCCATCCTGGAGCTGGCATTGGTTCTGCTGGACATGGAGGACGCTTCCAGCAGCTTCTCACAGAAGTCACCCCTGTAGCCCCCCCATTACCAAATCTGGCCATGCAAACACAATACAGGGGTGCAGACTGCCTTCCCTTTCTCATGAAACAAGCATTCCAAATACCAAAGGAACTTAAATTTTCCTTTTCTTTGGTACTGCCTCAAAATCAGAGCCGAGAGAGGGAAATAGTCTCTGGAATCAATGAGTATGTGACATGTTAGCTTTTCCAAAACAGATTTAGTAAAGCATTAATCTAACCAACTGACAGCAGGTTTGGTTCTGTTTGGTTTTCCCCACCAGTGTCAGGAAAGATGCCAGGCTCCAGAGCTGGCTCATACCTAGTCACATGAAGCGCATGTCCAAGAGCAGCTGAGTTCTTGGAACTGAACCCCAGCTGGGTTTCGTCTGAAGGGAATCCACTCCTGCTCTTCAAGACCTTTCCATGGTCTGAGCCAAGGCATGGTAAATGGGGGTGACTGGAAAATCCCCTTTCAAAGGTAAGATCCCAATCCAAGTGATGCTGCCAAGGATGGCGACTCTTATGCTGTGTGCAGGCACAGAAGCTTGCAGGTACAACCTGGTTTTGAAAATGGGACTGCACATTCAGTACCTTATTGAGAGAAATAGGATCTTTTCAGGTGCAAAGCAAAATTACTTGTTTCTTGAAATATCACTTCAAAAATTGCAGATATTTTATATTAGTCTGAGGATGGGTTGGGGTGGGGGTGGACTTTGTTTGGGTAAGATATGTATATATATATATATATATATGAATTCCACATACCTAATTTAATTCTCCTTCAGGCCTAAAAATTACAGGAGCTCTGAATGAAATAATTATGTCTATGCGTTCCCTGACTCAAGTCAATTCCATTGGTTCCAATTTTACTACTACCACACATTTTTCAAAAATAATATTCAGAACGAAACCTGAATTTTTTCCATTTTCGATTTTTAAATTAAAAAACATAATGACAAAAGTTACAACACTATAGTCATTATCTTCTTATATTTAATTTTGAAGGAAATTAATTTTGCACAAGTTACAATGCTGAAGGGAAAAGAATATGAGCTTGTAAGAATTTTTATTTTTGTTGTGAATTAATATACCTTAAACATCAGTAAACATTCAAATGAAATAGGAGCTGAAGCAGTAGTGCATAAAATTAATATGCATCAAATGACGAACAGGAGATGATCTGTTGATAGGCTGATCCATAAAATTTGTATGCATAATTCAAATTATGTTTAGCAATTCATATATCTCAGTTATAGCCCCTTTTTGTTGCCAAGTCACAGATTGTATTTGTTCAAGTATTAATATCACTTTCTTTCATGGCAAAGTTTAAACAATTCAGATGTCAAGTATTTGATCTGCCCATGAGTGCTTTAGAAATGGGGAGCAGGGCTGGGAGCAAATAAATGTAGCAAAGATTTTACTGAATACAAAGACAACAGAGCAACTTGTCACTGGGGGTTTTGGGTTGGTTTTTTTTTTTTTGGCAATATAACATCAGCATAACTTCAGCTCCTGGAGAGAGGCTTGTACTAAAACTGAGAAGTATTTCAGTTTTCAAGTTGATTACTTGAGCATTACTGAGACATAAATGGCTGCAATTTAAGCTGTGAGTAACGAGACTACTGCCTATAGAAAAAGATTTGAAAAGGGCTGAGATACAGAACGTTTGTATGTGGCATAGAAATAATTTATATTTAGTAATTGAGAAGGAGTCTGACATATTCTGCTGACATATTTGCATTTGATATCCAGATAGGGGCAAATTGTTTTGCTTAATGCAAAAAATCTTGAGCTTTAGTCCTTTCAGCCCAAGATTTATAACGTGGGCACAAAGTGACTCTGGTATTTGAATCTTCAAGAACAGTCAGCAGCAAAAATGGCACAACAGTGTAATAGTGACAGATATCACAGAATGATATGTTCCCATTATATATCTGAGAACATGGATGGATTCATGAACAAGGGGGGTGAAAGTAGAAAAGGAAGAGGCATACATCAGATTATTACACAATCATGCAGTTCTCTGCTAGTTGGTGTAAGATGTGCACTGAAGTTAGAATTCTATAGAATTTAGATTTCACTAACAATTTTATTTTTGTTTTTAGAAATCAACTGGGTAGTTAAATAGGAAAGAGTACAGTCAGATGGACTTTGATGTGTCAATATAAAGGTAGTTATTATTGTTTAAGTGTTGATGTGCCCTCTTATCACCGCAGATTTTAAACTAAATAATTTCTCTTACTCTGAGACTTTGAGGAGTCTCTTCCAAGTTAAGAATGCTGGGGAGAGGCAAAATTAAGGTAATATATTGGCTAACTGAAAAGTTATTAACCAGAAGAGAATATCCAATGGAAAATACTTTCCAAGTGTCCAAATATTTCACCTGCCATTAGTGAAAGAAAAGTCCAATGGCAAAGCTGTACAAAATATGGAAATTCTGTTCCACAGAGAATTTCAAATTTTTCTTTGTTTTGATTGTAAATCAAACACAATTTTTTTACACAATCTGCAGAGGAGCTCAGTTAGGGGAGGAGAGGAGGAATGCTGTCTGTCAACCAAACCTACATCTTGCTACTTTATACTGATGCTCATCAAAGCCAAATATAAAATTAAAAACGAAGTGAGACAAGCAATTTGAAAAAAATGCATCTAATTTCAGTGCCTTTAGGAAGGATATTTGACTATAAAAAAATATATATTTCCTTTCAAATAAAATTGTTATCAAATGCACAGAATTCCTGAAGCTTTAATATTGATAGAATCACACATTCTCAGAGAGTTTAGCTCTTCTGACTGAGAAGCTGCATCTAAAGAAAGGTAACCACTAAGGCTCATATATTAGAAAAAAACCCAAAAACCTCAGATGAGCCACATGCCTGTGTTGCCTATAGAAATAGAAGATTTATGCAGCTGGATTGCTGAATGGGCCCCATGGAGACTGTGTAGCCCTGAAAAATACAGTTGATATACATCATATTTTTGAATATATTCTCCCTCTCTAGAGGCACTGTACGATTTACATAGTGCTCCAAATTAGTTGTTTAAAAAAAAAAAAAAAAAAAAGAAGAAAAAAGTATTAAGCTTATTTGGTATTCTTTTTGGACACTTTTAGTTGCTTGGAATGAAATCCTAGTTATGCTGATTTTGCAGGGAGGCTCGATGATGATTTTTAAGTACTCATGATTTCTTTCACCCTTTAGTGTATATTTCAGCATTGCAAACTTGCATTTAGCCTTCCCAGTCATTCAGATTCTCCCCTACTGACAAGAAGAGAATGACTTAATATTGTGAGGATAAGAGTAGAGATCCCAGAGCGTTACATATTTTTTTTTCCTTTGATTATGTGCTCTCATTTTCTTGTGATTTTATCCCTTTGTCCTCTTCTATTTGATTTTCTTGCTGAGCATCCATTGTAATAAAGTGCCATGTTCAATGAAGTTGCAGTGAGCAATTTAAATAATAGCAGGTGTAGATGTGTAGGAATTTTGATTGTAATGCACTGCTGTGAAGAGCTCATGCATTTATAGTGCAGTACATTTCTGAAACCATTATGGCAATAAGCCAATCAACTCGAATGTGCCAGGGGCAGTGCTGCAAATGTATAGAGCTGATGGAATTCATTTCAGTCACTTATTCTTGAGGTAGGATTAGAGGAAATTTTGATCAGTTCATGCATCTCCAATTTGGCCTGCAGCTTTGAGCTCTGGCTGCAGCAGAGCTCTCAAGCTGAGCACAGATGGGGCTGGATAGTATCTGGGTGAGAAGCTTTCAAAAAAATCAAAATGCTGCAGTGTGTAGGTGTTGGTAACTCACTAGGCAGCACGCTTCCCTCGGGTCTGCTCCTTAAATTCCTGCCTTTCACCATGTTGGAAAATGCCAGCTTGTTAGAGGTATTTCCTTTGAAGATAAGAGTTAAGATCAAGTTCCTTATCAGCTGAAAATCCTATTGTATGTTCTCCACTACTAGCCTTGATATTATGTCTAACTTCCAACTCTGGCAATTTCATTACATTCTGTCTGCTTTTTCCAATTTCATTTTCAAAAGGAGCAAGGTTAGGACTGCTGTCAATATAAAACAGCTATGACTACATTTTGCAGAGAATTAGTAGAAGCTATTTGTGTTAGAAGAAAAGGTGGGGGGGGGATTGGGTACTAGTCAAAACTTACTGCAAAAGCTCCCTTTCATACATACCTGTTCCGAAAATTTAGGACAGTCACTTTGATAGTATAATCTCTTCAAGTTATCCCTTATCTTTCAGTTCAAGTCAAGCCTTAGTTTTCAAACTGCATCTTCAGTTGTGCTAGAGGAATTTGGTTAAAAGTTCAAGAACTGCAGCTGGGAACACTTTCAGCATGCTATGCAGGTAAAATAACATGTTTTACAACTTCTGTACTCCATGAAGCACTTGCTCACCCACTGGACACAATGTTGAACAAGAATTTATATTGAATGGTCTGGGGGAAAGTAGAAAAGACCATTTTTTTCAGGTGCTTAACAGCATTTCTTACCCATTGGTTTTAACATTACTTTGCAGTCCCAGGGTAGGTGTCTCTCAGATCCACATCTAACACATTTGCCACTTAGGAAGCTCTGTTAAGCTCTTCCAACATGAAGGAGGTTTTTACTGAGCACTCTCACACCACAACTGTGCGGGGAAGCTGGGGAGTGAGTTTGGTGCTCAGAAGCTCTGCTGAAATACCGCTGGGGACAGGGGTGGGCGAAGTGGCACCACTGCTGTGTGAAATGTCAGTCATGCCATGGGCCAAGTTCTGCTCAAGTTGCTTCTCCAGCCTGCAGAATAGTCAGTGAAGTTGCATGAATGTATGTATAGCAAGTGAGAGCCTCATCTTAGACTGAATTTGCTAAGCTAATGACCTTGCTCTGTAATTACACAATGGTTCATTGACTTTCTTCTGCTTCACATTGTTTGCAAGTTCAATGTGTTGGTCAAGGTATAGTGGAGGAAGTATAGGTGGCACTGTGAATTTACATGCAGGAACATTACTTTTATAAAGTGCTTAGGGATCAAAATGCACCCATTGACACGCCATCATCACATCTCAGTAACCCGCCCCCAAAAGTAACAAATGTAGACAAGATGATAACTGATGTAATTTTGGTGAAAATATCTGTGATCTACCAAAATTTAATCAAGAGATGTTATCCTGAACTTCTTCAAAGAAATACAGAAAAATATTTATACAGAAAAAAATTTTCTGTAGTGGTGGAAGTGCATTTTGAAAGATGGAAGATAAAGCAGCCTAACATGCAAATAATATCTGTAGTAGAATGGCCCTAGCTATCATTTATTACTAAAAAAATAGCACTTGGGATATCTCAGAAGGCAGAAGCTTAAGATCTCTCTTATTCTCTTACACCTGAGAGATTTTCTCAGTCTTACTGAATTTTTGGTCCCTGCAGTTACCAGACAAAATGAATGTGTTAGGTTATCTGAGAAAATCTCACCTGCACAACCATGAAAGGGCCCAGACAGGCAATGGAGCAGAGACACCCCAAATAACACTCTATCCAGCCAGTTCCAGGTCCACTCCTGCAGCCATAAACCCAGTGGAGCACAGAGGGACAACATCAGGCAGGGGGGAACTCCCAGCTCCAGACTCAGAGGGAAGGGAATCCTGTCTGGGCCTTGTCCAGGGCTGCCCCAGCAGAGCCTCAGTCCCAGTATCCAGGTGTGAAAACTGTCACCAATTTTTTGCGACAGACACACAGGGTGTCTGTCACTGACCTGCACTGCCAGACATCTCTACATGTGCCCTGTGCCTGCTGGCAATAATTTTTCGTCTTGTTATCAATTGGATCTGGGGACACAGAGTGGCAGCAGCCCTGTCTTCCTCAAGCTGTCGTCAGGTCCAGCATGATACACTTTATATATCTGGAATTTCCAATTCCAAATACCTCCAAGAAAATGACCAGCAGTTTTAACAAGTCTGAGCAGGTCTGCTGCTTAGCTTCCTGAAGGCAGCGCTTTCCTTTGACAGGATAGATTTATTTCACTTGTCAGAAGAAATGTCTGCCCTGAGAGTCCACTGGTCACCATGATAGCCATGAGATTCTCACTTGGTGCTGGCAGCCACAGTGTGCAGATTTGAAAATCCCTGTTAAACTATTCAAACACATGAACACATCTTAATGTACCCTACCACTTAAGTGTTAGGTCATGAAATGTCAGACAGCTGAGTTACAAATGGAAGAAAGTTCTTCAAGTTACAAAGCATCATTTTCAGAACTCCATGTCTAAGAAGTGATTGTTGTTCTAAATTAACAACTAGGCACGTTAATGAGGACTTGCTTAGGCACACAAAATGTATGTGAATGCATGTGCCTGTGATAGAACTGGAAAGTGTTCAACAGGAATCATATTAATATTTGTATGCAAAATATGTTTAGGGAGAAAACTATTAAAACTAAAGCCAAAATAATCAATAGAGATTAAAAAAATCAGATTTTAAGGAAAACCACAGGATGTTACAGAGTAAAATAGATAAAAATACTGACTTTCATGAAGCAGCACTGTCAGTTACAGATGATTTATATTCATTCTGCAGATTACTGAAAAAAAAAAAAAACATAGATGTTTAAAAACCTTAATTGGCTATTCCAGTCTCGAGAGAGAGAGGAAATAAGCCTGTTATTGAAAAGAACATGAGCAAGAAAGAAAGCTTTTGATAATGTCAGCATGGATCCCAATCATTCTTCCACAGGCTTAAGGTGAATATTGATTAGTGTAATTTCCTTGCCTTTTGGACTGTGCTTTTTCTCACATTTCTCTAAGGAAGTTTCAAAACAGTCTTCAGCTGAGGTTTTTTCTTCTCATTTCTTAGTATGCATATGAACAGCATCTGCTTTCTTCCCCAGCAATAGCAATGATACGTTTCTACTGCCTCAGTTCTAACCAGTTTAATGTGCTGAAATCACAGTGTTGCACGATAACAGCAATTCTGCAGAGCAAAATGTTGATGGAAATGGCAGGCTGCTGTTAGAGGCAATGATGGGGTTATGGGAAGCCCAGATTTTCTGTGAAAGGAGTCGGTGAGGGTCTCCGGGAAAATATGGAGCAGCAACATCTGTGTTTCACTAAGCTTTCATGAGGGAAAATGTTCTGGATGTATTTTATTACAGGTTTTTGATGAAACTGAGATGGCACCATTGAATACATCCAAGATTAGAAACGTTAACATTTCTTTCACCACACTTGGGAGCTGCTTTTGACAGAGTATGGCATAGCAGACACAGGGAGACCTGCTGTGTAGCAGATTATGCCAGGCTCTATAGCAGCCATCATATGTTCCTTTAATCTTTCTGCCTTCTTTTTATTTTATTTCATTTTTCCTCTTCTCCAACAAAATTCCTGATGTAGAAAAGCCTGTGTTGTTTGTGACGTAAAAGGTCTGCAGAAATGATAGTGTTTCACTTTTGATGTAAGGCATTCTCCTTGTTGCAAACAAAATTAGCTGTTTTTCTTTCATATTCTCTGCATACTAATTCCAGAGGAACTGTTATATTACACATGGACTTGTTTCCTTTTCTTTTCTTTGTTTAAGACAATTTAAATAACTAAATTAAAATCCACCATAAAGAGTAACCTATTTTTCTCAAGAAAACAAAATACTGGTGATTGAGACAATGGCATATGCTCATAATGCAATGAACTGCATTTCATAGATTCAGGGCAATTAGGCACTGAAAAATATCCATCCACCAAGCTCATCCACCCACACTGACAGTTTAAGAACAGTCCCACTAGGGAATTTCTAAGTGTTTTGAACAGTCTTATTTTTAAATTTCACAAGTGTCAAGACCACCTTGAAAAAAGAAAGTCCAAGAGATATTTCAAATATAACTGCATATATACAAATACTACAACCATGAGGTAAGAAAAGTATAAATGCAATCTATGCAGAATGTTTACAACTGAAGCTGGAAAATATGTTTTAACTGTGATTATTAACTATCAGAAAGTCCTAGAGTGATATAAAAGAAGTATTTACAAAAATGTTTAGAAAGAGTTCATTGTGATGTTTAAAAATTGATGAAAAGATAGTGTAAATGGATCATAGAGGACTATAATTCTTCATTTGTATTTTTTTTCTATTTCAACAGAAAATCTGTGAGTTGCAGTTCACAAAAGATGCTGACCAAATATGTGTGTAGAGAAGGTTCTAGGGAACATGAGTGATTGAAAGAATCCTCATAAGAAGCTTTCCACAAAATGTAAGATTAACAGCCTTCAAATATGCAAGGTTCTTGCCACAAAGTTTGTCCATGTGGCTGGTGAGTAGGTTAAGAAAAGGGAGATTATGCTAAAATATAGAAGGGCCAGCTCAGATGTCTGGAAAATGTAGGAATTTTAAGGGTAGCGACACAAAAATAGACTGAATGGAGGTGTCATAGAGTCCCCATCACTAAAATGTTTAAAGACAGATTAGTCAAGCTCTTGCCATGTATGACATGGTGTACAATTCATCCTGTCAGGACAGGAGGATGGATTAGATGATGCCATGAAATCCCTTCCAACCATATGACTATGTAGAAGAACAGAATAAACACTGTAATTTATAGCCTTTTTCAGCTTTACTGCTTCTCTTCATAATTTTTTTCTTGTCACCTTTACTGTTCTGTGATAAAATAACTGATGGAAAAAGGGGTTATTTGCTGAATTACTTCTATGGTTTGCATTAAGGAAACATTGAGACCATAGCAACTCCAAGAATACTGGACTCTTCAGGAGCCAGGCAAAGCTGTGCCTCCTTCATGATATCAGTAATTGCTTTACACTTACAAGGGCTCTATGTTTGTCCCATAAACCATGTAGAAAATACTTTCAAATATTTGTCCCGACACGCAAGACAGTGACAAGGAGAGAAATACATGGATAACAGAAATGTGAACTGCTCAGTACTGAGAAAAGGAGTGGCCTACAACTTCCCCAATGCATCTGGAGAAAGCAGGGCAAGCTGCCGTGTGTGGGGTTGTCCCGAGCAACAACCTAACTGGAAGGAGCCACAACTTCCTTTCAGCTCACATATCTGATGTACTTCCTATAAAAACCAAAGCACTGGGAGGGAGGGAGGGAAGAAAGAAGAGAACTGAGAGAGGAAACTGCAGGCAACACACTGTGGTTTCACCCAGAGCAAAGCCGGGCTGTAGCTTGGGTGTGCCTCTAGTTAGAGGAGGGCACGCTTCTAATTGAGCTGGAATCTTTCTGAGCAGGATTTCTAGACAGAATAACTAGTTCCAGCTGATGGCCATAAAGTGTCTTAAAGTTCAGCTGTATGATTCCCACCTTAATTCAAAGTGTTAACTAGGCTGTCATAATTTGACTACAGCAAATGTCAGCAAAAGTGAAAGTTTTCTGTTCACAACTCAAAATCTCATAAATTATAGAAAGGACATGTTGAAAATCAGTTCAAAGGTGGTAACTTCTTGAGTTTTGGGACTTCTTTATCAGAACCCATTCAAGCATCATTCTTACCTCCCTCAATTTCTGCACAGATTAGTGTGTCTGGAAATCAGCTAGAAATAACTTATAAATTACAGGTCATAAATGCTATCCCAGCCATTTGATCTTGTTTGGGAACAGCTGAAGTTCCCAGCTCAGATGAGCTCAGACCTCCTCTGCAATAGGATTTTGTTCTCTTTACCTTGTTTGAGAGTCAGTTGATGGAGAAGCCGGATTTCCACCTAATTATTCTAGAATTAGAAATGCAGCACTGCTCCTCAGCTTTGTGGAAAATCTTCTTAAAGACCTCCTCCAGCTCTGGTTCTTCAGGACACCAAAGTGTATGCAACAAGAAGTAGTATACTGAACAGCTGCTGCTGGCTAAGTTGCAATATTTTGAAGACAGAGTCACATCTATTCCTATACCTCCCTGATCTGGTAAAGATAGCAGGGGAAAAGGAAAAAAAAAATTATAGTAACAATAAAACCCCTTAGTTCCAGTACTGATTTTTTTTTTTGGTCATTTGATCAGTCAATCCTATCTTCTAATTCCAGTTTCAAAGAGACAAAATAAACTGGATTGCCTCTTTCTTTGAAAAACAGATACATTTTCTTCAGCTAGTACTTACTTAGAGATGGCAGATATTAGTTGTCTACTTAAAACTTGGAACTGCAGGCCTGCTCCTAGGGTAAATGTAGTTACATGTACAAAAGGTTTTTTTCTAAATACTTTTTCTCTACATTTGGAGGTTTTACTGACATTTTTGTTATTTCTATTAACTCAGCCCCACTGGAAGAACAGGATATGAATTGTCCTGCTACATTTTGCTCTGTGTGTGTGTATGGGTATGTGTATATGTGAGAAGCTTCATTATGGTCTCAGCTGGGAGAAGATGACTGATTTCCCAGAAATTTCACTTTACCAAACCGTAGTGATGGACAGTTCAATGTATAACTTGAATCAAGCAAAGTACAAATCCATGATGCCACCCTACAGTAAGGATGCTGGGATCAAAAGGAACCTGGAGATCTTTGTGTCTCTCCATCATCTCCAGTTACAGCCCAGATGCCCCAACAAGACTGGATGTTAAATTTTCAGACAGCTCAGTTTCAGCAAGGTGAAATTCATCCCATGTGACTAAACAGTGAGTGCTTCTATACAATTAAAGAACAGGTTTGATTTTTCTTCTGAGCCTGAAATGAGTATAATTTCCCATATACAAAAAAGGCAAATAACATAATTACACACAGAAGAAAAAGAGTCTGTGTATTACATATGTTTGCTGTAACACTTGTGTGGTTATTTACTACATCTAGGCATGTTGTGAACATGTAAATGAAGCTGGACCAATTTCATACTGACACAAGCAGTGAAATGACTACCTATTCCTATCAACAATGTTATTTATATCAACAACATGAATGATTAATGGATTTGCATAGAGCTAGTAAGTTATAGCCCTATGACCTCACAGAGCTTCCTAGATTTAGGAATATTTTTGTCAAAGTTCCTCTGACAGTGTCTGTTTGTCTCACCTATTGAATTTTACTCACATTCTTTCAGATTTAAAATACTACACTTCCAAAATTTAAAATAAAAATTAGGAGTCCTAAGGCAATGTGTGTGTTCAAATCTCAAATTGCATCTCAAAATTTCAAGACTTTTTAGTATAATATTTTCTTAAACTGTTCGGGACTTTTTTTTCAGTGAATTAAGAACTGGTAAATTGCAGTGCCCAGGAGGTCCACTAGAGGAATAAATTCTGTCTGAAAAGAGATTAAAGTGACTGACTAACCATAATTTCAAGCCAGTATATGAGGCCAATTCAAAACAAGAAAATTTAAGATGCAGAATCCCGCCTGTGGTAGGAAAGTTACTACTCATTAGGGGGCATTAACATTCACAATCTACCCACGACAGCAAAATGCTGCAAACTTTAAAGCAAACTATTAGAAAGGTTACCAAAACAAAGCTTACACATTAAACTTGGAAAAGTAAGATTATAAATAAATGCTACGCTTTTCCTTATCTAAAAGAAGCACTCATACAACTGAAAATGCAACTTGGTTTTTAAATTATCCTTTCTCAGATCTCTTCAGAGAAAAGGACATGGCAAGGCCACTCTGGCACATGGTGCTTTGTGATTAGAAGCCTGTGTCTGGACTGCTGGAGTGGCAGGCCTGGCCAGGAGCAACGGGAATCTCTGCTGAGGTGGGTGGGAATGGCTCTTTGTACAGCACTGCCTCTGCCTGAGGCACTCGCTGTGGGGATTGCAGGATTAAATGGCTTGGGACGCTGCTCTCTCTTAGTTAAAATGTCTCTAACACCCTGGAGGGCTGAAAAAAATTGTGCCTGAAATGACTGGGATAGAGAGCAAACAGAGAAAATGCTAAAATATCCTCAGAAGCCGTATCAATTTCTGATCTGAAAAGCAGTATTTGCTGGTACGTTTAGGAACATGACCAGAAATTCTGTGCTGCGTGTGACAGTGCAGGTGTCCCAGCACGGGGCAGAGGCCCAGCACAGCACGGCGCAGCAGCAGGCAGGCCTGGAGGCTTTTATCTCCACAGGAGTCCCAGGCAGCTGACAAACAGAGCTCTCTCACACCACCTGAGGCTGTGCGAGGGTCTTGACCTGCCCCCCTTCTTCTAGTAAAGGCTACATTTCCAAGAGGCATCACTGAATGGTCACTTTCCTTTCTATCCTGCCTCCCTGAGGCCTCCAGTGCTTTTTCCTATTCCTGCTGCCCAGGAAGATCACCCCTTGTGTCACAGCAGTGGCCATGGCCATCTGAGGCTATCTGAGCCAGAGTTCACCCACCCTGCACAGGACAGAAAAGGATCTAGCTCAGTACTTCTCCTACCTAGCAGAAAAACCTGCCGTAGAGCACCCTGGGCCAAAGACCCGAGTACTTTTCCTTAACTCTGTGAGCACTGTACACTGCTGAAGGCTGAGGAGCTCACTCTTCAGCCCTGCACAGCTGCCATCAGGAGCGCTTCTGCAGCACAGCAGAGAGAGCAGGGAGAGAACAGGCCACTTGTCCCAGCAGGTCACTGGGGATGCCTGTGTCCTCTTCAGTGTCAGCTTCTGGGGTGGGCTCTTCCCTGCTCTGCAAATCTTCTGGACTTGACAGATGAGTCCTCCCACAGGGACTTTTTTGCCCAGCCTCTGGCTTGTTCTGTGAGTTACAATCTCTCTCCAACTCCTTCTACTCAGCTGTCTACTACATTGTCCCCACACTAAAATCAGACCCTTCCCCACAGCATTCCAGAACCACACCCAGCTCTTCATTCTTGCATAGTTCTCCCAAGTCTTCAGCTTGGTTCCTCCTACAAATCTCTTTTTAATGTCTTGCTTTGTCATTCCTCTTACTCTGGCCTATGAAAAGACACTCGTTTTTTTTTTTGTTTTTTTTTTTTTGCCAGTTCTCTGCAAAATTGATAAAATTTGTTTTCCCATTCAGATTTCCTTACTGTTCCCAGGTGCTTCCATAGGAATAGACAACAGCTGAATGACTAACAGTATTGCTGGTCCAGGAGAAATATGATGGAGTACAGTTCAAGGTGGATTTGCAGTGCACATTTTTCATGACAATTTTAGAAAATTGCAGAATATAGAATTTGTTGAGACATCAAACCTGGGGATGGAGGCAGGTACCCCTAAGTCATGAAAACTACTGTATTTAGTGGCACAATGGACCTAAGATGTCTCAAGGTTCAGCTGAAAATACTGGCCTGTGACCAAGGCTCAGCTATTAAAATTAATTGTTAGGACTTGTTACTGCAAACAAGTCTCTTCTGCCACTTAGCAGAAGAGAAAGAACTGAACACTAGTGTGAGCATTAATGAATTCCGTGTAGCGAAGTTGTTTCAGTCTGAGGCTGTTGGAGCTCTCTTTAGTCCTTACCCAAGATGCACCATCTGCCACTGACCACTACTTAAATGTTTTAGCATCATGCTTTCTGCTTTTGTGGAAAGAGGTTTCTTTATCAGGTATCCTTGAAAGCTAACTATTGTGAGCTCATATGCTGCCTACAAAGAGGGAAACATCTATACATATTTATGTTACAGAGCTACCAGGTAAGTTGAAAAGCTATTGTAAACTCACATTTACACATACACAATAAATATTATGCACATGTAGATGTTTGTTGTAGGTGTGCATATATATGTGTGTGTACATATAAAAGGAACAACCTAATATAAAAACTAAGCCTGCTCTATTATGGTCTGAACTGATCTGAAGTCTGGACTGGTAGTAAAGATCACTTTACTTACGTATTTTTTCTTCTTTTGAATTTTTGGGAAGTTCCTCATGGTACACAAACCTACAGAGTTATGTGAGCACCAGAACACTGCTCATTTATGGACCATCATTGTTTTTTGGGATGGGGGTTATGTTTCTTGCTCAGTTATTTTTCCTCAGTGACAGTGTCAAAGCCCATGAGGAGATCCTAAGTGCCATGGCAATACAAATCTCAGTGATATTTATGAATGAACTTGTACACTTAGGAATGTTTGGCTACTTCTCAAACAATTTCTGCTTCCCATAAGTTTTATCTGTGTAGGTACAAGACAACAAGAGTGCCCCTGCTCCTTACCTTAGTAGGAGCTGTGATTGTCCTTTGCGCAAGGTGGCAGCAAAAGAAAGCTCTTCCAGCTCCTTCCTCTCTCCCCTGCATACCTCCTGTTAAGGAGAGCAACTCCTTCAATTTTATTAATTCTGTTTTAAAAACCAACTGTTGCTAGTGGTTAATACATGTCAGAACAATACATGGAGTTACTGATATCTTTTACTTTGGGAACACTGTCACACTTCCCTCTCCATTTCTTTACCAGTATTCCCCTGGGGGAAAGCTAGAAAACTGAATGCAAGGAAAGGAAAACCATGGGACAAATCCCCCTTAAATCACTGATTTTCCCTTTCTGATTTTATTTTTAAAACAGGGTATTTTTCCAATGAAGACACAATGGCTTTGGGAGAGAGGATCAAGTCCAAGAAAAATAAAATAAAATAAAATAAATAAAATAAAATAAAATAAAATAAAATAAAATAAAATAAAATAAAATAAAATAAAATAAATGTTAAGCATAATTAAGACATTATCACATGTCGAATTGTGACAAATTGTGATGGAAGTCTCAGTGGTACACCATGTTTCAGCATAATAATTTGGTTTTTCAATAGGAATAAGTAGTCTGGAGAATCTGACTACTGAAGTCCCCATCAGCAGCTAGATGAAATAAAAGTGTGGAGTCCACCCTGCTAGTTCTCCTGACCCTAATCAACATTTGCTGTTTGCATATTTTTGGACGGGATTTTTAATTGCTTGTTGGTCCAGGAAAAAGATTTATTTCATTTTCCTGAAGCCCAAAATGTGTTGAATGGAATGTTTTACTGCAAATATTAGAGTTGATGAAGCTACTTTAAGGTTCATTAAGCCTCAAAATACTCCTAACACATATCCCCCATATGGAACAAAACCTGGGGTGAATATTTAATAACCTTCACAGATTTGGCTCTGTTAAAGTCAATAGAAGTAGTAAGAATAGCAGTAAGACTGTGCTTATTTTGAAAAACCAGGGATTACTCACCTTGGAAGTACAATATAGTAAATATGTTCTTTATTCTAGAGGCATGGTAAAAGAATAGCCAGTCAACTTTGGATATGAACATTCTCTACAACCTTAAAGCTTGTTTTGATGACCATAACCTTATTCCAAAACCACCATGTTTAATAAAAATTACTTCCAGAACTTGAAGAATATTTTATTATGGAATACAAAAATACTATCTATGTAAAAACAATAAGTTAGTTTATTTACAATACTTTACACTATCCTGCTCTGGGGCTTCCTTTGCACTGGACTTCTCGTCATTATTTTACACACCTTTATAATTATAATTATAATTTTGCACAAAGCATTTCCAAAAGCATGTCATCCATGTTCACTGCTCCAATGATGGGCCTGAAGAATAATTCAGCAACCACATTAGCATTGATAGATCTCAACAAGGAGAGAACAACATTCAGCTTGGCAAATCTGGCTTCATCACCTCTGTGAATGAGTCTGACGTGTTCATTTAGAGCTTGTTGTGCTTCCCTCTGCAAACCTTCAATGTACTGTGTACACTGCAGCCCAGGTAGATCTGAAAAGAAAAAGAAATTATTTTGTTTACATATTTTTGTTTATAAAACAACATTATTCTTACAGAACAACTCCTAACAGCTCACAGACTGTGGTTATCACTCAAGGAAAAAAGCAAATTAAATTGCTAGAGGAATTCTTGTATGCAAAGTCAACATGCCAAATTTCATTGGGCAGGTCAGACTCTTATCATACTGGTGTTCTGGATATTTAATACTCTTCTTCACAAACCTAAAACATCATGTTTGTCAACATTCACTTAGGTGTTAAACAAATTAGTTGCTAAAAACTTTGATTGAAGAATGCTCTCCAAGACACCATTACAGTGGGGAAGACAACAAAAATAACTTTTTAATTTTCCACTTCTACAAAAATGCACTGTTTACATTTAAGGCTTCTTTTGACTACTGTTTCTACTCCAGTTTATAAGTGGCAAGAAGTACTGACTCCAACATGAGACAGGAAGTTTCCCAATGAACCACAGTAAGGATACTGAAAGATGGAAGGTGCAGAATTAAGGCTATGTGTGACCATAGAATCAATTTGGGTGGAAAAACCTCCAAGATCACTGAGCCCAATCATTAACCTAACACTGTCAGGTCCATCACTAAACCATGTTCCTGAGCAACATAACTACACATTTTTGAACACTTTCCGGGATGGTGATTGAACCACTTCCCTGGAAAGCCTCTTCCAGTGCTTGACCACCCTTTCAGAGAAGAAATTTTTCCTTCCAGAACAATTCCTCTATTTTTTTTGCATTTGACCAGCTTACAAATTTGACTTGTGTAGCATAAGCTCCGCCTTAACTATTGTAACTTTTTCTCTCTTATCTGTATAGAAAGCAAAGCTACAAAAGCAGGGTGATAAACGTAAAGTACCACTACAGGAACCTAACCATCAATAACAAACCTAACAGTTCGGCAGTGGGAACGCCAGCAGAGCCCTGTCCCATTTTCACAGGGTACTGCCATACTTGGGAAGTGCCATACCCAGTCTGTCCCATTTTCACAGGGTAGTGCCATACTCGGGAAGTGCCATAACCAGCCTGTCCCAGTTTCACAGGGTACTGCCATACTTGGGAAGTGCCATACCCAGTCTGCCAGCTACCTTTCAGGTCAGTCACCGACGTGATAGTAAGTCACTCGGCAGAGCTGCATCAGTGGGAATCTCCACAAAGCGAGATGGCAAAAAAACCACCCCGATCATAAATGCTATACCGAAAGCCACAAGAACACTTTGTTGCTGTTAGCCCTGAGCCTTCCCTCGCTCTGCGGGGCGCGCAGACCCCCGGGCAGGGCACGGGAAGAGCCGCTACCCTCGGGCCGTGGAGCGGAGGTCCCGCCGTTCCCGCTGAGGGAAACGAGCAAGGAGCCGCTGCTGTCTCCCAGCCTTTTCTAACCGACTACCAGGCGCCTGGAATTCGCTTTGTTCGCGGAAAGCATCTGTGGAAAGCGCCAGCCCTCAGGACCCCAGACCGAGCTGCCGCCGGACCCCCTCCCTGCCTGCGGCCGGGGTCTCGAGGAAGGGGCAGAAGGTGAAACCTTGCTCCGCGTCCCTCTCCCCCAGCACCTTTTTCACCCCGAGGAAAGCCGCGGGTCTCCCAGCTCCCCTGGGGATGCAGGCGGGTTCTCCCCGCCCTCCTCCCTGCCCTGTGCCAGAGACCCCGCTGCCCCGCCCGGCCACTCACCCGGGTTGAAGAGCACCGTCCCCTTGAGGTAAGCGTACTCTTTGGTGCTGATGTCCAGGCTCCAGCACTTGGCCAGGAAGCCTTTGATAGCCTGGATCTCGCCGGCCGAGGGCAGGTGCGGGCCGTGGTGCGGCCGGCCCGGTGCCGGTGCCCGCGGCGGGGGCTGCTCGCCGTGCTGCCGGGCGGTGAGGATGCGCTGCAGCATGCTGGGCTCCGCGCTCTCCACCGTCTCCAGGTGCACCCGGTCCTGCGCCAGCCCCAGCAGCAGCAGGGGCGCCCAGCAGCTGCGGACCAGCAGCAGCTGCTCCTCCAGCGGCAGCTCCTGGAAGCAGGGCACGTTCTGGACGAAGCGCAGCGTCTTCACCAGCACGGCCGAGGCCGCCTTGCAAGCCACCTGCGGGCTCCGCAGGGCCACCCGCCGCCGCGACCCGCACGGGCAGCCCCGGGGCGCGGGCCCGGCCGGCGGCACCGCCCGCTCCTCGCTGCGGAGGATGCTGTAGAGGATGCTGCTGTGCCGCCGGCCCTCCGCGCAGCAGCGGCAGCCGCGCTCCGCGCACGCCATGTCCGGGCTGAGCCGCCGGGGAGGCTCGGCGGGGCGGTCCCTGCCTCCTGGTCCCGCCGGCAGGCGCGCACCGCTCACCCTCTGCCCGGCTCCTTAACTTATTTATAGTCGGCGGGGGTGTGTGCGTGTCTGTGTGTGTGTGTGTGTGTGTGTGCAGCCGCAGGCGCTGTACCGGCCGTGCAAAGGGGCAGACACTCGTTAGTGGCTGGAAAAGAGGCGGGGGGAGGAGGGGAGGTGAAAAATATAACCAAACCCTCCTCCTCCTTCCCTGAGGCTGTGATACCCGGGGGGAGCCTCTGCCCGCAGGTTGCGGCGTGATCAATGGCAAATTTCAGCTTCCTCGCCCAGCGCGGGGCCGCGGGATGTCCTTCCCGGCCCCTCTTTCCGAGTCCCATCCCGGCTGATGTTATGCCGGGATGCTTCGAACAGAGCAGGGCAGGGCAGGGCAGGGCAGCTCGGTAGGGAGCAGCTCCCGCCCCCGTGGGACCCCACCGAGAAATGACAACCGGCCCCCCTGCCTTCATAAGCACCCGAGTGGTCTGGGGGAGGAGAGAGAAAGGATGTATTGGTGAAGAAAGGAGTGCTGAATTGGTCCAAATAATTAAATTCCCGCCGGAGGCGAAAAAGGTGACACCACTAATGACATCGAGGACTTTTGTGTATGCCTGCCCTAAGGAGTGATGCCTTGTGTGCCAAATGAACTCCACATGCCATGCGGGGAGGGAGAATCGGCCATGTCCCTGCCCAAATGGGTGCTCTGTGAGGGTTGCAAACAAGGCTCTGTCAGGGTGCCCTGAGGCTGGTGCCGCTGCACCACCCGCTGGGATCCCCCGTGGAACCACTCTCATTAATAGTTCCCTTGCTCTGCCTTTCAACACCTGCCCATCCTTCTGATGTCATGTTGTTCCATACATTTACATTATCCCTTCAGCCTCTGCTTCTCCACGAATCTCTCCTCTTAGATACTTACTTCTCTGTGACCCATGTCCTCCAAGTGGCATATGAACTCCAAAGCAAGGAAGCCTCCCATCCCTCCAGGCCTTGATGTTTACACAGGAGGGGAATCATGGTTGTCAGATATGGATTCTTGAATGATAAATAAGCACCTTCTCGGCTGGGCTAAATAAAAGTGGGTGCAGCACAGCGGAGTAAATAAACAATACAGAAAATAAAGTTGCTTCTATCTGCTGCATATGGGCTAAAACAGAAACATTTTCTGTTTCATGTGATCTGGAAGAACCTTGACAGAGAGTTAGAGAAAGTAGCCAGTTTTAAGCAAAATTCTGTACCTTCTCTCACAGTATCTGCTACCAAGAGAAGACTAAATCACCCTTGGAAAGCTGTATTTTCTTTCCATAAAGAAAATTCATTTCTGCTGTTGTTGTGGTTTGGGTTTGGGGGGTTTTTTGTTTGTTTGGGGTTTTTTTGGTTTTTTTTGGTTGGTTGGTTAAGTTTGTTTGGTTTTTCTAAGCAAATACCATTAACTGCTTTGGATTTTTTTAGAAACAAAACAATTTTGGGTTGGATCTTGGCATTTTCTTTTCCCTGTGAAGTCAGTCCTACGCTATCAGCTTACACAGTTATAGAGTCATATAGTCTTTTCCTTCTAAGTCTTTCTTCACAATTGGACTCAGAGGGGATATTCTTTACAAATGGCTTTTACAAATTACTTGTGCTTTTTGTAAGGCATTTTTCTATAAAGTTATATAAAACACTGATGGGCTACGTGTCTCAAGTAAACCTTGTTTTCCAAATGCAAGCTGTCCAAAACCTAAATTATCATACTTTTGGTTTTACCTGTGAAATGCATTTTCTTTTCCACAGGCTCAAACATGATAAAGTCCTTTATTGGCTTTGCAGTAGAAGAGAACTGCTACAGTGCACCAATTAAGTGATGTCTGTTTGCTGACAGGTCAGTGGTTTCACCAAACATCCTTTAAGAAAGAAAATATGCTAGATTTACAAAACAAATGTACTATTACTAAATATTACCAAATTTTTCATTTGGATAGTATTGCTGGTAATGGGAAAACAGACATTTATTTTTCTAGAATATTTCTTTGCCATTGTAGGTTGTTTCCTGTTATAGCCATCAGTGTTTCCTCAGTATTCAGATTTTAGATGGTTTCTTTCAGCCTTTTTAGTCTTTTTCCTTTTTAGTTTTTTTTTTGGGGAGGGGTTGTTCACTAGCTTCAGAGGTGAGTCTTGCCAATCTTTAGAAAAAGCGCATCACTAAGCTTTTAGTTTTCTTCAGTAGCATTTCTCCTATGAGGTACATATTAGTAGTCTGACCATGGAATCTAGATGTGTTTTTTATGTGTTTGTAACTTGGAAAATATCAATGGGAAAGCACAGTGCAGCTGAGACCAGAATCATTGCCTTTGCAGCTTTGACCTTGGACTCCAACTGTGGGAATGTTCTGCTTATTATGGGAGGATGCTGCTTACACAGGGCTATAGACAAAGAAAATATTTGTAAATATAACTTTTATACCAAGTCTACAATAGATTTTTTTTCCCCTGTGTAGCAATATTGGTTGCAGGTGTTTAATTTTTTAAGGTATTTCTTTTTCAAACAAGACTCAAATGTAGATGCAATTCATCTGTTATATAATGATTTTGCTGACTCTTCATTTTCTAAACAAACTTATACAAAAAGACTTTGTCTTTGATAATTATAACAAAATGTGTACCCCACACTGGAACCAAAACTTGGTTTACTATTCAGTGCCAGAAATCACATTGCTGCAGTTATAAGTGCACTTCCTTCTCTGACAAATGCATGTAAACACCCTCTCATTCTAATTCTTAATGTACTTTGATATACATGGAAGTTTATTTTATTCAGGGTAGATCATCTATTTCTCAGCTAAAACATTAAGAATATCCTGTAAATATTTATTTGTGTTTTTCATGTTGGTATTTAGCAATTTGTACAGTCTTTATTTAAAAATCTGGGTTCTGCCTGTCCATAGCATTCAAGCTAAATTAACAACAAAGCATTTTATTCACTACCAAAACCAAAATCCCTAACAGAAACCAAACTGTTTGATGCAAAATGCATGAAAACCCTTTTAGAATGAAGGGAAAGTGCCTGGCTTCTGCTGGAGGATCTGATGTCACATGGGTATTACCAAGCTCCTTGCAGTACAGTCATGAATAGGTTTACAAGCTTCCAGACAAAGGATTACTTGTTTGTATTGTTTGGGGCTTTTTCGGATTGCTTTTGTTTTGGGTTGGTTTTGTGTTTGTGTGTGTGTGTGTGTGTGGTTACAGGGTTTTTTTTTTAACGCAGACAAAGCCTTGGATATGGAGGTGATACAGTGCAGTCTTGGCAGCCTCACTCTCTCATGTTGCTGCTCAGTGTCTCTGTATCACTCATCTGGTAGCACATTTGGTTCTTGGCCAGAGGGCAAGACTTCAGTTTCAGAACAAGACCAAACAAGCATTTGTTTTTATGCCATCAGTGCTTCAATGTACCATTAGCTTGAGAAAAGCTTTTTTCCAGTGTAGAATTTGATCCTGATGTCCTATAAATGCACACTATTCCTTTTAGTGTAAGTGGTGAAAAATAAAATTTTATTTTAAGATCAGAAAAAGCAGAATCAATTTGAGCATAAGAGAAGTTAATTTTTCTCTACAGAAAAACAAAGTTTAATGTGGAATATTGTTATAAGGATATGATAAGCAGTATGTCTTTTGTAAAAATAAATGCTTTATTAAAACAAGATTTTGGAATTTAAGCATATTGCTGTTTTTCATTCTTTTTTCATTGTGACTATCCATTAGTTAGACTGTTCACCATTCACATTTCCCCTGTTTTTTCTGGGCTGTTTTTTGAAATAAATGGGGATTAAGGGAAAAGTAGTTCTACCTATGTGCTGCACCACACACTCCCGATGGCACTATTGTCCCCTTCCTGCATGGGCAATGGATTCCTGAGGAGGAGAATACTGAGAGCCTGAGCCAAAGATAGTTGAGGTGGACCCAGGTGAGAGATGATGACCAGAATTCCCAGAGCTTTTTCAGCTTCCCTAAGACTGTGATTTGACAGTTTTTCTGTATCCCACCACCAGCTCACCTGGTGCTTGTTCTGGAGCAGGATGAGAATACGGTGACATTTTTATGGAATTAGCCAGAGTAAATAAAAAGGAGTTTATTCCAGGTTTAGACCTTCCTGCCAGCTGCTTGAAAGCAGATGATGTCTAATCTGGTATAAATTGTAATGGTGCCAAATCAGCCTTTTAACATTTCTTAAAGGAACCGGAACATGCAAAAGGAAATACATTGTTGTTGTTGTTGTTGTTGTTGTTGTTGTTGTTGTTGTTGTTGTTGTTGTCAAATCAGTTCTTTGTAAAATGTGGCCATGGCAGTTTGGATGCAGAAATAGCAGCTCTGAATTTCAATTTACTCTTATTGTACCATGTACTCCACTGTCATATTTCCACTGACAGATAGCAAATTTAAGGAAGCCTCACATACCCCAGGCCTGGCCTTTTCTCCTTGTACCCATATGTTAATTTGTCTTACCTAATGCTAGGTTATTATGTTAGAGTCAACCAGGTTTTGGGGTAGGCAAAATTAGGGAAAGAAGCAAACTTGCAAACTTTTTACAGTGAAAGACACTCAGTTGTTTCACATTAAAAAAAGATTAATTGATCTTTGGGGTCTGTAAAGGGCTGTGGGCCCCATCAATCCAAAACTGTACATTTAGATATGCTATTGGGGTTTCAGTGTTTACATATAAGTAAGAAGTTATATTTTGGCCCAAAGTGGGTTCATGGGGCTCCCAAACATCTGTCAGTGTGCAATGCTTCAGGATGCAGTGCCCTAATCCCTCCTGAGCCAATCTGTCAGCTCACTGGAGCTGAGAGGTGCCTCCCACAGAAGTGTTGCTGTTGCTGCTTTCCTTGCCCCAACCCTGGCACACACCTGATCTTTTGGTGAACCAAATCTTCTTTCTAACCTGGTAGCATTTTTGTGACAGCCATTATAAGAAAAGTAGCAGAGAAATGGGGATACCTTGAAATGTGTTTTCCATGCTTTATTTTACCCAGTGACACTTTTGAAGTTTCTGCCCCATCTGAGAAGTTGGAACTCATGATACAGCAGAATTGTGCCTGGTGAGTCAACAAAAAACTAGCACATCAAGGAAAAAATCATGTGTTCTGCTAATTGAACTGAACTGAATTCAGCTAGGGCTAAAAAGGGTGCCAGAGCAGGTGGAAAGGTGTGGTCTTACCACCCTTCCAGGAGAATGGGGAAAGAGCAGGAAATACTTCTGCAGACCAGTATTCCACTCAGCCACCGAGTGGAACTGCTCCCTCAGGAAGGTAAAGCCCTAAATCTTGAGAGCAGAAAATAATAGGTGTTATGGGAGAGGGCTTGTAACAAGCTTTGGGTTTAAATTATTCTTTTAAATATCATGCAAAACTGATCTGTACTCTTGCTAATGGCACTTGAATAAGGGAATTGTGTTATAAAATACTAGTGTAGAAAATAGCTTTCAGTTACTTACCTTGAAGAATGCATTGCCGATACAGAACAGATGGGTAACAGGCAAAAAGCTCAATTAAGTTAGATACTGTTCAAGGTTGTGGCTTAAAGAATAAAACACATTCTAGCTCTACAATGGCAGGAGGATACTGTGTATCCATTGCACCAATTTTTAAGTTCAAAGTTCTGTATGTTACTGCAGCTAATTGTCTGAGGCTGGTGAGTTCACAGATACACTTAAATTTGTGACTAATATCATAGGATATTCTGCTAATAAAATTTACATTCAAATAGGCCTATAATTTGGCATGTATTATCTGAATATCAGTGTCCAGGTTTTTAAAATTCATACACCTTTCTATAGGTTTTAATTCAGACATATTTCATCTGAGTTGGGTATTTAAAAATGCTGTCCTCTAGTGAATCAGTGATATAATTTCTCTTTAGATAAAATTTGTGTTATGGTATTAAAGCTGTATTTCTTTCTTTTTTACTATTCTTCAAACATGAGTTTGAAAGGTACGTATTTAATTTAAAGCTTCACCCATAATCTGTATCACCAATACTTGTGATCTTCAAATATCTTCAGCAGGTCCTTGCATTCTTTGCTTCAATCACCATTCACCAGGTTTTTAAATTTTCTACCCATTCTGTAGCTAACAGGGAAATCATTTGGCATTCTGTTCTGCTGGCAGACAAGGCAGACTGTATCTTCAGTTTTGTCAAAATAATCACGTTAGCTTACCCTCTTTAAAGACAGGATTTTTCTAACCTAGATCTTTCCAACGCAAGCGGATTAGGGAGTGACCCAGCAGTTCTGTTGGTACATTCAGTGTACTTGCAGTCATTGATAGCCCAAAGTACAGGGGGAAGTGCTAACATCTTAATCTATCTGAGCTGCAGCCAGACAGCATCCTTGGCTGGGCTGCTGCTCAGACTTTGAGGCTGAGGGACCATCAACTCCCCTTTCTGGCTCCCTGAGGGCACTGCTGGACTCAGAGCTGACCGAGTGCAACTTCTGCTCAGCTCTGTGCCTCGGCAGGACACCTTTCCTCTCAGTTTGCAAACACAGTCCAAGACCTTAAAGCCCCCAGTCCACTGGTGGTTTATCCAGGGTTTTGGAACTCTTACTGTATAAAATTAGCGCTGTGTTGCTACTTTCCAGATTCTGCTTATAACTGCTAGGCTCCGGATACACATTTCCCTATTAAATTAAAGTCACAGGAATGATCCCTGTCAATACTCACCCTTTTTTTAAATGAATAAATCATATTTTGCCTTATGAACAACCTTCAAGCTAAAACTTTGAAGGTCTTTTTTCTCTTTAGACCTGTTTCTTAGATATCCTTTGTGCCCATTTGCCACTTTCTAAAAGTGTGGACATCAGAACTTTATAGAGGGTACCACTTGTGCTGTTCTCACCAGTGCCAGAGAGAGAGAGACATAGTAACTCCCCAAATCACATTCATTATTCTACTCTCCTACATTAAAGAATCATTAGTCTTTTGGGGTCATAATTGCATATTGCACTGAACTCATGTCAGACTGCTCCTCCTCTGTGACATCCTACACGGCTTTCCGATCTTCTTTCAAGAACAGAGCTGTTTATTAGCAGAGATAGGGTGTCTTTCTTGATTCAATTCTTCATTTGGCTGCATTATAATGTGTTCCTTAAGAACAGGTCCAGCAATCCAAGGGGAGAGCTTTTCTGGCCTTCAATTACTTCTCATCACCCTTGATCCCCATTTTCATCCATGAATGCTTACATATCTCTTGAGTTGGAGATGGAAATATTTTCCTCAGTAAGTGTGTTTTGTTCACTGTAATTTTGTGAATTTCTTAATTTGCTATTCTTAATTTCTTAATTGCTATTGCATAGTGCTGGTGTTTTAAGTGGTATGTCATGTCACTCAGAAAAATGCCTTACCAGAATTCTAAAGAATGTTGTGTCTGAGTAGTTTCTTTTGGCTTGTCCTAGACAGAGTTGAATATTATAGTGCACTACTATAAAAATTTATTTAGGCTCCTCATAACTGAAAATTGTCATGTAATGTGTTATGTTAGAGCGATGCACACAGTATTTTATGATAAAAAGAAAAAAATAAAATATTGTGAGCTTGAATCTTCTGGTGCTCTCGTGTCTGAAGACTTGAGTGGTAAGAGTTGCATTTTTTTAAGTTCACTTCTTGAAACATTCTGAAACCTCTATATACTGGGATACTGGTATATACCTCTCTATACCTCTATATACTACTATTTCAGTAGTAACACTGAAATCAAGAGCATAAATGTCACTGAAAAACTCAGACAAATCAAGAATCATGTACTATTTTAGAGTTAATTGTTCAATAAGGATGTAACAGGCAATCAATTTAATAATGTTTAGGTTGTTCTGCCTTGAATACTAATCAAGTAAAAAAGGAAGTACATTGGATGGTGATAGAGTGGCCATAATATGTAACATAGAAAATAAGCATGGAGAAGAAAACTTTAGCTTAGAAAACTGGAATAAGAAATTTTGAAATTATGATAAATAAAAAAAGGAAAATGAAAAAGAACTGAACATACAGAAAGGCCTGCAGGGGATAGACCTTTTAAGAATAGACAGAATTAAGATAGTTGGTCCCACAGAAAAAGAAATTATTGATAAATACTTTTCCCTTTATCCTCATGAAAATCATACTTCAAATAGATCTCTCTTTTTGATGAAATTTCACCAGAATATGATTATTTTGCTGTTTCTTTACTACTTCTGTCATATCAAAGCATTTCTTTCTAGGTTTTGTCTCTGAAAATTTGGGTTCCTTAGAAGAGGCAGATTGTGAATTCCCTCTTTCACAATTTTGTCATTTATTTTGCTTACTTGCATGCACCATGTAGAGGGTCCACCTCAGAAAAAAAAAACCCATAATGTCAACATTGACTTTTCTTTATCTCTCTCTTACATCCAGGAACATACTCAGTTTAAATCTTCCACATTTTTACAGTCAAGCTTTCTCTGTACACCTGTAGTACAGTAAATCACATCATTACCTTGTCGTTTTAGTGTCAGAACTGCAGTAGCTCTGATAACAGAAGTTGTTGCTGGTTGTAGATATCAATATTTAAAACTTTCACCAATTACATGAGGGTTAGTTTGAGTGAAATTGTCATATTTGCTTTTGATTTGAAATACAACTTTTTAGTTTTTATTAACTATGTTCTATCCTTGCAATAAAAGTTTCCGCATAAGGCATAAAAAACTTAATCTCATATTTTGTAGCTTCTTTTTACTTCTCCTGCAGCAAAATTGAGAGTTTTCCTTTACCAAACTTGGCAAGGGTTAGTGCTTTACACACAAATCCCAGAAGTTCCCTGGAGATGTTTTTCTCCCATTAACCTACTTCCCCTCCACCTCCAAAATCTTTGTCAGTTCAGGTCTTTTAAAAATTTCAGTCATGGCCAGCCTGAATCTTTGACACACTTTCCTGGTAAGGAAAGAGTGCTTGACTTGGGAGCAGGTTAGGCTACAATTAAAAATATGTAAAGGGGAGAGAGAAATTACATTACTGTAAGAGAAACTGGCTGAGTGAGTTTTTTTCCAAGGAGCTGCTTACTTATAAAGAGTCTGAGCCCCTGCCACAGTAGATGTTGAATTCCACCCTGACTCCTGCCATTCTTCTCTGATCACTGGAATTACACCAGTGTTAGGGCCTGTGTAAAATTGTGGTGTCATGGACTGCACAAAGAAAGTCCTCTAAGGTTTTTTCCATCCCATAAAATTAAACAAAGGTAGTTTTATTAAGTCTAGGAGGAGTAGCAATGAAACAGTGGAAATGACAGTCCCTGTCCAAGTCCTCTAGGCTGTCAGCTGTATCACCTTCATTCTAATGGTTAAATTAAACCTGCAGTGGCTTCACGTCTTCATTTTGATGAGTAGAGATACTCTCAATAACTTTGATTTGTTCCCAGTGATAGCTACGACTCCTGAAGTTACGAAGTAACAGAAAAAGGAAATCTAATGTGTTCCTAGTATATGGAGACTGTGCTGTTCTCTGAGACTGTAATTTGGGAAGGATAATATACTACTAAAAGAAAATCAGCAGTGTTTTCCCAAAACATTTGAAAGCTGAGGTGATGTTGCTGAAGCACCATCATTTCATATCTCTGTTGCTGACACAGCTTGTGTAGAAACAGTTTTAATAAAGTCATTACAGGGTCAATGGAAAATCTCTGTACATATCAGAAGTCTTTTGAGTGATTTATGTAAGTCCATGGATATTCATTATGATGATGTTCTTTCATGTTTCCATTGACAGGCAGAGCAATGTCACCGGTAATGTCTAAAATAAATTATATCATCATAAAGCTGGACCTTAAATGCAACAGGATTAAATTTAAGGTAACTGTTAAAATCTGACAATTAAGGAAAGTTAAAGGACATATTTCAAACAGTAAATTGCCCTGCTCTGGGTAAGTGTTGTCATTCAGCAGGCTTTGTGACACAGGAACAGACACATCATCTGTAATCCACGCTACAAGTGCAAGGAAGGGAATGTAGTGAGAGAGCCTATTCTGAATTCTCTCCCCTTGCCTGGTTTATGGGTACTTTGTATCAATACACTGTTTCCAATGCCCTGTGTCTCTGAGCACTTCAGTTTTCTGTATTAGCTGTTCGCTGTTGTCTGTAAGCATCAAAAGCTTCTTCAGTGGCGGTTCATGTGTAAGTACTCATGATTTATCCCCAGCAATTGTGCAACTGGCCCAAGTGAAATTACGGAGTGCTCAGAGATTTCCTGATACAGCCTGCTTTTATATTGCCATTTATGTGGAATTATGGTAACTAAAGGCTGAGATGTGTGTCATTGTGCTTAGGATCTCTGACTAGTAATAAGAGACTGAACAGTTTGACACAGGGATTATCACAATTGGCTGAAGAGGATCAAAACCTCAAGGACAAGCAGCAAAGATATGAAATTACTTGCCTGAGATTATTTATAATCAAAAAGAGAATGGTGAAGCAAATCAGCTGGTTTCTTTAAGCCAGCAGTAAATTTTCCTCTGAGTTCAATGAGGCCAAGGTTCATCCTACATATTATGGATTTCCCAGTTTATCCTCCCTTCCACACCAGGCCCAGCATACACCTTAATTTTAAAATACTGAAGGCCATGTTCAATACAGTGTGTTCATTTTGCTGAGGAAACTAAACCAAACTGGAAACTTGGTTCTCTAATCAGCTGAAACAGAGGTCAGCCAATTTCCTCACCATGAAGCACTGAGAAATGTGAGCAGTATTCACAAAGGTCTGGATCATGCTGGCTATTAAATGTTCTGGGTCAAATTGCCACTTTCAGAGAAATAGTGGAAACTAACATAAAAGGGAGTAGTCAGCATTTCTGGCTACTGTACCAACGCTGGGAACATTTACCTTTATAACCATCACTGGTGATGTGCCAGAGCCCTTTCTACCCAGTAAGTACTCCAGAGCAGAATCAGTTCTCCAAAATTTCCCATTTCACTTTCATTAATCCTGATTTTTTTTCTCTGAAAACGCTTTTGTAGGCATTACAGGGCCCCTAACTTCAGGATCTAGTCATGTCTGTAGTAGTTTTTTCCAAAACATGGAAGATTCTGATACACATCTGTGCCACATTTCTTGAAAGCATTCACTGCTCCTGGGGAATGGGGCCTGGGGAGAAGAAAAAATGCTTAGAAAAGCTGGATAGGAGGGCCTGCTCTTTCATAATCATCTAAAGCCATCAGAGTGGTGTTTTATTTCTTTGTGATAAATGAGAACAAGCAGGAAGATCAAGTGAAAGAGAAGATGATTTTCCAATGTTGAAACCTATCATTATGATGAAATTAAGAATATGATTAATATCGTCAAGGACACAATCTGGAATAAAAGCCAACATTTTGAGACTTTGACTTAATGCACACAGTTTGCATGCTGTTATCCTAGATTTGACTGCTAAAAAGGAGTGAAAGCTTCAGTATTTTAATCCAGTGATAAATAGTGAGTTAAAAAAAAGGGAGAGGCTTTATTTTCCCCATTCAAAGTTGTACCTTCATGAAAGCCTTGCTGTATATCCCATATCTACTGTCAGGGCATGTAACTGCTCAGCCCAGTGATTTTGATCAGTGAAACACTACAACTTAAGGGTCTTATGGTAAACTGATAAAAAAAAGTATAAAAATAATGAATCTTGGAGTTATGTGTAGAGAAAACATTGCTCTTTGCTTTAGCAGCTTTACAGTTGTTCAGCTGCTCCATTGCAGACCAAGAGCCACGAAGAAAGGAATGGAAACAAGATGGGTAGAAACAGGCAGAGTAAAATTTGTAGAGCCAAAACTTGTCTGCAGTTTCCCACTAGGAAAGGATGTTTGTTAATATCAAAAGCTTTATTTGATACTTAATTGTATGCAAGAGTAATGTGATCTTTTTAAAATTAAAATGTAAATAATAAGAAAGAAGTCTGTGATTTTTTTATTTCCATTAAATTCACCCTTGAATGAGTGATTCAGACTGAATACTTCTGTTGACTTTTTTCAGTAAAATGGTTCAGTTGTGCTCTAATTTAAATAGTTTTATGGTCGTATAATATTACACTCCTAGCGCTTTATTCTGGTGCTGAGAATTCAGTGTTTAACTCAGGGTAATGAAAAAAAATCAATTTCAAAGAACAAACCAGCTTTTCTACTTTTCTTTGTTTGTATCAATAGAAAATAAGCTATTTCCATAAATTTATATACTAGTACATTTATAGCAATTTTTATACCAGGGATGATATTAAATTTGCTTCAAAAATATTTATTTATGCATATTCCTATATAGATGTGCTTTACTCATTCTGAAACAATGCAGCTGCTTCTGAAGAAGACCATGGCTGGATTGATGAAATGAAAGTTTCAAGGTTTTATGACTGCTGAAAAGTTGATTGCTTCCTTAAAACATTCTAATCAACTGGAGAGACCATCACAGAGCAACACAGATTCATTTGATTCACAATCAGATACACATATTTTAATGTAGCCTTCTCTGACAGCTTTAGTTTTCACTTTCATTTATATCATACAAGTGTATAATAGGAATAAAATCAATTTTCCAGTATTTTTGAAAATGAACAAGTAAAATGCTTGAACCTTGTAGTTCAATGTTCAATTTACCACACTGAATATGCTCTAAATTTCTTGGTTAAAAATTTGAGATCACTTAAGTAAACTCACTGTCTTGAAAATTAATTAGATAAGGGGGGAAAAAACCAACAATCAAAAAACAAAATCAAATCCAAGAAAATGTGTTCTTTTGAAAAATGGGAAAAAGCATCAGGATACCATGAGTGACTGAAAAACAGTTCATGACCCATGGTGTGATTGAGACAAATAGTTTATCACAAAGTTGTTCCAGAGGTTGTGAACCCCTTGATTTGCCCTCTAGCTCATTTTATTTTTACTCTGAGAGCTATTCATCATCCATCCATCCATCCATCCATCCATCCATCCATCCTTTTCCCTCTATAGCTACTAGTTTCTTCTATGACTGATATGTTTTTGTATTAGTTTCTACTAAGTCCTCTAGTTGTGGTGATTTTTTTTATTCTCTTATTCAGATTCTGTACAGTATAAAGAGGTCACAGGTGATCCAAGTCTTTGTGGTCAGCCAGTAATGAGGGGGAGAAGAAGCTTGACCAGTGTTCATATAAATTGCATCCTACCTTTCCAGGGTTGAGTCAGTCCTAGTTTTCCATTTCACATCCTGTGTTTTGCCATGGTTTTTAACAGCCTCACTAAAAGACCTAAACCTACGGAGAGTTCTCTCAGTGATTAACTTTCAGTGCTTTAAATTTTAAAAATCTGATTATTTACATGAATTCAAGAAATCTGCCCTGAGCATAATATTTGAAGTCTTGGAATGTTGGAGAATGTGCCTTTTTGACTCCTGATAAATTAAATTAAACCTCTCCCTGTCAGTTCACCTCTTTATCATAACCTTACAATTTAGTCCCGTAATACCTAAATTCAAAGGAAATTACTCAAAGAGATTTGGATATTTGGCTTGGTTTATTCCTGCCTTCTTGGCTGCACTTCTGCTGTCAGTCCTTTTCTGTGAAATAAAGAAAATCTGCCTTATTTGTGTCCTAGCTTCATGTAGTGAGAAATGGATGGGAATGGCATAAAGAGGCTCAGAGCAAAAGGAGCTCTAACAGAAGAATGCAGAAGAAGCATTCTGCAATAATTTACATAATCATTACAATATTGGACCACTCTGTGACTTAGAACTCAGACTATAGAAACACTACAGCATGTTCTGTATGAAAAAATCCAAGAGCACTGATAAACTAGAGTCCTAATCAATCTTGGTCTCTTTCCCCCTCCCTGTACTTGTGTGACACTAGACTGTGTCCAGCCAGGCCTAACACAAACTATCTCAAAGCAATTTGTCTTAGCACAATATAGGGAAGTTTGAGGGTTTTTTATTCCTTAAATAAAATTTCATCAGCAAACAAAAATGTCTGGGCCATTTTTCAGGTAAGAGGCAGTAATATGTTCCTGTCACTACTGGATAAACAGAAATACAGACTCTATCATGCATCACTGGTGAAGCAGGACTACAGTGTTTGTTTCACCTACTGTCTCAAACACCTCAGGTGTTGTCATGGGTAGAAAAACTGTGAATAACCAGAGGTTATTTCAGCAAAGCTTCTACTGCCCATTTTCCACTAACTATTTTTATTTTTATTATTATCCCCATACTAAATAACAAGCAGGAGAAGCCTTTTGTCCAGAAAATGTGTGATAAGGCAGTGCAGATGTGGTTCAACTGTGTCATTTTAAAATAAACAGGAGGCAATTTTTCCTGATATACAACAGCTGTCTGATATCAGTTCTATTTGTTATCATTTCTATTAGAAGAATGATCTATTAGGACTTCTCTTTCCCCTAGAGAAGCTTAAGTTAAAACTCCAAGGACATTCCCAAATAGACTGTAATAGTTCAGACATTCTTATCAGCAGCACATGATGAAACTGTCCTGGCTTTCTCTTGCTTTTCCTACAAGCCTATGAGACTTTTCTCAAAACATCAGCAAAGGAAGGGCAAATTCTATGCACATAAGTGCAAAAACAACACTACCAACCTGCATGGTGCTAACATATAGACAGCTGTAGATGACTTTGCACCTTTTCTGAGCAGCCAGTCTTCCACACCTGCTGTCTGTAAGTTGTCTGTTGAAATTCCATTTGTAAAGGAATTGTCCATACCCCAAAGAAAGCTGCAGCACATTCACAGGAGGATTATGTGCTTTGTGAAATGCAATGGGCAGCTTGTGGTCTTACTGATGAGGCTAGCACTATTTAGAAAAAATATTCAGCATGGCCCTCCACATGCTCACAAATACTACTTCAGATGAGATCATGAAAGTCCTAAGCATGCCAAATCCTGCATTGCTAGACTATGGCCTCTTTTGACTTTGCAAAATAATATCTGATATTTAAAAGTGTATCTGCTTTATAATGGCATTAAAACCAAATTTATCCACCAGATTATGACCAGAATTTAAGCAACAGAGTAGGCAAGTAAATTCTTATTATATGTTAAAGCCACTTCTTCTGGTTTTTTGTCCATTGAGACTGCCTGAACTGTGCATAAAATCACCATTTTTTTCTGATTGCCTTTCACAACATCCTTGTTGACTCATGTCCACTACACCACATGCATTGTTTTTATGACACAGTTTTTGAGAGAATTTTTCAATTCTGCTTTCTTGAAATTCACCTTTCTCTATGCCCTCTTTTGTGATGGCCATTGGGCAATGGAAGTGCAGGGCTTGAGAACTGCATCACAGAGCACAGACACAGGTGAGGTGAAGGGAAATGTGTTATAGCTCTAAATTACCTCAACAAGACAGCATTTGAGCACATTGTCAATGCTGTTTTCAGGCTGCTGTTTATGGCATGGAGCTGTCAGTGTAATGGTTTCAAGCACACCACACAGGCACACTGTCACCTGCACTCACACCGTGTTGTCCTGTGAAGAGAAAAGAGCAAAGGCCCAGGGATTTGAAGTACACAATAGTCTGATACATTTTCTTTAATGAAAAGCAATCATTCAGAGCAGAGACATTTTGTATTTGACATATGATACTGATAATTTCTAACATGTTATGAATTCACATGGTAATTCACAGAATTGTAGAAGTGCAGGCTGCTGTCCAGAGGAGCTTATTGCATCTGTTCAAGGTGTCCTGGGTTACCTGAGCTCCATTAGCAGGAATGGAGCTTTGCTAGGATATTGTGCACAGCAGTTCCCGTGACTGTCTTTAGCTACATCGCCACAACCTGTAGTGACAGCAGAGACTAGAACTTGGTTTGTAATATTGTAATTTGCCTTTTCCCCCATAACTCAGTAATGAAAAAAGTATCCTGTTTTCACTTATTTATTGTTGAATTTCCTTGCTTTTCTTGACTTAGGAATTGTATAAAAATTTCTTTATTCTTCTGAGCTTTAAAGGGGTTATGGGCAGTGCAAAAACATAAGCAGAACTGCCCTGCTTCTATCTCAGTGTCTGTGCTTTGATTGTCAGGTAAACAAAAATGAAAACCAAAAATGTTTATGACTTGGTACACCTAAGTAAGGGGAAAAAGAAAAGCTCGTTTACTAAAAGTTCCATCTATGACCTTTAAAAACATGATTGCATTATTCAGAAAGTAAAGAACAGTGACAAGCCAAGTGTTCTTTTCACTAGAAACACTCTTCTGAAATTATTTCATAATTACAAAATTTTATGAGATACCAAGGACAATAGAAATATAATGTTCCTCAGAGAGGAAAAAAAAGGCATTGTTTAACAAAAGTGCTGGCAGTGCAGTGAAGCAATTCAAGAAACTCACAATAATATGTTAATTTAATTTGTCTCTTGTGCTCTCTTAACAGAACCCTTTATGTGTTTCTGTTTGCCACCTGTTTCATCCTTCTGCTTGCCATTAGATGCTCAGTTATTTCTTCCACATGTTAATGGTTCTCTAGCTAATCACTATGCTAAAGCATGGCGTAAGAGGTTTTGGCTATTTTTGTTTCTGACGTTTTTTTCAGACAAAGAAAATGAAAATTATGGATATACAAGCTGAAAGCGTTGTAACTGTTACCTTGATTTTAAAGGTCTACATAGGTGGCTTAATAGTATAAATATGGCAGTACTAATTTCAAATGTAAGATCAAACATATTTTACCATGCTATAAGAAAAAAGGACCCTGTGATATTATGGGCTTTAATTGCAATGGAAGCAGTTACAGAGTTCATGTTAGACTTGTGAAGAATTGAAAAGAAATTCTATTTCCATATTAGCACTATATTTAAAAATATAGTCTGGAACATAACAAAATAGGATTATTCTCCTAGTGAATTAAATATTAACTTTGATTAACTTTGGTTATGTTGCTGTACCATTTAATCCTTGGTATTGACCCACTTTTCTCATTAATCATTTGAAAAGTTATTGCATTGAGACTTATGTCCTTGTTGTTTGGAGAAAAAAAATGTCTTGCTGTTGTAGGCTGTAATTAAAATAAATTGTATTTACTGGAAGTTTTAGCCTGGCTGTGTTAACTCCTTACAAGCTTGCAAGGAGGCTTGCAGGCAGCAGCTTATTTTAAGGTGATAGCAAGCCTAAATTAAGGTCATATTCAATGCAAACACAATGATAGAATTAGATGGAATGCTGGCAGAGCGCTGGTGCAGGGCGGGCAGGTCTCTGCTGATTCCCAGCTCGGACAGCAGATACTGCGCCTGACCTTGGATAAAACAGTCTGGCTCAGACTTCAATTTCCCGCCTGTGAAGGGGATTGACTATCTTCCTGCTGCAGAGGTCTGTTTTGAAAGGGGTGTTTATGCACGACAGAGAAACAGTTACTCGGGGAGGAGGATATAGATCCTTGATAGCTGCACCAGCCCCAGCGCAAGGAGGTGGTGCAGGTTATGAACAGAGTGTCTGGGAAGGAGGGTTCCACCTGCCAGAGCTGGTTACTCCTGTACAGCATCTCAGAGCATGGCTGAAATCCAGCTTTATCGTCTTTATGGTCATACTATTCTTTTATTTTCTTTCTATTCTGTTTTATATTTTTCAGTTGTATTCGAGTGTACTCTCCCTCATGATTTTCTAAGTCTGTAAATTAAGGTTAAATGAGACTGATCAATAAAGCCCCACAAGGAAGAAGGTGCAGAGGACATGGGCAAGGAAATATTCCCATGAAGCTTGGGAAAAAAATGCAGGGTTTGCCTGACCAAAGCTGTTATATAGAAGCTGACTCAGCCCCAAGGGGACCAGAGGGTGGCCTTTGTTTCAGGTAAGCAGCTAGCAACAACTGAGTGGATCAACAGGCATGGTAAAAGTTTCTCCCTGAGTTCATTAGAAGAGTGGGAATGTCTCCCTGAGTTAGCCAGACCAGGAGAACACCTGACTTACACAGCAAAGAGTACAAAAATTGAAAAAACAACAGAATTTGAAAGAGAACAAAAGGCTTGTGGTACCTCTACAATTTCCTGGTGGCTGGGGAATTTCCTGGTTGTCATGGTGGTGAGCATTTTCTAAAGGCCAGCAATGGGAACCACGCTGATATTGGGTGATTGAAATCCATATTGCAGTTCCTAGATGTGCACTTGGCTAAATGTAACTTACATTTACATTGTGCTGTGCACTATATTTTGTATCACTCTGACAAATCAGAAATCCCATGTAGCATAACCTTTAAATAAGTGCATTTGATATTAAACATTACACTCCCATGGAATATCTGAAATAACCTGATCAGACAGAATTGGGATTTGGTGCTACTTCACACCCAGAGAGTGGTGGCCAATGAAAGTGTCTAAAAATAAACTTAGAAGTAAGAATTCCTCTGCCTTTTAATAGGTGTTAGTCAACAGTTTTGATATCTGAACACAATGGCTTTTTTAACAGATATGTTTTTCCTTTTGTTTTCAGCACGCCGAAGTTTTTAGCTGTTGTGCAGAGTCCATCTTCTGGTAGCTCTCTTTGGCTTTCCTCATGTTTTGCAAGGACAGCATCTTTTAAAAAAACAGCTGCAGGAAGATCAGAGATGCTGGTTTTGGCAATAAGAAAATTGTGGTGGTGTATAAAAGGTAAGGGGTTGTAATAATATAACAATTACAATAATAATAATATTAAAAGGGCTCTGCTGCTACCACAACATGTTTAACAGGTGTTCCAATTATAAAAATGTATTTAAACCTAAATGCCACACTGCAGAGATGGATAGTATTTCAAAATTTATTTCAGGCTGTGTTACTATCTCCTGGTCATAAAAATATTCCCAAATAGGACAAGGATTTGCATTGTATTTAAAAAGAGCATAGAAGGGCAACTATTTACAGCTTCTTGTGGTAACAGTTCATGTATGGACTTCAAAATATAGAAGTATGTCTTTGTAGAGTACACTCCAAACAGCAGCTACAGGGTTTATACTTTGTTCTTGATTAATTCTCAAACAGTGTTGAAGAATCATCTCTCAATACTAACAAAAAGTACATGCTGGTCTGTCAGGATGGGTCAGAAATTACCCCCGGTAGAAAGAAATGCAACTTTTGCAAGATGTTTCCACTTCACTGACATTAGATTTGAATGGTTTTGGGGGTTTTTTTGGGTTTTTTTGGGGTTTTTTTTTTTTTTGGTTTTTTTTTGGTTTTTTGTTTTGGTTTTTTTTTTTTTTTGTCAAAGGTTTCAGACTAATACAGTTAATTTGCAGCTTGGACTTTGTCTGAAGACTGAAATTCATGAGCTTCATAGTGGTTTTCTAAATGAAACTCTGATCCCAAGCTATGCACTAATGGCTAAAGAAGACACATTAATTACAAAAATTCAATTACTGATCATTACAAACTTTTGGTTTTCATTAACCTTTCTTTTTAAGCACCACAAGCAAATCTAGGTGGAGTTTATATTTTGAAATACATACACATAAAAGATAATGTGCCCAGATGCTTCAGATAGCCCTAAAGGTAGCTGGCAATGGAGAGCCCCACCAGATCCCTTTCTTCACTGCATTTTTAGTATTGTAAATCTTTCTCCTGCCTGTATGCCAATTCTCTTACTCCAGTAGTTAGGCAAAAGATACCATGGGTCACTGTGATATCCATGGTTTGCATTGGCCATGAGCTGTCAGTGGGACATAGGAGGAGGTTGGACTGAAATATTTTAAGTGGTTATGTTGAGAATTTCTACTGTTTAATGTTGGCATACCATGACTGGGTGGAACTTAGGGGTATTTTCCCCTCAGACCGTGTGCTTATGGTGTAAACATTGTTCAGCAGAGTTTCTGGAGGGAGCACTGTTCAAATTCCAACTCTGCCCTAAGGAAAGACTACATTAAAAATAAATGCTCTCACCAGCTCAGTGCTGGGTGTATTTGGGTTGAGCACTACACTTAATCTCACACTGCCTTTAGCTCATAATAGTGATTTCAGATTTTTATATCTGTATGTAGCCCTTCATTCTCCTGTGCTCAAGAATTTCTGAGCAGTATGACCATTTTTTTCCTCAGATAGTGACACATGGTTTAAGGTCTGCACTAATGAAAATGTGTATAAACTGCTAAGGGAAATTATTTTTTATTACTATTTTATAACTTTCTAGTTGATTAAATTAGTAAATGCACCATCTTTTGTAGATTAGTAGTATGTTTTCTAATTTTTTTCTTGGATGTGGTTAGTTTAATTTGCTCCATTTCAAAGTAATTAGAAATTAAGAATAAGAAATCTTAATTTCTTTCAGGGTTTACAGTGCAAATTCTTATACATAAAAAGAACTTGGTATTATTTGGGCTAAATGGAGTTGTAAAATTTTTTGGCTTTAACTATGAAATTGTATGGAGACAAAAAAATAATTCTGGGAAGGCATAGGTCTTGAAATTACACAGGCAATTTCCTAGCACTCAGTGTTTTTTTCTTCAGAGGTTAGTCTATTTTTGCTATGTTTTCTTCACAAAGATACTATAACAGCATGCCTGACCAACCTTAAGTTGGCTGCAGATGAGTGAAAACTCCAAGTTAATTGCTTCTTTCTGTCAAGGTCAGGAAAATCTTAATTTGGATCCACTGAGGGAGAGAGTTTTTCAACCACCAAGTTCAAGCTATTAGAGCGTCCTCAGCTTTGTATGACTGAGAGCTTCCAACAGCATACAAGGGCAAGCTGACCTCATCTTTCTTGTGAAAACTTATTGCCAATTTATACTTTTTATCATTTGAGAAGTGCATGTGCTCTGCTGCATTTTGAATCTGATCTTGTCTTTTTCCAAAGCCTGTGTTTTGAATCCCTTTCCTTCTTCAGCACAGCCTGTCGTGGGTGTGCTGATCTCAGCTGTTTGTGCACACAAGAAAGGTGCAGCAGCAAACACATGTGTGGGGTTTTAATGAGGATTTTGAAAGGTTGAAATATGAATTGTCTTTTACATGTTAAAACTGTGATACTGTGTAGTTTTTATATTCTAAATTTTTGCTTGGAAACCATGAAATTTAAATAAGAAAGGTGAGGCAGAGCAGAAAAATCATAAGGAAAGTACCAAATCTCCTGATCTCTTAAGAGATACTGGCTTCATACAGGTTTGTCCTGCATGCATTCAATTATGGGTCTCTGCTGACAACTTCTATATCATCCAAAGGAGGCCTTGCACTGAACATCCATTTTTTTGGAGGGAGCAAGAGGTAAACTTGATACCCAGAACAAAGCACTTTACTGCAGTGCAGCCTCATGATGTGTTTTTTTTCCTTACTGCTTCAACTCAGATATTTTTTTTTCTACAAAGCTGTTTACAAATAAATTGCATTATCAGCAAGAAAAAAATGTGGCATTGTAATAAAGACAGTGGTATTTATGAGAGAACAAAGTAATCACATTCATTTCTAATTGATTGATGTGTTCACAATTTCTTGCAGTGATTTGAGATGAAAATGGCCACTTTATTTCTAGTGTTTCCTGGGATTTTCTTTTGTCATTCTCCCTGCTGGGTTCATCAGTGTTTGAGTGCAGGTGAAGTGAAAAGTAAAAGCAGTAGTTTCAGTGAGAAGAGCAAACCCATTCAGGGGACAGCTTCAAGACCCCTCTCTGAAGCTACAGATCAGTCTTTTTTTAAAGGGAATATGTTTTCTTACATGTCTTCAGGCTGTTACATTAAAAGTCACCTTTGTCCATATATTAATTGATGTACTTATTTTCTGGAACTTCTAAGTGACAATTTTCAACTTGTACTTTGACTTTTCTATTTTCTTCATACCATGTACATCAGCTAAAATGCAAAGTTTGATTCATTTGCCTTGTCCAGGATGCTATGAATAAATATTTATTATATTTGGTTTGCTTATCTTCTTTTAAAATCTTGCTTCCTTTAATAGTTGATGCCATTTCTTCCCTTCCTAACTTGTTTTGGTGACTGTTATGCATTCACTAGTCTTCTTTCTTTTTGACTTAGACAGCTCTGCCAGTTCAATTTATTGATCACATTTCTTAAGAAACAACTTGTTCTCTGATATCAATGAACAATCCACCTCTAATAGCTCAGAAAACCCAAAATATAGGCATAATAAATGTCAAATTTCAAGATGGTGTTTGAAATATATTTTGCTTTCCTACAAGCATTCTTTCACAATGATTTAGCTGTTTTCTTCTAGTCTTGTGATGTGTGTCTTTGCATGACACTTTTTTGAAAAATATTCAAGACAGTACTTGACTATCTGCTTCTGCAATTATTAAGCAGAAAATCAAGAGAAGGAAAGTGCAGCAGAGCTGAAAATATTACCTCAGCTGTGGCTTCCACCATCACAGGTGCTATTGCTAGTGGGAATACTCTATTTGTTTATCTCAGAGAGCTTGCTTCACATCCAATTCAGGTGAATGAAGAAACATGGGGGAGAAGGAAACTTAACACAGCAGTCTAGTCAGTATTTTAGTTCAACTCAACATCCCTGCAGACTGTTTGCATTGGAGAGTGGTTTTGGATTGTGCAAACCAGATTCTTCTGGGTAAATGTACCTGATGCTCTCCAGCTGCCAGTGGGATTGGTTCAGCTGACCAGAGCGGAGCCAACCCAAAGGAAAGCCCCTGGAATACAGAGAGCACCATTGCTGCATCCTCAGCACTGTTTGTTCCACACCCTGGCTCCCACTGTGCTGCACTGCAGTGCTTGCTGACGTGGCTACAACGTGATTCAGTTCCCTTCATACAGAGTTGTCCATCTGTGGAAGCAGAGGAGACCGGGAATATTTCTCTGTCTGCTCTGGGGTGCCCTTCAATCCACACCCAGAAAAACCAACAACTGGGACCCCCACATACCCCTGACAAAATTGTAGCAAATGCCAGTAAGGGGCAAGTGAGAGACAAAATTCCTCCAAGGGAAGGAAGGGTAAGGCTGCATTTCAACAACTAGAATTGCTGTTTGTGGAAGATGCTCTTGGAGCACTATTACATAGAGAACACTTAGAGAAAAGTAGAATAAACGGTATTCCTGCAAGAGATTAATCAGCAGAAGGAGACAACTTTTCAGAAAAGGAGCATTTTATGTGACCAGGCCAGGGTACAGAAACAGAATGAACAGAAAAAGCATAAATGCAGGTAGAAACCAGGTATATCTTTTCTTTCTCTGATATTTTGGGTTTAGAAAGAATAAAGTTTTTAGAGGAAAGAGACAGTCATAGAAGGGCATTGCTTCTTCCCCTGCATGTAGTTTTTCCTCAGCAGCATCAATCATCATGCATAGTTTCTTACAAATTTCCTCAATGTGCATTTAAAATAACTTGCTGTCGAGCAAGATTTTTGAATCAAAGGCTGGGCCAAAAGTATCACTTTTGCAGACACAAAGTCAGTCTGACCTCCCAAGTCACAGACATCACATATTCCTGTACAAGCATCAGTCCCAGAGTACCTGTACTATGCTTTAAAGCCTCTTGACAAAACTAAACCTGGAAAAGTTCTCCAGGAAAGCCAAGCTCCATCTTACCACAGGGAAAAATATCTCAATGTTTAATGATAGAGAATCCTGCAAAGGAGTAAAATCCTCCCTCTTTCCTGAAAGGACATGATGTGGAGGGTCTTTGGTATCCCTTTCATGAGAGGGTCTTTCTAAAATAAATTTACACCTATAGAATTTTCTTTGTTTATATCTAATAACCAATTTCATCTAGTCATCAGCTTATGTCTCAGAGCCTTTTTCCTGTAATATTGAGGATGTCTGTTATATAAAAATTACTTTTATATGTTCTTTTCTGCTGGCAGATTCATCTAAACACAGTAGGTAGATAAAAGTAAAACTTGGTGTTAGTGAAAAAAATAATGACATTCTAGTTTGGATTATCATAAATAAAACACATCTTCTGCAAGTAAAATTCTTTTCCCTAGCATGAGAACTCATCTTTTTCAGGTGCCATTTATTTTTAAGATCTTGTAGCCCATCTTAAAACTTCCTTTATTTTTCTTAAATTTCATCCTTCCTTTCTCTTTTACTTTGGTAGCATGCAGCCTTAGGTTCAGCTCTGCTGAGGAAAGCAGTTGCAGCTGCAGCTATATTCAAAATAGCCTTAAAAGTCTGAGAAACACATTTTAATGTCAGTATTTCCTCTGAATGGATTATTGCCCTAAATTATGTTATTCCTCCAATGATAGATCAACAGACAGTAACAGCTTCTTCATAAAGGCTTCTTACATGAAATAAATCATAAAAGAGTAAATTGGTATCTACAGCACTTTAAAGTAATTCAGTTAAACTTGAATCATTAAAAACTTTTCCATGATTCACTTTATCAGGGTTTAATTTTAAAAGTTAATAAGAAAGTCAATTCTCAAAGTCACCCTTACACTACCCACACTGTTACCTCTTTGAAGTTTCTGGTTTCCAGCACTGTACATGTTCTCATGCGTTCCCAGCTGTCCTATTCATCTTTTTCTATTTCTGATTGATGATGTGGAAATATCTGTGGATGCAACACCAATGTCTGATTTCTATTTAAATATTTTTTTTCTCTTAGCTGTTATTCTTTATTGCATGATGAACAGATACATGATGTTCCAAAAGCCCTTCATGGTGTGGAAAATACAGAAGTACTTTCTTGAATTATCCAGGAACTCATCATGGAAGAGGTAATGCAAGGAAATGAAGGAATACAAGTATTGGATTTACAATAAATTCTGTAATTTGATATAACTATGCTTATAATCTACTGTTTATAACAATTTTGCCTTTGTGATGGCACTTAATGGTTGAGTTTTTAATTTTCACACCTTTTATCAAAAAGCTGGGCTTCTACTGACTCTTTTTACTTTCTATGTAACCAAACCTAATGTTGCTCCCTTTCAAAAGTCTTTAAAAAGAGAACAGTGAAATCTTATCATGAATCTTCATCTTTTTACTGAAGGTAATAAATATTTTAATTATGGTCCAGGATTCAAACAACAATTCTATAGGGAAGACAGGTTTGAAATGCATGCACAGCACTTGTGTAGGTGCTGTACAGTACAAATGTGTCCCAGGGATCTGTGAAGATGTTCACAAAGTGCTACTCCAATAATCTTATACTTCTGGGGGGAAAATGAGTGTCATCTCTTAGCTTTTGTAATACTGTGAATATAGTACTGAAAGTTCTGTTATTGGGAATTGCTAAATTACTGCATTATGAAGTGTTCAGTATCATACTGAGTCTGTCTTGCAAAATGAAATTCTGGATGACTTCTTCCAAGGCTGCCTGAAAAGTTTCTTGGACAGCATCCAGATACAGCAAAAGCATTTCCAGGATTATCAGAGAGTGAGGAATTTCTCAAATGTTCAGAAAGGCAAAAGCCCCAGGAATGTTTAAATGCTCCCTGTTTGTGGCACACACACACTTCCCACACAGTGTTCTCAGTGCCACCTAAAAATAAAACAAGGTCTGTCTTTGGGTCTCAAAGTAGGTACCAGTACAGATTTTTTAGATGTCTGAAAAGACAGAAACATGTAAATTAGCCTTTTTTTGAAGTAGAACCATTAATAGAGTTCCTTCCCACTGCATGAAGCTGCTTCACATATTACAGAAATGTAGTGCTTTTGTGACTTAAAAGTTACTGAGATGGAGAACAGCTACACAGATTGCTGAGCAAACTTAGGGTGATTGCCTAATTATTATTCTTTCCCTTAGAGATACAAGTTAAAATGCAGGTGGAGCAGCAGTTCGTAAATGACTAGCAAATACTTCATACATCTCTGTCCCCATCACATCTCTGTATGGATTATAGTAAAAATTTATCTACTTTGAAGTATTTTTCTGCATAAGCTCACAGAGCTGTCTTGTAGTGTCCAAGTCCTACATAACTTATGAAATTTATGTGCTGCAAGCAGGTTTGGATCATCCACTCCAGAAATTCTTGTGTGGAAATGCTGGTTATTTCAGCATGTATCCAGTAAAAATGCCCTCTGCTGCTGCTTTCTGTACTACATACTAGCAATACAAACTAAATATTCCCTTTAGGAGGAACCAGTGCTCAGAGTCCTTTGGTTACAGCTTGGAGTGCTCTTGAAGGGTAGCAGGGATGAATCACAATTCCTTTCACTCTCATGAACTAATTGAAATAAATACTTTTTAACCTGGTGGGTGTTTGGCATAAGAGGGTGACAGTGTAAATGTTAAAACCAAAATGACTAGTTTGTATTTTTCAATGACTGAATGCTTATTTATCTTAGTGCTGTAAATGTTTATGTTGTTGATAGGCCATGCATTCATGCAGGTTTTGTCAATAGGATTATGTTGCAGCAATTGATTTTCTTTCAATGAGTAAATAACAAAATAATCTTGCTTTGCCTGGGCCTTAATCAAATATAGGTCTCATATTTTTCTCTGTGGGAGGCTGCATGCTCTTATCTTTCAATAGGTTATGTGTGCACTGATGAACTATTTCTGCAAGTAGCACAATCCTTCAAAAGTCACCTGTTCCTACTCATCTTTCCCCCATATACAATATCAACAAACTCTTATTTTTCCAGGGAGGTACTATCTTCATGATGCCAGCCTGATTATCTTGTGTTGTATCAGGTACTGCTCATTCTTAAAGGTCTTAATAATAGGTCTTTCTCTGCTGTGGTAGGTTAAAAAAAGTGGATTACTTTTAATTTTAAGGATAGGCAATGCTATTTATTTGAAATAAACAATACCTAATTATTTCTTTCCAACGTGTATGCTTTACAAAAATCTTTACAATTAACAGGAAACTAATATAATTTCATTATTTCAGTGGAAGTGCATCAGTTCACAAACAAGATCTTTTCCTTATACTGCATATCACAACACTAAAGTGCTTGTATTCTCAACATGGTATATATGTGATGGTGAGGGGAAGAAAAATGTAAATAACAGTGTATGTAGTGATTTCTGAAAGGGTTTTTCATTCAGTAGGGGTTTTTTTGGGTTTTTTTTTAGAAATATTAGAAAAAAAATGAAAAATCATTAAAAGATTGAGAATATGTTTGGTCTTTGAAAATTAATGCTGAACACTGTCTCAGTAATCAGTGTAAAACAAAAAATACAAAAAATAGTATCTGAGATTTAGCTAAAAAAAAAAAAAAAAGGTTTTCTTAAATCTCTTTGTGTAACTTCCTCTGTAACTGAGCCTCTGCTGGAGCAAACTTCTGCAGAGGGTGGAAAAAAGAGGTGATAATATGTGTCATCCTATTTAAAATAAAGGGATTGAGTGAATGTCCTTCAATATGCTGAGGAGGATGACTGGCAAAGATATGGAGATGTCAAAAGGTTCTGTGATTCTACAGCTAAAGTTGCATTTCAGAATAGACTTTCTGTGAAACACAAATCTAATTCTTGAAAAGCCTTTATTGTAAATTTTCATACAGAATTATGGCATTGGATAAAATTACCAGAACAGCATTTTACATACTTTACAGAGACATTGTAAGAAATCCTTGTTGTATCTCCAGATCACTACTGCTCTTTTTTTCCAAGCTGCTCACAAAATCTTTATCCATCTTCATCAGTAGGTCTGAAGGCTTTTACCAAGCATTAAAAATTTATAAAAATAGATATATGAAAAACTGTACTTTGGAGCTTTCAAAATTACTCACAGAACCTACCTGCAAAGAGCAGCAATGCCATAACAGCATGTTTTCTTTAAAGACACTGAAACAGTCTCAGTAAAACCACTGAACTTCTGTGATTCCTCTCCCATTCAGTCTTCTCTCAGATCAACATGCTTCTGGGCCAGGTTCCTCAGCAGCTGATGAGAATAGCTTGATCAGGATATAATGATGAGAAGGCTGAGTAAGGAGAAATAAAACTCCATTCATTTACTATTTTCTAATATGTTATGATCAGAAGAATGGATATGTTTTAATTTAATTTCTTTGTTTTTACAAGACTGATTAAATTGTATCAACTATGAATTTCCTAATAATTTGCAAGTTAATAAAATTCTTTCATATAGAAACCTGTCTTATGATTTTTAATACTAGCCTTGCCATAAGGAAAGATCACTGACCTACTGTTTTGACCAAAGTGAAAGCAGAAGTAGAGCTTCAGAAAATCTGCATTTTGCAATTCCCTCCGAGTGGTAAAGATCAAAATCAGCTTTATTTGCCTTCTCCTCCTACAGCTGAGATCCTGGGAGCAACATGGAAGTTTTTATTAGACATTTTAAAGGTGAGTGAAATCACAGTTTGAGCAAGCAGCAGGGCAGCTGCAGAAAGAGCTGGCATCCTATGGAGGGATGTTATTGAGCAACCCTCTGTTCTGAAAGGCAGCAAGAGAAAACTGAGGCTAGACCAAAGAATATATGGATTTTTGGAGGGTGAAGACATGAGAGAAGTTACAGTACACAAGACAGACAAATAGTCAGTTGCAAAAAAAGTTTATATTTGCAACCTATACCTTTTGTCCATTATTTGTCCTCCTATGAATTAAAGATTGTATTCTAAGTGTAGCTGACAGCTGTTGTGAGATGTTATTACCTGAAGTACATAAACTGGCAAAATGAAACATTCATTTGCCCTTAATAATCACACATTAAATGCATGGAAAGTTCATTAAGTTAATCTGTTTCCTGTCAAACATACAGTGGAAAATCCCTGAGTGAAATGAACTAAATAAATATGTTTGCATAAGTCAAACCAAGGTTTTCTGTGATTTTCCTGTTGTGTTTATTCAGCAAACACGCCCAGTATCTTTTCTGCATTATCAGTGACTGAGATGCATCCAGTCTGTGAAGTTTACTTTTAAATCTTTGACCAGTGCTTAGTGTTCCAGGTTTCTTTGACAAATCAAAGGTGACTTTGGACATGTTTTTATGTCTGCTTTTTATTCCTTTGTTTGTGTGACAGCTTATTTTGATATTGATGGCTGCTGATTTACTTTTTTGTGTTTTCAGCATTTTTTCCTTTATTTAATCCATGAGGTCATTGAATTCCAAGTTTGTGTGAGAAATGAAGATCCTCAGATAGACCCAGTGGTAATGGACTTGGATTAAAGGAATTGAATTATAGGTTACCTCATTGGGTGGCAGTAAAAAAATAATATGAACAGAATTACAATAGTCAGGAAACTGGAATAGCTGCTGATCTGGGGGCCACCTCCTTAGGTGTTTCCCTCTTTAGGCAAGGGACATCCAGTACAGCTGTGAAAATCTAGAACACATTCAGTACCTAAGTGGGAGAAAAAAATACTTAATATTTTATTTCTTAATGCCTTATTTGAATTTCATTTTTTTCCATTGAAAACATTCATATTTTGAACTTTGTGATTAAAACCAGAGAACATAAGTGACAAAGAATTGTCTCCTTTTTATTATCAAAAAAATTCTGGGGAATGAAAACATGTATATTTTAATGATCCATGCTAACAATAGCATGATTTATTGTATGGATAGTGTCCTCGCCTTTCTATCTGTAATAAAAGTCAAACAACTGAGCCCCAAATAACATTGGGCTCTGGTTCATGTCAACTCTTCATTTTCTTAATAAAATTTGAATGCACTATCAGTCTAAGAAATATGAAAATCAAAACTAGAAACTTCATTTTGACAAATAATCATATCTATTTTCTTTTAATGAAATACCAAATGGCTTTGTGCAGGATGTAACAAACTTGGAAGGCATCATATTTACATTACCCCATATTTACATTACCCTATTTACATATTATCCCATTTTCAGAAGTTTGTGCTACATTTTCACTCAGAAAACAGGCATGAAAAACTTCTACTACTTGTAAAAATTAATATAAAAACAATATAAATTCATTTTATTTACTAATGACAGAGTTAATTATGATTTTGGAAAAAGCCCCAGAGTTTTGACCAGAAAAGATGTTTTGTGGCAGAATGAAATACAAGAGAAAACTCCTGAACTCTTCGAGTGATCTGCTGCATAGTTCACAAGTGAATGTCATTGCCCACAAATATTTTAAATAAATTGTGTTCACTTTCTGGCACCTTCTTCTGCACTTGCACGTAAGATTTCCTGTAAATTCAGAGAGAATAAGAAGAGAGCAGTCTGCTCTCTTAGAGGAACACTAGAAATGAGAAGTTCACGTTCCAGCCTGACAGAGCTCAGGTAGTGTTTGGACAACGCGCCCAGGCACGTGGTGTGACTTGGTGGGTCTGTGCAGGCCCACGAGCTGAACTTGATGATTCTTGTGGATCCCTTCCAGCACAGGATCTTCTATGATTCTATTTCTGTATTTATGGGAGATACAAAGAGAATAAAATACATAAGGTAGAGTCTAAAGGAATGAACAAAAAAATAGTAGAAGATTGTTTCTGTTTTCAGTTAACTTGTCAAAAAACCTAAGCAAAACTGTCAAAAGATGTTGGAGGTATTTGATTCAAAACAATAAAGGTACTGAAATGGACAATTGTATCATTCCTTTTTTATGTATACAACTTATTGTTTTTTCCCAGTCGAGGAAAAGAATGGGAAAAAGACAAGAAAATCATGGGGAAAGAAGAATTACCTGTGATAAAGCAAACTTTCCAGTGAGATTTTAGTCTCCTCTGAAATTCCCTGAGTGATTTGACTGTGGGATCCAAGCTGGGTCAAACTCTTTCCACAGTTGTGGGATTTTCTGGAGCTTTCCAAAGATATTTCATACCTGTGCCAAGAAAAGGATAAAGGATGTTGTTATTAAAAGCATCTTTCTGTGTTTATATCACAAATATAGTTTTGATGGCCTTGATTAGCTATTTTGCTAGTACAGTGTTTGAATGAATTATGGCTGAAAGTGCTATCTGTAAAGAATTTCTGCTCTCAAAGTAAAGATGACATAACACAAAAAGATCCAATTTATTCTCAAAGGGTTGTAAGAGCTCAGAACTCCATTTTGTAAAGATCTGACTGTCAGATTGTGGCTTCCTATTATATTACTGCTCATCACCTGTGTCAGTGTTGCTGCGTGATGCCCTTCCCTTATTCAGGGCAAACCTTTGATACTTAGGCTGAGCAGTACAACAGGGATGAGCTCACACCTCATGAGGTGAAATTCATCTCAAACCAAAGGCAGACCTAATCAAAGTAATTTAGGCTCCCTTCAGAGGGTCAATGCAGGGACAGAGGCACCTTTTGCTATCATTCATCTCATCCTAGGCTGCTGTCCTGGGGTACGAATGATGAACTCAATCTGGAAAGTTTCCTGATGGGCTACTGTAAGTCATTCATGGGCCTGAGCCCTGAAGCAGTTCTTCAAACTGGTCTGCAGCCTGCAGGATGGATAAATTCCCCCAGAGGAACAGTTAAACAACTGGTCTAATGCTCTGTTCACCACCTGTCCCTTCAGTATTAAATTGAAGTGGACAGAGGTGGCTTAATGCATTATTTCTGGCACTAGAAGTTATTTCCTTATGTCTTCTACCCTGTTCTGTGTCCAAAATGCCTTCATTTCTATCATATGGCAGATGCAGCCAAATATTTGAGAGAGGGTCTGCCCAATAAACATGTACTGTCTCATCATGTATTGAAATTCTGTCTCTGGACTCATCTGTTCTCCTTTGTCTGTGTCCAGTTACAATAAGAAAAACAGTGTTTTGCCTCTCCACCTTATATAAGTATTTAATCTTTGCCTGTGGTCATTCTTTTTTCCTAATATATTAGCGGGACCATTCTGTAAATGTCACAGGACAAGTTTTGATATTTATCTAATTCCCTTTTAAAGATAAGGTTCACGCAAGAGGAAGAGCTGACATATTAGAAAAGCTAACTAGAGGAAAATCTCTTCATAACACATCACTACAGTGAGAGATTTAAAACTTGATGGTGATGCTGCAGCCAGCAGAAAGTATTTTATATTGTGCAGCAGGTCAAGCCATGCGATCATGCTCCACTCAGGTCTCAAAATCCATATCTTTAGTCTGCTTATTCTTCCCTGTTGGAATTGTATTTCTCTAGAAGTGATTAAGATGCCAGACTAATTGAAGTTTAGGATAATAAAGGAGTTTTAGTTGTTATGGGAATAAGAGTAGTCCATATTAGACAAAAGTGATTGTAGCAGCTTGAAGGAGTTTACTCTCAGAAAGAAAGAGAAGTGAAAAACAGTGAGCCACCAGGAATATAAGAGAGCAGATACTCAACTGTGCTACAGACCTTTCTGTGTCACTCACACAATCATGGCTGCACAAGCCTAGAGGAAATTAATGCTGTAAATCCTGGATTATTATTTTGTTTGTAATTGCTACTTATTATTTCTATAATTATTACAGCCCTGATCTTTATGGAAGAAAGGTAGACTTTTTAAAATAAGGAAATATTAGAGACTTTTAGCTTCATATATTTTGTTTGTTTCTGAAGATCTGCAAGGCAACTGGTAAGAAAAGCAATTAATCTAATCTCTGAATTGAGCTCAGATTCCCTGTGAAGAAGGTCAGAAATATCTGATAATCTTTGCTAAGACTCTAGTGTGTGTTTAATTTCTTTCTGCCAAGAGATAACTTAGCCTCAAGAAGCAGATTTGTGTGTCTTTAATCAGTAATTGCCTAATGATAGTCTAAACACTGATGCTGAGGTGCACAGGGGTGCCAAGAACTGGTCTCATATTGTCCATTTTCAAAGGGATCACACTTCTGCAAAGACAAGGCAATCATCTGCTCATGGCCTAGCACCCTATCTGCTGAGGTTCTAAGCAATTTCTAGCCTCAGCTTCAGAATGGGGGCACCTAGAAACTATCCTTCCTCAAGCCTTTTACGCCCTTGCCCATGTGTCTCTGAAGTATATTCTCCTGTCTGTCTTTCCTCACTTTATTTCATCCCAATAAGCTTATAGGAAAAAAGTTTCTACTGTGCACTGAACCAACAAAAATAAAAGACCTGTCCAGTCTCTTATCATTTTTTCATAGCTGGGATCTCAGAGCAGCACAGAATTTATGAATATGTCTGAAAGGTGAACTTCAGCTTCTACCATCTTTTCTAACCAAAGAACTGAAATACTGATGAAGAGTATTTAAGGTTAAAATATGTACTGTAAATCAGACAACAAGAGATGACTCCAAACTGGATCTATAGCTGAATTAATTTTGGTTTCATGTGACGTCAGGGGCCCATAGAGTGAGTTACAGCCTTGCATTCAGTCTGGAACTATCTATTATCTAACATGTCTTGCTTGATCTTCAGTTTCAGACAGGCAAATTGACCATGTATACTTGCTTGTGTCAGTAGCTAATTTTAGGTAGCTAGTCTAATTGAAGATGTTATGCTCCTTTAGCTTGTCAAATAGAAATTCACATTTTCTGATTAATGTGATTCACTTATATGAGATTTGGCTTGACAGGATTGACAATGTGTAATACAGAACACAAGGATGACAGGGCTCTCCATCTCCTTCTCTGTCACATTTCATTATGAATTTTCTAGTCAAGGCTGTGGCTTCAGTTTCTTACCTGAGAAATGATAAGATTTGAGAAGTGCTGCAGCCACATATGGCTAACACAATCTGTTCCCACAGCTGGGGATGTGCTTTCAGAAGGGTGACAAGCTAAACTGCTTTCTTACATTTGTAACAATTACACAGAACTGCCTTTGTGACATTTGGGTATGGCTGAAAAATTACTGAGAAAATGTGAAGAAAAAGACTAAATCCTTGAAATAAAGCTTAAAAAATTAAATTTCGCAAAATAGCAAAAATATTTTGGAGGGGGGAAGTATACAAGGAAAGTTATTGCTGAGTAACACATCAGCTGGTGGAAGGAGAATGTGTTACATGGAACAGTATCTAGAACTTGAAAAACATGTCAAGAAATAAAAGCATGGCCACAATAAAAGAATACCAGTAGTTGAAGCACAGAGAAAAAAGAGGAAAAAACAGTAGAAAATAGAAAAGTGGTCCACAGCTGTGTCCATGGTGAAGGAATACAAATAAGCCCATCTGCAGCAAGGGGTTGTGAGTCAGAGATGCAGAGGACAGAATCTCACCAAGACTACAGATTATATAAAATATGTGGGATTAAGTGGAAATTTGTGTATCCTGCTGCCTATGTAGGTTAAATGCCTTGCATACATAGAGTGCATCTTGAATACTCAATTTCCTGTGCCACAACAGTGTCCTTTCTAACAGTGCTGGTAATCTCACCGCCTTCCTGATAATTATGGCAAGGGCAGGACTCCATCTGCTGGAGCAGATCAATCTGCAGAGCCAATCCTGCCTCTCCTGTCCCACTGGTGCTACCAAATTCCCACTAGAGCTGCTCACACACAGCTGTCACTGACTCATAGAGCCACTCAGTTTGGATGAACCCTTGAAACACATCTGGTTTAATCTCCTGCTCAAATTAGGTTCAACACTGATTTGGGGTTTTAGGGGCTTTGCCCAACTGGATCTTTGAAGGAAGAACTGTTCCCAAGGACAGAGATCCGCAGCCCCTGAAATGTCCAGGTAAAAGCCCTCATCTCCCTTCTGTTGTAAGGATTCACTTCAAGCCCTTCCGTACTCCCTGCAAAACTGAGTGTGCTTCCCCATGCTTACTCAGCCCTCCTCATACTGCAGCACAATAGGAGAGTGAGAACAGAGAAACCAGGAATTAAATGGAGCTCAGTCAAGGTGAAGGCTACATTCAAATAGTAGTAGCACTGCTACAGCCACAATGGATAAAAGCAAGGCATAGGGCTAAAGAAAAATATTTTACTACAACCATCTGGGATGTCAGAGAAAATAAATAAACATTGGTATTTCCTGCCAACCAGTGTATAATAAATATAAAATATTTCAAAAATCAGATACTTGTTTGAGATTCTTTGTTCTTTATGCATATTCTTGTACTTCCATCCTTGCAATTTTGCAGTTGCAATGTTGTTGTAGCTTAATGATCTAAGGAAATTTTCTGCAGGTATATTACATTAAATAACTCTATTTTTGAAACACGGGAAAGAATCTTGGTGTTTTGTGGCCAGGGGAATACAGATAATAACTGAAAAAAAAGTTTTGAGTACACTTAAAATAAATCAACTCTTGAAAGTGAGGGACACCTACACCACCTGCTCCATGTAATGTGGAGATTGCAGAAGACGTAAGAAGCAGCTAGTGGATCTATTTTTTGAAAATAAATAAACTTTTTTTTTTCTTACCTTTTTTTTGTCTTATCTTTTTTTCCAAATAGTAAAATTTGCCACCCATTCTCCCTATCCTTAGTTATTAAAGACAAGCTAAAAAAGAGATGAAAAATATGTAGACATGTTTAAAAATAATTATTTTAAATTGTATGAATATCATTTTTCAATGAAAAAATGTTCATATTCCACACAGATATTTCAGTTAGCATATTAGTGATAATATATGTGAATGGTAATAAAGATCTACAGGTGACTTAAATGAAATTTGCAACAAACTTGAGCTGTACTTCTATTTCTTCATAAATACAGCAAAAGGTTGCCTCTGTTTTTTTGTGAGTAATATATGTGACAGTACACATAGAACTACAAATATGAATACAAGAATAATGCAAGTTGTGTGGAAAAACTCAAAGCTGTATTTGGATGGGTCAAGTATAAGTAGAATCCACTGTTCAGGAATCCACAGAGGACGACCAAGGTAGGTCTGACATCGTGTTCTGCTGTTTCCAGACAAAAGATGCTCCCCTTTTATAAACCCTTGTTAAAAGGGCTTTTTCCAAAGAGCTATGATTCAGCCTGATCTTAAGAGCACTTTTCCTGTTACCTGCTCTCAGCTTATCTAATCAGGTTACTTGTAGCTTGAGTGACAAGGCCAGTCCAATTTTATTCCTCCATAAAAATATAGCACAGGTAGAATTATCCCAATGTCATCATTGATGTTACCCTTTCATCAATTTCTGCTTCTTGGGTTTGTGGGTTTTTTTTTGTTTGGTGGTTTTTGGTTTTGTTTTTTTTTTGGTTATTAAATAAAGTCTGGTGTCTCAGTATATATTGTAACTTTTGCATGGATTGTATTTATTTCAGAATTTCTGAGAGAACCATGTGTGCAATGATCATATTCCTTCCACAGGTACCTCTATGGTAATTGATACAGGTTTGGAGTGAAGATAATGGAAGCAGAAAGTTTATGATAATAATAGATTTCCTTCTCTTCATTACATGAGGCATTCTAATTCATGTAATGTTCTTTCTCCAGTGGAGGACTGCAGGAGATTACCCATTTTTGAGCTCAGTATTAATTATGCTTACTAGTGATTCTGTAGTTGAAGGTCCCATGATAAACTCCTATTTTATTTTTAGGGGTTCATAATTCATCTTTAAAAGCCCACTTTGGACTGAAATATGTCACCACCATCTAACACCAACTTATCTGATCCAGCAGTAATATATGATAGATATGGAAGGAAGAAGCTGCACTTTGAATAATTCAAGGTGATTATCTCATGTGCAAAATCATTCTTTTCATGTGCATGTCATCAGAATGGCCATATAACTTTGCACCTAGCATTGACAGGCTGTATCTCATCCCAGCACTCTGTCAATAAACACAGGCTGGGTCCTCTAACCTACTTTTTCTTCCCAATACAATTTGCATAACAAGAACTGAATTAGGTATTTTTTAAAAGTCAACGGAAAATGTGGAAAAAGCTAAATTTATCAGCCTTTGGACATTCCCAGTGCTAGGGTACATGGTAGCAAGATTTTTAATAGGAACCTTAAATTGTATGTCACCAAAGGAAAAATCATCTCCTTCGATTCTTGTATAGTGTTTTTTTGTGAATTTTGCAGTTATTTGATTTCAGAGCAAAGTTACAGCTTTAGAGGACAGGTGTGTGCATCACAAGGCCTGACACTAATGAATCTTAATCTCAACAAAATAATTAGACTTAGTACTCTTTTTCCAGTCTATAGACTCAGCTCAAAATTGAGTATCAACTTCTTTCTGCTAAAGAATACAGTAAATTATAAATCAGTGGAGCCTGTAGCTGTCAAAGCAGAGTCATCAGAATAATGATTAAGCTGCCCTTTGTAAAAAGGACATTAAGCTGCTATTTAATCAATTTCCATCCCCAGGGATTATGAAATAATGCCCTCTGCAATTTTTCCCCCAATTCTGGTAGTCATGGGGGGCAGACCAAGAGCTCACTGAGAGCTGGGAGCCATTAACCCCACATTAATCTATCAGACTATAAGATATAACAGACTCTCCTACTCTCCTCATTTTGTTTGTGCACTCCTCTATGCTTATCTGCAAACCTTCCCAAAAATTTATACCGTACACCAGGAAAATCCCTCCAAAAGTGCAAAGATGGAAATATGGATGCAGTTATAACAGTGGAAATAACCATGCTACAGAGATGTAGAGATCTTTTCTCCTCTAGAAACTATTGCAGCATAGTTTTGATTCTTCATTTACCAGCTTTTACTTCACTGAAAATGAGGTAATGTTTTAGAATAATTTAAATTCAGAATTAAAGTATTTGCTGCTGTACCCATCTCTTTCTCATCTTTTCCTATTATAATCTTCACTTCCACCATTTTTTTAATATTAGTGGACAGAAATACTTCAGTGGAAAATGGCAGTTTATATATTTGCTTACCATTTGACATTGATCCCCCATTTTAAAGTGCACCGTGTACTTTGCTCATTCCAGAGCACTGCTGCTTGCACCTTCCCTTAATCTGTACACACTGCATACCCTTCCTGAGTAATTTGGTTTTCAGACATTCTTTACTCTGATGAACTAGACCATCAATAATTCTGGATTTTTCATTTGGGTATAGACTTACCAGATATCTCCATAACTGAGATATGGCACAGTAGACTTCACTTCCAAAACTCTCTGCACCACAACTATTGGGACTAGAGCACTAACATTCTAAATGTCTTGTAGTATCAGCCTTCAAATAGATGTACTATAAGGAGGACCTCCCAAAGAAAAAATAATGGTAGAAATTTTGCTAACTATGAAGAAACAGCAGGGAAGGCAGAAAATAACTCAACCAGGCTCTGCATTTTTAAAATATATGCACAAAAACAATCTTAAAAGAAGATTATTCAGGATTCTGCAGTCTATTGCACTCATATGCAATGCTTATTATTTCATGGCTTCTACTTGAGCCAGTATGATCCTCACAAAATTTTTTTTAGAATTTAACTTGAAATGGTTCAAGAGTATTGAGGAACATTTAAAGAAAAGAATTTTAGCATATGTGGAACTGAGGATGAAATATTCTTCTATATGGTGAGATAATTATGTATTGTCAGTAAAATGTGTTTGATTTTTCATAAATGTTTTAATTTAATAAATAATTCCTAACTGGTGTTCAAAATTTACGTTTAAAAGCATACAGGTTAGTACACTCTAATAGCATCTTTCTGAAATTATTCCATTGTTTCTTTTTGTAAAGTCCAGATTTAAATACCTTGCTTATTCCCTGCTGTTATTGGATGATGTATAGAATACAGTTTCAAAAGCTGACAACAAGATATACTTTATAGTTTGAAATGGTACATTTTCTCATCAATAAAAATAGTAGATATCCCTCATTAATCAAAATAGTAGAAATAATTACTATCATATTCAAAATGATCAGTGTAAATTATAGTCAAAACATATTTTAAAATATTTTAAATTATTCCAGCATCCTGAGTAAACTTAAGAATCAGAAATTAATTAACATTTTAGGCTTCTATTCACGCCGAAAATCTGAAGACTGTGCATCATTTACTCATTCTCAAAAGGGTGAATTTAAATTTCTGAAAAAAAAATATCTGAAACACTGAACAGGATTAAAAAATTCCCTTTAAGAGAGTTCACCATCTCTCTTGGAGACAGCACTGCAAACCTGTGTGTATTTTGAAATAGATCTGTGCTTTTCAAAGATGAACTAAATATATGAAAAGTCACTGCTAAAATACAGCTAGATGTAAAATGAACAGGTGTACAGTGAATTCTGTAAGTCACAGCTGATAGTGTCACCATTGCTACAACACACCTCTGATGCTTTCCCTTTTCGGTTAGATGAACACTGTGTGAAAAAACAGCAATAGCAAGGAAACCCAGCACTGCTGCCATAAGACAGCTCCTGTTTCCTCAGCAATTCTGTGCACAGATTGAAGAGTCACTGCTTGGGTGCAGTGGATATTCCGGCTTAATGAAGCTGGTAAGGGGAAAGCAAGAAGCTTCCTTTAGCTGTGCACGTGTTCTGGCTCTCTGTGTCTCTCACGTGTTTTGCTTTTAGGGAAATTGTCCTCGTCTGATGTTGTTCAATGTCATTTTATCAAAGCTCTTATTTGAGGAACTCGTTGAGAAAATTAGAAGTGATGAAGTAGCCCAAGGAGGTAATGCCAGAGTGCACAGGAGATTCTGATGTGAAGCCCTGGCTTCCTAATTGTTATTATGTTTACAAGGACGCCCTTAAAAGAAAAATGAATGCCTTGTTGCACACCTGCTGTAAAAGGTGCTGCAAGTCTGGAGCTTGCTTAAATCATTCTTCCTGCAGCAAACAACAGAATGAAACTCAGGCCATTTAATTTCCAAATACCAGTAATTAAAATGAGTCACATCATCAGAGTTTGGCAGGGCTACAGCTTTCTTTTATTTTTTCATTTTCCCATAAATTTCAGTGAAGGTCAGATTTGTTGGGGGAGGAAAAGAACCTGCCTGCTTTTGTGCTCAGAGGAGGTTAAAATATGACTTGTTCACCGTGTCCCTCATAGTTCAGGACTTAATGGTCCTTGACGGGGATAACCTAGAAGTTAATTTTACTTTGTGTCCCAAAAGCAGTCATTGTCACTGTAATCCTTCTTGCAGGCTGAAGGGTATCTTCACCACCTGATCAGACTTTCAATAGCAATTGATGAGCAACATCATCAGCCAAGAAGAACTTTCCTGGTGTTTTCTGGCACAAAAGACAAAAAGAAAAAGAAAGAATTGTGCTAGTATGCCTTTTCATAAATGTAATTAATCCTTTTCAACGCTCCTTATTTTAAATGTGAGATTTTACTATTTGTAAAAATCAAAGTCAAGTACTGCAAAAGGAGAAACTGCTTCCTCTTTGTTTCCTTTGTATTGTTTGAGGCCTGCTAGGGAGAAGGACGAGTGCATGATGGAGGTACACACCTTCTTTCCAGATTTTTTATCCAGAGAAAAGGAATGCTTGAAGCCAAAGACCAGCACTATCAGGAAGACCTCTTCTCTAACCTCCTGACAGCAAAGTCTGATTGTACAAAGAGACCTCAAAATCAATTGATTTCCTGACTGATAATCTCTAACTAAGCCCGTTTGGATAACACACCTTTGAAACACATACACATGTGATTTCTCCTCTGCTTAAACTTTTCCAGATTTAGGAGTGATATACATGGTAGGCAGAGCTCTGGCAGAAGAGCTGCCCTCCAGCCCTGTTTAAAGTCACTCTTCTAAGACTCAAGCAATAAATCTTCCCAAGTCAAAAGTTGTAAAAGTATTTTAACATAGGCATAACAGAATGGTTTTTTTCTTCCCAGACTTCTGTACTAAAACTGAAAAATCTAATGTTTAATTCAGAATTCTGTGCTATAAAGGATTTCCTCAGCTGGTCTCAACTAAAAAAGCACTGGCTTTAGGACAGCTCTGACATTGCAGCAGCAGGGCATTTGTCTCTACAAAACTGCACTAAATGATGTCAAGTTATGGAAACAGAAAACTTTGCTGTGTGATGGATTTTGTATGTGATTCTATTAAATTCTGTGGAGATTGGACAGAATCACTTAAATTATTTGAGTTATAGTAAAGAACTCCCATATTCAAATTTCTCTAATTGTGAAAGTATTGCTTCAATAGCAACTATGATCCTAATATTATTTTTCAAAGAAAATGCTTTTGATTATTTTTTTTTACCCCAGTGAAAATGTTAACATGATAATTATATTTATTCCTGTGAATGCTACTTTCTGTTGGGAAGATTTACAAGGTACTTTGATGGGTTTAGTCAATGGTTCTTCAAGGGCATGTGGCTCCAGAAGAATCTCTGTAAGCAAGGTAAGATATTTATTGGAATTTTCAAAATAAAAAATCACAATGAAAATTGTTTCAATTCTATTGCTAGAGAAGTCAATCTGAATTCTTTTTCCTAGAAGGGCCAGTCTTGCCTAGTTAAACAGGCTGGTAAGATTGGCTTTGGGATTTCAGCAGAGCCCCTGAAAACAGCAGATCACCTGCACAAAGGGTCAATTGGTGCCGTGGCTGAAAGCTCTGCCCTACCCATGTGTAGGGGCTGCCAGAACAATCCTAAACATCCTTTGGCATTTGAGGAGAGGCCCACTGGCAAGTTTTGCACTGTAGGAACTGAATGAACATGAGAATTATGTGTTTTTAAAAGATGTTGAATGTTAAATAAAAATCAATTTTAAATATGCCTACAAATGGGTGGAATAGTTTTAAATACACTGGATGCTAAAAGTTTTTATCACAGCTGATGTCATTAGAATTAAAGCTGTATTGTTTGCATAACTAATAGTAAACATTCCAAACACAGTTCAGATTGTTTTCTGTTACAGCAGAAAGTTTAGGTTCATGTAACTATTGTCTCCTAAAACCTTCTGGCCTTGAAAGATAAGAAAATACATTTTTTGATCCCTGTTACCCTTAGTAACTGATAACATCACTTTATGAGTATTAGTAACTGGAAAGGTGAAAGCAGTTTGTGTGTTCAAGGGGAAATAGGAAACTTTTTTTCGCAATTATATGAAAATGGAATCTTTACTCTGATCAGCTCATGTGGTGGGGATCAGCCCCTCCCAATAAGCATCAAGTTACTTATCAACCAGGCTACACAGTTAGAACAGGTTTTAAGTATGAAGAAGAATAAGCAAAAAAAAATAATTTCTTTTTATACAAAGCAAATAAAACTTGAATAGTCAGCTGTGAGGAAAATTCACTTCCCTGACACTGCTCACATGAGTGAGGATTATTCAGTTTCACAGGCCCTGTCCTTGAATTATTTTTCACTGGAGTCATCCCTTGTAGGAGATTAACACAAAGAAACATTTAGCAGTACTAGGAATGATCAAGCATATTCCCTAAGCTGAAATTTCATAGTAGTGATAATAACAGACTAAAGGTGAAAAGAAAAAGAAAGATAAAAAGGGAGAAAGAAAGAAAGAAAGAAAGAAAGAAAGAAAGAAAGAAAGAAAGAAAGAAAGAAAGAAAAGAAAAAGAAAAAAGAAAAAGAAAAAAAAAAGAAAAAGAAAAAGAAAAAGAAAAAGAAAAAGAAAAAGAAAAAGAAAAAGAAAAAGAAAAAGAAAAAGAAAAAGAAAAAGAAAAAGAAAAAAGAAAAAGATTTCCTAAGGATGTATATAAGCAAAATATTAAGCAGAATATTCCCTAAGGATGCATATAAGCAACACAGAGACCATTAGCATCCTCTTTGACCTCCGCTACTATTTCCAGTTTGGCTGCAGTTGAGCAATATAAATTTCCAATTCAAACACTGTTTGCCCTTCTGAACACACAAAACTGAATTAATATCATTATTACAGGATTAACAAAGTAGAATATATTGAGTGTGAAAATTAAATGTGACCCAGTTTGATCTAAAATAAAAATGTGCTGATGAGGTAGTGCTCATGTCTGGGGTTCGACACCTCCCAGCACGCACCAAACACACCCCGGTCTCCCAGCTCAGTGCTCTGCTCACTGACACAGCTCCCCTGCACTGGGGGGTGTTTTAGGGCTGGGAGCAGGTTCCCGTTTCCAGCACTGACACAGAGCAGCACCAACAGCCAGGGTGGCTGCAGGGCTGTGAGTTCCTCACAGCTCCACGGCTCCTGAGCCATGCAGAGCCCCCCGTGCCCCCCGAGCTGCCCTGGGCTCACTGGCTGCTCCTCACAGGGAGGCTGGGGCTCCTACAGCTGGGTCCTCCTGCAAGATGGAAGGGACCCACGAGGGACAGGATGACAGGTGGGTTTAGCCCCTTTCTGCACAAAATTTCAAAAGCTATTTAAAGTGAAGAGGGAAAATGCAAGTATTTTTGCAGTACACGCTGGAAGCTCCTCAATTTCTCCTCTTTTCTCCATTAGTCCCCTGATCAAAACAGGTGTTTCTGGGATGTCCTGGTGGCTGTCTGCCAGTGGGCATCAGAGCTCCTCTGAAGGAGACTTTGCCCAGGAGCACCCTCAGGCCCTGGCAGGTGTGAATTCTCTGCTGTCTGCTAAAGTGAGGTCACATTGCTCTCTTCTCTTAACACTTCTTCAGAAGTTATTTATGGGAAACTAATTGTCTTTGAGATGTCTGTCCCCTGACATATTTAGACAAAATTGGTCAATGAACTGATCATTATTAATTGACATATGAGGGTATAGAGGCATCTGCAAAGAAGGTGAGTTCACGTGCAAGCCTTAGAAAACCAAGCTAAAAAACAGATTAAAAAGTGAGACTGTGCAATGATGAACAGAAATGAAGGGGGCATGTTTTTCCTTTTAAAAACAAGACTTCTAAGATTGTTAAAAAAAAAAAAAAAAGGAAGATAGGGGCCAGTTATACAACAGAAAGAGGAAAACAGAGGGGGCCAACTAAGCCTTCCTGTTTTGAAGGACAAAGAGGGCCCTTTATGACAACACAAGGTAATAAACCCAAAACAGAATGTACTTCAAGTAAACTACTTAGATTTTTAAAAGGCTCCAGTATGCAAAGAACAGCATTTGCCATTACCATAGCTGAGATGACAATTACAGTAATTATTCATCTTAATAATTTGGAGGATAAGTGCCATGATCCAAAAAGTCAATCTTTTCACCAGGATATATTGTAAGCTCTTATTGGTCATGTTACAGAACAAAGCACTGGAGCTTCACCTGAAGCTCACTGTGGGCTGAGCACCCTGCTGGGGATGGGGAGAGCTGTGCCTTGCCTTGCTTTGCAGCTCCTCTCCCTCAGCTGCCACCCTAAGAGACAGCAATACTCAACAGTGAATTTTAGGGAACAACACCTCCTTTCTTATTTTCCTTGTTTGTAACAGTAGGCACGTCCTGCTACTCTATCATCAGCTGCATTGCTTGATAAAGAATTCAAAGGGTTTGAAATAAACAGCACTTCTCCTTTGCAAGAGAGAACAGCTAGGTTTGGCTGCTGAAACCATAAATATTGATTATTCTTGGAACTACAACTTATTAATTTTATTATGGATAATTTTGGGGATTTATTATGGATAACACATACTCCTGAATACAGCAGAGGAATACCATTCAGACCTCCTCTAGGAGAGGTGCATTTTGGAAAAGTCATCATAGTATTTTGACTGGCCTCTACAGTGTTCTCATATTTACACTAGGATTGGTATTATCTTATTTCATGCTTCATTTTGACCTTGTTCACCTAGATACCATGAAAACAAGCTTATTATTTTTCCCCCTGACAAATATGCTGAGGCCATTACTGAATCAATCACAAGTACTAACAGGACTCCTTCAAATGAAATTGTCTCTAAAACTAATTGTGATTTTTCAGTATATTGTGACATTTGTTTTATGCTTCTGCACTGAACTCTCAGTTTTCTGCAATCTGCTGTTTGTTAGTCTCCTGTGATCTTCCAAACTTTGTTGTTTAGTGCTTGAAGGAACAAATAAACTGACCTTTGTATTCCAATTTTCAAATTCATACAACCTAGGGTGTACCTAGACACAAGTCTAGATATATTTTAAATTACTTGTGGTGTTACAGAAAAACTTGCTTGAGGAATCTGAAATTTTATTAAACATCTCAACAATCTCAATAATTATTTTTACATTACAATAAAGCCGTCTTTCATATTTTATATTGGGGGGGGGGGGGGGGGGGGGGGGGGCAGGTGGAAGAGGTTATTTTTCCACAGGTTTGAAAACTTATGGTTGTGTTTTTATGTAATTTTTGCTCCCAATTTCTTTACAAGAACTTAAAACTGTAAAACTAAGGGTTCCTGAAATAATGCCCTGAATGCTTTTAAAAGAGTTAATTTACTCCTTAGGAAAAATATAAATTCGCCTGCTGGTTTACCTTTATTACCCATCAAATCCCATCCATTTGAAACATCTCAAAATATTTATGTATTCATTCTCACAACATTCTGTGAGCTACAGGGTGCTATTATTTCCATTTTACAAGAGCCTCAGGTCATAGAAGTGTGTTTCAAAGCAAGCAAAACACAGGCTAGCTCAGTGCCTTAAATATTTGTATATCTATGAATTTTTGTCCTTTCTTAAAGTGAATAAAAATTGTGAAGCAGAGCAAACAAAAAATCAGTGGATTAACACTGTTATCTATTCAGCTTTGGTATTTCTATCAGTTCTTTTCTGGTTAATCTTGTAAGAAGCAGGAGATAGTGAAAACTGAAAATCTTAGCATAAGTGGTAGAACGGGCTAATAGTACATTAACTTTTTGTATTTTGCTCCCAGTTTAAACTAATGCAAATGTTATTCTGAAGGAATTTCAAGGTAAATTAATTAATTAATTAATTAAAAATTTAAAAAATAAGGAAAGACAATAAAGGACAATCTAACTTCAATGTCATTTCTCTTCCAGTACTAAGACACTCAGAAGCTGCCATTAACCCGCCATAAGATGTGTAATTATTGACATGAAGAACACCAACAGTCTGTGTGTGCTTCTGTTCACCTTCTTTCAGGATGGAATTGTAAGGCTAGGATTTCTTTACAGTTCACAAAATCAGCACTGGAGTTCAGTTTAATAACACACAAAAACATAAAGAAACTTGTGGTGTAGATAGTCAAGTAATATCTTACTGTTTAAACCTCCACTCATAGAAAATGGAAGATAAATGCAAGCAACCAAATTGAATGTGGATTTCAAGCCATAATCAGATGGATTTCAGCACAGGATCAAGGCTCTCAGGTACCATAGGGCAGCTTTTCTCACCCCAGCTCCAACATTTCCAACATCAGTAGTGTGCACAGCTCCAGCTTAAGGAATTTTTTTTCCATAAAACTTTATTTTATTATTTGGACAATTTGAATTGTTTTCACTCTTAGGTACAGCTTTGATTTTAATCATGCACAGAATTCAGGAGCTTTGGACCTTGGAAAAAGGGAAGTAGTTTCAGTTCTGCCTTTGTCTATACCTCTCAAAAAAATAGCTAGACAAGCAAAAGAAAACCAAAAAAAAAAACCAAAAAACAAACAAACAAAAAACTACAAACAAAAACCAAAACAAAACAAAACACCAAAAAAAACCAAAAAAAAACAACAAAAAAAATCAAAAAACCCACAACAACAATAAACCAAACACAACCAAACAAAAAACTTTAAATCATCACCATATTTTCATCACCAGAGAAAGACTGAGCACACTGAAAAATTAGCAAGTACCCTTTGTTGCTCTCTGACTCTGCACTTAGCCTCCCACCTGCCTGTCCTGGCCAGAATGGCAACCAGGCTGAGAAAGGACAAGACAGGACACACAGAGCGTATCACAGAGGGGACAGCACACATCTGGGAGGGGATAACACAGGGTGTTATCTCAGAAAAATGCACCCCTCTGGCTCAGTGACATCATGGGCACGGCCAGCACCTTTTGGAATGCGCAAGGATCCTGCACCCTCTGCCTTGGTGTGCTGCCAGGAAGGACACAGATATGAAAATGTGCCTCTTGCTGGGGACTGGGTTCTTTCTTGCTTGCTTGTTTCTGTTGTGTGTACTGTGAAATCAGGGAGTCACTTCACAGACTCCTCCAGAAGGCTGCAGGAAAGACCTTCAAATGCAGGATTACACTGAGCATGTTACAGATTTACAGGGAGGCAAAAGGGATGAAGTTAAACAACTTTGTGTTGGTTCACCTTGTGAAATTCCAAAGAAAAAGGGCCAATGTCAGAAGGTTTACTAGATGTACTACATGTACTACATGGGTACTTCGTCTAACTCATCATAACTGCCAAAGATTTCTTGATACCTTGCACAAAGTTAGAGAACAAATATAATACACTTGAGAGAATGAAAGAACACAGGTTTTTCATTACATAACTTCTGTATGTAATGTTGTGGAAGCTCACCTGCATATTCCACTTCCAAGGTCTGGTCCCAAAAACGAGATGACATGAAATCATATTGCCCTGTTCCTTTATATCCCTGATGAGAAAAAGAAGTCATTCCCAAAGCCCAGCAGTCAAGCTTGCTGCCAAGAAACCTTTCCCAGGCAAATGACTCCCAAGAAAACAAAAAAAAAATTAATGATGAAATGCCAAAAATGCTTCAAATCAGCACTGGTAAAGAATATGTTTCTGGGACAAGATGACCCAACAACCACCCTTATTTATAACTGCATAAATTTGGCTAAATTATGATTATTTGTGCTGCCTATTGCTAGGCTATGCAAACACTGGACTCCAAGGGAGTTCTCATCCAGAGTTTGATGGCTAAGAGCAATTTATTTCTAAAAAACAGCAAAAACAAAAAAAAATTCCACAAGATAATTGGGTCAAACCTATGGCATTGCTATAATTAAATTCATAATTCCACAAAAGGCACACCTCTTTTATAGGTAATTACCAAGAAGTTTTAAAATGTTCATTAAAACCCTTTGATTTCTAAGGAATAATACCTATTGAATTATTTTCTCCTTCATTTTGTTCTTTTCTACATTTTTTATATTTTGTAATAGCATGAAGCAAAACAATCTGGACCATTATTTTGTTTTCCTAAGGACTTGAGTTGTAACAAAATTGGAGAGCAATGGGTGGAATATGAACTTTTTTTTTTTTTTTGCCCTGAAGTTTAAATTAAGATTTCTGTTTTGTTCATTTTACAGAAGTCTGTTTATGTTTAGTAGAGTAAACATATTAGCCAAGAGAGTTGGGTACACATGAGCTAGAGCTGTGAGTCTACTGCCCTAACAGAACATTAATCCTACACATATAAGGGATTTGTGTTTTTTCCCACATAAATGTCTGAAAAAATATTACTACTGGAGTTTTTTCATTATTATTTTCATGCCCAAAGGACCAAGCTGGCAAGGGTTTTACAAAAATGTATTTTGAGAAAGTTCCTTTCTTGTAAAAATTACAATTTGAGTAGCAAAGAGAGAAATTAGAAAGAGAGGTCTGACAATAGAGACATTACCCAGAGTTTTGCAGAATTTTTATATTGTTTAATTATTATATTTATTGGTGTCTAATCCCAACAGCAGCTCTGTTCTAAAACCAGGAACAGCAATGACTAAACCTTGTATTTGAGATTTCACTGAACACTGAGGAACAACTAAAATTTTTGTTTGTGTGTATGTGCATGAAATATATTAAAACAGGCTGAGTGTTACAGAATAGTGTGTGGGACTTGCTGGGGATGTTTTTCAAATGTCATTTCTCATGGAACTGCTGCTCTTGCATTTCTTGGCCCAGGGAGCACATCCTGCATGAGCACAATCAGACATAATAGCTTGGAATTATAACATACGTGGGCCATAGACATAAACACAACGTCTCTGAGGCCATGACATGTCTATCACTGTTATTTTTAAATATTTAAAAATATTTAAGGAGGAAGAACAGACAGATGGCAAACTCACAAAAGCTATGTTTGGCTGGGATGTAGGAATCTCTGCTGAAAATTTTTAAAAATGTACCAAACTCCAGTATCTTGAAGGATGGTTGTTTTTCCCTTTGTTTTGAGTTTTGAATTAAGACACGTCAGGAGCTGAGATCTCACCTGAATCTGTTAGATTAGTCCTAATCAGTTTATAAGTCCTGCATGTGTTGAGTCCTAAAGGTCTGGATATCCCAGCTGAGATAGTGGGCTCTATAGTGTGTACATGAAGGTGTTACCTTCTCTGAACAGGTTATGGCATGATAGCTATATCCAGACACAAAGGACTTAGCTGGAATCCTTCAAAAACTTTTTTTAAAAAATATTATTTTAAAATCCTTTTTACATTCAGAGCCATATCACTTCTGCCTGATAGACATGAACTTCAAATAAAGCACCAGCTCATCTTAACAATATGGCATCATATGGAATTGTCCATTGAATTTTTAGCCATAGTCTTGAAATGCCTAAAAGGTGTTCTACAGATAATTTCAATAGTCCAGTAATACTGTAGAGCTTGGATTGACAAGTGATTCACTCTCAGATACCCATACCATACTACACACTGCTGATAAATCAGGTACAAAAGAATCTGTGATTCAAATTAAAACTTCTTTCAAGCACAAGATGCACTTTATCTCTGCTGAATCCTGAAGAAAGGTAGTTTAGCTGTGACAAATCTGCCAGACTTTTTTGTGAAACATATGTAATAGTATTAAATAAATTATAGACTCATACATTCCTGGTTCCATAATGGAAGGAAAGCAGGGAGAGGCTCACATTCAGCAGGCTTATACTGCCTCCTGCTTAACAGGATGCACACCAACATGCTCCCAGGATAGAAAAGGCTAAGAAACTCAAGCAGACCTGATCAAACATCAAAGGAAAACACCTACTGTCAGAGATCTTTTCTCTCTTCTCACACCTCCCAGGCAAACAGCTAGGGAGCAGATAGGAGGGTGAGCTGCCAGTGAGACTGATGTGCCACCAGGATTTACTGTAGATTCCCTGCACACTGACACTACAAGACCACAGTCTTGACACTGGAAAATATCTCAATCCCCAACAGCCTGGCCACTTAGTTTTCATTTAAATTCAGTTTTCATTCAAAGTGAAGGATTAAATTGCTATAACTCTCCTTTACTCATCCTGATCTACAAAACAACTCTCTGTGTTCAGCACACTGTCTGAGGAAACTCCAGTCCAGGGTTTTGCAGAGGGCCCTGCAGGTTGGAAGGGACCACTAGAGGCCCAACCTGCTGCTTGAAGGTCTGGTTACAGCAGGTGGCTCTGGGCTGTGTCCTGTTGCACTTCTAAATTTCTCCAGGGATGGAGATTATGAACCTCAAGGGCCACAGCTACTACCCTGCTGCTGATTGGACTCTGCACTGCTGATCATCCCAGTTTTAGCCCAACAGCCCAATTTGCAACTCACCATCCAACCCATGACTCACCAGTTTAAGGATATTATAGGAGATTCTGACAAAGGTCTTGCTAAAGTCAAAGTAAACATCCACTACTCATCAATTCTGTCAGCCCCTCAGAGAAATCAGGTTAGTCAGGCGTAATCTGCCCTTAGCAAATCTACCTTCATGTTTCATGTGTCTGAAAGTGACTTCCAAAAATATTGGTGTCCCAGAGACTGAGGACAGGCTGAGCAGCCTGTAGATCATCCTTCTTTTCCATCACCTTTCCAAGAAAAACTTTCCTCCAAAGGATGCAGGGAAACCAAAATCCTGCTAAGTAACAGCATCCAAAGTTCATACCTCCAACATTCCTGCTTGCTTTCAACTCACCTCGGAGAGCACCTGAACCTAGGACCTTTCATGGATACTTATTCACAGGAACACAGATGCTACTTGAGGGCATGCTCAAAAAAAACCCCTATATTGGACAGTGTCTAGCTGAAAACTGAAAACTCACTCCAGTAAAGTCGCAGCCACTTCCCTTTCCAGGCTCAGCTGAACATGTGAGGCAGACTTCACGAATCATGACTTGTTCCCTTTCACCTGGAAGTCTGTTGAGTAAAACTTATCCAAAATGGCAATTACATAGATTTCCTCTTCTGCCTGAGGCAACCAAAGCTGTGCATATAATTTCTACCAGAGCTGTGTCTATCTTGCTCTTAAAATGCTACATGGATAGAATTCCCTCCACTTGCCAAAACAATTTGCTTTATTGGTACACAGTTCTCCGTCCCTTACTTTCATCTTTTTTATAAAAATTTAAGACAGTGACTTGTTGTTTCTAGAATGGAGACTACTACACACACTTGCTACCAGGAACGTAAGAATCATTTTGATCATCCTGTTACCCTTCTGTGCACAGTCTCTATACTTTGAGCACAGTGTCCAGAGTTAGATACAGCCAAGCCTCCACTGTGCTGAGCAAAGGTGGAACCGTCTTTGACAAGCCTTAAAAACAATAGCCTTGTTTATGCACCTAATTTGTAGCATACCTTTTTCACAGGCATTCCTGACTCACACTGAATTGTCCCCAGAAATTTTTGATGGTCTGGTGCTAGCCAGGAGTTCATCATGTGAAACATTAATTCTCTCTCTCTTTCTCTCTGTTTTAGATAGTTTGGGTTTGGGGTTTTTTGTCCTTTGTGCTTTTGAGTTGGATTTTGGTTGGGTTTTTTTTGGGAGGTGGGGAGGGATGGTGTGGGGCCATCTCTAAGGGGTTGTAGGGAAAGCCACAGTGTTTGATTTGAAAGGTTATAAGTGTAGTTATTCAAGAGGGATTTCAGCCTGTGGAACCCAGAAGACTGAGGTGTCTCTGTACTGCACAGTGGTAAAACCTGTGTCTCTGTTACTGAAATGTTTCTCTCACAACAGCATTTTGAAAATAAAATCCTCAAAGGATCTGGAGACTCAAATGCTCTGCTGAGCCATCTGGTGCCCTTTGTGTAGATCACTGTTGCCTGAACCACAAAGACTGGACCTGGTTACCGGCTCCTATAGGGATTAGACATTTCAGTGAAGTCCCCATGTGATTGTTTTCAGCTCTATTCACTGAAACTTTACTGGCACAAACAAAAATGCCAAGAGTGAAGTTCTGATGAAAACCACCATTTAGAAGAAAAATACAGACAAAAAACCTTCTGGATCCTCTGACATTTCTCTTTGAGTCACATTTGACTCTCTATGAATTCTAGTAACATATGCTTGTTGTAAGGAACAATGCATGCCCTGTTTGTATTTAACCTGAAAGTTAAACTCATTTTGAAGCACTAGGAAGCAAGCAACATCAAATATCCTCAGTTAAATACCTTACTGCAGTGGCCTGAAATAAATGTGACCCAGCAAGGCTTTGTCTGGAGCCAAGGATTTTTTGAAATTATGAATCTGTTCTTGTCCATGGTACACACACACTATTTTTTGCTACCCAAAAAAGCAGTCTGGAAGTGACCTCATTAGCATTTTACAGTAGGCTTTTTTTAAATATTAACTGGACAAGCTTTTGTCCTAACAAGGGGCACACCTGGAGAGGACATGAAGTGTTTCAGAGCAGCTGCCTCTTTCTCAGGTGTGGGCAGAGAAGAGGATAGACAGGAATCCACCATCGTTTCTCTTGGCTTCTCTCCACCTTTGGCCTTCAGCATTGGCTCCACACAACAGAGGAGGATAAAGGGTGTTGATTACTCCAGTCTGCCCCTAGATTTAAAGGCAATTGAGTGTTTCATTTTGGTAAATCACTGGTGGTTGTGAGTTTGGACGCTGTGACAGCAGCTCTGAGGTGCACTGGCACATGCAGAGAGCTGCAGGAAGCAATGCTGTTCCACACTCCCTGTCCCTCCCAGGTTGAATCCTTCTGAAGGCACCCCACTGAAATAAAACATCAGGGTGTTTTTGTTGTGTTGGTTTGGAATTTTCTCCTAAGTGAAGCCAGGAGCTACAGTGACATGAGAGTCTGAGTGGGATCTGATTGAGTTAAAAGGGTAAGGAACCATGGTGCATGCAAAGAAAGAATTCAGAACCACAAGTGGAAACTGAGGCAGCATCCCTTGGAAAAAGCATTTACAAAAAGCATAGAGATAATTTAGAAAATGAGGACAGTGAAGAAACATGCTGGTAACTTGTGGGCAATCAGCACACATATAAGCACATGAATAAGAGGGGCTGAGGAACACACAGGGCTGGGCAAACACTGCCAGGGCGAGGGGCAGCCACAGGAGGAGAAGAAATAGGGGATGCAGGTGGAAGGTGCAGTGTTGGAGACATGGCTGGAGGCACACACCTTTATGGGAGAAGATTCTGGGGCCTGGCACTGTGCTCATACCTGCTAAAACACTGCTGGATGTGATGGCTTCACACACAGTTTGAGTTATGGTGCTGTTAACCCTGGCCAGCACGATGTTTTCACACAGGCAGCAGTAATTTGGGTATGTTATAGCTGAGATCATGTTTGAATACAATTTTTTGAACCATGCTGTCCAGAAGCAGGATGCTGGCCACAACTTTATTGTCAGTAGAGAACTGAGCAGAGTGATTTTTTCTTAGAATTCAGTTATTAAAAGTTCAAAGAAACACTTCCAATTTTATTCTTTACCGGCGTTGAATAAAACCTTTAAAATTTTTCAAGGCATCCACTGATGTCTTCAACCAATCACTAGTTGTTGGCAGAAGTATAAACAGTAACACTGGAAGTTGCTGGGAGCAGGAGGGAGAAGGGGAATGTCCCTGGGGAATTCCATGATGTCCTATGTACTTTCCATGTACCATTCCAGAAAATAACTGAATACTGAACTGTGCTGTAAATCCTGCAGTACCCACATGAGGTACTCCTGTTACTTCCATCTGAACAAGTGATTCTGTAGAAGGAGCTAATATTTTTTCTGCTTCTCAAAGTATCATGACCGTACAAAAGTGATTAGAATTGCCAGCCAACTGGCATGATGCTAATGTGAGCTCTTCAACTGTGCAGCTGCTGCCCTGGCACCCTCTGTTCTTTAGGTAGCAACAGTTGCATATATTAATTATGCCAGCAGGGAGACAGCAAATTTATGACAATGCTTAGGGGAAAGCTGAATGCACCTGGCATTTACACAGAAGCGCAGAACAGGGAGCAAGCAATGATCTTGCCTTTTTACTGGTAATTTAAACAGTTATAACTTAGGCACTCTGCCATAGGTTGAGGTGAGTGGAAATGTATTTTTAAGCTGAATGCGTAGACTTGATCCCTTAAAAGGCTTTTAATTACCTCTCTTCCAAGGTCTTGATCTTGGATAACTCACGCCTGCAGTGTCCTGCTGGCTTGTGTGTTGGTGTGAGGATGCTTTGCAGATGCCCAGAGGTGAATCCCAGGCTGTCACAGACCCTCGGGGCTGCCCGGAGCCCCCGGGGCCAGAGGCTGATGAATGCTGGCCGCAGGTGGAGCTGCCGCAGGGCCTTGGCAGCCCCTGACCCCTCCCTGCTGCCTCCATCCTGCTGCTCGAACAAAGCATCACTCCTGCATTGTTTGCTGCAGCAACTCAGCCAAGGAAGCCAAGCAAGACAATAGACATATAACTGATAACCTTGTTAACTTGGTCAAATCTGAGCTCTTAATAAGTAGAAGAGTTTAGTAAAGTGGAATAAAAATATTACAAATATTTGTTGCCAATGGCTTTTCAGCTGTGCCTTTAAAAACACAGCATTTCTTTTGCTTTTATTTAAGATTAAAGCTAAGCTCAAGGACACTAAACAACAGTAACAAGGACAGAAATTACTTTAAAACAACCCTACAACAAATGCTAACTACAGCAGACAGGCAGACTTCCTCATTGTGTTCAAATATCAGCAAGTAAAACAACATAAAAAGATATGGATGTGCCATTCCAAAAATCCCTGCAAAGTAACAATCTAAAATGAGCTGTTCCATATGTTACCAGGACTAGGCTGTGACAGTGCCTAATCCTAAATGAAGGGCCATGTGTATTAGCACTGTCACATTAGCAAGGGAAGAGCAAATTGGTGATCTCAACCACATCCATCACCCATTGCTCCTCTCAGAAAAGAGTCTGAGCTTCCCTTCCCACAGCAGCTACCCTGATCTGACTGATGCCCACATCAAGAGAGAAGCCAGAAGGCAGCACATCCCATACCACTGCTCCTCCTGGGCTGTGCTTCCCGAGACAGAGTGTGCACACGTGTGTGTTCTGGTTAATTAACACCCAGCAATTCATAAATCCCACTTTGCTTCTTCTGTGATTGTTAGTTTTTTCTCCATTACCTAACCATAGTAATGGTATCTTTCATGTCAGAGCATTCTGCCTTAAAAGTCATTAAAGACATTTATAAATACTCGAACAAAAAGTTGTATGCAGTGCTAAATAATATCTACAAAAACTAGAAACAGAGGATGTGTTATCTGTGGTCTCCACTTTCTTCCCTTGGAGGAATCATGTATCACATGGGATAGGAATGTCATTTTGCTTGTACCATTTCCCAGAGGCTTGTGAAGAGTCATAATGTGAGATGCTGTTTAGGCAAGGGATTTTTTTTTTTAATTCAAGGAATTAAAATTAATTAAATTGGTAGCACTTGTTCTATTTTTAGGCAAGATGAGCAGAAAAAAACCCTACAATATATAAACAGTTGGAGGAAACCCTTCAACCCAGATTTGTCTGTCTTTCTAAAAGTGACATTAGTTGCTGAAAAGTAAACTGTTTTCTGGGAATCTGCCTGGTGCTGAGCACTCATGAAAATCAGATCGCTTGTCTGCATGCCAGAAAATAGATTGAGAGATCTAAATTCAGGCAGCCAGACTTGAAAGGGAAGAATCAATCTTGAGAAATCTTACTGCTCCATCTGTACAGTTACATCAGTGTAATTTTTGGTGTAGGCATTATTTTTGTAGAAGAAATTGTCTTGTTTATCTTAGAGAAGCTATTTTAGGTTCTGCTTTCCCTGGCAGAAGGCAGTTGCAGTTATATTGGTAGGCTTAGAAAAGCAGCACAGTAAAGCCACAAATTTAAGGAAAAGTAGCTATATTTTTAAAATGTATTTTTTGCAGCAGAAGCGTAACTCCCTGGGATGTCCTACTGACACAACTGCCTTCAAAATTCCGATTTTTGCCTCTTCAAACTGTGCTACCTGATCTTGTAAGAATGTGTCTGTGTGTGGTGGCAGGACAGGGTCTCACTGCATTCGATGGGAAGAGGAGGGAGAGCTCCAAATCTGTGTCACAGGACCAGAGACGCAGGGGAAATATGCCCTATGGAGCTGTTAGGGAGAGAGAAGTGGGCTCAGTTTTCCTGATCCTTTGGGGCAAGGGGATAAAAATTTTGTGAGAGTCTTCTTCAGACACAGCCTGGGACTGTTGTTAGGAGAGGGCAGGTGGTGAGCCCCTCCTCTGGTGCTGCTGGTAGCCCAGGGACACCTGGGCAGCCTGGTCTGACACCCAAATCAGCCTGCTTCAGTCAGGAGCCTGGGCCAGGAGGTCTCCAGAGGTCCCTTGCATTTTAGTTTATTTTAGGATTGTGCAGTGAGACAGTTCCAGAGAAAGGAAGGAATCAGCTAGTTCCCTCTCCTTCCTCTCTCCTCTGTTATAAGCAGGGTGATGTGCAAGAAATTAGTTAAGAGTCAGGAGATCATTCCAACTATCAAAAGACAGTTACATAGTAAGCATTTTCCCTCACAAGTCTCTCCTCAGCCTCATAAACTGAGCTTAAATGTTCTTTGCATCTTTAAAAATCTCATTGTTTAACAAGAATCTTCAAATTATTTTATCAATTTCCAGTGGAATACTCAGAATTTTCTGTGCTGAGTACATAATTGAAGCCCTGCTTCAAATCACGGAACTTGGGGTTACTGAGAAAAATGCTTTTGGGGGAAGTTTCTTGATTTTATTTTTCAAAGATGACAAAATAATTTAGCAGCATTTTTTTAAATAAATACAGCTGGTACAAAGTCAATACTATTTCACTGAAACCCCATGTGCCTCTGAAAAATAATCTTTTGCTGAAAATCAAGAACTCCAGTGACAGTCTTGATCCAGCAAACAATGTAAGTATGGGTTTAAAGTGAGTGTTATCCACTTCACCAGAAAGGAAAAAAATTTCTGTTCCAGCAAGCAGCCTTATGAATAATAGAGAGATGGGATCTATCTGAAACCATACAACCAGCTGCTTCATTTCTGCCACTGTGCTCCAAAACCTTGTAGAATATGAGAAATTTTAGTTCTACTAATGATGCATCATATGAAAGATTAATGTTTGTATAGCTTTAAATCCCCTGAAACTTCTATTAAGGAAGAATAACTCTTCATTGAATTATATTAAATAGTATCGAAATACTTCCACTTTTTAGAAAAATCCGATAAAATTAAAAGAAAATAAGTTTATTTGTCCAAATAATTCTTTATTAGAGCTACAGTGTCTGATGGCATTGTAGTGGATATTTTTAAGATTACAGACAGTATTATTTCTTTTCCAGTTCAAAATTATTTGTCATCTGTCTTTGTTTAACACTAGAAGAGGAAAAAAGGTTCTTAATTTCTACATCTTTTTTTTTAATAGGGGTACATGTGGTGAAACAGTATATCTGCATGATTTTTACAAGTTCTCTCTTATTATATTTTCCAATATTTGCAAGTCCTGTGCGGTTTGAGGAGATTGTTGCTTTTCTCCAAGGTGAAACTTTGAATAAAATCACATTTACTATATCCTCATTTCATGTTTAGTGCTTGTTTTACTATTTTTCATCTTAATGAACATCAGGTAAAAAAAAAAAAAATAAAGCTCTTTGCAGCCTTGAATATTAAGCCTGCAAAAGCAGATTTTGGAAAGAATTTTAGAGTTATTTTACATATTAGTAAAGTAGACAGAACTCTGGTGCACATTGATATATCCCCTCTGGATTTCAGAAGGTGCTGAGCACTCACATCTTGTGGGTCTAAAGAGGAACTGGACCTGCTTTGTGCAATCTCCTCCTTGATGGCTCAAGAAATGCAGGCTGACTTTGCTACCACCCTCTCAGGATGCATGTAAGTAAAATTCTTGCAGAGAATAGCCATTTGCCTCATTAAACATACTCAGAGGAAGCTGATATTTTGTAATTTCTGCTGTAAATTTGTTTACATTATTTTGATTGAAGATAAAATAAAAATTTAAAAAGGCAGCCCAGAATTAGCTCAAATTTCACGAAGGAGTCTTTCAAAGTTAGTAAGAAAATAGAAGCTACTCTTAGCACTATCAGTGACCTTTTGGTGGTGCCTATGTGCAGTCTTTGGACACAGCTGGAAAACAGCACAGGTCCTTCTGTCCCACTGTAGCAATGCTGCTGGTTCCAAACATGGAAAGCAAAGCAGATTTGCTTTCCCTGTGCAGGAATTTTGACTTATCCCTTTGTTTTGAAATTTTCATTGTGTTACTAAATTCTGCCTTTGCTAGAGGCAGCTGCAGCCTGAGGATATATAACATATACATAACCATCTATGATATATACATAAACAGAGCTAAGCAGCTCTCTTGCAGCACCAGCAGGAACTGCTTGCTCTGTCTGAGATTTGAGCAATTCTCAGTTGTCGTGCCTGTTTACAGCCACACTGCAGGTCAGAAAGAGCAAGAGAAACCAGACCCTAGAGGGAAGCAATTCCAGCTGGAGACCTGGAACTCACCCTCTGAGTGCAGAGTTTCAAGAGTTTGTCACTGTCATATTTTCTGAAAAACCCCTTCACCAGGATTTCTTCTCCTAGAAGCTAAGAAGCCTCAGAGAAGAATTAAAACAATAATTATCTGATTGCTTCTCCTGTTTTGCTGCTTTAGAATGTAGTCTAGAGATTGTTTACCAACTGGTCATTGTTTGATTGGTTTCATGTGAATTGTTTTTACTTAATGGCCTATCACTGTCCAGCTGTGTTGGACCCGCTAAGGAGAGTCACGAGTTTTCATTATCATTCTTGTTAAACCTTCTCTCTGTATCCTTTCTCTATTCTGTAGTACAGTTTTAGTATAACATTCTTTATTATAATATCATATCATAATATAATAAATTAACCTTCTAAAAACATAGAGTCAAATTCAATCATTCCTCCTTCATCCTGAGGACCCAGAAACTACCACAAGAGTTTACTCCAGATCCAAATTAGAATGATAATTTAAATACATCTAGTAGACTGGATGAAACGTGATATCTTTTTACTCTTTCCCAGAAATAAGTGTTGCTAAATTAAAATTTAGACTCCATCGCTGGAGGACATGCATTTTCTGCACTGTGAACCTGATACTTTCCCACCTCTGAAAGTATTTGTCTTGCCACTTGTTTATCCTGTCTGGCAATTCATCAAAGTGGCAGGAAAAGGATGAAAGCAAGCAGATTAAAGCTTAGAAAGCTACTTGCAAATTTTCTAGTTAATTGAAGGGCTGCTAAGGAGGTTATAAGGAACTCAGTTTGGGCACATGTGGTGGTGCTGTAGCCCATGTTAAGAGGGAAGGAGCAGTGTCTGTCAGCCACTGGAGTTTCACTCTAATGGCTGGGGACTGCTTTAAGCTGCAATGCAACTGGAATGACTTGGCAGGAAATAAATTCCTCATGTCCACCACTCCTTTCCTCCAAATCCCCTCATCTGGAGTTGCAGGAAGCAGCAGTGCAAACAAATGCAGGTAAGGGAGCTGCCTCTGCCTGGTGACCCAAGGGGAATCAGTGTGTTCTGTGCCCCCACAGCACAGCCCACTTCCCCAGAAGTTTGGCCAAGCTCCCATTCCTGCTTATTGTGGTGTGAAAATAAGGCCATAGCAAGTAGTAACTATTAATGAAGCAAAAGCTAGAGAATTTAATTATGCTTTTCATTGGTCACAGTCCCAGAGATTAGTCTGTTTGCTAGTATCCCACTCAGTGTCTCACTGTCCCTCACTAGGATATGAGTAAAGCTTATCACCTCTTCACTTCCATTAACTTCCATACACTTCTCCTTAAAGGATGTTTTCCAGTTAGTTTCCCTAAATCCTTACAAGCAGGTTCTGAAATCTGAGTGGAATTACGGTTGAGATGAACACTGAGCAAAAGGTGAAAACAACTGAAAGACAATTTTTTTTAATTGCCTCTAATGACTATATCAGGTAAAATCCCATTATCTTTTTATTAATGTGATGTTTAACTGGTAAAGATAATAAACTCCATAACATATTGCTCAATAGCTTCTCTTTTTTGAAAAAACCCAGGATATTTTGTTTGCCATCGACTGTAGGTTTCTAAATCCATATGGTTTTTAAAGTCATAGAATAGATTATTGCCACATCTGAAATACCAACTGCATTTCAGAGCTCCTTTACCTCTCCCAAGATACTGCTATTTCATTAAATTCCAAAGAAAATACACAAAGGTAAGGAAGGTGTCTTTGATTATAAAGAGATTCAAGTCATTCCTGACATATCCCCAAATCTATTGTGTTTTATAGCTCAATTGACCACAAAAAAAAAAAAAAAAAAAAAAAAAAAATAAAAAAAAAAAAAAGATATTAAGTCTAATGAAATGAAACCCAGTGAACCAACATGGTTTTATCATATGGCAAAAAATATCCTGTTTTACCCTTTTGTATACAGACAGTATTGTTGCTATTATTATTGAGCAAGTATGTCAAGGGCATGAATGCAACATTCATTTCAAAGGGGAACATTCATATTAAGCATTCAAATTAAAAGGAACTCCTATTAAAAAGCCAAGTGAAGTTGTTTTTCATGCAGAAGTCACTGGGGTTTATCTGGTGCTGTGATGTTGCTGCGCTCAACAGCATGTATTAAGCAATAAAATGTGACAGAGAATGCAATGCTGAAGGTTAAAATATGACTAAAGGTGCATTATGAGTCACAAGGCTGAGAGAATAGAGATTTCAGTCTGGAGAGCAAGGCAGTCACCTTCTGAAAATGGACTGCCCAAAGTGACTTATGATTATTGTATAAATGTAGAATACCTGTAATGCTATGGTTAACTATGGATTCCCAGATCCAGGTCATTCTATCACCTGGTTGGAGGTGAGCACTGACAAGTGCTCACTATATCTGCACTGTATGGCAAGTCCAGATATACATCTTGACCAGGAAGTGTAGATTCAAGTTGTTCCTTTCTTAAAAATTTCTAAATGCTTGAAGTCTAACTTGCTGAACTGCTTAACTCAGCTGATAACCAGGAAACCTCATGCTTTGCTCCATATTTTCAGATATTACATAAATCACATTATTTTGGAAGGAAAGATAGTTTTAATGTTTAAACAGTAGCTTGGATATATTAATTTCAAGATAAATCATCAAAAAATTCAATTTTTGACCTAAGATCTTGAACAAAGCCAAAGTTAAAACCTTATTTATTTCAATGCAATATAGGACTTATTATAGAACCTCATTTAAAACAGAAAAAAAAAAAAAAAAACTTGTTGCCAAATTACAATCTAGAAGATGGCAGTAAAATTAAACTGTCAGCTGTTACTTAGAAAATCAAGGTATTGGTTTTTTTCCTTTTGAATCAAGCCTTTTGATGTTCTTCTAAGCTCTAAATGGATACAGAAATCTAATTAAGACAGTGTCTCCTATGTATTTCAATGTTCTGAAGTCCATTTCTTATTTCTCAGCGATCAGTATACATTTCAGAGTATATGAATAATTGTCCTCTCTTTATTTATAGAGTTCTCTTTATTCATAGAACTGTCAGTGCTTTGTGTTTGCCTACAAGAACTTTAGGTTAATTTAAACCTGAACCAGACTCCTTGAGATACACCACTTCAAAAGATAAGAAAATGACACCTGGCCCATTCATGAACAGTTCTTTAAAAAGAACAGAAGCTTCCAGTGGGAAATGTCTACTTGTGAGTAAGCAGCCTAAAGAATCATTCTAAAACTAAAACATAAAGCAAAGGTTTTGCCAAGTGCATAAACCTGTGAAGGTCGGTTCATGTAAAAAAACCCAAAACATTATCTCTAACTGGTTTCATTGTTTTGAAGAGTGAAATGCATCCCTTGTTACCTAATTAATAGTGGTTTAGTACAGTAGGAAGCAGTGACACATCCTACCCAGCATGGCAGCTGAGGAAACAGGTCCCCAGCCTTTGTGTCAGCAGCCTAAGGGTGAAAACTGGTCAGAGGATCAGCAATGCATTCCCCAAGAGATATTTGTTCTTGCATTATAAAGTCTCTTGCTTTAACCTTTCCCTAAAGCTGTGAATCCCTCACAATAATTTAGAAGTCTAATTGACAAAACAAACCTGTTGATATTTGTCCTTCTCTTCCTGTGATCAATTGACTTTCCCTTTAATTGCACTATCTCAGCTGAGGTCTGCAATGCACCATTTCTTAGGCTGCTTTGATAAAAATACCTCAGGCTCCTCTTACTCATCTCTCAGGTTAGAAGATTATTTTGCCTTCCAAAACCCCTATAGGGAATTTATGATTTTATAGATTAAAATGGCCTTAACTAAACATTAATTTAAATTGTTTAACAATAGAAAGAAATTAGAAGAAAGAAATGCAAGCATGAAAATTCAGTGAAGTATTTTCTGTATCTGCCAGCATTCACTCTTGTAATGAGGTGCAATTGATAAAATTACATAAATAAAGTCTATGGTTCAGATTCAATAATATGCTCCCAGGCCTGTGTGCAAGTTTCCAGGATTTTTTTTCTGCCTTTCTTTCAGTGTCTTTATTATTCTATACATCTTGCTTCTCTTCCCATTGCTCTTATAATTATCAGACATTTTGTGCTTAGAGCTCGCATTATTACCAGCACATTTTCCTACAGAAAAGTTCAATTTTATGATGAAGAAAATAGAAAAGAAAAAAAAAAAAAAAGCTGTGTGTAGTTATACACAAGTCTCCTATTCAACTATACATAATTGTATTCCCAGAATAAATAAAGCACTTTCTTTCCTATATTTTATTTAGCTTTACAATCAAACATTTTGGAGCTTCTGATGTATCCAAGTATGGGTATGAATGTATTGAGCATGTGTGCACTCAGAAATGGAAGCAAAGATAAAAAGAGCTTACTAAATCAGCATGACAAAGACTCTCTAGCTATACCTGAGGGCAGTGATCCCTAAAGAAATGAAGAATGAATCTCCTATTAAAAGTGAAAAAGTGAAGTTTGTTCTGTGCTGAACTGTGAGGCCAGCCATGACATGGCGATGTCTGAAAACAGAAGGAAGCTTGAAACATCAGGCAATTCCTGCCTTTGCAGGGCCTAATTATAGGACTTGAGAGCATCATCAGACTAGAACTAAATTGGATAAATAGAAACATTGGAAAAGGGCTTGGAAAGAGGCCACATTGGTGATTTGAGGTCCATAAAGATGCCCATTACAGAAAAGAGGATGGTGTGATACTTAACTTGTGATGAAGAAACCTCTGGATGCCTGCTTGCTGCTTTTATGTAATTTACAGAATGGAACCATTACAGAAGTTCTCTAACAATCTTTAGCCTTCTACATGAAACTATTAAAAGTCTGTGCATGTGCACTGGAAAACAGTTCTATTTTAACAAATTGAAGAAGTCTGAGTCATGTGTTACTAGATTTTATAATGCTCATGAAAAAGAAAGGAATAGTCCTTTCTGTTGCAGAAATGTCTTGCGGCATGACAGAAAGATTCAATTGTCACAACAATTCATTCCTCCCACTTTTCCAATTTGTTAGCCATCTTTTGTTTGCCAAAGTTGGCTCAAGAGTTGTTGTTATATTGGGTCTTCAAGCATTTGTGGAATGTAAATCATTTTCATGTGCTTCCAAAGTTCAAACATTCACACTGTGATTCTTTAAATTACACACATCACTAGAAAGGTCTTCAAGACCTTCCTGTTTTTACAAACCATACCCACATGCTGTGATGAAGAATGGACTCTGGATATGCACACTGGCTGCCAGTGTTCCCACAACAATTATAAATATCTTTTTCTACCCTTTTAGAATGCCCCCCTTTTTCCACTCAAATACAATGCCAGTCCCTTTCAGCATTATTCTAAGTTAATTCTTTTAAGTATGGCTACTTTCCTTATGAGCACTGTCCTATATTCTTTTTCCCTGTCCTTTAGCAGTCTTAAAACATTCCTTCTTTGGTCACCAACAGCTTGATCAATCCAGTATACACAATCTGCCTCTTTTCATTATTTAAGCACCTCTTTTTTTTTTTTTTTTTTTTTTTTTTTTTTTTTTGCCAAAAACAGCAGCAAAGGTTTTTCTTTTCTTCCCCAAAAAAGCACCAAATTAACAACCAATATCAGCAAAGGTTTATATTTTCTTGTCTACAAAAGCACCAAACAATGCAGTGGCAAGCAATCATTCTAGTGGGAAGACTTCAGCAGGCTTCTCTTCAGCCATCATTTCCCATGGACAAGTGCAGCTGGAGAGCAGGCATGGGTTTGTCCATTCCATGGACCTACACCAGTGACACATGATCTCAAACACTGTTCCCACTTTGTAAAGATAATTGTTTTCATTCCCTTTCAGAAAACAAGAAGCCTATTAAGCCCTACCTGAGATTAGGTGGCTTGAGACAGAACATAAAATTGAAAAGTAATGTAAGACAAAAGCAGTATCCTTAAGGTCACATCGCTGTGTGTCATCTATCTATATTGCAGTCTTGTAACCTTCCTGTCCAAATATTATTAAATAAAATGCCTCTTAGTGTGCTTCTATGAAGTCAGGAATCTTCCATTAAGGAGGGTCATCTTAAGCCTTTTGTTATATTACTTCCACATTGTTCTCCTGCTACCGTGTCCAAAAGGAGGAATAATGTAGGCATTGCTAGTGACTGTAGTTACAATGTTATCCAATCAAAACTTGATTGGAGTATTAAACGTATGATACTTGTGTGAAGGACAGTCTGTACCTTAGGATTTTTTTTAAGAACTGATAATAGTCAGGCTGTTAAAAAAAAAAAAAAAAAAAAAAAAAAAAAAAAAAAAAGAGGATTAAAATTAAATGTGTATTTTTCTCCATTGTGCTGCATCTGTTTTCTGTCAGAATGAATCCTGCTGATCTTGGTTTCAAGGTTTCCATTCTGTGTGCTTTTAAACCAAGGTCAAGCAGTAGGCAGCAGAGGAACCTTGAAGGTGTCATTGGCTAGAAATACATAAGCTTTATAGCTACACCACTAATTATTTATCATTCATAGAAAGAAATATAGAATGGGCAAAAGGATATAGATACTGATACTTCTATAGCTGTACACAAACCAGAACAGCAAAAGACAGAAGCTTATTATTTGGCTGTGCATGTGAGTATGCATGTACATTTACTAGTGAGTGCAAATGTCTATATGGTGATATGTGTTCCAGCCTCTGTCCAGAATGAAATTTTTTCCTGTATGTGCTGTATTGCTCACACATATGGTCTAAGATGCCTGAGAAATCGATGAAGGGAAAAATCATTTAACAAAGCTGTCTGCCTAGTATGGATATATACTACTGTGCATTTTTTCAAGGTGGTTTCTTCTCATTAAAAATAAAGCCCTTGGAATGAGGCCTTACACCTGAGAAAGCAGGCATTTTTTTAGTGAAAAAAAGAAAATATTACTTTAATAAATTGGCCCCTTCTCTGTATTCCTTGCTCTGTTTTTCCTTAATTTTGTGTTTGCCTTGAAGAAGGTACAACATCCTTGTACACATTACCAGTAACTTATGGCTTCTTATGCATTATCTGTTTAACCTGAATTTAAAGCAGAGTTTATAGGAATGGTTAATGTATATTCAGGGAAGACATCCTATTTTTCTAAGGCAGATGTGACTTCCAAAAAGCAGCAGAAGCAGAGCTTTCTATTTGTCAGACAGGCACCATGCAGACTGACACATTGGGCTCTCAGGAGACATAAAAAACAAACCCCAAATAACTCATCTTCTGAGTGTCCAAGCATAGGGGCAGTTTTTCCTCTCCAGCTGTGCCTACACTCCTGGACAAGCAGTCTCTATCAGGATAACAGAGAAAGTAAATAATAGACCCAGCCATCCTGACCCCAAGACGTCCAGGCCAGGGAGCTCTGGAGCTGCACCTTAGCTCAGCCCATGGCTGTGGGTCCAGATGTCAAACAGGACAGGCTGGGCATCCAGAGCCAGGACTGGGAAATGCACTTTAGCCCCCGTCGGCTGGCTGGGCCTGGAGCACTGAGTGCTGGCACTTTTGAGCTGTTTCCATTACCAAGACTGCTGATGCAGATCTGCTGGTTGCAGCAGTCGATGCTGGGCACAGGTCAAACACACCGTAGGAACCTGGGGGGGCTGTGCCAGAGCAGCTTTGCTCTGGCTTTGTGCATTAATTGCTCATTAGCAGCTGAAGTGCCTTACACAGCCACCAGGGCAGTGTCTGCCAGCTCACTTTCATCAAGGAATCTGTTTGCATTCTCCGTGACAAATCTCTGATGTGAGATGCAGTAAATCCTGGTTCAAACGAAAATACCACACATGGTCATTTCAAGGATGTGGCATATTGATTTACTGCACCTCTATGACTTCCTGCATTTTCTGTAGGCAAAGTATGCAAAAATATTCAGGCTTCACAAATATAGATATTTTTCATAAGAAAAACCCCAAGTGTTTGAAAAACGGCATGAGTTTGATTCACACAGTCTATGGCTTTTTTATTCAAACTGCCAAAAACTGCTGAATTTATGCTGACCTAATAAAAAAGGTGGAAGAAAAATTCCTTTAATACACTTCCTTTTCTTTAATGTATGACTCAAAATGTTACAGTCTATCTATCAAAATTATCACTGATGTTAACAAATTCATATTTCACAGATTTGCCAGGGAACCATGACATTCCCTTATTAGGAAATAAGAATTCAAAAATATCCTTTCTTAATTCAAGGGAAAAAAATATATACTCAATTTAAGCCACAGCACAGCACACTGCTTTTCCTTCCTTTATTGCCTTGTCCTCTCTAAACAATTCTGTGAGATAAAGATCAGCTCCCAAAATTTCTCCTTTTATAGAATAAGCACCAACACCTACATTTGCTGACCATTAGTACTGTGCCATGCTTTAACATCTTTCTCAGTTTCTTCAAGTTCTTCCTCTCAAATGAGGATGACGTGTTCTCCCTCCCGTCCACCCCCTCAATCCCCTATATTTTCATTATTACTTCCAATTTTGTCTGCCTTGTCTGCTGCTTGCTTTCTTCCCATTCATCCAGAGTTGTGAGACACTGGAATAACATTTCTGCCACTGATTAGAACAAAGAAAGTTATTTTTAAGACTGATAATTACTGCCTGCATGAAGGGGACAAAGATTCACAAGAAGCTCAACTTGACCCAGCAATGTGCACTCACAGCCCAGAAAGGCAAACGTGTCCTGGACTGTCACATCAGCAGTGGGTCAAGGGAGGTGATTCAGCCCCTCTGCCCTGGTGAGACCCTCCTGGAGTCATCCATGGAGCCCTGGGATCCCAGCACAGGGAGAACAAGGACCTCTTGAAGTGGGTCCTGAGAAAGGCCACGAAGATGATCAGAGGAACGGAGCACCTCTACTGTGAAGATGGGCTGAGAGAATTGAGGTTGTTCATCTTGAAGAAGAGAAAGGCTCCAGAGAGACCTTAGAGCTCCTGCCAGTACCTGAAGGGAGCCTACAAGAGAGACAGAGAGACAGGGGTTTTTTACAAGGGCATGGGGGGAACCACCTTAAGCAGAAGGAGGGTAGCTTTAGATTAGATATTAGGAAGAAATTATTTACTGAGAGGGTGGTGGGGCACTGGCAGAGGTTGTCCAGAGAAGTTGTGGATGCCCCATCCCTAGAGGTGTTTCAGGCCAGGTTAATGGAGCCTTGGAAGTGAAAGTCTAGAGTCTAGAGTCTAGTGAAAGGTTTCCCTGCCCATGGCAGGAGGGTTGGAAGCAGATGATGTTCAAGGTCCCTCCCACCCAAAACATTCTGTGACTCTCTGATCACTTGACATAGAAGTCAGGAAGTTTTATTTAGATTCTGATGTTGTGAGAATGGGAAATAATGAATTGTGTCTTCCACAGGATTAATTGCTTATAAGTTTTGTTGAGTTTCTGATGACTAAGGTGATGAGGCATTAACTGTCCCTGAAATGTTTCTCTGTGACAGGCATTCACTTTTCTCTGTGTATAGAGCCTCAGATACTTCACATGAACTGGATATTTACTTCAGCCTTTTTTCAAAGTGGGCCTGGAAAGCATTTTCCTCATCTACCCAGCTCCCTTATATGTGAAAATATAACAGTTGAGATTTCCACAGGTTGGTCAATCTGAAATCTGCAAACAGATACAGGGTTATGGTGGAAAAACTAGGTAGAACTAGTTGTAAAAATATTTTCATTTTTACTTGGGGAGAAGGAAAGGAGTGGAAGGCTGAAACTCAGCATATATTGGCAAATTATTTTGATTTCTCTATAAATACATTTCAAGAGTAATGTATCAAATTTGAAAAATTCCACGTAGCTGTATTTGTGATTTGCAATGTCCTGAGTGGACCCCATACCTTTACCCAGCACTGCTGCAGCTTCAATTCATACACCAAGTCTTGGGCACCCCAGACTTTGCACACTACGGCCCAACTGCAGCAGTTTTGCATGAGATTCTTTACAACTGAAAAATAGCTCAAATAGCATGTTTTATCAGAAATGGGTTTTGATAAAAAATGCACTCCACAGGGAGCACATCTAAAACGAAGTTTTCTCCACAGGCACTCTCCTTTTATGCACATACAGCATCTGTAATGGAAATGAGCCTCCTAAACTGCTGCTTTTGGTGGAGAAAATGGGAGGGCAAAACGAACCCACAAGGCAGTTCCGTTATTCAGAAGGCAAATGGATGTATACAGGATTTATAAAAATTTTTTTAATTGACCACTGAGCTTGCTAATGTCTTGTACTGCTAACTGGGAGTAGGCATATGACATCTGTGTTGCTTTAAATGTGTTAGGAGTTTCTGAGTATCAGTTCTTCCATTGTTAATACTGCCAGCACATTGTTGCTCATGTGAGGTCATCATAATCCTGGATATAAACATCAACACTTCAGATTAATTTGATTTGCTGGGAATAGCACCACTTGGACAACTCTGAAAGTAAGCCTGCACCCTAACAAGATTTAGTTCCCAGCAATATCTTTGCTTCTTCATTATTTTTTCCCCTGCCAATTAGAGTGAACATATTCCTTTCATTTATTGTCTTTCACATCATGCCACAGAGTAGCAGCGTGTCAAGGTTGCTGCATCCTTCAGAGAGAGTGAGAAGTTGATATATTTCTTCTCAGGAGAAGTGTGATAGATGGGAGGGATCCCAGCAGGCACCAGCACTGGCATGCTCTTCCAACTAGACTTCCCTCCTTCCTTTTCCATTCTGGTGACTCCTCTCCTCATGAGGTCCCTTCCTCCCCATATGGTAAGCACCTCCTTGTTCACTCTCTTTCTCTACCATCAAATTAAATTATGCTTGTTGATCAAGTGTAAAATTAAATACAATCTGTACTAAATAATTCCTGGGTCATAAACCCATTTATATGGGTTTTTCCCCAGACATATTAAAATAAGCAGCAGTCTGGTCAATGAAACTGGTGAGGGCCCCTAACATCTAATTTTTGTTTTCATTTCTATTGTGGAAATTGTAATTCCTGAAAAATTTTACTTTATAAAACTAATTTCTGGATTTTTCCCATACAAGAACACCAAAGAATGATTGAACAATTAAGCACAAACGCATCCAGGCTGATATCTGACTGCTACAGATGTGTGCTGGAAAATTATTGCATCTGAGTTGAACCAGGCAAAGATTCATATATTTTAATCCATGTTGATTAAATGAATATTTTTCCAGTGACATTTTACATTGCACAGGCAATCTGGCCTCTTCAAAGTTCCATTAATCGCAAAGGGGCTCTAAGAGTATTTATTAACAATTTAATTTCTCTAGGGTATTTAATTCAGAGCCCTTTAATACTGTGTTTGACCTTTCCTTTCCTACAAACTTATTTAATACTGCTCCTAAAAGTGATTTTTGGGATACTGTATTTTTAACCTTTTTTTGACGGTGAAATGGAGCTTATTCTCATTATTTGTTTCCAAAAGCCACCTTGGAATCCACAGACAAGGACTTAGATTCTTCAGAAGTAATTCTCTTGTTTCCTAATGTACATTCTTAAGCTTCAGTCTCCCTAGAAAAATACAGTCCTAATGAGCCAAAACACACAAATGAAATTACCTACCATTTGGCATTACCTGTTCCTGGTGTTTAAATGAGGTCATGTGAAATTTTAGCTGGAGTAAAATGCCCATTTATATATCAAATAGACAAAAAATTACAATTCCTTTATTTGTTTCAAATTAATGTTTTTTCGACATGTTGCAAAGATTGTAGTTAAGAAAAGAAACCATATTATACTACCTTGTGCTGGTCTTAGCAAAAAAAAAATTTTGCTTAGCAAATGAGCCTCTGTTTCATCTTATAGTGTGGGGATTAAAAATAGATAGTGAAATGTTAAAAAGATCTTTCAGTTTTCCTGCATTAATTTGTGCTGTGACTATTTTATCCCACCTGGATTTTAGCACAAGTTGTGCCCCCTGGTTCACTGCCCAGACAAGTAACAAGCTGGACAGAATCCCAAACCCAGGACCAGATCCCAAACCAAGAGCCAGGCCAGGACCTAAATCCACCAACACATCCAAGTGTTGAGGCATCCCCTCCTTCCTCCTGCTCCTTCCTATCCCTCTCCACCTCCAATTAAATTGAGATCCCCTTGTTTTCACTTGAAGGGAAACCCAGGGAGCTCCAGCCTCTTCCCTAGGGCAATTCCCAGCTCCCAGTTTGTATTTGCTCTCAGCTGCTCTGCTGTATCACACTCTGCAGGGCCTGGGTCCTTGGGATACAATTATTACTTCTTAACCCTTCAAGCAGAAAATTTCTGGAATTATCATTTATTCCAAATTCAGACAAGCATCTTTACTTATCTCCTTCCTTTCACACAGTGAAATGTATCTCTTTTATTACAAATAAATGCAAATATTTATTAGCAATGTGTGCAGCCATTATTATTGTTGTCCTGGTTAATGCTGTCTCTGAGGCAATGGCATATGAAATACTGCTTATGGTATCCCCAAGTGGAAGCAAAACTGTTCTTAAAATGTTCTTTGCAGAGTTTAATACAAAGAGTGAAAATAAATAATGTCAGGTCCTTGCCATGATCTGCCCATTTTAAACTTTTCGATGGCACAAATCATCATTAATGAAGCACTTAACATTACACTCCCGACAGCACAGCATAAAAATTACTGCAGTCATCCAAAGGATAAGAAGAAACATGGCAGATAACTTCTGGAGGGGAAAGATTTACACTCTTTTGATGAAACTTTATGGGTTCAAGTTTACATTAGAATAAAGCAGAGGAAAAATGCTTATCTCTTGAAAGCTTTTAGGGGAGATATTTGGAAGGAAACTGTGGGCTTTTTCCCCAAATGAATAAAGAAATGTCAGAGAGCAAGGTCTCAGCAGTAGTGAAATCTGGTTTGCATCATCAGCTATTTTGGTATAAAATACTGTAGCTGGAGTAATAGGACACAGAGATTTGCATTATAATGAAGAATAAAGTAAATTCTACTATGCAAGTCCCTTTGTTACATAGATTTAGTCACAGTTTGCTCCAGAATAGCCAACAGTAAGCTCAACAACTGGTATCTAATGCTTAATTTCCTTCCTGTTTATTTGTAAAAGCAGAATATCCTGCTCTTTGTGTAAAATTATGCACAGAGAACAATCTCATATTCATCTGGCTGAAAGACACAGATCAGCACAAAGTTTGTGATAAAGGACATGACAGTCCAGGTGAGAGTCTGTGGGAAGCAAGAGGTTTCACTCACCTGCACTCAGAGGCATGGCAGGGTTTCTGTGGTGCTGGGATGGAGGCTGAGCAGGTTCCAGTGATGGAGGGGGACACGTCTGGTGGCACAAGGTGATCAGTGCCATAAGGGAAGACCACTCAGCCCAGACTACTCCCTGGTGGGAAATAGGTTTTAAGCCAGGACCTGGTGAAAGGGGAAGAGGAATAACTCTGTACAGAGTAATTAGCATTTGTGATCAGAGGACAGAAAAGTATAAGGATGGAGATATTTAGCAAAACCAAAATGTACAAATTAAAAATGTCAATGCCACATTTTATCATACAGGGATTTTGAACACAACCAGAAGAAGAAAGAGGTAACCTTTAGCTTGGTTCCACAATGCATGTAACTAGAAATAGAAGACTTGGGTGCTATGTTGCCTTTCAGGTGGGGGGAAAAAAAAAAAAAAAAAAGGCAAAAAACCCTAACCAACCACCCAAAACCCCTACCATTCATCAACATTTCACACTACTCAGTCCAGTGAACACAGAATTCTGTTCTCCCACAGAAAGTGTTTTGAGGAAAACTAAGCAATATATTATATTCAGAGAAATGGTTTGCTCTCCCGAGCTTACAAAGATGGCATCTAGATTCTGAAATTCAATTTGTCTGCTTATCAAGAGGAACATTTACTTTCCTCATTGCAATCAGTTCCTACTCAAAATAAGGTGATGATGTTAAATGCATATGTTTTCTCAAACTTGATCCACTTGATTGAAAATTTGGGATTTTCTTTCTATTTATTAACTAAAGTGTTTCTAAATTCAGTCCTACTTTATTTTCTGTGCAAGTACGTGATCTATTTAAACCCTGCTTGTATTGCTTCACACTTTCTCAGAGATTCACCTCGTTTGCTAACATATTTTGTTTATCCTTTGTGAAGAGCAGATTGTCTTTGTGGAAGGATGATAACCATCTTAAAGTCTTCTCTGCTCTCTGTGTTCTATACAGTAATTCTCTAAAGTATCACAGACTCTCCCAAATGCTTCTGGAATAAAATAACAAATACTAGCATAAAAAGCAATACCAAATTGTGATGTATTCACATGTTACTAACCAAGGAAACTGTAAAAGAAAGGTAACCAAATTGAATTCCTGTTGCTCAAAGATCAGTATTTTGTTGTTATCTGCACTATAGATTGTTGTAGCTGTCAAATTTATAATCACTATAACAATATCCCAAACAGGAAACACAGAATTAACCCTATTCATAAGTTTCTAGAAAGTGTATCACTAAAATGCCACACAAAGGTGAAAATGTTGCTTTTCTTTGACCCATTAATTTTTCTCTCTGTCAAAATGGTCAAACATTCCCACAGTATAATCTTTTTTTATCAGAATTAGAATAATTTAGAGGAATTGGTGTGTAATGCATATCATTTCAACAATAGTGCAACCAGCTTTCAGAAACAACACTATGATAACTCTGCCTCTGATTTTGTCATGAAATAATGTTTTCATTTGACCTATTTTCTTCCAGTATTCCTAATGGTTGCTGTGGGAAACCAAGACAATCCTGAGCTTCTGCTAAGTTGAAATGTGTCCCTGTGGTTATTAATTTTTTTGAAATATAGGGCTAATGTTTTTCAGCACAGAAGCTGGAGAAATAGGGATTACTGGGTAGGTGATAAATGCTGAATACGACAGACTGCTGGAAATGTGTTCAGTACCATGAGGGGAGAATTTCAAAGGCAAAAATAGGAATGAAGTGCCTTTGAACATTAATTGGTAGATGAGCACCCGCATCCTTGATTAACATAATGAGAGTGGGAAAGAATAGAAAATAATTCGGTCACTAGAAACCTGTTTCTTACACAATCTTCGGTACCTCTTGATACTGAGAGAAGATGTTCTAAGGGATCACATCATTTTTCTCTTAATATTTCCACAGAGGAAAATCACGCACTTGATTCACCTGTCCAGTTAATCATTACAGTCTGGTTTGGAGCTGAAAATGCAGGTTAACCTGGTGAGTGCAAAACTTGCCTAAGGAAAGTCCCCTCTAATCTCACTGATTTTCTCTTCCCTATGTTGAAGACAATTTTGATTTTACCTGCTTCTGCATTCAGTATCCACACAGCTCTATTCTAATGTCTGGCATGATGTGACAAAGGGAGTGCCAGAACTGGGCAGTCTGACACTTCTGTCATCATGTCACCGTGACTCCTTCGCTATGGCCAGTGGTTATTCTACATGAATACATATTTCAGGAGCAATATCTGACCAAGCATTGAGTGTTTTTGCTAAGGGGTTGCAAGGGGGGTAGCCTGTTTAGCCTGGAAGGACTCTGAAAAGACAAATACTTTGATTTTTGTCTTTTTCTTTGATTCATTATGGCGGCAGTTTCCAGCCGGGCTATGCCCGGTGGGCTGCCTTGGCCAGGATAGGGAGGCTCTCAGCACAGCGTCCAAATTCCCAAGCAGCTCCCAGCCGCAGGCAGCCTTAAGCAAGCTTAAGTGATTTCAGCTCTTGGTGATTATCAGCTCTTTGTGCTTTCAGCTCTTTAGCTTGCTGGTGCCGCAGCAGATGCAGGGAGAGAGATGAGAAAGCTGTGTGAGGTTCTGAAGAATCCTTTATTGGTCCACGAAGGTTCTCAGTGACAGCTGTTCTGCCAAGCCAGGCAGAATTAGGGGTTTATATACCTTACAGGGGTTTTGGAAATTTTCCAGTAGTAAGGGTCAGTAAGGGAAAGTGACCTATAGGCTTACAGAGAGATAAGCAGGGTCCGAAAGGCGGAAGAGAGGGGCTTCTAAGGCCCAGTCATCGTGACTTGGCATTTCCTAGCTCAGGCTCCTGACCGCCAAGGAGGCCTTGCAGGCCCTGGGCCTGCTACAATTCATGACAGCTGGAGTGTTCTCAGTGAATCTACCACAAACCCCACTGTGCGCCCAGCAGGACACACAAACAGGACACATGGTAAACCCCTGCCTGGAAGGTGTTCAAGGACCAAGCTGCGCCTTCATAGGCAGCTCCTGATCAGCTGCTGAAAATCTGGCAAATGCAAAAAGCTTTTATGAAATGAGTCTTGTCAAGCCCTGAAAAGAGTCAGGGCATTTCTTTGCCTTGCTGCTCTGGAGGCCAGAGAAATGTTTTCAGTGAGGCTGAAGCAGCACTGGGGCTCTTGAGCTGTTTCTCCCAGGGTGGCAGAGGAAGAAGGATCATGCTGAGCCCTTTGGCCAGCAGCAGAATGAGGTTCAGATCCAGAAATCCCCAAGTGCCATCACAGCCACAGCTGTGAGCAGTGACCAGTCTCCACTGCTGCATCTGCACTGGCACACAGGGAGGAAAAAGAGAAGGCTGAAACCTCACCTCTTCCTAGGACCAGCAAGTAAAGTGCACAGTAAAAGCTCCTGGTTTGATGGGATTTTTTTATGAGAGATGAAATATTATCTTTGGAAATGTTACATAATATTTTGAGCTCTTCTGTGGAAAGCCTTTTCCATCAGAAATGTTATTACTATTTATTATTTTCCATTTGGTTTGAGGTGCAGTTTATACACAAGTTATCTCTCTCAAGAGAAACAAATATCCATGGCTTACAGTTTGAGATGCAAAGAGATCATTAACACGGTGACATTTGTGGAATCATTAGCAAAGGTGATAGGCACCCTTGGCAGCCTGGGGAAAGATTTTATACAGTGCATAAAGATCCTAAAGGCATTCCTCATGAAGATCATAAAGACCTTCTGTCCCAGTGACACAAGTCATGCTCCGACTGACAGCACAAGATTTAAGACTGGTTCTGTGAAGACTGATTTTCAGTTTAGATACTTAAAAGCATGCAGATGTTAGCTAGGGAAGCCTAATGAAATCAGAAATAAAAGCAGAGTGAAATAGCTAAGGACAGAGAAACCTATCAGAGAAGATGTGCAGCAGTGTGAGCTGGAAGCAGGGAGAGGTGAAAGAGCAGCACACAGCGCAGAGGATGCCACACTGCTCACCTCTGCTGCCAACACCTGCAGGAACTTCTGGTGAGAGATATTGCACAAAAAGTGGGACTTGTTTTTTGTATTAAATCAAAGACAAAAAGATATGTTTGGTACATTCATTGGTAAGAAAAGAAAAGCAGAAAGCCCAGAGAAAATAATCTGTGTGGTTTTTTACTACTCTTTTAGTATCAATACTGAATGACATTTCTCTGGCTGCTCAAAAAATGTATCTTTAACTAACCAGTGATAAAATTCAGAAGAAAAGTTGATGCAACAGAGCCATAATTTCCTCTCCCAACAGCAAACTGACTGAGGCAATTACACAGCCTAATGTCTTTCTGACATCCAGCAAACTCCTGTGGATAAATCCTCTCTTTTCCACACTTCAACACTCTTCAGAGTGTCACTCTTTGTGCACAGAAAAGGTAATGATTTAGACAGCAATTTCCAGAAAATTTTTCAGATGCCATTCTGTCAGTAATCTTCATTCCAGGATGAAGAAACATTTCCAATGGTTTTGAAGTTTTGGAAGGTCCACTGAGATTTCCAAGACCAATAACAAAATGAAATACCTACTCACTACTTTAAACCTCCATTTTCAGCTCAGAGTGATGCCTAGGATATCTGGGTTTATTTTATTTTATTTTTAATCTTATTTTATTTTTAATTTTATTTTATATTTTATTTATATTTTATTTTATTTAAGCAATATGTTGCTAGACTTATAACTTTTGGATACACAAAAGATGGCTGTATCTGGACTTCTTAACTCACAGTCTGTCTCAACATTGAATGCCTGTGTAATACACCAACAGGTTCCTATTGACACATCAACATTTCCTATTAAACCATTCCATGGTGGGAACCTCAAATGTCCTCCCCAAGGTCATAAGTACCTGGGAAAAAAAATTCCATGTAACAGCTCCTCATTCACTGCAGAACAATTCCTTTACAACTCTCTTGGTACATCCTCTTTCCCAGCATTTCTTCCAGTCTTGCAATTGGATGTTGGATCTCTCCTGCTGTATTTGTGAGCCAACTCATCTTACTCCCTCCTTTTCCTTCTCTCTCACCACCAATCTTTTCTCAAGGTTTTTGCAACGTGACCTCTTTGGAGATAGTGTTTCTGGCTGCCCTGAGCACAGAGCAAACAGCTCAGGGGCTGAGCAGCTCCCTGCGTGGTTCCCATTCAGAACAGAGGGATCCTGGCTGAGCAGCCAACTCCCAGCAGTACCACAGGCAAGCTCTGTAAAAGTAATGGATACCTGCTTTCCCCCAGGCTTTCGCTGAGAAATTTAGCCATGTTTTGGCAACTGGGCATCTATCTGGAAAATCTCCTGAATGCATAAATGTTCCTGGGGTTTACTAGTGCTAATGCTTGAGTCCACTCTTTTCCTGTATGCGCTTGACAGTGGGATTTCTTGGCAGCGCTGCCTGCTGTCTGTGTGACAGGCTCAGCTCACACAGAGCTCTGCTTCAGTAGCAGCAGCACAGCTCACAGGCTGAGAGCTGGGGCTGTGCAGCCTGCAGAGGATAAGGCTCCTGAGAGACCTTAGAGGCCCTTTCAGTACCTTAAAGGGGTACGAGACAGGCAAAGAGGAGGTTTTAACAAGGACTGCAGTGACAGGACAAGGAGGGATGGCTTTAAATGGAAAGAGGTTTAGGTTAGATGTTAGGAATAAATTTTTTACTGGGAGGGTAATGAGGCACTGGAATGAGTTGCACTGAAAAGTAATGGAAGCTCCATCCCTGGAAACATTCAAGGCCCATTTGGGTGGAGCAAAATTTATTTATAAAATTATATATATATATAATATATTAAATATAAATTTATAATTTAAACCACATTTGGGTGGAGCTGTAAGCAGCCTGGCCTGGTGGAAGGTGTCCCAGCCCATGGCAGAGGGGCTGGACTAGATGACACTTAAAGGTCCCTTCCAACCCAAATCATTCCACAATCAAACAAGCAGTGGGGCAGCCTGCCCAGGGCCAGCAGTGGGCAGGGCTGCAGCAGAAGGAACCTGCCCTTCACCTGGGGGCACAGAAACCTGGGTTTGCCCAAATGGCACAGCCATCCTGGCCTTTCAAACACAACAAGAGCTCCTTACCTCCTGCCGAGGTAAGGGGATCAAACGGCCAGACAAAATCCGTCTATATTAGGAAGGGGAAAACCAACAAGCCTGAAGACCTTGAAGGCTTGCTGGTACATTAGTAGGTGTCAAAGAGATCTTTCTGATTTTGTCTTTGACAGGTTGCTATTTTCTACATTTCTTAAGCAACTAAAACCTAGATAATAATCTATGTCTCTTTCCATGTCCTTAAAATGCCAGACGAAGGAAATTTTTTGCAGATTTTCCTATAGTGTGGATTTTTAAAGCTGATAATGGTAAAACAATGACACCTTGTGGCACAGAAGAGAATCAAACCCACACAGCCACAGGTTTAGATAAAGCATTGCCAAGAAATAGATTACATTTCCCAGAACTACTTTGAATTATTGATGAGCTAAGTTTTCAGCTACAAGTTTTTGCTTAGATCTTTAATCTAAAATTGTTCTTGATATTTGCAACATTTGAAAGCATCTCTCTAATGATGGGAACAATTTAGACACTTGTTATTCAGGAATATAGGAAATTTCCAAGAAAGTTCTGTAACTATTCTTGCAGTGAGCAATAATTTTTTTCATTTATTATTTTCATGATCATTTATATTCATGTTGTTAAAAAACACTCAGAGTAATTGTTCATCTTTTAAACGTCCCTGACCTTACTTCAGGTGACCAGGTGATTTAAATTGCACTGGCTGGCAAGAGAAAAGTTGCGCAGAATTGCTAACAAGAAAGATGTGATGCCTGTTAGTTTCATGTATGTTAAAGGGAAGACTCCAGCTGTCCAGAGTTTTCTCAGCAATGAGGATTTTCTGCTGTAATTATTTTAAATGGGCGTAACTGAATGGAACAGATGTGGTGTAATGTCATTTTAGAGTTCTTATCAGATTTTAGAAGGTTTGATAATGGTGATTTTATATCAACCCCATTAACTCCAAAAGACTGGAAAGTTAATGATTTGAAGGCAGCTCTTCCTTTAATTTGTGGACCTGTTCAAATCAGAAAGCATTAATGACTGTAAGTGGATGAGAATTCCTACAAGCTGAAAAAGAGCCCAGGATTGTTGTAGCCTCACAAGTAAAACATTTCAAACTTTGTACAGCTCACAATTATTTTCCCATCTACCAAGTACCAGCTTTCAGTACCAGCACTGACTACTGACCTTACCAGCATGTTCTCTGACCTCCATTTAGACAAGGTATACTGCAAATTATCAAGATTTTGAGTGAATTATGACCTGATTAAGATGACTGGTGAGCTATTCCTGGTATTACATTATGCAACTAAAACATTATGCCTGCATTCATATATTTTATAACTGTCTGAAAATTAAAATCTTTTTGTCAGCATAATAACATTGCTGGGACAGCACTACTCAGTTCCAAGGGTATTCTGGGGACAGGAAAGAAACCCACATTGTTATATAAAAAGCACATCATCATCAAAGAAGTGATATACAGGAACAAGGTATATTTGGTGCCTCTGTCATTTGTCACTGAGGAGTTTCAAATCTTGACACCCTTTTTGCATCAAGAGGTAGTTTGGTTTTTTTTTTCCCTAGCCTGATGGCAACAAACTATATGTTTTACATTGGCATAGTGGAAATTACACAATAAATCTTAAATAGTATTCACCTCAAACATTAGACAACAAATAAGTCAAATATATCAGCAATGGCAGATGACTAATAGTGCACTTAGATAAAATGTGGAAATCACTTTTCACTTGTAAAGGAGCCTATACTCACCAATTACTGCAAGATCTAAAGGTGCATTGAGCGATTGCTGCTGCAGGCAGCAAAAAATCCCAGAGCCTCTCTATCACACATCAAACCAAAAATTAAACCAAAACTCCTACCCTGGTGCTGCCTCAGGACTGCAGTGCAGGCCTTGGCATGTGTTCAGCTGCATCTCCCACCTTGGCACGTGTTCAGCTGCATCTCCCACCTTTCAAAGGCCACAGCCTGACAGGGAGCATCCTGCACCTCCTCATCCACGTGGGGCTGGCAGGTGAAGTGCTGCCAGGAGAGCTCTTGTCTGATGGGAGTGGTGCTGCTGGTCAGCAAGGCAAAGAGGTGATAATTCACACCTCCCATTTTCAGTCTCTGCAGGCAGAGAATAAACCAGCCCTCAGTTACAGCTGGGCTTTGCCAGCTCTCCTGCAGCTGCAGAAGAGCCAAGGGCAAGTTCATGACAGTCAATTCTCTTCTCACTCATTTATTTATGCCTCTGAGCCCATCTGAATCCCAGCTCACCCAGATGCTGGAATATTTTTTGCATCCAGCAGTGCTACAAATCTTACAGGTGAGAGAGTTTTTCAATGACCATTGTATACATGTTTTATTGCCCTCGTGTAGCATCCTCTTACATTGTTCTGTATTCACTCAGTTTTCATCAGTCACTGACTGCAGGGACTATTTCTGGGTCTCTACTTTCAGTAGAGATGAGGGAGCTCAACTGCCTGTTTTTAAGAACATGAAAATGCTGGGAAATGATAGAAAATAACAGTTATTGTGCTTATGTACAGTAAAATATCCAGACAACTCAAAAAAAGGGATGTGATTTTTACTCCTTGTTATGGTGTGATGGAGATAGATATTCTATGTCCTGATGTGCAGAGCAAATGAGATGCTTTTACTCGCTTGTTGCCTCAGTGACTCATTAAAGTGAGTTGAGGAACATTAATTTTTAAATCAGAAAAAAAAAAAAAAACAAAAACAACAAATGAGTCTTCCTTTCTTCCTTTGTTCTTGCCTTCTGTTTGTAAAGTTCAAGGAATTAATAAAGACTGTCACTTTCACAGCTCACAAATGAGAATTAACCATTCTTATTGTGAGTTTGAAGATTGACTTGACCTCTTTTGGCCCTGTTGTGAACTACACCTGTGGCATTTTTAATATTTTCCCACCTTAAACAGAAAAGTAGATAATGAAATCCTAAATCTTCAAAAATCCCTTAAACATATTTTTATTTCCTGCTTCTGAAAAGTACCCAAATGCCTCTGTTTCTTCTGACCTTTTGCTTCCTTGGGTTACCAATATTCTGATTTGCAGCCACTTCAATCTTCAGGGTAGCATTGCTCCACCAGATAAACTAGGGGTTCAGGGAGGTCTGATTTTGGGAATACCTGGAGGCTGAAAGCTTCAAGCGTCAGTAAGACTGTGTGTCATCCCCTCAGAAAGCCTCCAAAATCTGTCTGCCAGGTAAAACTCCTTTGAGAAGCAATGGCATTTTAACAGAAGCCACATGAACTGCATGCCAGGATGGTGATGCACCTTTCACCAGCCTCTTACAGTTCATTGGCTACAGCCCCTGCCACAGGTGGAACCCTGCCAAAAAACAGTGAGGTCTTTCGTCACCATGGACTGCCTGGCACTGATACTTGAACTAGAATTAAGAGCTGCTAGAGCTCAGAATTCCTCCCCTCAAAATACAGCTACAGGAAAAGCTCCAGAAAATTATCCAGGGTTCAGCCAGTATCTGGCAAGTGATCAGATGGCACAGGCTCAGTTTTCCCATCTTGAAGTGGAGCAGAGATATTGTCCAAAATGTAATGAGCACCTTTTTTTGCCTCCATTTCCCCACCCTTGCATTCAACCAGTCATTCCTGTTCACACCTTGCCTGCCCCTCCAGCCCAGCCACTCAGCTCCTGCTGCTCCAACACTCCTCTGCTGGTGGTGAAATACCAACCACAGTGACGCACTCTGCCCTCGCTGGGGGGAAATGAAAGCGGATACAAGGATGAAGACATTTCAGTGTGGACTAGGGCAGCTAAGGGAGGTGCCATCTGAACCCCCACAGAGCATCTGCAGCCCTGAAGCAGGGCTGGATTCCCCGAGTTTGGAACAGCAGAAGAGCAGCAGAGCAATTTTGCTGGACGTTTTCTTCCTCTTCTTCTCTGTTCTTCATGTAACAACTTTTGAAAATGGCTTATGCTTGGCTTCTTTGCTCAGAGCACTTGTTTCAGACTCTCAGCAGACTCAGAGATACAAGAAAATTCTGAGTATGATCACATCCAGTTTCAAACTCTCCTTCATAATTTTTTCCTACCAAAAAAAAAAAAAAAAAATTATTTTTTCAATTAGCTGGCTGAATGACCACACCAGAGGGTAAGACGTGTTCCCACGGCTCCAGCCCCATGTTCATTTCAACCATTCACTGCACATTTTCAAACTTTTTTTAGCCTTAGTCAAACTTGCACTTTAGTTGATAAATAAATAATAGCAGCATGCCCACTACTCTACTTTATGATCTTGTGAATAAGAAAAAGGGATGTTAAATTCATGCAGTTTTGGGGGAGGATAAGAGACTTGTTTTAAAACTGTGATCTGAGATTAAAGCTCCAGTAGGAAATTGCTCTGAGCTGGATCTTACAATCAGAACATGTCTAAGCCAAAAAATATTCCTTCTTTAAAACACTGTTGTGCAAATACAAACCCTGTGTTTCAATTACAGGAGCTCTGGACTAACATTACCACTGCACATGTCAATTTAGCTAATATGCTCCTAAATGTATTATGGCCTAAACCTTATATAAAGGATTTAAAACCAAATTGTTTTAATCATGCACTCGTACATTTTTAGCTATGCATAGAGATATAATTTCACTACCCTAAATATAACCACAATATTAAATCAGACTGTTTATGTGAGGAAGATTATTTACATATTTCCTCAGAATTAGTCATTTGGTTCTTAAACTCAGTTGTGGCTGTTGCATGTATTAATGCTAAAATCCTTTAAATATATTTTTTCCATTACTGAGAAGCAGACAAAAACCTCTGCTTCTTCTTAATATTAATGACCTTTGTCTAATGTGTTCTCCAAGCCCAAAAGTGAAAAGATTAAGTACAGAAATCCCCCAAAACTGAATAAAACCAAACTGTTATAAATACTCTGATGAAAACACTTCTCATTATTCTTTGCTCAACCTTAACTCTTCCACAGAATAAATGCTCACTAGTTCTTCAGTCATTCATAAAAAGGAAAAGATAAATAACTTTGTCTGGTTTGCTGTTGCATGTTTTTTAGTGATTGTTACTTAGATTTAGCTCAGTCAGAACTCAGTCACTTTGTCTGTGTGCAATGATACATCTGCCATTGCAACAGTGCGATACTGAATTAATACTTGACTCAAAGCTAACTTTGTGATGCAAATTTAGGATTTTTTTTTTACTCACAGGTGGAGTAGGTGAAGATTTACTCTGCAGTGGTACCAAATGCAATGAAAAGGAAGCAGAAGAGGTTAAAATCCTGAAACTGGTCAACAGAGAGAAGAGATCAGTGCTTTGGACAGTTTTGTGACCCCCAGACACTGGATAATTCAATCACTTTCATTTATCCCATGCCTGTATCACAGAAAGTGATGAGTGGGCTCACCTAGTTTAAGGTGCTGTTGAAGCTGGAGAGCCCCAAGGGGGAGCATCTGCTCCTGGAACAGCCCAGACACTGCTAGGGGAATTCCTTAGCTTTGCATGGAAGGATCAGGGGCAAATTTAAACCTAAACTATGCATCCAACCTATAAATTTTGACTCTTATTTGTTTATTTCTAGGAAAGATACTGCACAAAAGGCTTGTGTGGCCAGGAGAGGTTTCAGATCTTCTAAACTTGCCTAATCCAATCCAGCATCTTTCTGAGTGATCTGATGTCCTTCTAACTTATGGAAAGCCTCCAATTAGGATGAGAAATCGATGCTCCATGACTCCATTGATATGGTAAATCAGCAGGCACAGCTTGAATTTCAGCTGACAACTCACACTGAGCTGGTCAAAGTCCATTCTTCTAAGTGCAACTAACAAGCAATTTGCAAGTTCCCATGTGAAGCTATTTTGAGAATGAGAAGTTGTTTAATGCAACAATCTATTCTTATGAATACCTGATTCATACCTGAGTCCTGGGTGAAGGGGCCCAGATTCCTTGCCTCACCACCATCCAGCTGGACACCTGTACCCATAAGGTCCCAGACCCGGAGTAGCCAGGTTGTACGAGCCTCACGTCCCCGTTGTACAATGTCTTTGTGCAGACTACGGAGAGTTTCATACGTCAGGGATTCGGTGGTGACTGCAGCCTCTGGCTCCCCTCTGGGTTGTGAGGGCCCTCCATTCTTATCCTTGTCTGGGTGCTCTGATTTCATTTTAGACCTCCTTGTTTCTACAGGGGCGACTGCTGCTGGCTGTGACTGCCTTTGCAGTTCAGCTGGAACCTGGACAGTTGTAACATCTGTGGTTTCCACTGCTGCACCATCAGACTTTCCCTCTTCGAGGCAGCGGAAGGATTTCCCACCAGATGGGAATTTCCCTTCAGCTTCTGGCTCATTTTGCACCTCTCCTTCATCAGAACCCTCTCCCAGTCTGGGTGGTTCATTTCTGAGGTGGGCTGTGGGGCAGGGTCAGCTGTGGGGCGGCATCCCTCGCCTCTGGGGCAGTGTCAGGCTCTGTGGCAGCATCCCTGTTCTCTGGGGCAGTGTCAAGCTCTGTGGCAGCATCCCTAGATTCTGGTGCCATATCAGGTTCTGGGGCAGCATCCCTAGTCTCTGGGGTAGGTATCAGGGTGGTTACCCAGGTCAATCTCCCCTTATCTCTGACTGCTAAACAGAATAGGCCTATCAGCAACACCAACCACTGTATATCATTAGCATTTAGAGAAGGTTTGAACCCTTCAAAAACTGGTGGGTGTGGTGAATACTTTGTGGGATGCTCCCAGGACAAGTGGAGAGACGAGAATCTCAACTCCATGTTTCAGAAGGCTGGTTTATTATATTATGATATATATTATATTAAAATACTACATTAAAACTATACTAAAAGAATAGAGAGAAAAGGATTCATCAGAAGGCTAGAAAGAACAATGGAATGGAATGCATAACAAAGGCTCCTGACACCCCAAGAGTCCAAGCCAGCTGCATCTGTGATTGGCCATTAATTGGAAACAACCAAGATGCACCAATCACAGATGCATCTCTTGCATTCCACAGCAGCAGATAGTTATTGTTTACATTTCTTTCCTGAGGCTCTCAGCTCCTCAGGAGGGAAAAATCCTAGCAAAGGATTTTTCATAAAATATCATGGTGACAGTGGGGCAGATCCAAAGAACTGGGTGAAGGTTTGGCAGAAGACTTCCCCTGGTGTCATTTCCTCACAGTGGGTACCATTATTAAAGTAACTCCAAAAACATAGAGTTAGTGTTTGACAGCTCTGAATCCATGTGCCTGCCTTCCAGAGGAAATGAAAAATCTATTAATTCCTTACCTTATTAACCCTTAAAGCAAACTGGATAACAGCCACAGTATCCTTAGTTATAGGACCCACGTTTAGAAATGGGCCTGTAAATGGGGCAAATGTAGCCACAACCACCTGCCCCTCAAAACAGGGTAAGCTAGACCACATGGTGACACCTAAAGAAGTTTCTATCTGCAGCACACAAAAATTAGATTACTCAAGAGCTGTTACTCTTTTTTCACCCTTTTTCTCTCAATGCCCTCAGGCTCTAGCGTTGGGTGCCAAAATCTGTCCTGATTTACAAGAGAGGTGTCTGCTAGGGAAGGCAGGAGCCTCCCTTTGAATGGAGAATTCCCCCTTCCTCCAAATTACTAGAAGTTTGAAATTAAGAGGCTCTCAGGCAAAGATATGAGAGTAAGAAAAACAGTTCTTTATTGGTGTGTATAACAAGGTAAACAGAAACAATGAATACAGCATTTACAATTATTTACAAGTAACAAACAGAACCGAGAACCAGGCCCAGCTTTCAGCCGCCGTGCTTTCCCCGTGGTGCAGTTCCAGGCACAGCCAGCAGGGGTGCTGCTGCTCCCGGTGGGCGGGGCAGGTGCGGTGATTCCCCCGCGGCTGCAGGGGGCGCTGTGCTGCGACCTCGGGCAGCACGCGGCAATGGCGGCCGGGCCCAGACGGGAAGGGACGGAGGAGAGGCTTTGCTGCACAAACCCTGAGGCAGCCGATCCCAGTGCCCCAGTAGGACTCTCGGAAGCAGCAGTCTGGAACAGGGATGAGCAGAAATCCTGGAGCAGTGGATGAGAATGTATCAGAACTCCCCAGCAATGGCTGGAACCTGCGGGATGTTCTGGCAGGGCAGGGGGATGCAGGACCCAGCAGCAGAAGAAAGGTTCCCTGCTGGGTTATGGTGGTGGCAGCCAACTCCTTTCCTCAAGCTGCAGTTCTGACCATCGTCCTCTGAAGCCCTGCAGCGAGAGAGAGAGAGAGGCCACCCACAAACCCATCTCTTCTACCTGCCCCCCATTCTCACAGTACCTGTGCCCTCCACCCACCCAAGAGAAAACTCCCAAAATCCAAAGGAGTTCCCCCTCCCCGCTGTCTCAAGCGCCCAGCCATCAGTGCAACTCAATGGGGAAAAATTCCACACTAACAAGGAAAAACAGAAAAAACCTAACCCCCAACATTATTGTTACAATCCTAAAAGTGTCTTCGCCTCCTCGCTCTGTGCCAGAAGGGTTTCACTGGCATACTTCTGGAGCAGCTCCATCTTCTTTCTTTGTACAAGAGCTTTCTCAATCTCCTGCTGAGTTGGCACTGGAACATGTGCAACAAATTTCTGTTGGCCAGCTTCACCTTCTCTCTCCTTGCCACTTTCCTCATCAGACTCTTCCTCGTGGACAGCATATATGTTTTCTTCCTCTTCCTCCTCCTCACCTCTTGCAAGTCGTGCTTCTCTCTCCATCTTCCATTTTTCCACTGCTTCTGCTATAACTTTCTTTTCATGTTCCTGCTCCAGGGGCTCCAGAATCCCATCATCTTCATCCATGTAGCCATAGTACTCAGCGTCTATGTCCTTCATAAGCTCAGCCCAAGTCTTCCGTGGGGGTGGCAGGGGTTCCTTTTCAAAAAGCTCTCTAACTCCTGGCAAGTCCTTCGCAGCCCCGAAGTATTTGTAGCCTCTGTTTCCTGGAACTTCTTTTCCTTCATGATCTAACATTCTCGGGCCAATCCTAGCATAATCAAGACCTCCCAGCTCCTTTATTCTGTATTCCCAGTGTCCTTTCTCCCTCAGAAGTTTGTTGATTTCATCATTCAGGTCCCGAATTCTGAATTCACCCAATCCAGCATTTTGGATCTGTGCCACTTTCTTAGAAATCTCCCCAATAATCTGTCTCCTCCATTTCTCAGCTTTGGGCAGCTCATTACACTCTGATGCAAGGAAAGGCCTTCGCTCCTTGACTTTTCCTTCCTCAAGCTGGGCTCGCCGAAATCTTGCCAAGGCTGTCATGGCCTTCTCCGCGTTGCGAGCCATGGTCCCGCCGTGCCCCTCAGTCCCACCAAACACGCCGTGCACGCAGCAGCTCCAAGCCCCAGAACTGAACCCCGCCCCACTCCCCTGTGGGCCCGCAGCTCTCTCTGCTCCCTCTTTACTCTTCTCCCAAGATTACTTGCAGTAATTAATTTTAAGTTCTTAAATCCTATAACCTTGAATTTTATCTGCAGCAACTGAGAAACAATTAGCTCACAAAAAAAATTTTACTGCTGAAACAAAGTCAGAATACAACCTGACACCCTGTTGGTCAGAGTGTTGGTAGCAGTCCGAATAAATAGTGGCTGCCGTCCTTCTGGAGTGACAGATGTGGTTCTGTTGAAGTAGTGATCCTGTAGAAGGACCACTGTAGAAGTTTTCCTCTGAAGGTCCACTGGTGGTGTAGAAGGATCTGGTCTTCCTGTGGGAATCCAGTGGAAAATGCTGCCTGTGCTCTTCTGAATCTGAGTTTATATCCAGGTAGGAATGCTTGGCTCCTCCCTCTGGGTGGAGCATCTCACAATGGGATGATGTCATTTTATCAGTCATGCAGTGATGCCCAATGGCCCATTAACAGAAGATATCTCGCCAGAGGGAGAGATCATGGGAGAGTCATGGAAGAGATAAAGAACACTGCCCCGCCTGGTTTTAACAGATGGTGATGGAATACATCTGGTTACATCTTGCATTGCAATCTAAGACAGCTAAATATTACTTTTCTACATTGTAAGATATATAGTTGTTTTCTTTTAAAGGATAAAATAACTCTGACTAAAACGGCTGTGATGAAACACTGATAAACACCTGTGTTCACCCTTGATTTTGTCAAAGATTCTATTGCTCATTACAATCTCTGCTGTTTTATCTTCCATAGAAGACACAGAAGAGTCAGTTATGATTCTACATTATGGCTGTTATTGATTGTAAGCTGTTTTAGTGTTTTTCTTTGTTTCATTTTACTGTCATAGGTACATGACTGTTTAGAAAGGTGTTATCTCAAATTCCTAAGATGGTCACCGCTGATATATCGATTACATGATGTGAATTTACTGATTTTATTACAGGCATTATTCATAAGATGTTATTACTGTATTTATAGCCAGCTTCTAATATGCTTTAACATCTCTGTAGTTATCTAAGAGACACATGTCGTTTCAGGATCCTTTTTTTTTTTGTTCTCTAGCTGCTTAGGCATCTCTTGGACCAGGTTAGCTCTATGGCTAGTCCCTCTATGGTTTGACCCAATGCTGTCTTATAATTTATTTTCAGAGTTCCAATAAAATATACCTGAGCTTCATTGAAAGCCTCCTCCAAACTGCTAGTCAAGTGGTTTTCCCCAGTTATTATTACAGAAGCACTCCAGCAGTTTGCTGTGTTTGAAGCATCTCTGTCCTGAAGGAAACTTTGGAGGGATCCCACTAGATGGTTTGATTAGTCTTTAACCCCAAGGCCTTTACTCATAACTGCTATTCTTAAGAGTCTTGTTTTAAAATGTGTTCAGGGAATTCCCTCCCAGCTGGAGCTTGGGTGGTGGCCAGGCCTTGGCTCTACCTGGATGGAGAATTTGCCAATAAACCCAGATGTTCTCTGCATCAAAACTAGATTCAGATCACTTTGACTTGGCAATTTGACCCTTTATATATGACAGCTGAACCTATTTTTAGTGTGAGCTTGGGAATTATTATCTGGAAATAATTATCCAAGCCCTCACTAAATTGAGGTTTGTCAGCTGTTTGCAGACTCTGGCATGATGGTACAGTATTTCAGAGATCCCTAATTACCTAATTTCACATGTATTATTAATTATGTGTATTATCTGAAATATTCTTAATTGTTGTACCTGACTTATTCCTGATTGCTGTCAGTTTCTTATTCATTGCATGTATTCTTTTGCCTTGATGTTTCTTCATGGTCATAACCAAACTCATGCATCTCATTTTAAGAAAATGAAAAGAAGGGGAATTTAGTGCCTTAAGAACATCCAAATAATTAATATGTACATTAGAAATTTAAAAAACAAATCATTGCATCTAATGCATTAGAAATTAGAAATTTGGAAAAAAAAATCATCAAATCTAAATCCCAAGTGAGTGTGCCACAGAAGAGTCTAATTGATTCATTGGCTTGAAGAGAGGGTGTGCTTGTGGTTTATCATCAGCAGGTTCAAAGCAGTCACCCGTTCATTCAATCAGACACCGATTGCCTCCGAGAAAATGAAGCCCAGTGGAAACAACCTAATCACCATGCAGCCTTCAGGCCAGAACAGGAACAGAAGTAGGACTGCCAAGACATAGCTGTGTCTGCAAACTACAGAGGCAATTTGCCAAAAGCCTTATGTTATCATCATGATAAATGTTCCTACTAACCTTCTTCATGGGAGGTTCTTTATTCCTTGTTCCAGGATCCAGGAGGGCATTCAGTGATGTCACAGATCAACATTTCCAGCTAATGAACTTTCTCCTGAGTCTCAACTATTTGGACTTTAAAACAATGGTCATTTGTTTCCATTTCCCTAAGAGAGATGGGCATTATTCTTTTCTTTTCTCATGCTCTGAAAGCCTGTGCCAATGGCATGATAGAATTTGATGTTTTATTGATTGTAATCAGTCTTTTATGTATCTTATCCCATATCTAATAGATAACCAGTGATAACCTTAATGAGATAATAGCTCACAAGAGCGAGATGTTTTAACATCAGAACATTTGAGCCTTTTTTAAATTAACTAAAAGGGTGAGATATTATAGACAGGTAGAAGAATTATGAAAGACAGGCCTTATGAAATCAGGCCTCATTCTGCTAAAATTGCCAAAGCTGGCCTGTCATTTCTTCTATCTGCAGCTTACAAGAAATTTGCAAGTTCCCATGTGAAGCTATTTTAAGAATGAGAAGTTGTTTAACACAACAATCTATTCTGAGGGTGAAAAACAAATGCACCTGTGTAAACAATAATATTTGTCCCATGAGAACCCACAAAGGAAAAATGTAAACATATCTAGAGACAGAAAATGTGATAGACATATACAATAGCCCTTTCTGACCAATGAACTGAGTTTCACTGTATTGCTGACCAATTAGGTTTAACACAGTTCCTTCTGATATTTCCTACAAATATGAGCTTTGTGAATAAAGAGTTTGCTTTCTGCGTGAAGAAAATGGAGTCTCGGTTGATTTATTCCAACACTCAAGTAACTGTCTTTCCTTGCAAATTGTCATTGTGCATCCTGGATCAAAGTACTTCCTGGGAGTCTCAGGTTTCTCTCTTATTCATCCCTTCTATTCTCTCTTTCTTCTCATCTAAGTGCAATTTTTAAGGTCTTCTCTCTTCATACTTCCTAAATCCTGTGATCTGAACCCATGAGTATTTTTCTCCAATTTCATTCTCCTTTCATGTTTTTTCTCTCTGGTCTCTCCCTCCCGTTCCTGTGGCCGGTGTTGACACAAGCCCTGTGCTGCACATCTCACCACACGCTGGGCAGCCCCAGTCAGCTCTCCAGGGCAGTTTTCACCGAACACTGGCCTCTTCTGAGCTCTTACTGCTTGTGTTTGACCAATCTTGTCATTTCCTCTGCTTCTTTCCCACTTGTCCCTAGCCAACAGTACTGCAAACTTTTATATGGCCAGTCAGTCCTTCCAGTTCAATGACATTTTTTCATCTTAACCTATATCCTTTCTATTCCCTTTTCTTTCTTCTGAGCATAATTGTTGATTTTCCCTGTTTCAGCCATGACTTCTAAGTCTTCCTAGACAAATGACTTCTGCAACTCTATTGAACACAGCTCTAGATCCTTTCACATCTTTTACCTGACATCACATTTTTTTCCTATTTCCCCCTTCATTATTTTTCTTGATAAAATAACTGATGAGCATGCCAAATTAAAATTACATTTTAACCTTTTGATTCCATTACACTTTACCTTTTCATGCCCTCATTTTTCTTGTACAATTTTGCCCTCCTTTTAAAATTTAATCTCCTCTGTTTGTCTCCATGTCTTCATATCCCCAGTATAATTTCTTTTGCATTTCTCCTGAATTACTTTTTTTTTCTTTACCTTCTGTCACCATGATATTTTCTGAAAAATCCCTTTGCCTGGATTTCTTCTCCTGGGAAGCTGAGCGGCCTCAGAGAAAAATGTAAATAATAATTATCTGATTTACTTCTCCTGTTTTGCTGCTTTGGAATGTGGTAGGTGATTGTTTCATTGGTTTAATGTGAATTGGTTTTACTTAATGACCAATCACCATCCAGCTGTGTTGAGGCCCTGAAGAGGGTCATGAGTTTTCATTATCATTCTTGCTAGCCTTCTGATGTATCCTTTCTCTATAGTTTAGTATAGTTTTAGTATAGTATTCTTTAATATAATATCATAAAATAATAAATCAGCCTTCTGAGAACATGGAGTCAGATTCACTCATCTCACACCTCATCCTGGGGACCACTGCAAACTCAAAAACCTTCAGAGTACAAAGATGTTTTATTCTATTCTGCCTAAACAACAATTTAAGAAACTCTTTAATTCTATTTGGTTTCACAATAGCTACATCTTCAGTTGTCCTTTTACCTTAAGTTTATTCCACATGCCAAATACAAATCTGTTGCTGTGTCCATCAGCAGACCCAGATGGCTCTTGTCCAAGTTCTCAGCTTCTGCATTCTCAAGCACTACAACATCCTTGACTAATTCACTCCTGCCTTCCCCACCCTTCTACAAAAATTGTTTAACTAGTTCCTTGTTTTGGGCACATCATTCTTCTCTCTTAATTCCTCCACTGCTATTCTGCCACCATATGATCAAACATTAACAAAAATGAAGTGTTATATCTCCTTATAGCCTTACCTTTATCTATCAAAAGCAAGACAAATGAATAAATAATGATAGCAATAATAAAATCATGCATGGAAACACACTACCTCCAAGATTATGAGATTGGAATCTCTCATTGTGAAAACACCAATCTTGGTACATCTAACAGAAATGTTCTCTCCCACTCACATCACTGAAGTTACTGTTCATATATTTTGGATACATTTTTTTTCCTTGTATTAAAGGTTTGCATCTGGTACCTTACTTAAACTGACTAATACTTTGTTTAGTGACTAAGTCCACTGAGGTCATGACTTACAAAGAAAAGTGCTATTTAATTGGAGCCAAGATGATACAATTTGCCAATAGCAAAACTTGGCTTTTAAATATTATTTTTACATTTGTATTTGAAAGATGATACTTTTTTCCTCTTATTTTGCTTTACTTTTTTAAAAATATGTTAATCACATCTAACAGTCAAGGATCAGAGGCTGTGTGACTTCATTAGATAAAAATACAATTAATGGAATTTTCCCATATGCTGTTGTTCATGTGAGCAGAACAAGGAAACAGGTCACTGGTGAACTTCATTTCACAGTACATGACAACTGGCATACAAACAAAATGCAATCTCAAACTGGTTTGTCTTCTTACTACTGTCTTTGATCTTCAATTGCATATTTCTATGCATCAATGGTTCAATAACCTTTATAGTGTATGCAATGACAGCTGACATCAGATTAATTGATCATTACACAAGTGCCTTAGAAATATGATGAAATAATTAGTAAATAATCATGTTTTTGACTGAAAAGCAATATATTATTTTACAAAGGGATGAATCTATCATGTTAATAATTTCAAATTGATTTAATGAATGTGATTCTATCAGACACCATTCTGCTTTGCTCCAGTCTTCAAAAGTATGGTTATTAATAGACCTTCTGTTTTCCACAGGAATGCTTTGGACTCTGTGTCTCTGTGTTCAGTCTGGATTTTTTTTTTTTTAAATAGGTCATAGGCTAACAGAAATAAGAAACTTTACTATACTTGTTTTAAAAAGTTTATGTTGTTGTAATTGAGTAATTTTAATAGTATTTCCAGTGACTAAATCTCTAGCTTCTTATCTGGTCAAGGCCTGAACTAAAAGTAGGATGAAGGGGAAAAAGGCTACCTTAGATCTGCTCTGTACATCACCATTGATTCAGTTGTGTAACATACCTGTGACATCCTTATGCCAAAGTTGCCTGGACAGAAGGGATGCATCCAAAGGACAAAGTTAGCAAGACCAGAGGAAAGGAAATTAAATTAAGTGCTCACAGATCAAAGTCTTTAAGATAAGATGATAAAGCAAATTGTATACATAGAGCTGGTAGCCTGATTGGAGTTAAAACTGTAAATTGCATGCTATGGGTTTGAAGAAGATAATTTGAAGTAAAAATTAGTTCTGTGAATTAAAAATAATTAACTAGGTTTTTTTTCTTTCTACTAATAGATTTCTTTCTACCATTGCAACAAATCCAAATGTCACATCTGTCTATAATGAACTGTGAAGATTTATATAAAATTGAATGTCTTAAGAGCAGTTTGAGTTGCGTGCTTTTATGGCTTTGAATGTACTTTAGTCGGGCATGGGCTTCTGAAGTGACACTTTGTCCAGCTTTTGCTAAATAGGTCACCTAAACCTTGAGATTAATTGGTTTAAAATGCTGTAACTGAAAACCTCTAACCTCTCTTTCTTAAAATTGGTGAGCCTACCTTTGTTAAGATATTTCTTTTTTTCTTTTGATATGGTTTCTATGTAGAAATGCATAGGAATATGTCACTTGTGTTAAAATGGTACTGATAAAATTATTACTGGTTGGTTTATATCCTGTTCCATCTCTGCCCTCCAAACAGGATCCATTTTCAGGCAAGGGAGCTTGTGTGTAAAGATGAACATTAGACAACTGCATCAGTGAAAATACTAAAGTCAGCTCTGCCAACTGTGATTTTATTCTTATAGTCTAGCTCTGGTTACAGAAAAATTAATTTGTAAAAAAAGCCACTGCATGGCCTGACTCTGTAATTCCTGTCTTTCCCATTCACATTGCTTGTTCTTAAGAAAGGTTTCCTATCCCACTTCGTGTTTAGCAAGCAAAGTTCAGTAAAGGAGGAAAATAGGTCAGAGCTGAGACAGCCAGTGTGGGGTCTGGAGGCAGGGTGTGGAGCTGCTGATGCTCCAGCAGCAGCATCAGCAGCTGCTGCAGCCCCCAGGCCCCACTGTCACCCCCAGGAGCAGGAGTGGAGGATGGAACACGTCTGACCAGCAGAGCTGGTGGGCACGGCTGTGGCCAGAGGCCCCTGGTGTGTCCTGTCCAGGTATGGCTGCAGAGGGAAGGAACGAAACCCCAAGTGGGATCGTACAACTTTTTGTGCTTGAAAAATGCCATGGGTGGAGCTGGGGAGATTGCTGCTTTAAAGGAGACACTCCTTCCATCCAGGGAGTGGCTGGAAATGCTGCCATCCTTCAGGCTTGTCTTCACTGGGAACATTGTGAAACCTCTTTCCTCAGCTGCCCACCATCTCCCAGCATGTTTCACAAACTCAGCTCTTCAAGGGCTTCCTCCACCTGCACAGGAGCCCCTCGCTTCTCCCACAAGAGCTCGGGCCATCACCAGCCTTTGTCTCCCCATCTCCCTTGCCAGTGGCTCCCTCTCGATGTTCAGTATCTGACTCTGCCATCATACTGGTTGTTCTGGTTGTTAGGGGAGCCAGGATCATCTTCTGTGAGGGGGGATTATAGAGGCAAGGGAGGTTAGAAAGCACAGGAACCCAGCTTGCAGAACCACCAAACGTAGGGTTGCGTGGCAGGAGGATGGAGGGAAATGCTGGGGCAGTCCTGGAGGTTTTGACATGGCAGAAATGCAGGAGCCCTCAGTGACCAGCTTTGTGGAAAGCTAAAGCAGGAGCGTCACATTGTGAAGGACAGCAGCACAGAGGTCAGTAATAACCAGATGTTAGCAAAATGAGGCACTGTTAATACTCCTAGAGGGGATTTCCACTTCAAGCAAGGTAGTTCATTCAACATTTGCCCTGAAAGAGAGGTAAGAAGGTCTGAGAATGAGCCTCGGGAACATTGTTCCCTTCAGCCCTTAGAAAACCTGCCTAATGTTCCAAAAAGACATCCTAATCCTGTCAGCAGAAATGCCTGAGAGGCAGCAAACCAGCTCTTCCCAGTGCAGCAGAAGCAGAAGTAACGCTGCAGTGCACAGAATAATTCTGGTTTGACCTAAACTTCTGTTCCTTTACATGTTAGTCATATTCTGCTCCATATTTCTAAACTGCAAATGCTCTTCAAAGACAGTGATGGTTTTACCCATCACAACACAGATTGGTGAGCAGGTCTCAGTCCATGTTAGTTGGCATGGCTCCACCAGCTAGAGACCAGCCCTGTCAATTTGGATGCCAATACCTTGATTTAAGCTGCTGTCATGCTCACACTCTATGTAATTAATACAGATGGAGAAATTAATGTCCCTTCTGAGCACTGTCCATAGCCACTGTCCATAGCCATTGAGTCTGTCAGAGAGGGGGTTGCTGTGAACAGAAAGGTGCCAAGCAGACACACACCAGCTGTCCTGGACATACAGGTTGCATTTAATGAGATGTGTGGCAAGTTAGTAACTTCACCAGTTACCAAAAGGGTAGCAGTCCTTTCTATGTCAGTATTGGTATAAAAAATGCAGTGAGATGTCACTGCAACATGGTAATTGATCTCCCTAAATTGACCATTATCCCTCCTGAATCTGGGAGAACCAGGGATGTCTCCCAGCCCATACTGTCCATACCAGCAAGATATGTTACAGCAATTCTGATAATCAAGGTAACAAAACCTGCAGTCCCTTTTACCCCCTCCTGCCCAAGCCATTTATACTGGCAGCTGGTTACATCCCAGCAGGTCCTGTCTCAGGGAGAAACCTGTGGTAGGGAGAAGCTCAGGGAAGGGATAGTCCTAAATAAATCCCCACTGCTTCAGTCTTTGAAAGGACAGTAGAAGGGGAATGAGATGAACCTTGGGGGGCTGGGAGGTCCCAGCTTCCCCAAGGTGAAATGCCAGTAATATGCCTGGCTGGAGTCAGCACTGCAGAACTTAATTTATTTCAGTTTTAGATGCTTGGCTTTTTGCCTTCATCTGAACCTAACAACCAGAGCATGAAATGCTCACTTTCACATTCAGCACAAAGCCCAGTCTTCACTTTATATCCATTTTTCTTCCCTCCAGTGTTTCTTGGTACAGACAAGAAATCAGGGCCAGCAAAGGGGTTAAAAGCAAAGGCAGGACCTACAGGTTCCAACAAATTTGACAAACTCCTTTTCCCTCTCTTTTCTCCCTCTGCCAAGGGTTTTTCTTGTCTCACTACAAATCCAGCCCTCCTGGAGTCCACGAGTAGTGTTCATCTGCCACAGTGATGGGTGCAGACTCTTGGAGGCACAGTCACAACATCTATAGACAATAAAATTCCTAGCTGCTATAATCATGTTGTCAGCAATGAGTCATATGTTCTGCAAAAAATGCCTAAGGAAGCTGCTGGAGTATGCTGAAGGTGGCTATAAACTGTCCTGCTGAGAACAGTTTGTTGACAGTTGGTCAAAATTTCAACCAAAGAGTTACTGAAGTATTCATCACAATTTTCTTTGCCTTCTTAAATTATGTTAGTCATATTAAAATAGCCATACTGTTAGAATTTATTGTGAGGGCAGAATTCAAACTCTCCTCTCCAACACACACTCCCCAGACACCAGGGTTCCTATCAGCATTTTGACAAGCTCATGTCAAGAAATTATGTGCCCCGACTAAAAATTAGTTATTTAAGAGAGCTACTAAAAAATTGGGATCTCTCTCTTTAAATGCTTGACCCTGAGGCAGAAGAGGAGGTGGAGAGAGAGAGAGAAGGAGAGAGAAAACGATAATCGCTTTAGATAACGACCTGAGTCATGGTAATAGCAGCCTAATTGCTATCCAAGTGCTTTCAGCAGGAAACAGGCACACCTAGAGAGGCATCTGTGCAGAGCAAGACTGGGTTGAAATGGAAGAACGACAGAGGTTCTAAATGCACTTTCATCTGTATAGTGTATAGAGTATAGTGGAAAGGACGAAATGGCTGTTTATATAGAAACAGCCTGAAATCCAAGAGCTGCTTCAGACAATGGCACGTGGCTGGTATGTAATTCATGTGAGAAACAGGCACACTACAGGGCTCAGAGTGAAATGGGCATTTATATTTAGGCAGAGAAAAGAAAATAACCGTATATGGGGAAGAAGTGGCTGATGCTGTCTTTCCAGAATAAATCAGCTTCTGCAATGATTATGACTTTTTATAAAATAAAGTTAGTAATGTCAGTCTGACAGTACAAAATAAGATTTTTTCCTTGAAAGTCAGTATCTGCAGTAAATTATTTGCTTGGAAGAAAGCTGCCTGAGAATGGAATAGTTTGTAGTTGATTGATAAATATCAAACATGCCCTTCATATCCATGATTCTGCTTTTGTACATTTAAGAGTTGTTCTTCTCCACGGCTCTGGCTGCAGCCCCTGACACAGCAGCTGTGGGAGGTTTCCACCAGGGTTTGGGCTGTTCTCCAGCTGCCCTCCCTCTTTGGTGCTTCGGTTCTGAGAAAAAGGACTTGGTGACCAGGTGCTGCCCACGTGTCTGGGGGGAAATGAAGATTGGGATTTCTGAGTAAGAGGTAATAAAATGCTGTTCTGTTTGCGCAGGACGAGGTCTGTGGAGTGGGGAGAGCTGAGTGCAAGAATCGATTGTGTCCTCTGATGAAGGAGTCAGATCTTTCAGCAAGGATATTGATTTACGCATTCAACTCTGCAAGTTGCTTTCCACTACGTCTTTTGCAACTGAAACTCAGTGATGTGAATGTCATTAGGTATGAACAAAAGCCTCGTGTTTTGAAAAGCCTGAATCTGTATCTGTAGGATATAAAAGCTGTTACATTTCTGTGCTTTTGCTCTCCTCTGGAAGTCATTTTTCCAGGTTGTTGGTAATGGATGTTGCATGCAGAATGTATGTGTGTGCCTATGCATTGCCATGATTGTTATTTTCCCCTAAAGTAGCCTTTTTTATTATTATTTGTAAATAGCATTTGATCACAGTCTAGAAATATTGCATGACAGAAATTATCTGTCTTGAATTGCTGAATAAGTATTTGGGTAGGCTGTTATGGCAACAGAGGTACACCCTCTGGATTTAAGCATCACAGGTTCTCATGGCAACTTTTTTTTTTTTTAGTACCTGCACATGCAGGAAAATATGCTGGGCTATCCCAGTAATCTCTGGAAAAACAGCAGCAACAAAATAAATTGACATGTTTATCACCTTACATTTGTTTTTGAAATATACATAAAAACCTGCCTTAAATAAAATACATAAATCAGGGGGGGGGAAAGCACACAAAGGCCAAAACAACACTGTGGAAACAATAACATGAAATAATTTTATTAATATCTAGTATAAATTAGTATTTATGTTATACTGATATTCAGAACTTCGACCAAAGATGGATTGGCATTGTCAATATACATTATGAACACTCGGAGCAGGTACCAACCCATGCTATGAGGCAGCTCTGGTTATTGTTTCTTTCTTCTTTGTTAAGACTTGCTGAAATTTTACAAAATAGGGCCTTCAATTAAAAATACATCATGTTCAAATGACCTTGACCTATGATATAACAATCCTAACAAAAGAAGTGTTCAGTCACGGTGTCAAATGCTCCATTTCAGCTTTTCTTCTGCATTCCGGGGCAATGTTCACATTAATCCAATGGGCTTTGGACTAGCCCTTTTCCTTCAACGTGCAATTCTCATAACAAAGATAAATTTTCCTTCCTCTTCTCCCTTTATTACTACTGCTGTCCCCACATGACCCCTCCGCAGTGTCAGGTGTGTAAGTACCTGGCAAAGGTGGCGTCTGTCTGTGATCACAGGTCCCCAGTGCTCACTGTGAGGGTTCAAGTCAGTGCAAAGCACACAGGTTTACACACACGCTCCGGAGCATCCTGTCTGTTTGGAAACAGACCTTGGCTTCACAAAAAGGGATGGTAACTCTTGAACAGGAAGACACCAATTAAATAATTAGGGTTAGCATAGAAAGAGCTGTTAAGTGTCTATCCCTTAATATCTTTAAGAACAAGTTATAAAACCTTCTGTGAGGGATGTCCTCAAGTAAAGCCCTTAAGGGCAGGGAGGTGAACTGGATGGCATCCTAAATTCTTTATTTCTGTGACTGTGCCATCACTGTGCTTGCTTGTCCTCACATGAGTGTAAGCCTGCACAAGCACAGACCCAGAGTAGGATGGCAGGTGCCACAGACAGGAAATTTGAAGTGATACAAGTATGTGGGGCAGAAAACGAATACCTGAGCACCTGGAAGAGTTTCATATGCTCTTAGTCATTTTTTCTGTGAAACTTTTTTAATGTCTGAGGTTCATTAAAAAACTTAAAAAAAAATAACTTACTGGTCCACAATAGGAGCTGTGCAGCACAGGAGTACAGGTAGTTTTACTTATTTAACATGTACTGAAAGTTTTATTTAAGTGCTGGATAGTGAGGGCATTTTTATTAAGCAGGAAGTATCTTAAACTAAAAACCAACTTTGAAGAACATAAACACTTTCTAACATTCAAACACTAAGCATTAATGTGACTATATTGGGAAATATGCAGAGTAGGTGTGCTCATTTCTGAGGAAATTTTCCCACTGGCTATTTGTAAGAAGCGGCTAATGACAATGTCTTTGGCCTTGACAGTCTCCATGTTCCTCTCCCGTGATATCTGCATGCTGATTTGATCCACGTTGGTCATGATTAGCTCCGAGGCCAGGATCTGGGTGGGGGATGCCCTGTTTGCTGTGCTGTCCATGATGTACTGCTTGTACAGCTCCAGCAGCTTCTGCTCCAGGTAGTCATTGAGGGCAGAGTCGGAGAGGGGCTGCTGGTGGGGCCCGAGGCTGGCCAGCCGCCAGCAGGACGAGTGGCCCTGGCCCGGCCTGCGCGCGGTGTCGCTCGAGGGGGGAGCCTTCACAGACTCCATGGCGGGAGGGATCTCTGAGGACTCCAAGAAGGGGCCTATGCCGCTGTCACAAGCGAAATCTGTGGTGACCGAGCTAATCGGCACCACGTAGTCCCCAGCTATGTGCAAATCGTTGTAGTTCTTGCAAATGCTCTTGCAGGAAGGTGGAACCAGGTAGGTGACTTTTTTTGTCAGCTCCCCACAGACATGCGTAGCTGGAGGTGGCTGCCCTGTGGGTGTTGGGTGCTGGACAGGTTGTGGGAGATTATCCTTCTGCCTTCTGCTGTGCTTGCTACCTCGGGAGCAGACTGAGGAGATGCACTTGCCAGCAGATCTGCATCTCTGAAGGAGGCTTTTTCCTTGTGCTTCTCCTGTGGAAGAATAATTAATGGACCTCATTTCATACACCCCTTCATCAGGCAAACTCTCGTAGAGTGCAGGGTTCAGGTCTTCCCAAAGGTAGGTGATTCTATGAAGGTAACCTTCCGACAGCATCCTTCTCCAAGGGAAAGGAAACACCAGCAAACACAAAAATGATAGGAAGAAGTTAATTACAAAAAGTTCATTTTAAACTCCCTGAGCTGTAATTGCACTCACCAGTCTCTTACTAGCTGCAGATATGTCTCCAATTTGGACATGAACAGGAGTGTCTCTGCCTGACTGGGCACTTGAGCCAGTGAGTGAAGTGATCAGCCAGTGTCCCTGTTGTGCTGAACCTCACCAAAGCATATCCTCTATAACACAAAGTATTGCACAATGCATCCAATGGCAAGTGAGTTGTGGAGAGAGAGACAAGAAGTCTTTTGTTGTGGTATAGCTGCTGGAATATCTTACACTAAAATGCATCTAATTTTGCCCTGAAGTTCATTAAGAAGACAGGGGTTTCCCTCTTTTTCTTACATGCTTTTAAGAGGCCAGGGGTTTCCCCCTTTCTCACATATGATTTGAAGCATCTTTTGTTGTGTGTGGTGTGTCAGCTGCCTCTGAACTTTGATGATTTGAGATTCATACTGAGAGTATCACCCCTTCTGTTCCAGACTAATCAGCAGCTGTTGGTGTGGTTCCTTTTTCATTAAAAAATCTCAGACCATTAAATTTGCACTTTGCACTTCTGCATTGCAATCAGGATGGAATTAATTGTCTCTGCCTTTTATACGTGAAAATGTCAGTGGAAAAAGCAAAGTGTTTTGGAGGCATGACTCATCTGGCCTGGTTTAGACACCTAAATCAAAATGAAATTAATTGTGTCCTAGATTTGCTTATCACTTTCTAGTTGCTATAAAAGAATCTTAAACTAGATCCTAGACATAGATATCTGCAGGGTACTTTTGAGGAGACAGATTTCAGTGCAATGCATAGGAGAGTGCACATTTCAGAAGTACTCCAGCTCGCTCTGTCACTGTGGGATTAGCCATACCACAGCTCTGGAATCAGTTTTCATTGCATTTCTGCAAAGGCACAGTCGGGTTCCAGCAGTCACCAACTCTCTCCACTCTCTGAGCAGGCAGCTCAGACCCAAAAGCTGCACAGAAATGTTAGTAATTACATACAGGATTTGCCAGCAAGGACACACATGCTGTACATCAGTAAATGTTCTGCCCAAGCTTTGGCAGCTCTGCTACCAAGAAAAAATTGTTTTAAATTCACCTCTGTCTTTTTTTTTTAACAGATGTCAACAATATAATCAATGGGAAAGATGTTCTAAAGAAATTGTTTGGTCCAGCAAAGAGAAAGCAGATTTAAAGCAAAAATAAATTCAAATGAAAATTATTAAAATAATTTCTTTCTTTATATACTACAAATGGTCTTTTCCAAGAGTGAAGGGACTCTCATTTCTTAGTAGTAAAGTTTTCGTGTGTCACAGTTGCTAATGCAAAATGCTGCACTAATAATTGTTGGCAAAATCCTGCCTAAGCATGGAGATAGACTTTGCATGATAAACATTTCCCTATAAATGATAGACATAGACTCCTTATAAATGTTATGGAGGAGACATTGTGAGAAAATACTTTCCTTGGGGGGAGGGAATCACTTCCACACCATGAAGAAGGTTGAAGAGGAAGGTGAAGAGAAAATAACCTTCCTTCAGGCAGAATTATTAATGGGAATTAGATGTGTCCAGACACTTGTTTTGGTGACCCTGGATTCTCTCTGTTGCTGCTAGTTGTGTGAGATTTCCCACAGGCAGTAACATTTAATTAAAAGTGACCTATTTACATAGAAGAGGGGGAAATCATGTTTGGGGCTTGGCAGTTCTTGTAGTATGCTGCTGTCATCTTGCTTTGGCTTTTAGCTGCATTTAAGGTGCCCCCATAGAAATCTTAGCCAAATGTTAGAGCTGCTCAGGTTATCAACACTCTCTTCTCCTTCTGTTCCCCCCTTTTGCAAAGGCTGTTCCTTTCCCTCTGCCATCCATTGCCCAGATGTCTTTATTGCAGTTATCACTAACTGTGGCTAGCTTGAATCTGGAACTGTTATACATTCATTTGTATGTTATTTTTAAGGTGGGTTTGGAGAAATGAGTGGAAATGTAACATATGGCCTGTCCACTGCTCAACCAACACAGGCAAAGGCAGTTGTGCCCAGGCAGCATGTGACACTTTGGTCTTTCCTGCTCCCCAGATGTGAGTTGTTTCTGCCATAAGGTGCTACATGAGGGAAATGAAACCATTGGTTTCATTTCTTTGCACTGCATTCTGCTATGCTTATTTAAGAGTGTTGGAGCACACTGAGACAGGAGTGGAAACAAAAGAATTGGCAAATTCAGAAATATTAGGGTCTCATTGTGCTCAGAGTTGTGTGTTCTGCTGAATGAGTTACAAGATTGCCCTCTGGAGCTGGCAAAGGCTGCCACGCTAATCTGGCTCTTCCCAGCTCTACAAGGAAATCTGACTGAAGTTTTGATAGGCATTGCTGAGAGAATGAATGCAAAAAGAAGGTGCATGTATCATCTCTGGTGTTTCTTGTACTTAATATAATATATACCTCTGACAAGTTATTATCCCATCACTCCAATTGTCATGCAACTGTGCCACCTTTAATTTTTGCATTTTAAATCTGATAAGGATTGGAGTTTTCATTAATTTTGCTTTCTTGCACCTCTTCTCTTAATCCCTTCTCCATGCCACAGACACATACACTAGGATTCCTAGGGCACAGAGATTATATCTGATGTCTTTCAATATTTGGGTTTATGCTCCTTAAATCCAGATTTAATTTACATCTGCCTGAAAATAATTGCGTAACTTTTTGTTGCACAAGGAAAATCATTCCCTTTTACAATTCTGATCTGACACATTTTGCGTGTAAGGTGAACAAAAAGAGTTTTCCTTGTGTTGCTACTGCCCTGGCAATGGGCACTGACTACATTCTGTCTAAGCCTAGTGGAGATAGAGGGAGAAGACTGCCTGGTTTACACTGTCTTTTCTATCTGGCATAGTCTTTATTACAGTCAGATGATCTTAAAAACTCCTACATCTTGCTCGAGGTTTTTGTTCAGTTCTTCAGCGGAAGAAAAGCCTGAAGGCAGGATGAATGTTTAAGGTCACATGGAGAATCCAGGGGTATTACCAGTGTGTGGCAGCAAATTTGCTAGGTTGTAATGCTTGTAGACAGTGCCAACGTTTGCATAAAGACCTCAAATTACAGTCTGAGAGCAGGAAAACAGAATGGGAGTTCTTGGCTCAGGATAAGCAAAGCACTTAGGAAAGCTTGAGAAGCGTGCACAGAGATATGATAAATTGTGTCCTGTTCAAAAACCTAAGCAAGATAAAATGTTGCTAGAGAGAATGGAAAGAACATCATGCCCACTGGGATCACAGCTCAGTGGGGAAAGGGACATTCTTCTGCATTGCAAAAGGAGGGGATGGAAACTCATAGAAGAGACAAGTTTGTGTTAGATCTGTCTGGCTTTCAGATCCCTGAGCAGGGCTCTGAATGGCATTAAAGTTGGGCTGCTGGGGACTGGAGCTTGGCTCTTATCACAGACTGTACCTTGATTTCTAGCTGATTTGCTAGGTGAGATCCCAGATGACAGTGTCCCTGTCTTGAGGGAACTCAAATCCCAATGGATCTGTCTGTAGTATTTTTTCCCTATTTTAAGAGACATTTTTCCAGTTTGTAGAGACAGAGACAGATCCCCTCAGTGAGGTGTGGGATCCACCTCAGACTGCCAGACAGACATGCAAGAGTCCTGGCAAGCAGGATAGTCTGTAGAGCAAGCTTACAGGTATTGCAGGACCCATATCTCACCTTCCCCTGGGGCTAGTGTGGAACAGCTCCCAGGAAGCCTCAGCGCAGCCAACGTGGGGAAATCAGGACAGTAAAGAAGGCAGTATAATGAGCTGTGCACATGGGGAAGTAGAGCCTCTCCTTAATGCCTGAAACCTGCAGATCTTTGGTATCTGAAACTCATTTGGCTTGGGTAAATGTAATGCTAATGACACCAAATTGTGTGGTGAGATGGACACATTTTACAGAGGGACCTGCACGGGCTGGAAGGTGGGCCAGCAATAACAGCAGCAGGATAACAAAGGCAAGTGGCAGCTCCTGCACTGGATGACACAACCAAAGAGCCCAGCACAGGGCCTGTGTGCCTGGAGAGCCTTGCTGAGAGGGACCTGGGGGCCCTGGTGCACAACAAGGGGACCCTGAGCCAGCAGAGCAGGGCTGCAGCAGTGAGGAAAATCAAATCCTGGGCTGCACCCACAGGGGCACAGCTGGCTGAGACAGAGACAGGGTCTTCCCACTCAGCATTTGTCAGACTGTCCCTGGAGCATCCAGTTCTGGTCCCAAAAAATTCAAACAGATGTGGACAGACTGGAGACAGTCCAATGGAGGGCCAAGAAGATGATCAAAGGGCTGGAAAAGCTGCCTTGTGAGGAAAGTTTGAAGGAGTTAGGACTCAGTCCTGGCAAGCAGGATAGTCTGTAGAGCAAGCTTACAGGTATTGCAGGACCCATATCTCACCTTCCCCTGGGGCTAGTGTGGAACAGCTCCCAGGAAGCCTCAGCGCAGCCAACGTGGGGAAATCAGGACAGTAAAGAAGGCAGTATAATGAGCTGTGCACATGGGGAAGTAGAGCCTCTCCTTAATGCCTGAAACCTGCAGATCTTTGGTATCTGAAACTCATTTGGCTTGGGTAAATGTAATGCTAATGACACCAAATTGTGTGGTGAGATGGACACATTTTACAGAGGGACCTGCACGGGCTGGAAGGTGGGCCAGCAATAACAGCAGCAGGATAACAAAGGCAAGTGGCAGCTCCTGCACTGGATGACACAACCAAAGAGCCCAGCACAGGGCCTGTGTGCCTGGAGAGCCTTGCTGAGAGGGACCTGGGGGCCCTGGTGCACAACAAGGGGACCCTGAGCCAGCAGAGCAGGGCTGCAGCAGTGAGGAAAATCAAATCCTGGGCTGCACCCACAGGGGCACAGCTGGCTGAGACAGAGACAGGGTCTTCCCACTCAGCATTTGTCAGACTGTCCCTGGAGCATCCAGTTCTGGTCCCAAAAAATTCAAACAGATGTGGACAGACTGGAGACAGTCCAATGGAGGGCCAAGAAGATGATCAAAGGGCTGGAAAAGCTGCCTTGTGAGGAAAGTTTGAAGGAGTTAGGACTCTTCTCCCTGGAGAAAAGAAGACAGATGTGGACAGCTCATCATAGTATTCCAGTGCCTACAGCTGCAAAGAAGACAGAGACTGTCTCTTCACAAGCAGCCACATGGAGAAGACAAGTGGCAATGAGCAAAAGTTGCATTGGAATAGAATCACAACATCACGTAGGTTGGAAAAGGCCTCTAAGATCATTAAGTCCAACCATTAACCCAGCACCATCATGTTCACTGCTAAACCATGTCCCCAATGCTCCCAGGGATAAGAGGGAAGAGAAGTAAATTTTTTACAGTGAGAACAATCAATGACTGGAACAACCTCACCAGAGACACGGTGGAGTCCCTTTCGCTGGATGTTTTCAAGGTGGGATTGGACAAGGTTCTACATAATCTCATCTAGGCTTCCTGTCCCATGAAACATTGGACCAGATGATATTTTGAGGTCCCTTCCAACTTATGCTTCTCTCTGACTATAATTCTACAGTAGCAGTGGCTGCTGTTTGATGTAGCAGTGGCTCACTTTGCCCACAGCAGAGGAGAAGATGAATACCCAGAGGGTGGTTTAGCACAAGCATCTGAATGCTGCCCACTACATTTGTCACATCCTCTCCCTGCTGCTGCTCTGGAAGATCTGGGGCCCAGGAGGTGCACCAGGAGGCTCTTTAAGCAGTCACTGTGAGCCAAACCACTCTTATCCCCTCCCCACGTCCCTCTTGACTCTGATCTTTTGTTCTTCCCACGGGAGAAAACATAAGCCCTGTTCATCTTCTTAATTCACACGTCAACAGTTGAAGAGATGCAGAAAAGCTGGAGTACCTCACCCCTGAGGGAATGTGGGCTGGTTTGAGGGGAACAAGTAGGTTTGAAAGAATAATAAACCTGTATATCAAGAGTATGAGGGAATCTGCTGGAAGGACAGGCTAAATGAAACAAGAGGGGAGATATCTTCCCCAAGAAGTCTACTATACTATTGAATGCTCGTTTGCTATTGAATGCAAACACTTAACAATTTTTGATCATGCAAAATGGATAGAAATGAGTTTCAGGAGCATTCAGCTTCTTTAATTTAGAAACAAATACGTTCTCAGTGTATTTTTGAGTGCTGTTGTATCTTTGAGTTGGGGGGTGAACATACTTCCATAAAAATACAATTAAAACTGTATGTTGGTAAATATAGCTTCTTGAGCTCTAAAAGTTTTCCACCCAAGTTTGTTTTCCACCTAGTTCAAGTTCCTTGAAACATCATAGAGACCAAGCCTGGTTCATCATTTTCCGTACTTTTCTTCATCATCTATGCCTATACAAAGTTGGTTTAGGACCCCATCAGTCTGATTGGGTAGATAGCATTTTACATCTCATACAGCTGTAAACAGCATCATGAAATCAGGAAAGAATCAGGCTCCACATTCATAAGGAAGACTTGACTACATAATATTTCTACCCTATGCTTTTTTATAATTCTTCCTGTGGTGGAAATCATTTAATGTCTCTGGATGTCTGTGTTAATTTTAATGAATTATTAGCTGCTATGACTGAACTACGTGTGCTTCAACATTTTGAATCTGAGCGTTTGAAGTAAAGAGGCAATAAATCGACGTGAGCTCTTACAGAAGAGAATACACTTTCTAGAAATGAAAAGAATAAATAGTAAATGAAGTAAGACAGAAAAGGCTGAAGGTGTTTCCCAGAAGGAGTGAAGGAAATAGTCCACAAAAAGACATTGAAATGTTAGTCACTTTTGTTGTAGAGCATAAAAAAGAGGGAGGAGGAGGCATGTTGTGCATGTACACCCTTGTTGAGCTCGAATTTGCAGCAAACCAGGAAACTCACTAAGAATTGGGAAAAATGCATTTCTTTGTTTATAATTTGTAACACCATCGTTTTCTCCGAGAAGTATCATCTTTCTTCTTACGAGCTTTTTTTTAAATATGATGCCCATATTAATCTATTTTGGTGCCTATTTTTATTTATAATCTACAAATAGAGTACTCCAGTTGGAGCACATTACTTAGACAGTACAGTAACATGCACAGAAATTTCAATAACAATTCCCAGAGGAACAGCTGCCTTTTCCACTGGATCTTCAGAGGAAGACTACACCTTTCTACAGGATCCCTGTTCCAACAGAACCACACCTGACACTGCAGGAGGACGGCAGCCACCATTTAATGGGACTGCTACCAACACCCTGACCCACAGGGTGTCAGGTTGTATTCTGACTCTGTCAGTTTGTTTTGTATTACTGCATTGTTTATTTATTTTTTATTCCATTTTCTTCCCTAATAAAGAACTGTTATTTGTGCTCCCATGTCTTTGTTTGAGAGCACCCCTTAATTTCAAATTTATAACAATTTGGAGGGAGGGGGTTTACAGTTTCCAGTTCAGGGGAGGCTCCTGGCTTCCTTAGCAGACACCTGTCTTTTCAAACCAAAACATTGTGGAAACAAAGCTACTGTCATAACAGACCAACTTTTTATGCTTAACATTAACCTTAATATTAACATTATTGTAATTTTTTCTCTGATCTCTCATTTCTACTATGGACCAATCTCAGGCCTTGTCACATTTATACTGGCTCAACCCTTTTTTTCCATATTTCCTTACCTGGATGAAATGCATTGAGGAAAGCAAGAGATAAATCTCTGTGAGGTTTTACCTCTTCTGTAGATCCAGAGAGCTCTATATTCACCGAAGTTCAATATTTCTAGTTAGACTGTTGGGGAAAAACTTTGGTAGTATAAAAAAGCATTTCTGTAAAGGTCCTCAGAGAGTTTTCAAAATATTTTTTTAATAATCTAAATCCATGCAAAACCAGGAAGATGCAAATGGACAGATTTTAAAGTGCTTCTACTGCCAGAATAGCACAACTATCCAGAAGCACTGTAAAATCAATCTACTATTATAGATTTATCTAAGTATGGATTTAAGACTTATCTTCAGGCACCTAGATTTGCATAAAATAAGTGACCATTTTTTGTCATACATGTGGAATGTTTTCAGTTCTCTAGAAGAACTCAAACATTGTCTGCATTTCTGCACAGTAGCTTTGTGTTTCTATGGAAGGGAGATATAAAACTGTAATTTCTTCTGTTACTGAAATTGCACAGTAACATCCTGACAGTCTGGGCTCTCAGGACACCCACTTATTCTAATGACCTTTTCCACATTCACTCCTGACCTTGGAAGAGCTGTCCTCAGCTAACAAGCACTGTCCTATATGAATTTTTGCCATGTGGCTTATAAACTGCTCTGAGTGCAGCACTCTGAGGGCCAGATCCAGATCTGAATGAGCTGGGTGCAACATACCAGCAGCTGACCCCTTTTGCAAAGATCCCCACGTGGGCCTTGCTCCCATGCCCAGTGAAACAGATGTGAGAGAGAAGAAAGCTTCAGCACCTTAGGGAATCTTTCAGTCAGTCTCTTCATCTGTAAACGTAGCTCAGATTGTGAGGCCATGCCAAATTATTTTTGTCAGTGTAATTCGCTACAGTAAATCCAATATATCAAGACTGTGTATCCCTATCCACTCCCCGCTCTACCCCTCCCAAAAAAAAAAAAAAAAGAAAACATTTCAAGTAAATTACCATGTTTCCTTCTCTACCACATTATTCTCCTCATAAGGAATTTCCTTGAGGAAATTGCTTTAATTTTGATCCTAAGTAGTTCTGATCCTTAGTTTTTTATTTCAGTTCAAGAGTTTCTCTTCAATACAAATGTTTGCCCTCACTCTGCTTTGGTTGGCCTCTGCTTAGGTTGGGCCTGTTTGGTCAGAGGGTGCAAAGGCAGCTGCCTGTCATTTGCAGATGAAATGTTTATATTCTAGAAATAATAAATTTGGATCTTTTGATAAGACAATATTCCACAGTTTTTTGTTAAATTTAATAGCAGGAATAAGTGCATAAAATAAATCAATTTGCCTGTACATATACTCAAGCAGGTATGTACACAGTAAGCTCTCTCTGGTTATCAAACTGTTTTAGCTCTGTTCTTATTTGGTATGTCTGTACCTTTACCCACAAATTTTGAAATTTAAGATACCACCTTAAGATTATGACCTAGTTTATAAGTAGATCCTATTTGTGCAAGAGGACAAAGGGGATACTTTCAAACCTTTTGATCTTTGGAAGGAAAGATTTTATGGGAAGGAGATAAGTGTGTTATCCAGTACTCTATCATAAAAACAATAATGAATGGTTTATATACCTTACAGCAGCAAAATCAGATATATTTCAAGCTTTCCAGTGTATATGGAAGTTTAACTTGATTTTAACTGAAAACCCAGTTTTCAATGCATTCATTGCACCAGTATAATCAATTATTTGAGTAAATCAGCAGTCTTTGAACAGCGAAGAACCTTTATACACAGTTATTTTTCTCTTCCTTCATTGCTGATAGTAGAAAATGGATCGGTACAATTTTCTAGGTAAAATGTGAGGATTCCCATCTTACAAATGAGTGCCAAGTCTGGCTTTGAGATATCTCAGGTCAAAGGGAGCCTTCTGGATTAATTACTCCAGCCCTTTACTTGCTGTTTGGAAAAAAAGTGGTTGTGACATCATTCTCATGGCCATGCATTTCCAAGGAGGAAGAAAAGACCGTGGATACAGAGAGAGCCCTCCCATTCTAGAGAAGATGAAGAAGTTTTGGTGCCCACCCATATTTTCTGTTTCCAGTTGTCCATGGCCAGTGATTGCCCACGCAGCAATGAGAAGTCTGGCTGTCCTTGGGGCCCAGAGCCTTAACTCAGGAACTCAAGGAGCACTGCACCTTCCGTGTAGTTATATCCATCAAGGTCTTCACCCAGAGTATGATACTTCAAAATGAAGCAATTGTTTCATCACACAAAAGTGACCACTAAATCTTTTCATTAACTACAGAGGCATTTGTAATTCAAGTACAAATAAGGTAATAATAGGGAACATTTGCTGCTTTTTTTACTCCTTCTAGTCCATTAAATATACAATTTATTCCTGTGTTAAATTTATTTTCTCTTCTGTGGATCATATAAATATTTAGTTATATGCAGACATAGCTACAGGTTCGATCTATGCACAAATCAAGGAAAAAAAAGCAAGGCCTTTGGTATGAGAAAATTATAAGCAAGAACATTGTATCCTCTAATAAAATCTCCAAGGCCAAGGGGAGTTTCCTTTGGGAAGAGATAACAGTATTGAATTGATTTGGGAAGAGATAACAGTATATTGAAGCTGATCGACATTACCAGTTCCCAGCACTGGTCTTTTGTAGTAATAAGTAGCCAATTAGTGAAGTCTTTTCAGTTCATGTTCTTTTCTTCTCTCACTAATTTGTACAAACTAGGAGACTGATCTTGACACAGTTCAGAAATCTTTCCCTTCAGTCTCAGCCTCTCTTCATTCATAGCCCCTTATTTATCTTTAGTAGTCAAACTGTTCTGCCCATATCCCTTTGTTTTAATGGTCACAAATGGTCACTGATGTAGCCTGAACAAAGCACATTATTGTACAAGTGATCCCACTGATGGCAGAGACTGTCCTGAGGTTTCCATGCATAACCACACATGGGCACATAAGCCTTTCAGCCCTGCAGAGCGTGAATCATCCTGTAAAGCATCAGAAGGCAGCAAGCTGGGCGAGCTGCTCTCTTTCCATTGTCTGTGTCTGTCTTTTTTTTTTTTTTTTTTTTTTTTTTTTTTTTTTGTCTCCTAACTACTACCATGATAACTTAGAAATGGATGGTTTTAAACCAACCAAGAATATCTACATCTAAATGCCACCTACTTTTTAGCATCTTCAAATAACAACATGCATAAAAGGTGGTCTACAGTGTGCAGATAGATAGAGCCATATTTACTGAAATCCTGATGTGCACCACAGATACTGTGCATGGCTTGCTCTGTGCTGCTGACTGAAATACCCCAGGGTCTGATGCATTTCAGTCAGCAGCAGAGAGCGGCCTGACTCTCAGCACACTGCAGAGAGTACTCCTCAAGCAATGAGGCATAATATTCCCCAGCTCACCACCCAGCTCAGCAAAGGCTTTATCAGCACCTATAACTCTCACGTTTGCACCTTCCAGATCTTGTTAGACAGCCTTCTGGGATCATTTTTTAAGCTTCCCAGGATGCACACATTAGTTCTGATCCTTTCACAGAATTTGTGTTATGGTAGGCCTCATCATTCCTTTGAAAGCTGATTTTTAGAGAGGAAGTTTAGCAATTAATTTGTATTTTGAAGGGAGGATAATTTTTTACTCAAGATGTATCATTCCTCTGTAAGTATTTAAATTTTCAAAATATACACTGAAGGTTTGGTGGTTTATCTCAGTTTTAGATTTATTTAATGGTTTTCATACATTGAAAACATCTTTAAATGCTTGAAATTCACATAAATCATTTCAGCAATGTAAAATAAAAATGTTGTAAACCTGTGTGCATAGCAAATAGAAATGATGAAAATTAGTGTTTCAGGTATCACACAAATAAAACAGCTACCCCAAATTCCTGAACCCAAGGCATCTCCTGCAGAATAAAAAAGGGCTTCAGTTCCTGACTATGTCAGATCACTTCCTACCACAGGAAATCCCCAGGGATGTTACACTGCATTCTTGGCTTCACAAGTCTGAAATGATTACTCACACGTGCTCACTTAATTAAGTAGAAGCGAATTGCATCCTACCTATCAGATAGAAAGGTGTTAAACCTTTGGAAACCATTGGACTACTGATAAAACTAACTTGTAGGTTGGGAAGGAAATATTTTTGCTGCCTCCACCTTTTATTGAAGGAGTCTTTTTACAGATGCAGTATCTAAAGCAGAGATTCCAGCAGCCCACACCATCCTAGGGAGAGGGCAGCAGAGCTCCAATTTTTTTTACCCATTTTGACAGAGCTTGACTTTCTTTTCACAAGAACCTTTTTCTCCTTTCTTGCCTCTGGGTGAGCTCATGATTCCCTTCTCAGCAGGTCTCTAGATCTAATAAACTCTAAGCCTCAGCAAATCCCAGCTGATGAGAGGAGGAGATTGTTCTTTCACCTGGCTGCACCCTTGAGGACAAGGAAGGCTTCATCTCTGCAGGACAAGTGCATTACAGTACTTGAAGCTTTCTTCCTGGCTTTCTGCCAGATTCCCACTGAGGTTACACACACCCTCTAGCATAAAACAAGATATTCCTAAGGAAGAACTGGTTAATTATATTATAAAAGTTTCAAATGTCATTTCCAAGAACAATAAAGATTGTCTGAAGGACTGCCTACCTGTACAGAATCCTGTCATATGATACATATCCTAAGTCCAGTGCATGCATTGGGTCTCTGTTAAAAATAAATCATGCATCCAGCTGCTAATGTACTTCTTGGTTCAGTGACAAATACTCATTAGTGGTCAGGCTTTACAGTCTCTCAAAGAGCTGTTATCTGTAAAACAGGACTGAGCAATAGATAAGGGCTTTCTTTTTTAGTTTTTTGGGGTTTTTTGTTTTTTGGGGTGTTTTTGTTTGTTTGTTTGTTTGTTTTTTGGTTTTTTGTGGGTTTTTGGGGTTTTTTTTTTTTTGGTTTTTTTGGGGTTTTTTTTGGTTTTTTTTTTTTTTGCTACACATCTGTGTAACAATAAAATTGAAGGCAGTCAGGTTACTAAGAAGGGATTTTTATTTTTTTTGTTAGTGTATCAAAATACAACAAAAAATTGCAGAAATCCAAGAAGTGTTACAGTGGTCTGGTTTCTTTAGGTGCATTGGCGCATGTCTGTAATTTCTAGGTAGAGCCATCCCATGATAATTGGGTGATTTTCATGGGTTTTTTTCCCTCAAGTACTGGCTCTTAATTTGACTCTGATTTCTACATTCCTCACTTTCTTACTCTTCCATCTTTCCAGCAGTCAGCTTTTACAGCCATTCTAAATTCTGTGTCAGTAACATTCATTTGAAAATTTTGTCAGAAAGTAGCAACAGAATAAGCAATTGATCTGCTGAGTACTTTTAACAAAGTAATGATAGAAAACCCTCCTGCACTTTGGTCCATGAAAACCAGAAGCCATCACTGCCCACGGGGATTTTTTTTTTAGTTAGGTAATCCTGGCTAACCATGCCATGAGTGAAGAAAAACAGGAAAAGCAGAAAATGTGAGGGTCTGGATCAAGTGTGGACAAATCACTAGTTCCATCTGCTAAGAAATTATATTCAGCACAGTTTGCTGCTGTTGAGCATTATCCAAGAGCATAAGACCTGCCAAAGGAAGTGAGAGGGAGGAATGTTTTCATGGAAAACTTTCTGAAAAGCAGATTGAAAGCAAAAGGTCACTGAGTTGATTTTTTTGAAAGAGATAGTTACAGGAAAGTGGCAGAAAAACATGAAATTGAGCAATTAGACAGGCATGGAGAACCAGGGAGGCTTTTTCAGATGGAGGCTGCAACTGAGATTTTGCAAGGAAGACTGGTAGAGAAAGGTTATTTAGTTACATTAATAAGAGGAACACAATTTCAGAAAAGTGGATCCAGTAGGGTTTCTGAAGAAAACAAACATATTTACTTTAAGATGGAATTCAGGGAGTTAATGAAAAGTGTATATTTGGTGTGGTATTTAGGGGATTTATGGAAGATATATATACATATTCAGGAAGACTGGGACAGAAGCAATACAAAGATTTAGAAATAAGAGCATTTAAAAATTTAAATTATGAGCTAGCAATGTGTCATTGTAGAAAGAAGGCCAATATCATCTTGTGCTGCATTAGGCAGAGCACTGTCTACAGTTTGAGAGAGCTGATCCTTCCATTCTGCTCCAGCCTTGAAGATACTCAAAACCAAATGGACACCGTCCTGAGCAACCTGCTCTCACAGACTCATCTTTGAGCAGAAATTTGGACCAGATGATCTTCACAGGTGCCTTCCTGCCTCAGCTGGTCTGTGATCCTAAACAGGAAGGAGGCAGAAAATACAGCATTTGGTACAACAATCAACAAATATTTCTCTGCAAATGTTTGCTGCTACTGCAGCGTAAAAGAGCATTGATGTGTGAATACAATACAATGAGATACACAAATATGTGTGACAGTAAGCACAATGACACAATAGATAAAAGCTGGAATAAAACTAGACAAAGAGGTAGCAGAATAGCCACAAAGGAAGAAAATGGAAACTAAAGGTAAATAATTGTTGCTTTCCTCAAAGCAACAATTTGATATTTGAGAATTGGAGCTGTATTGGCAGCACTGCCAAAATCCTCTGTTTCTGAATGAGATCTATAAATATTACATAACTAATTTTCTCAACTGGCAAAATCACTTAATAGCAAGCATGGGTTTACATAACACTTCCAGGGAAACAAGACAATCTCTTGGATTTGACTACACAAAAGGTGAAAAAATTCAAGTGATTTCCGTAACCACTAAGCGAAACACCAAAGACTGTGGCCACAGGCCAAATAATTACATTTCTGTAGTGACAGGTATGTATGCTGGCATCAAGAATCCCCAAAGAGCAGAGAAATTTCTGGAAACCAGAAAGAGGCAGGAAACTTATAGGTCAGGACAATGTGGATTATTCCTAAATCAGTATTAAGGAATGTTTGTATCCTTCTGCGCATTACAGAAATGTTGAAAAAAATGTAAGACTGTAATGTCAATTAAAATTTATTTACATTTTTTTTCCATTAAATTGTTTATCTTTTATTTTGTCTTAGGTAGTTGGCATCTTTAATGACTTGGTAAAGCTACTGGTAAAGGGAAGAATGAGATAAATCATCAGAAATTAGAGATGTTTAGTATTTGTGCGATTTCTTTTTTTTTAACCTCACTTTACATCAAGCTGCACAAACATCATTATTTACAACACAGAAATTGTAACCTAAAAATTATAATGACCTATCAGATATCTGTATCATCATCAAACTCAAGAGCCATTCACGCTAAGTCAGACAGGGCAAAGTAAAATAATAGAAGAGGTCAAAAAAATAATTATACATACCAGATACCATGATAAGGAGCACTTACAGAACATAATTCACATTTTGCTGTGGATTTACTATTACCAGTAAATGGGAAATATTTCACAATATCCTTGACTCACCCATGTGTGATACATGATGCAATCAATGTTCATGGAAATTTGTATCTAGCCTTTTACTACAACATTACTTTGAACCTCATATTATTATGCTTTGGCAAAATTCAGAATTAGGCTGCTTGCTGTCAAAGCAGGCTGTTTAGCACCCACAGACTGGAGAGAAAGGGCATATTACTGACAATGTTCTCTGGTAGCCCTGAGGAACTCTAAAATACAGCTGCTAATGTCAGTGGTCCTGGTCTCTGATGACTACCCTGAAGGGTTGGGCCTTTTTTTGTACTGAAGTGTTTGAATCACTTAAGTCATTCTTCTTAAAGAGAAGACTGGACTCTGGATAGCATATCTGCACATCTCCCCAGTTACACCCACAGCTGTACCTCCAGTGTGAAGCACAAGCTCTCCTAAAGAGCAGAGGCTGCTTGGTCGCTGCCTTGCTGCCCTTCACTTGTGGTTAAGGAGAGGACAGAGAGGAGACAATTTTAGCCATTCAGTTGTTGGCTTTGCTGCCAAGCAATGTGACCTCTGGGATGAACTGAGCAGGACTGACCAGCTCTGCACAGCAATGGATGGGCTCTTCCCATTAACTCTGCGGGTTCTTAGAGCAGCCCAGGGAAAAGGACAAACTACCAGCACCTTGACTCACAGCCCTGGCAGCTATGGAGGGCAGGGGAGGGGAGGAGAAACAAAGTCATCCCTTTTCCTGTTTTAAATGTTTAATTCAATTACTTATGACTAGGACATACCTCTTACACGGTGGAATGTTTCTCAATGCAATAAACATCAACCTGACATGAGGAACAGTGGGTATCTTTGTAGAGCAGGAGGGAAGGAGCTTTGTCCTGTCCTCTAAAAAATATCTTCTTATGAAACCACTTGAGAATTGAGAACTTGTTTTACCTGAAGACTGGAAATAATCAACCTTTTACTTTTTTTTTCTTTTTTTTTTTTTTTTTTTTTGTATTCCTTAATTCTCCAGCCCTCAGGCCCAAAACCACAGAATATTATTGGACTGACCTGCTCGAGGCGACATTGTTTATGTTTAAAGGCACAAAGGTCAGAAGGAGCATTTGAGCCTGTTAAGATCTGAATTAATGAATAAGACTTAATTTATAAGATTTGGTAAGAAATGGACACTCTACCTTCAAACTGTTTTTATTGCAGAACACAGCCCAGTTCCTCATTCTCTGCCTTCTGAGGTAAATGAACTGAGCATTGCTCATGAAAGTGCAGAATGAACTTTCTACAACTGGCGAAAATCCCTATAATCAAGACAGCCTGGGAACTTGAACCAACAAATGAGGGGCAGAGCAACTGTGGAAAAAGTACAGCATCCACTCACCTGCTGCTCTGTGTGTAGAAGGCCACACACACCACGTTCAAGGAAAGCATCTTCTCACCTTTCTTCCACAACAGCCTCTTCCTTAGTGAGTGATTATGGATCAGATTTCCTTGGGAGGCTGATTGTTTAAAGTTTACCTGATGAGGGTTTTTCACACAGCAAAAAGATAGTGTGCCATTCTTAAATCCTCCCTCTCCTGCCCACAAAGCTCCCAGGAGAAATGTGCTGTTAGCTGGGATCACTTGTTTTACATACACTGTCTCAGTTGTCAAAATTACAAAAAAATTAAACCTTCTGCTGATGTGAATAAGGAAAACAGCATTTCAGCCACAGAAGAGCTCTGTGTTTTATATCACCCTTCTAATTATTACAAAATTTTAAAGAGGAAGAGGCAAAAAGAAAATAGAAATCAATCTTTTTGGAGAAGATATGGAAAAAAACCCTTTTATTTGGATGTTGTGTCATCTGATAATTTAAGGCATAGCATAACTGAATGTCTAGGCAAAAAACAGATGGTGTTTTCAACCTTAGAAGAGGGTGATGGGGAGACTTTGTAAGGACTCCCAACCTAAATGATTTTATGAAAATAATGGCATTGAATTGTTAGAAAGCCACTTACTACTTTATGCTATTTGATGTATATTGTGATGTTATTTTAATGTAATATCTGGAATTATTAAATTATACAAAACTTTATATCTGTTTTTATTACATATATAAGAGGACAATCATATATATTATATCTATACCTATGTATATATATATGTGTGTTAACTATAATTATTTAGTGTACATACCATTTATTTGCAAAGTTCACATCATGCATTTATTGTGAATAAATAGAACTGTATTTCCCTATGTTTTGTATGCCTCCAAGATTTTTAATACCTTCAGTTCTCCTTTGTTTTAGCAGACTTACATGCTCCAGCATCTGAGAAATCTGTAGAAAATACACCATGGATGTAGGTCTTTTCTGTTCATTCACTGTTTTCATGTTGCTTACAAAAGTACAGCAAACAAAACAGTAAGCAAAGATAACAAAAAGAAACTCATTTTTACGTAAAAAATTTAATCTTGTTTCTTTCTTAAGTAAGCAGTGCTAAAACAAAGCAAACACACATCAAACCCATTTTAGGGCATCCAAAGGAGACAGGCACATCTCCTTGCCTTCTTAAATTCACTGCAAAAGCTTCCTTTGACTGCAGGGGGAGCAAGAATTTTCCTAAAGTATTTTTGAAGCATTTAGCTGTGGTGCACTCACTGTGCAGTGTCTTGCTCGTTAGCTAGATAATTATTTCTCCATACAACAGAAAGAATGAATTACATACATAGCAAATGAAACACTGAGCAGTGTGTTGCCTCAGGCTGAGTCTCTGTAGAAACAAATGTATAAAAGAGACCAAAGTTAGTAATTTAATTTCTTTGTATTATTATACCAAAAATATAATTTCATACAGAATGAACAGCCAGATATAAATTTCTCTTGGAATAACAGGAAACGTATGTTGTTAGAAAGGTAATTTTTCTACTTCTGCAATAAATACATTAATTTTACCAGTGCAACACTGACATTCTTCACCTGAATGTGTAGCCTTATGATTTTATCTATGCCCCTATTATATTTTGTCCTAATATCCTCAATGGACAAATCATTCTTTTGTATTCATTAGAATCTTATTAAACTGCATAGAAGAATCAATGCAGCTTCCAGAAGTTAATGTCCTCACAGGGATGACTCAGAAATAAGGCAGCTGAAACAGTTTCCACCCCAGCTCTAACTCTGCCCTAAGAAGCTTCTGTTCCTGCAGAAGAGCTCTGTAACCTGGAAAGAACCAAATGTTATGAGTAAGCTCTCCTGATAATGGACCAAGAGCATTACTGCAATTAGAAGTTGATAACAAGGAGTTGCAATATGAAGATTGATAGACATTCTGTTAAACCACTGATAGGCAGATTGAAATGTCAAAGGCCCTGTGCTGCAGTTATCAGGAACTCACCTCAGGAAACCCGGGCAGGAAACTATGTTTTGAGGTACATTGAAGACAAACAGGAACCTGCTGTTGGGAAACCATTCAGACAATGTATAAATTCAAAATAATTTGACCATGTATAGAACTCCACAATAACCTATTGAAATAGCCATAAGTGATAGCAGAGGTGGAGCCATCTGCAAATGCAAGCCTGTAAGAAATACCTCCTGCTGCACAACTGTCTGTGCAATAGAATCCAGAATGCAAACCTGACCACTCAGCTTGCCTGCAATGCTCCCACTGGAGGGTTACCTTACAGCCATCCCAGGGAAAGACACCCTATCTTCACCTCTGCTCCAGCATCCTGCCCAGCAGGTTTGGCTGTAAAACAGCTGGGTCTGACGGAGGCAGGTGTTAACCCCAGTGCTACCCTGGGTTTCCAGGACTGACACAGGCCTGGTGTCTGTGCTGGATGAGGACAGCATGGTCAGAGTTCATCCTCACCTTCCAGGACTGGAGCAAGAAGAGCTGAACTGATCAATGTTTCAGAAAAGCATCTTTTTTGTGTGTCATGCTCCTCCACCAGTGCCCCAGGGAAGTGCATTCTTAGATCAGCTTTCCTAAGTATTGCTTAAAATATGTAGTCTCAGCAGATGCTCAGAAAGCAAACAATAAACCATCAAAATGTCAAATCCAGTCATTGAAGATCAGTCCACATAGCCACTTTCTCTTTGGGTGACAGGGCTTTCTGCCTTAATGATATCTACTAGATATGTCACGGCTTTCTCATACTTTCCCCAGGATACTTTTGAGTTTACCTCACAAACTCAGTTATCCTCCACTACTAAAGAGCCATTTCCTTTTGGGCAGTTTCCTTGATAGCTTAGTTATCTTTCTCTGTGTTTTGCTCGGAGTTTACTTTAGTGGATTACATCTGAGAGTTTCTTCTTTCTAGAGCAGGGTTGTTGCTTTCTTTCTCCATTAACACAGTTTTGAGGTTCTGCTTTGGCAACCACAGAAAGAAATATATGCAATATCTCCCAGATTCATCTCAAATGCAATTCAATTCTCAATAAAACACAGCAAGGCATATTTTATGAAGCTGAGCAAGGCTGGTGTTCATTTCAGTGTTCTTGGTGAGGTGTACTTTCCAGCTGTCACGGGTTAGGAATACTATTCCTCAATTTAGTATTCCCACTGTAAAGAAAAGCACAAGACACTCCCCTCCCCCACTCCACCAAGAGAGACAAAAGGCAGAGATTACAGGTTAAGATTTACTGGGAACAGCAATGAGATAAGAAAATTAACTGTAAACCAGCATTAATAACAAAAGCATACAAAAACTGGGTGATTTATATACAACAAGATGTTCACTGATATTCCAAGAGATTCATCTCTATACTCTCCAACTAGGTAAAGTTATAGGCAGCAGTGAGGTGTCCACTAGGTTTTCTCTTCCCAGGTCCAAGCAAACACTCTCAGCAGCTGTCTGTACGTTACCTGTGAGTACCCCAGAACTCCACCTGCAGGTAACTAACACCATTTTGCCTTCTGGTATAAGTGGAGCATAATGAATCACCAGAAGACCTCAGTGTAGTTGAGTTCTCCTGTCGGTTTCATGAGAAATACACTTGTTTTGTGATGTAAAATTGAAAACATCAATGTATTAAAGTTGTTCTCAAAAGCAGACAGTACAGTCTAGTCTTCATTAGAATAATGAAGCCATTAACATCTCCAGAATTTCCTAATAGATGGCTAACATTTGATTTGATGATATGGGGGCTGAAGGTCTGTCAGCAGCTGAGGCAATCTAAGAGGTTGTAGCTGCTGAATATTTCATGCTGTCCCCAGTCTCCTCTACATCATCTCCTACTTATTCTTAACCTTTCCCATGCTCCTTGCTGTGGTAAGCTCTGCTTTTCCACCAGCTCTGGCACTCATTACAGCAAGTGAGTCAATTCAGCTTCTTGGCAGAGAACAATCCACTTTTATTTTGTCTGGGTATGTTTTCTGCCATATTAATGAGCTCAGAGGACTCAGGAAAGAATCCAGTACAAACCAGACCCCTTGCACAACAAGCAGAAACTGCATGGCCAGGATCAGGATGGCAGTGGTAAAAACATCATCCTTTAGAATCTGTGTGACGCTAGATCTACTTACCCTGTGGGATCCTGCCTCTGCCAGTTATTACCAGCTTATTCAGCCCTGTCGTCTCTGAGTGTAACAGGGACGAAGTTACTGATTCCTGAGAAAGGCAGTGGCCAAGGAAAACAATGCCTTTGGACCTCAGAGAAAGCTGTGCTTTACCTCTGCTCTGCTAAGCACTTCCTACGTGACCATTGGCCTGTAACTTAGCTGCTCTAGGCTCACCTCCATATCTGTAAAAAAAATGCCATAGGCATTACATTTTCACAAGAAGTTTCAAAACCCTTTGATGTTCATAGACAAATGTACAGTTCCTGAGGGCATCTAATTAGCTACAGTAAATTACTAGATTGCTTTATAATAATTGGTACTGAATTCTCAGTTCCTATCTGAGGGTGTTGCACAGTAATTCAGCATGCCATCACCAAACTGAAACAGAAAACCAAAAAGATGGGATACATTTCTTTACTAAGTATGTATTTTCCTTAGTAGAACATATATTTGACAGTATGCTTTAATAAAAACTATCCTTCTGTACTCCTTATAGACATATGGCATCCCCCACTTGAAACTTTATATTCTATTCCTTTGCTTCAGTTCTTCTGCATGATGCAAGAGGTCAGGTTTGTGCATGATTAACAGAATTTAAACCCATTGTAGCAACAGTCTCAGGGTCTTCATGTAGTTCCACTGCTGCTTCTTGGTTTTAATATCTTCACCACATATGAAAACCAGAGCCTGGAGTGTACATCACTAAATTTTCAACTTCCAACTAGGATGTAGAGGCAAAAAACTATAAAATATCAGTATTTAGAGCAATATACAATCCTATTATTGTATGCAGCAATTTCACAAAAGCCTATTTTTGGAAATATCCACTGTGCAGTGCAAAAAAAAAAGATGTGAAAAGATGTCCTTTATGACCGGCAGTTACCTTGCCTCTGCTAACTTAAGGTTAAAGTACAGAATGAGCCTATGAGAATTGGCCCTATCATCATCTTATGGAGCACTAATTAGTTTAGCTTGATTGGAATAATAGGGCCTTGAGCACCCTGGTCTAGTGAAAGGTGTCCCTGGTCATTGGCAGGGGAATTTTCACTAGATTATCTTCGACATCCCTTCCAATGTAAGCCATTGTGTGATTCTATGACTCTTGTAAAGACTTACTGGCTTAATAACTGCTTTTCAAAGCACTTAGTATTAGCTGTCTTCAAAATGTGAATTTATTTTTATTATTTATTTATTGTCCACCAGAAAGACAGCAACTGCAACAATGATTACTCAGTGTTTGAACACTGAGAGAGTGATTCTAAATATAAAATGTCATTCAGGGAAAACGATTGTCTAATACCAGGTCAGAAGTAAAACATATCCTGCAAAACATTCATTGCATCACTGCAGTCATGGCTTCACAATAAAATGGCTCTTGCCAAAGGGTGACAGGGTACTGTCATGTGACAGGGTACTCTTTGGCATGTGCCAAAACAAATACAGGAGACAGAACACAGAACGGGTCACTGCAATCCTGCCCTCCTCGGGATCTACAGAAAGATCTCCAGCGCACAAAGGGTGCTGCAGATGACCTATAGAAATGTGAGGGCACTGGCAGCCAAGGTCACAATCTGTTTGTGCTGGCTCCCTGCACCGGAGCAACGGAGTTTATCCACTTGTGCGGGCAAAGGCACCCTCGCACATACCACGCATCTTCCCAGTAGGCAAAAGGGTGCAAGCGGCAGTGTGACTCGTTACCCTGGTGCCCTGGACACTTTACAACTCCACCTGTTCCAGCCTAGCTCCAAATACGTGCCTTCTGTCCCTCCTGGGGGAGCCCAAGGATCCCACATCTGTAAGGAAGTGCAGGATTTGACGGCCGAGCCCTGTCTGTCACTAAGACGCAGAAGGGAAAGACGCGGACCTCTGGCATCCACTCTTCAGTTCACACTGTATCACATGCTTGGAGTAGCCTGACACAGTCACATTTTGTCCTTAGCTTGAGGTCAGTAAAGAAGAATCAGCCAAGAAGAGCAGAATGTAATTGCCAACTTAACTCTGCTGAGATTAAATACAAAAATCAAACTGAAACTAAAAAAACCCAAACCAAAAGCAAACAATTGGATTTATATGCTTTTGAAACTAGTTCTTTAGGAACTAAATTATGTTGGCTCTGAAAAATGCACCGCAAATATTTATGTGCTTAATTAATTTCTCCCAATGTGTCCACCTCCTTAAAAATACATTACAAAAAAAAGCAGTGGGGCTGTATTCAAAGATGGAAAAACCTTCCTTTTGAGTTCAGTTTACAGAACAAGAGGTCAAAAAGCTGCATGTGGAACAAGAGCAGCATTTACAGGAATCTGCATTGTGTGGGCAGTTGACAATAATCAGCAACTTTATAAACGTTACATTTTGAGGAACTGAATTCAACTTTCTTATAATTAAGTCCTCCAAAACCAGTGAGATTATTTCTACCAGACTGGAAATTTGAATTCAACTTTCTTATAATTAAGTCCTCCAAAACCAGTGAGATCCTCCATTATTTCTACCTTATAGCAAGTATATCTAAATTCCAAAATCTCTCCTTCTGTCGAGAATAATATATACAAGGGTCTCAACTAGCACTTGAGTTTTATTTTCTTTTTCTTTTTTCCATTTTGCAAGTTCTTCAGCAGGAGAACAGAACAGCAAACAACTTGATCTGCAGTGTGTAGATTTGCCTCAGTGAGATCTGAGCCAGAAGCAGAAGAAATTAGTCCACAGGGATATCCACACTCCTTCCTCTAAAGGAAGCTAATTCCTTTGGAAGTGTCTCAGCCGAGCGTGGCCTCACACCATCTTACTGTAAAGGTACAGCCAGAGCTCCACCCTTCCTTCCCCTGCAGGCTTCCCTGGGATAGCACCCTCTATCCCTACTCTGCAAATAGTATTGCATAATAAATACTACAAGAAAAAAATGCTCTATTCAAACAGTGAACAGGAATGTGAAGGAAGTGAGAGCACACTGTTGAACGAGCTAGGAAGAATAAACTATTCTCCCTGAGTCAATATTTTCTAGTTTTGGACTAAATTATTTCCCCCTTCTGCCTGTCTTGCATGTCTGTTGAGGGTTAAGGAAATATCACAGGTTATTGCTGTCACCCCTCCTGCTCCTGGTCTATAAACATTCACAGGCATTGCTAAAGAACACCTAAGGAAATGGCACCTCCTAATTTCTGTAACTCAGTAATCCTTAACAGTACAGTGGTATTTCATGTTTTGCATAAATGTCTGTCATGATATTGCTTCCTCCCTTCTTGGATCTAGAGAGACCTCAACCTTTGCTGAAAATTGTCACATCCTGTCTTGAGTTAAAATACACTCAGAACACAATAGTGCAGCTTTTAAAAGAGAGAAAAGAAATAACACAAACCCCACACTTTTCCTAGGAATTATACTAATTAATTCAGATTTAACTAAGATTGCATGGGATTAATTCCTTGAATTCCTAATCTACATGGAGAAACCGTAGCCTTGGATGAGTTTTCCTAATGAACTGCAGTCTTTGGTAGTTGCTTTAGAATGGAAGCTCCCTGTGACAAGTGAGGGCAGTAGAGGGGGGATCTCTGGCAAAGCCAGGAGGGATCATTATGACCTTCTAGGACAAACTCTGTGGATCCTTCTCTAAGGGTTGCAGCAAGCTCTTGAGCAAGATGATCGCTAAACTATAGCTAGGTTCCAAGAAAAAAAAAAATACCAGTCTTTGTGATAAGATTTGAGAATAATAGAAAATCCTTGATAATTTTTGGCAAGTGGTCCACATGCTACTTTACTGTCAGTCTTGAAAATGGGGATGTGGCTCTTACCACAAGACTGTATTTGTCTAATTTCAGATGTTGTAGTTAAGGGCTGCAATGAAATCCCCTGCTATTACACATTAGCACTAAGTGCTGTTCACGCCCCATCCAAGGCTCCTCGATGCCAGCTGAAGCACTAACAAACAAAAAAATGAAAAGAGCTGGGTAAGGTATCTCGCAAAGCTTTCCCAAGCGGTAGCAATCAGAGTCTGCTTATCGTGGAGCAATTGCAGCAAAACACCCCAAGTTTGGACAACTACTAGTAACGTGAATTAATGGCAAAGGCAAATCTTTTTAATGGTGTCTGTGGGGGCTGGTTTACTGGCACCGTGTGTCACTGGTAACTTTTCAGGCCCTTCAGTCAGTATTGTTCACTTTTGCAATTCCGTCCCGGCTCTTACAACACCAGCGGTTTTTCTGGAACCACAAGTTACCAACAAGCAGTAAGGAAGGAAGACCGAGATTCCATTTTTTAATGCCAATGAGTATCTCTGCATGACGCAGCATAAAGCTTTAAAAGAGAAAAGAAGCCGCTTTGGGGATGTATCATAAATACGCAGAACATATCTCGGTCATCCACAATCACTCAGCCTTGCACAGTTCCTCGGCAGCATCCGCTCTGAACGAAAGATTTCCAGGGATACCCAGGCTTGGCACCTCCCCAGCGGGGTCCCGCCTCAGAGAGCGTGGGGTTTTTTCCCCTCTCCCCGATAACGAGCGAGACACGTTTCGCTCCGTGGAACGCCGCCTCAAGGCACAAGGGACCCGAAAAGGATTCCCGCTGCTCTCCCGGAGCGACCCGCGCTGCCCTCAGCACCCCCGGGCTCTCCCGGAGCGACCCGCGCTGCCCTGGGCACCCCCGGGCTCTCCCGGAGCGACCCGCGCTGCCCTCGGCACCCCCGGGCTCTCCCGGAGCGACCCGCGCTGCCCTCGGCACCCCCGGGCTCTCCCGGAGCGACCCGCGCTGCCCTCAGCACCCCCGGGCTCTCCCGCCTCCCCTTCGCCGCTGGCCGCCCGCGCGCCGCAGCCTCAGGGGCTGTGGGGCGGGGCGAGGAAGGGGGCGTGCCGCGCGCCGCTCGTCACGTGACACGGCTTCACCCCGGCTGCCACGCGCCGCCGGCCGCGAGCTGCCCGCGCGGCGCCGGCGCGGCCGTTACGGGAGCGGAGCGGGCGCTGAGGGGGCCCCATGGCCGCGTCCCTGGGGCCGCTGGTGGGAGCCATCGATCAGGGCACCAGCTCCACCCGCTTCCTGGTGAGCACAGCGCGGCGATCGGGGCGGCAGCGGGGGCAGGCGGCGCCCCCCCGGCCTGAGGGGAGCGGCGGCTTCCGAGCCTTCACTCCCCTCCATCCCGGCGGGGGCCTCTGCCATGCCCTTGGGGAAGGGCAGGGGAACGGGCCCACAGGGCCGGGCTGCGCTGCCCGGCTGCAGCCTCCTGTCTCCCGGAGAAGCGGCGCCGCTCGGCCCGGAGGTGCGGATCCGCCGCTGTCCCTCCGTGGCGTTCCCGCCGCGGGGGGCAGCGCCCGTCCCGCGGGGAGCGGTCCCGGGGCGAGCCCGACACCAGCGGCTCTTGCTGCTGCTGCTGCTCCGGGGGACGGCGAGACCCCGCTGCTCCGGGCAGGCTGCGTTTGCAATCTGTCAGGCTTGCAGTCTGCTGGGCGTCTCGCCCCGAATGGAATCAAATGGACAAGGTCCTGAGACACTGGGGAAATAGATCCGTGCGAGTTCGGTGGCTGTGATTAGCTGGTGTTCAAACAATGCCATGACTCCGCTGTGTTCCCCACTAAAACCTGCCCAGGGCCTGCTGGAGTGACTGCTGCAGCTCCAGCCCTAATGTCAGGGCATCTTGTGCACTGCAGGTATTCAGGTGTCTGATCCTGCACACCTTGTGAAACACTGATTTGTTTAAACACTAGAGAAAGATAGGTTTAAGGATAGGAGAATTAATATATTGGTCATATATTTGACCCTTTAGTTGAAGGATCTGGTTATTTCTGTATTATGCAATAGGCTGTAACTAATGTTGTTATGCGTGAAACTTACTATAGGTACTTCTAGCTTGCAAGTCTCTACAAATGTACTGTCCCCATGTCAGTTAAGTCATGGTAGTTTGACTTAATTAACGCCCTATGACAATTTCCTCCGTGGAAGTGGAATAGAGATATTTCCTAGATATAAAATGTTGTCAAATGTGCAAAGTATTAATTGGGAAGATAAATGTTTTGGTTTGCCCTTGCTTTTTTTTTTTTTTTTTTTTTTTTTTTAATACTTCCCCCATGAAGCAGGAGACTATAATATCTTCTTGACCTATGTTACCATTATTACTCAATATCACGACCTTCATGCGATTGTCAAATGAGAAAACACAGCTCTGGGGGTGGAGAGAAACTCCAAACTGACAAATGACACCAGTGGGCTGTCTTGGATGCCAGTCAGGAGTCCTTTTTGGGAACAAACTTGAAGAAGGTCCCTGTAATGCATTAAGATAAATTCTGTCTGCTTTTGTGTATATGCCAAGTTAACTTTTTCTTATCCTAAAAGGATGACACTAGTAGAAGTAAAACTTAAGCTCTTTTTACAAGTGTTTTTACAAGTTCCTTTTAGGAGGAATTTCTTACACTATACACATTCATCAATGGCTTTTATGCAATTGGGGAGATTTTGCTTGCCTACAAGAGGATTCAGGTGCTTCCTAATTTTATCAAGAAGTATATTGTGTCTGCTGCTTTTAAATTCTTGTATCCATCTCAGTGTCTCTCAGTTCATGTCAACATACAGCATTGTCTTAAACTTGGCAGTGTGATCATGTCATTATGATAATAAAATTATATGGGCTTGAGTAAATAAGATGCATGATCACTGAGTTAAATCAGAACACAGGGGAGAGGGAGAGAAGTGGGCAAAACGTGTAGAGATCTGCTACAACTCATCTCAGTCATTCAGATAACAACACCTGTGTCTGGAGAATTCTGAGGTGGAAAGGGATTGCTGCAGTTGGAAGAGAGATTTTGCCTTGAAATATTTTAAGCCAGAATGTAATGTATTGTTGTCTGTGCCTAAGTTATTTCCTTGGCTCTGTTGGTCTTTTGCTTTTAGTTGTTTTTGTTACATTTCCCAGTGATCTCTCTAAATTTCTTTTTAACGTAGTGTTTCTAACAGTTTTTGTCTTCACCAAGTCACAAGTCATAATCAACTTGCTGCTTACTTTGCACTTGTGTATTCAGTAGTTCAGTGCAACTACTATCTAACGTTTCAAGTGGAACACATATGATTTTGAGCAGGTTAAAGAGTTCTCCTGGGTGAAAACTGTCTGATCCAATGGGGCCAAAGAGTAGTGTCAGCAGTTCAGAGTGTAAATTTACAATTACAGGTGGCAGATTTACCGGTGGTGTCCACAGCAGTCAGTAGTGGGGGCTGCTACCCCACGGTATTTTCATGGATGGCCATGGGGATGGGCTGGGATGTTCTCTCAGATGGGGGTGACCAGTTGACTGAGATTCCAGTTGGAGAAGGGGCTGCCAGAATATTCATAAAGCTAAACAAAGTTGAGCACTCAAGACAGAGTGCTAAGAAGCTGCTTAGTGAAAAAGGACTCATTCCTGCTGGACATCAAATTGAATATATGAGAGCAATGCAGCCTTGTGGTGGTGCACATTAAGACAAGTTCAGAAAGTAATTGTTGCCATCTGTGTAGCACTTGGGAGGCAGCATCTGGAGCACTGTATCCGATGTTGGACCCTGCAGGGGATGAGACTTGGAAGGACTGGATTTCATCCAGCCAAAGGAATCCCTGTGCTGCAGCACAAGGCCATGGAAGGAGGGTTGTTTCTTCACAAGAGAGGCTTAAGTGGTGTCCTTAATCCACAGTTTGTGGAGAACACAGAACCAGCCTTTTCTCAGACATGCACTGGGAAAGACAGTGGGCAGTGAACACAAGCTGCAGCAAGTGGATTGTCCAGTAGATGTAAAGAAACAGTGTTTCACTATGAGGGCTCTGGATCAGGGGCTGAGAAAGGTGTGTGGAATCTCCATCTTTACAGATACCAGTGCCTGATTAAAAAAGGCCCTGAACAGCCTGGTTTTAAATTCAGGCTTACCTGAGCAGCGAGTTAAGCTAGTGACCTCCTGAGATTCAGAGTAAATTATCCTGTGTGCAGACACAAGTTTTGTTTCTCCTGCTTGTGCATGAGGAGGCTGTGTGAGCACAGAGGCTAAAGAAGCACCAGAACTCCGGTGCATTTCTGTTACTGTCACTCCTTCTTTAGCCTTGCCTCTCATGCAGCACACATGCAGTGGTAGTTTTATGCTGTAGCTTTATCCTCCACACTTCCTATTTTGGATCTTTACCTTTATTAGCTACTTTTGCAAAATAACTTGTAATTATTTTTGAAATTGTAACTTTTCTGTTAAGTTGGGTTGAACCTGGGTGACAGATTCAGAGTACCAGGGAGAGCTCAGTGCATACAAGACAATTGTTAGAAGCTCATTTTCTTAAAAATACCAAGCAGGAACATAAAGTGGGTAGCCTAAATAAGTGTACCCAGATGACTGAATTCTGGCCAAGATGTTTCATTGAATATTTTCATCGAGTACTTTAATCTCTCGTGTTCCATTTCATATTATTCAAGAATCATAAAAATACACTATAGCTTCTTTTGTGAAAAGTCTTAGGATCAGGAGCTAATGGCCAGCTGAACCATTGTTTGATCTCTTGAAAGGTGTTTGCTGGATAGTGTTTCTGTCATTTTATCCAGGAAGAGCAAGAATTGAAAGACACAGTGAAGTACCTACACAGTACTTTAAGTTATAAGTTTGTCAGTCAGATGCAGAGCATTTTTTTCCACCTCTGTGAAATATTTGGTTTTTTTCCTTTACTTTGTCTCCAGAAGAAACAATCTAATAAAGCTCTATCTCACTGCAAGCATTCTTTTCAATAAACAAAAATTGATTTTAGGTAAAGAAGACATTCATACCCATTGAGCTTTCTCTTCAGAGGGGAATTCATTTTAACCCCCTTCTGAAGTAACATGACCTTTTGGGAAAAACTTGATTGTGTAACTAGCACGAAAGGTTTAAAATATTGTAAATACAGTTTTCTCCCTAGCTCTTATCGCTTAAAATATAGTGTAGTTTTACTTTTAAGTCCCACAACTGTAAGCACCTCCTAGATGGTGAGGGAGATCTGTCCATCTTGAGCCTGCCAAGAAAGGTAATTTCTAGGAGACTTGTTAAACTTGTACTTATTCATAAATTCTGACTGTGCTACTCCTAGTTAAATACTGGAGAGGGAATTATTGTTTGTCTCTTATCCTTGCCCCAGCTGGGTTGATTTCAGTGCAATTTCAGAACTCCAGCTCTGAGCTTGTTTGCCTGCAAAGCCATGGCTGTTTCTGCTTGTCAGAAACTCATGAAGATACAGCATAGAATAAAAGAAATAGCTTTTCTGCAGGCAGAGTTACATGACAAAGCTTGAGAGATATAAAAAGTTACTTCTAAAATCTGTTTTCATCATTGTCTTTTCAGCTATTCAGCTTCTTTCATCACTTCCATGAACCTCATATTTCTGTTCATTCATCGAAAATTGTTACAGCTGATTGATATAAATTCTTTTCCACTAAGATAACAAAACATAAACGTAATACACAATAATATGTAATAATATGTAACTGTACCCCTTTATGTGATGTGATGTATTATATTAAAGACCCTATAAAAAGCATTAATTAAGTGATCAGCCCCTGTGCCTCTCTGCTTGTTCACATACAAGACACCTATGTAGGCCTTTCTTCTCTGCCTCCTGAGACTCAAGGCTCAAGCTCTGATTCTCTGTTGGGAGTAGAGGGAGGATGTTATTCCTTTTCTTTAATCTCTCACTAGAGAATTCAATACACATCTGGTGGCTTTCACTTTCATCTCTGTTCAAGACAGCTGTACAAGTCCAAATAGCCTAGACAATTCTTCATTATGACTGCTGATAAAATTAGGGCAAAATTGACTTTGGCTTTCCCCCACACACAACTGAGAGATCAGTAGCATAAACTTGAATCAGTTCTTAAGGAATATGAAAGGTTTGAAAGCCTCTAGTCCTAACAAATTACAGAAATACACTTCAAACCTGTTTTGACAGGGATGTATTGACCTTATCTGGATTATTTGTACTTACTCTCACTTATTTTTCTATCTCTTCACTGTCAAATAGGGACTGTATAGGGATTTTTTTTTTTTAATAACAATAGTGTTTTTTTTGAGGGAGTGGGAAAGGAAGGCTTTGTCCCATATGTTCTATTTATTCCCTATGTTATTTATCATTTTGTAGGTTTAAATTTAGTGACTCATTCATCTTTCCACATATCAGAATTCTGTCTATCAGTGTAGAAGTCATAGAATCATAGAATAATTTGGGTCAGAAGGGACCTTAAAGATTACCTGGTTCCACCCCCCCACCATGGGCAGGAACAGCTTCCACTAGACCAGGGTGCACAGGGCCCTGTCCAACCTGGTCTCAAACAGGGATTGCTCCCAGTGAAACTTTTTAATCCCTTGCCCTGAATAACAGGGAGTGTCTGTTGCTTTTGTTGAGAATGTCAGAAGCTTGCAGGTTTGTTTATGATGGATTAGCAAAGTGTTTGCCTAGTTCTTGTCTATGGATATGAAAAAATCTGTGCATTCATAATGTTATTGCTTCAGTTGAAAATGTATTCCTGTCACAGTTTATTGCTGTGTCTTCAAGCCACACACTCCACATTCACTTCATGACTTTGTCTAATTGAATCTGTGCTTCCTGCTACCAGTAGGAATCCTTTGCATTACCTTCTGTTTCAAGAAATACTGAATGATTACCACATGATATTTAACATTGCTAGTATGTCAGATACATATTAACAAACAGGTTAAATAAAAAGTCTTCTATCTTTCAGTCTTTATTCTAAAAACCTAGTAAATTTGAATATGCTTTTGCAGAAAGGCAATTTCAAGTAAAGAAATCTTACTGCATACATACAAAACAACCTCTCCATTAAGTATGTTGTGTAGCATTTTGAGATCCATATCCCATTATGCAAGTTGCTTCCAAATGTGTAGTACTGACAGAGCTTTCTTTTTTGGTAGGATAGATCCCTGTCAAGCCTGAGCTGGTAGATGAAACACAGATAGGTAAATAAAGTGAAAATAATTCAGTGGTGCTCTTTCTATGTAATCTTTTGAGCTGATAGCAGAAAAGAATGATCATGTACCTTTTTAAGATTTCTTTTCTGGGCAATGGAGCTTTCGGTGTGTAAGAAATCAGTGTTTTCCAGAGTTTGTGCTGTTTTCATCCTTGGAGGTTTTCAAGACTTGCTTAGAAAAGTTCTTGAGCAACCTGATCTAATCTCATTGCTGATCCTGCTTTGAGCAGGACATTGTACTAGAGGTGTCTCAAGGTCCCTTTCAGCCTGAATGATTCTGCAGTTGTAATATATAAATAGAATGTTTCTAAACTCAAAGTTTCACTCTAAAGATAGTCTTTAAGGTTCCGAAGAACCTGGAGAATCAGAACTTCATCTCCTTTTTGTCAGAGTTGTCCTAATAGTTTCAGGGTAAAGTGTACTGTGTAGATGATACCAAGAGTTTATGGATTAAAAACTTTACGAGAAACTCCTAAAATTTGTGGAATGAGAAGAGAGCATTAACAAGTATAGAATAGATTCAGTTGTATCCTAGAGGGTGGACGGATATAACTGAAGTTTGTTTCTTTAGCATGCAAGTGGTTTTTAAATCTGGCTCATCTCTGCTTGCCAAGAAAAGGTAGGATGGTGTCCTACTGACGTGTTCTGCAGTTCACCTGAACCTGCTGCTAGATTTTGCTTTCTAGGTCCCAGAACATTCTTCACACAAAAGATTCTGCATGGTGCTGTGGAGAAAGAGCCATTCCCCCAGGATCACCACCAGTGCCCAGCCAGGCACTCCAGCTCACTCACTGTTCACTTCACTTGAATGTTTCACAGGGTGTCCCTCAGCTTGGCCTCGGCAGAGATTCCTTTTGGGAACAGGCCACTGCTGGTTAATGAGGGTTGTTGTGCATTCTCCATGAGCTTCTATTGCAAGGCAGAACCTCTAACTTGTGATTCCTTGAGAACACCCATTGATAGAGTCCTCGTGATTCTCTCCTCTGATGGTTCTTATTGTAGAGTATCCAAATTTAAGTTACTTTTCTGCATGGTCTTCTCTTTTTTGATGGGTTGTGTTGCTGCAGTGGCATTCTTTTCTTGTCAGATTGTTAATGAGCTCTGTATTGTAGTTTTGAAACAAAATGGGTTTTGCTTAGGTACTTTCTTGTTCTTTAGTTTGATCCCTTCTATGTTTTGTCACAGATTTTCACTCTTCCTAAAAATGAGCTAACCCAAGAAAAAACACAGATAGCTCTGGCAATAGAGTAACACAGCAAGAGCTAAAGAAATGCTATTATCAACCACAGTGGGTATTTTACTGAGAGATATTCTAATATGTGTCAGGAGTCTAACTTCTATAACCACCACAAGAAAAAATCTGGTTCTTTTCCAACCCATCAAGGAAAAAAAAAGCCATAAAATTGACAGTGACAGCAAAGTTTGCCAAAATAATCTTTGCCTACCTTAATTTTAAAAGTGTATATGTCTGAATCCTTGTTATATAGATATTGGGGTCGACAATAGAAAATTACTATCTATTGTCACAGCACTGCATTTGTTCAAAATAATAAATGTTAATTATTGTTGTTTAAACATCTGTGTTTGTAGAAAATTCAATAGTGTGATTCATTTGCAGGTTTTTAATGCAGTAACAGCAGAGCTTTTGAGTCACCATCAAGTGGAAATAAAGCAAGAATTCCCTAGAGAAGGGTATGATTTTTTAAAAATTTTTTTATTTGTGTAGAGTTTGGTAGAACTTATGAATTTTTATCTGTGAGTCATCAAAACTGAAGTTGATTAATAATTCTGAGTAGCACAGTAACTGCTATAAAAGACTGGGCAGAAAAAATGGCATGAAACAGCTCCCGCCGGGTGTCCGGAATATGCCTGAGTTACGGAAACTAAAAGTACTTGGTGTTCAGCTCTGGTCACTCATTTGCATATTTAACATCTAAACTTTAGCATCTAAACGTGTAAGCTTAAAACTAAAGTTTAAATGAGACTTAACATCTCATTTAAGGTAATAAAGCTGGTAATTTTTACATTTGAATCACAGTCTTCAGCTTGGTCCATAGAAGTGTCTTCCTTAGTTCTTTGAGGTTTTGTTTGTTTGTTTGTTTGTTCCTAAATGACCTAACATTTGCTGCCAATGCCCTGTATAAAACAAAACAAAACAAAACTGTAGATATGTAAAAAATGTTTTGTAGCTGTATTTGTATTAAAATGCTCGGCTTGGTTTTCAGACTAGTATTATTTTTTCTTTTTATGTACATTTTTATTAACTGGTGTTTACTCTTTGTTGAAGATGGGTGGAACAAGATCCAAAGGAAATATTAAACTCTGTCTATGAATGTGTGGAAAGGACCTGTGAGAAAATGAGAGAACTGAACATGGACATCACTAACATAAGAGGTACTTATGGGTAGAGGGCTTTAACATGTTATGATTGAGCAATTCAGACACCATAGTTTTTAAGTTTATAAATAGAAAGGTGGCAGCATGTGCCAGCCTCAAACAAAATGTTAAACTGTATTTGAAAGCAGTTTTTTGGGGAGGAATAATGAGAAAATAAGTGTGTGTGTTAACAATGCAGAACCTACAAGGTAGACTTAACCTAATCTTGTAAAATCATAGAGACAAGTGATGAAGAAATTCTGAAATTAAGTTTAGGACTTTAATTTAGGAAAGCTGTTTTCCCCTGTCAGTGTTGTTGCTGTCTCAGTTTGTGGCTGAAAAAGAGAGAGGTTTAGAGCATATAAGTTAATCAGCAAAAATGAGTCCTTAGAGGTAATATTTCTAGATTATACCTTGAAAAAATTGAAAGCTTTTTCTTTCCCATTTACTTTCCTCTTCTCCTTACCTGTTCCTCCCTCCTCTCCACCTTCTCCATTCCCTCCCTCACACCCCCAAAAGGGGAAAACAAACCTTCTGAAAAGGATACTTTCTGTTTTGTCCTGAAGCCATTGGAGTCACCAATCAGAGAGAAACAACAGTGGTTTGGGACAAGACAACTGGAGAACCTCTTTATAATGCTATTGGTAACTATTTATATAACTAACTTTCTGAATATGTGATATCATAATACGATCATGTTGTGGAAAAAATGCTTTTGTAGTTTCCTCTGCAAATCTGGTTGTGGCCTAGTCTAGTAATTTCTTGGATTTTTTGATATCTGTGTTGTAAGATGTGTGTTTGCATACATAAATTTTAAAAAGCCCATTCCATAAAAATTGTTACTTAATAAATCACTTTATTGGTTTACAAAAACCCTCACTATGTTCCTGAGGGGTTCCTGGCACAAAATGCTCTGACTCGCACCCAATCACTTTCTTTGAAATTTTCAGGATGCTGGTGGTTTAACTTTAAAGGAAAATCATGTTAAGTAGGTTTAATTATTGATGACTTAATGAATACTTATTAATACTCAGAGTTTTATTTTTAACTTACCTTAGCTTTTCAGATGTTGTCAGCTGAAAAATGGTAATTGTCTAGAATTGGTTTTTTAGGTCAAGTGCCAGATATAGTTTGACATAGTATGACTGTAAAACCAGGACTCTTCTGTAGTCAAATAAATGTAGTTAACAGCTTTATCTTAAACCCAGCTTTACCGTGATAGCTACAACATATTCTTTTAGTAGAAAGTTTACATAGAAATAGTAAATAATCAATCTGCTATTTGTTTTAACCTCTTAGTTTAATCACAGTCATCTGCTAAAAGTAGCATTAGTCACTTGCTTATATTCTGATAAAGCAAATATTCTACTTGGGGAAAATCCTGCTTCTTTCTCAAATAATTTGTTCTTCTAAATCAAATTAATTTATCTAACCATTTTAATTTTTACAACAGTGCCCTTAAAATACAATGGCAATACAATATTCTTTCAACTACATGAAAAGATAAAAATAGACAGGAATTCACTGGCAAGAGCCCTGGGTTCATAGGAGTAGGCTGAACATGTCACTTTTGTGTATCAAATCACATGATCAATTAATTTTATTCATGGTTTTAGTGTGGCTTGACCTGAGAACCCAGTCAACAGTTGAATATCTTCTTAAAAGAATTCCTGGAAAAAACAAAACTTTTTCAAAGGTAGGAGACATTCTGGAACATTTAAATGGTACCTGCTGCAATGTATAATGTTTTAGATATATGTGTTTAAAATTCTCCTAAACAAAGTCACTTGTAGTTTCTAGTCTCTTCTTAGCTTGTCAAATAATAAAAAATGAACACAAGACACCAATCTGAGACTAGAAAAATTTTAATTTCCTTAAAATAAATGTTTAACACTTATTTAATTTCTCACTATGGAAGTGAGACCTAATCCTGTGCTATCTAGCCAATATAAAATAAACATTACACACAAAAGTTAAGATCAAGTAGAAAAAAAGAAAGGGAAATAATTTACTGGTATGAAATGTGTTATCCATTCTTGTGCCTTAATATTGAAATTAATTGCATCCAATCTGAGAACAAGGAAGATCATTCATAAAGAGCAAGACTATTCATTTTGTCCATTCAAATTGGAAACTAAATGCTTGTAAAAAAGTGTCACAATTGTTTGATTAATTGATTAATGTTGTCCTTTACTAATAGGATAAATATTATGTATTTTTTATATTATATGTTTTCCTACAGGCAAGAAATGGATGTCAAAAAGTGTATAAACTTACTTGATTTTCAAGTTCTAGTAGAATGCAATTTTCATCTTTCCTGTGTTGTCCTGCCTATTTTTGTTGTTGTTACTTATTGTCTAGTCATATGGAGATATCCTAGATAAGACAGGCCTTCTGCAAACAACTTTTTCCACGTAGATGATCTTTGAACTACATTTAGATCAGCTTTGATCTTTATCTATTATTGCACTGGTCATTTGATTTGGATGTTTTTAGACTTGTGTGTTGTATGCTTAGTACTTATTTAAATAATTACTTAGTGCTTATTTAAATAATTACAGAAGTTCATGGAATTTTCCTCAGTTTTGTGTATTTTCTTTTTCCCTTACTATCACCATTTTTACATATAACTACAGTATTTATGGAAAAATACTTGCATGGTGTTTAAATTATTTTTTTTAATTTTACAGTTTAAGACCGGTCTTCCACTTAGCACTTATTTTAGTGCAGTGAAACTTCGGTGGCTTTTGGATAATGTGGAAGAGATTAAGAAAGCAGTTGAGGATGGAAGAGCTATGTTTGGGACTATTGATTCATGGCTTATATGGGTATGTATTTGTGAGTTTATTATCACTCTTCTTACAATGAATTTCCATATCATGTAAATCTCTGTGCATGTGATACTCAATGCCCACTGATGACACGATGATGTCAATAAAAGCTACTAAAGAAATTCCAGTGCGGTTCCTTGCATGATGAACTTTTACTGTTCCTATACCATTATATTTTTTTCTTGATTCTTAGGTGTAGTTTACCATTATAGTTTTCTGTAAAACTTTGCTTACACTTTCAGAAAAATCTTGGACTTTAGAAAGGTGTGTTAGGTCTGCCTGTTTAGTTGTTGCAGAAATACCAGAGCTCCTAGTCCCAAGGTGAAAACTTTTTGATTTTGAAATTTTTTTGGAATTTGTTGAAGTAAACCTATATTTCTCCTTGACATGATTGCTGGGATTTTTTTGTTCAGAGTTTGACAGGTGGAACGAATGGAGGCATTCACTGTACAGATGTCACCAATGCCAGTAGAACTATGTTGTTCAACATTCATTCCTTGGAATGGGATCCTGACCTCTGCAAGTAAGCTTTCTTACTGTTTTTCAGTAATACTTTCATTTAAATAGTTTCTAACTAATTTAAAGGTAAGAATCTCTTATCTAAACTAAGATCAGCAGGTACTGTTCTATTTGCTGTTGACATTAATAACTAAGATTCATTGTTCTCCTGATGTCCAGTTTACAATGGTCTGGATTAAATAAAAGTAGCAGAACCTTTCTGTAGGTGGAGATCTGGTTCATGGAAACAACTTAGCTCAGTTGATTAGAGCACGATGCTAATAATGCCCAGGGTGTGGGTTCAATCCCTGTATGGGCCAATCACTTCAGATCCTTGTGGGTCCCTTCCAACTCCAAATATTGTGATTTAATAGTGTCTTTATTACTTAATCAAATTTGTACAGCAGCTGGAATGACAGTGTCTCTATTTGAGATTTGAATTTACTAACAAATTTATTATTAAGATATTGTTGGAAGAGGCATGAATTTCTATGTAAAAGAGTTGGATAGGTCCTCAAAAATTGAAATATATGCTGTTTGCCTCCAAAATTCAATGTCCACTGTAACAAGTGGAAAAGCATATAGATTAAAACCTAGAAACAAAAGTTTCCTTTATAGTTTTTCTTTTCTTTATGCTTAAACTTATTTAAAAAAATAAATGCAAAATGCTTTCTGATTTAGCACTGACTATATATTATACATTATTTTTTGTTGTATTCAGGTTCTTTGAAATTCCTATGGACATACTTCCAAATGTACGAAGCTCCTCTGAGATTTATGGCCTGATGGTATGTTTTCCAATATTTGTGTGAAATTCATCTTGTAAAAATATAACTGTATCCCTTTGAATTTGCCAGATTCCATAGATTAGGATTAATGGCTTTTTCTTGACCAGTATTGTTTGGTTTATGATTAGTAAGCTGTTACCTACTATTACATAATATTGTAGGAAGTCGAGTATTTGGTTACTTTAATGCAGCACCAATTCTTCTGACATAGTGGCATCTAATTAATGAACTTCAAGATTGGATAAACTGGATGTTGGGATTTTACATTCTTTTTCCTGGTAATTTGAGCTTAATTGACACGTAAAAGAATATGTGTATTTCATAGTGAAGACAAGTTACAAGCTGGATTTTTGTAAATAGAACTCTAACTTCTCTGAAATATTTCTGCTAATGTTTTAATGGAAATGCCACTAGAAGTCATTGCTGATATTTATTTATGTGGAGGTTGGATAAGAGTGAGTTGTATTAAGCTGAATGAGCAAGGTAAATGGAAAAAGATACTGCCTGACCACCAGAACAGAATTGCTCATCACTTTAAATGTGAACTTCTGTTTCTCTTCCCCTTTCCATTTTTTTTTTCTTTTTCTTCCTTTTGCTGGCTGTAGAAAATCTGTCCTAGCCGGGTGAGTAGAGGCTTCCATTAGGCTGACCACCTATATCTTACTCATTCTGCTCAGATGCTGTGCATTTTCATTGGTTTAAAGATTAGAAAAAGTGCACTTCTTCGGCCAATAAATTTGCTGTGTGTTTCCAAATCTGAGATAATACAATTAGAGTTCATGACAAAATTATTTCTGAAACGTGATCTCAATGTATGTGTTTGTCCTAATTTCCACACTGTTGAATATTTATTTTTATAGTGAGTTAAAAAATACAGCTACTGGCTAATAAGTGTTAGCTATAGCATTTTATAAATGAGAGAAACTGTCCATTCTGTCTAAAAATATTAATTCTATGGTAGCTAAATATCAGATTCATGTGGAGCTTTTAAGTGCATTTATAAACACAGATATCTTAAATACAGTTAATTAAAATGTGAATTAATTCAGATTGGAAATACACTTGCATGGCTTTACTGAAAATTCATTTTCACAATTGCACAAAAAACAATTTAAAGAAGCAAGTAGAAATTGTCAGGAAATAATTAAATAATTAAATAAAATTTTCATGATACCCTCACTAAGTTTGCACATGACACTGAGATGGGCAGAAATGTTGATCTCCTGGGAGGACAGGAGGGGTCTGCCGAGGGATCTGGACAGGCTGGACTGATGGGCTGAGACCAGTTCTGTGAGGTTCAAGAAGGCCAAGTGCCACGTCCTGCCCTTGGGTCACAACAACCCCAGTCAGAGCTACAGGCTGGGGGAAGAGTGGCTGGAAAGGTGCCTGGAGGAAAAGGACCTGGGAGTGCTGGTCAACAGCAGCTGGACATGAGCCAGGTGTGCCCAGGGGGCCAGGGAGGCCAAAGGCCCCTGGCCTGGATCAGCAATAGTGTGGCAGCAGGACCAGGACAGGGATTGTCCCCTGTGCTCAGCACTGGTGAGGCCACACCTCAAATCCTGTGTCCAGTTTTGGGCCTCTCACTGCAGGAAAGGCATTGAGGGGCTGGAGTGAGTCCAGAGAAGGGCAGCAGAGCTGGGGAAGGCTCTGGAGCACAGGTCTGATGATGAGCAGCTGAGATAGCTGGGGGTGTTTGGCCTGGAGAAAGGAAGGCTCAGAAGGGGACCTTACCACTCTATAACCGCCTGAAAGGAGGTTGTAGCCAGGTGGGGGTTGGTCTCTTCTCCCAGGTGATAAAGTGGTAAAGTGATAATAAGTGATAAAACAAGAGCCTTCACAGCTTGTCGGATATTGGAACAGGCTGCCAAGAGAAGCGGTGGAGTCACCATCCCTGGAGGTACTTGAAAGACATATAGATGTGGCACTTATGGACATGGATTAGTGATGGACTTGGCAGTACTGGGTTAACAGCTGGACGTGGTAATCTAAGAGGGCTTTTTCAATTTAAATGATTTTATGATTCTGTAACAGGAATGTTTGGAAGAAAGCCTACTTGAGACTTAAAATACTATATCTTAAAATCAGGTATCTGCCTTTGCTTAGGATGTCACCACAGTCACGTTTTTTTCCTGATCACTTTACCATTTTGCACTTTTGCATTTTACACTTGGCATTTACTGCACAGATTACACTGAACTGGATTTTCTGTATAGTATTATTTCAAGAAAATTTATGCTAGGAACTTTTGAGGTCACATAAACCATATTTGTAAAACTTCCTGCTCTCCATTTCTTAGTGGTTTAGACATGAGCTACATTAAGCTGAAACAAAGTGTACTCCTGAACTGAGCCATGTTGCTTTCATGACCCTTCTTTGTTTTCCTTTGAGCATTAGAAGTTTAGCTTATTTTTCATTGCCTTCAATTCTAGTAATGAAAAGCTAACTCTGTGTTTTTCTTCCTCTTTTTGCAAACAGGAATCTGGAGCTTTGACAGGTGTACCAATTTCTGGGGTAAGTCCTACTTCAACTTAGATTTTGGCATGACAACCTGGAACATGAACATAGCTTCACAGGAAAAAGCTTTAAGGATGAGTAAATCCTGCTATGAATTAAGTTTTTGGGTTTTTACTTCAGATTAAACAGGAAGTAAACTAGTAGATGAATCACTATTTGGCTTGATCCATTATTATTAAGGTCTGGCTGTGGAAGTACAAGTGAGAGCTTTAATGTGTATGCGTAGTGCTGTTGGAAACATGGTATCTCTAAGTAAATGAGTTACATTACAAAATGGAAGCAAGCCCTGCTTCATATATATAAAAGAAGTGTATACATAATCTAGAAATGCTGGACAAATTCTCAGCTTTTTCCAATAACATGTATAAAGATAGGAAATTTTAGTTTTTATTTCTTTAAATTGCTCACCATAAGTAGCACAACACATTTCATTTGCAGTTCTTACAGAGGGAAGAGTAATAAAAAGATAGCTTTTCTCTGTAGGATTTTCCTCGCTTTCAATTATCCGTGTGCTACTAATAAATTAGAGTTATAGTCAAATATGTAATTCATGTGAGGACACTTGCTAAAGGAAAAAAATCTCTCACTTTCAGTGCTTGGGTGACCAGCATGCTGCTCTTGTTGGGCAAATGTGTTTTCAAGATGGACAAGCAAAAAACACGTAAGTTATTAGGAAAGTAATAAGATAAAGTCCCTGCTCTGTTTTGAATTGAGTATTATGTTCTCTTTCAAGCAACTGCCAAACTCTTCTGTAATTAACGTGTAATTACAGATCTACCTTTTGAGTGTGTTGACCCACAAAGTAAACCATGTCTTGACTCTTATATAAAGTAATAGAGATATTAAAGTTACATGACTTGTGAGGTATATTTTAGAACACAGTCACTGTGAGGAAAATCTCTATGTGACAGTGGGGTTTTTATTTTAACATTCTTCAAAACACAGATTAAAACAGTTGCAGTGTCATTTAAATGGTGACCTAAGGTTAAGCAAATACAGTACGCTGAGTTAGATTGCATAGACTTGAATGACACAGCTTTGCTGGATGGCAAAGGTCCATTTCAATGGCAGCACTTAATTTTGCTTTTGTGTCTAGCTCAGAGTGGAGGATTTTACGTTTGCTTTTTCCTGTTTCTCAGCCTCTTAGTGTCCTTTGTTTAAAATAGCTGATCAGGCAACTGGTATAATCAAAAAATCATTGGAGGAGAAGCTGTCTGCTGAAATGACTTACTGTTCCATTTGCAACCAGATGCTTAACTAAGCTTGTAGGGATATACACACAAGTATGGGAGTTTCACAGGTATGATTACATATTAGTCTGTCTTGTTTTAATTCATTTCTGTTATTGCTTTACTATTTCTTTTTCTAAATATAACTGAAGGCTATCTCAGGACTGGTTTAAGGTATTAGTTTTGAGTGGTTTAAAAAGGTAAGGAATATTTTTCTTGAAAATAACTTCTTAGAGTAAGTTGGAGTGGTTTATAGTATTTTGTACTCCTTATATTAAACTGTATTCTTGTATGAGTGTGTATGCATGTACATATATAGTTGGTCTTCAAATGGGAAACATAACATTTTTAGAAATTTTTGAATGGGATATGTCTGAAGAAAACCCTATTTGTGACAGGAACAAAGTTTCTTAAAATTTCCCATTTAATATTGTGAAATATTTATTTTATAAAGTTGATCTCATAATCAGCTTAAATTGAAGTAGGTAAACACTGCCATCAAAGAGGAATTTACACTTAGTTTTCAGCCATACCTCTCCTTGGTCAAGTGTTAGACAAAAAATAGAGAGAGGGAGAGAGAGAGCGAGAGAGAAAGACATGTGACTAGAATTTTCAGCTTCAGGCTGCATTCAAATCAACTTTTTGAGGATAGTTATATCATCAGTTAATGGTAGCAAAACCTTCAAGGGTCAAAAAGTGGTGTCCTGACTCTTTGCAGGGGACTCATGGATTGCAGTAGCAGTTTATTCTTTAAACATTCTGGTTTTAACTTTGCTTTGCTTTCATGCTAGGTACGGAACAGGTTGTTTCTTGCTGTGCAATACAGGTCAGAAGGTCAGTTGCATTTTTGAGTTGTTTGCTTTTTTGTTTTTCGCAATCTGTTTAAGTTCTGAAGCACAACTGTATGTTAGCCATTCTTAGACTTATTAACAACAATTATATTGCCAGACAAAGGGAAAAGCACGTAGTGAAATCTGAAAGAACAAAAGTAGTAATTTTTTTCAAGGTGTTTCTGTAAGACTCGATTTCCTATCTCCTTAAGTTTCCTAACAGAACTTTTCTTAACAAGTTTCATGCTCTTCCCTTGTATATGTTTCTTGTTGTCACCCAAACAGGATGAAGTGTTATGTTATTTAATCATGTACCTTTTACCTTGGCTATTTCATTTCTTCTCTTCATTTTCTGTCATAATTTCTTTGTAGTTGGAGTTGAATAAATAGCACAAAACTGTGACTCCCTTCTCATTTGTATCTCCTCCTAAAGACCCCCCAGTTCTTTTCTATAAGGAAGATAAAAAGATCTGCAGCAGCTTGTGGAAACAAGAATTAGCACCAGCAATCTGAGTGTTCTACCTTAGGTGTTTGTTTAGAGTTACTGATAATTTACTTTGTTTAAAGTGTGCGTATTTAATTTGAAGGTTTGGTCCCTTGTTTATTATAATTTGAATGTTTTTATTTAAATATTTTCTGCCTCTATTCATGCTTTACCTTTTCTTTCACCTTTCCCCATTTAGTCTGTGTTTTCTGAGCATGGTCTTATAACCACAATAGCTTACAAAATGGGCAGAGACAAACCTGCTTTTTATGCACTAGAGGTAAGTTCAGTACTTTCTTCCTTTTTGTAATGATACATGTTCTCATTGACTTCTGTTATCTGGTATTTTTATGGTGTCTTCAGCTGTGCAGAAATGAAACTAGCTCTGTGTTATGTTTATGTGCCTGAAGGCTTCTGTGTGGTTTTGGCTATTCCTGTCTCCAATCTGTATCATGAAATCTAATACAAAATATTTCTTCATTGCATCATTTATACTTTCAGAGCTAGATGGCTAAAACATATTTTCTGTTACTCAGTCTCTCAAATCTTTAATAAATACTATAAATAAAAACCCATAAATTTTGTAATATTAAGTAAGGTTTAAAAAAGGGGAGAAAGTACTAATGTTTCAGTTATTACCACATAATAAAGTCATAGCTAATTTTTTTTTATTTTGTTCTAATGAATTTTACTTCTAACTTCTGAAATGTGAATCAAATTTCTGGGGAAAAATCCTCTAATAATTTAGCTTTTTTATCTCTTTCATTTAGGTGCATACTTACAGAATTTAGTTTCTCAGTTCTCCAAACAAGTCTAAGGGCATCCAAATTATATAGAAAATTGTATTTATGCTTAAACTTTGGAGTTCATTGTTCTAAAGCTCTGCTTCTGAAACAGATCAACTGAGCACCTATTTGGCACCAAAGCTTTGTTTAGAACAACAAAATTGTTATTCTTCCATCTGTGCTGCTTAATGTGCTAAGTATTGTAATATAATAATTATTTTCAAAACACATACACTGAATGCTGATGTTGAGCTTTTGTAGACAGACTGAGTTTTCCATGTGAAAGACAACACAGGATTTTCTTCACTGCAAGAATAGTTTGTGCCTTATGGTACTTCATTAGGATGTGGGAGGCTGCATTTATTTCCTTTTCCTTCCATGAGGAATGTGAATCTTGCATTTGCCATGACCTGGCAAACTCTGGGATTTTTATTTCGTGTGGGTGTGTGAGAGGTTTGTTTTATTTTTAACCCATGTTAAAAAGCAAGAACTGAAACTGTCTTGAGAGTGATTTGAATTCCTGCTTGCTGAAACACCTGCAATTTGCTTCTTCTTCACCTCCAAATCTTTAATGATATTGTCGGAAAACATGGCTTCAACAGAAGCTATTAAATGTGATTTATCCTATATCCATTATAGAATCACCTGCAGTCTGGTGGTTGAGGCACTGCAGAGAGACAGAAAATGTGGATTCAGCCTTTTCCTTTAATCACACTGGTATCTTGTAATAGCCAGCTGCTTATAAAACACCCCTGCCCCTTCTAGCAGTGTCTTGGAATGAAAATGTAATGCTGCTACTGTTTTACTTGAAACTTAGTCTACTGGACTTGGCTTTGGCATTAGATGGGAGCCATGCCATCCATCTGTGATGTGATGAAGCCGTTCAGGGCCATTTTGCCGAGGTAACAGAGAAATTTTGCTGGCCTAAATTTTCTGTCTTTCTGGATGTTTGTATTTAGACTAGACATAATTAATCTTGGTTTTTTTAAAATCAAAACATAAAAATATTAATGTGTCAGGAAAATAAGTCTGAGGCTACTGAACCTTATAACTATATATTCAGAAGACATAAATTAGAAAGACAAGAAGACTACTTAGGAAATGTCACTGTAACTTCCCCTTATGGAAAAAAGCATTCAATATGCACCTTTTCTACCTGGAGTCCGTGTAACAGGCTGCCCTTTTTACATGGCAGTCTCCAGATGCCAAGGAACTCTGTGGTTTGGTTGTGAGCTGTGACTGTAAGCCTGCAGGTGGGGGCCACAGTGGCCTGTTTCCCCAGGATTTTAAAAGCAGGACAGAGCTACCAGTTGCTGTGTCCTAAAGGAGTGACTTTGTTTCCTTCAGGGATCTGTTGCAATAGCTGGGGCTGTTGTTCGCTGGCTGAGGGACAATCTGGGTATTGTTAAGAGTTCACAGGAAGTTGGTGAGTATGGAGCTGTTTTTTAAGTTTTCCTATGTCATGATGTCTCTATCAGTGAATGAAAGCTCAAAATATTTAAGTAAAAAGCTGGAAGATGCATATATTTTGCTGTGTTTAAACACAACAAAAATTTACTTTGCATCCATGAACTCACTGTTGTTGATACATGTATTTCACAGAGCCTATCAACACAGCCTTGGAAAGGCTTTGTAAATTTTGTTCTGTTGCAATCTGTACTTTTTAGTAGTTTCCCTGGTAAGCAGATATTCAGGAAGATACTATACTTACAGAGTATCTCCTGGTTTGATACAGTGTTGAAGTTTCCAGAGCCAAGAGTATTTAAGTCTGTATTGCAGATAGCTGCATATATTTAATCCTAAACCTACATATTCTTGTCATAAACATGAGAACCTGAGGCCCTGCAAGTGTATGTAATATTTATGTAGCAGGCTTCATATCCATTGAGTTAGGGATCTCATTTTGCAAAGCTGCCTTTTAAACAGATGTGGAGGAGGGAAATCCTTTAGCATTTGTGTAGCTGATGTTTTCTAATTCAGATGCACTGAAACAAACTGGATTGTAACATAAAAACTAGGAACATATCAAAATTTGGAAAATAAAAAATGTCAGAGGCATGCAAAGGCAAAATTTTGAAAGTGACCGGTTTAATGAGATTTAGGATTGAAAATAAATGAATTACATATTTTTGATAAATTGATATCTTATTCAAAGGTGGGAAAATTTAGAATTAAAATTTAATACAAATCTTCAAAGATTCAGCAAAAACTTAGATCGTCAGTCTGTTTTTCTGAAAGAAAGCTTAGAAGATCATACAGAAGAATATAAACTGCTATCACATAAATTAGCCATTTGTTGAGACTACAGTACCTCTTCACAAATTTGTCAAGACCTTTGGGAGGTTTGAGTTTCAGGACTTCTAGCTTTGTCAGTGTTGTCAAAGTCATGTAGGGATTCATGATCTCTTCCTGTTTCACAGAACTTGTCTTTCCTTCTGCCTTCACTCCTTTTTTAAGTGCAGTCTGTATGAAAGAATCAATTTATAAGGACTTCTTGAAGATGTTTTACTACTTCTTTCCTATACTGCTATGCTTCTCTGATCAATGCAAACAAGAAATTTGCAAAAAGCGGAAGGAAAATGCTCCTTTCTTGTAAAGAGCTGTTCATTATCAATTATCTCTTTTGTCATTCTAAATGTCTTAATATATTTTTTTAAATTGCAAATATTTTGGTATTGAGGAGTTCATAAAGCCACAGTCATTATTCTTATATCAAGAAACTTCAGATTTCCTTCTAGCTGGCCTTGTGATTAAATACATAAGCTGACAATTTGGAGCTCTAAATCCATTTGAAATTAATGGGAATTTAGTTCTTAACTCCCTTTGGTCTTGATCCAGTTTCACTTGCTTGCCTTGACTTAAATGCAAGTAAAGTGTGACCTTTTGGGCTGCTTTGAAGGTTGCATTCTTTATCCACATGATGGATAACATTTGAAAATCTCACAAAATCTAGGTCAGAATATTGAGTACACAGTTTTGGGTTTCAGTTTTGAGTTTTCATTTTGCTTTTCCCACAACTCTTTATACTCCATCTTCTGTTCATATTGTTGCAAAAGGAAAACTGGTTAACAAGGAGCAGAGTGCCAGCATTAGTTGTATTTCCTAGTTGTATACATGGCTGGATTAAATTTGTAGCTACTCAAGATATCCTAAATATTTTTCTTAATTAAATAACAACACTTTTAAGTGCTGTATTTAAGTGTTGATATAGTTGTGAAAAGCTAAGTAAGTGTTTTGTGTGTGCATTAGAAAAACTGGCTGCAGATGCGGGGACTTCCTATGGCTGCTACTTTGTGCCAGCATTTTCAGGACTGTATGCACCATACTGGGAACCCAGTGCAAGGGGGTAAGGATCTGACTGAACACTGCACTTGCAGGGGGATTTAATAATTTTACAAATATTCTTTCCAGGTATATGAAATTTTCCTGTTTGTTGCCTTGGTGTGTCCAGATACATCATTCTCTGGTATTTTCGTGAACTACTGTGTTTCTGTTCTATATTTAACCTGCTCAAAACATCAACTGCTGCTGGGAGGGAAGGAAGGATTAGCTAGCCCAGCTATTGATCCTCCTCTCCTCTCCTTGTCCCCCTCCCCCAAAAAAAAAAAACAAAAAAACCACCAAAAAAACCAGTGTGGGGCAGCAGGGCAGGGAAAACAATTTCTAGTTTTGAAAGGGTTTTACCACTACAGTAAAAGAGGTCTTCACTCCTGTGAACAGTCAGGCAACAGAACTAGTAAAGGAAGAATTTTGTGCTGATCATTGTTTTTGAGTTCAGTTTCAGGCCATGTAATTCCTTCTCACTTTGCCTCCTACCCCTTGTATACTGCTTTCTTTCCAGTCTATTGAAAATTCTTTTCTACTCCTTTTTTTACAGCCCCTTTCCTGGTAGGTCAGCCTCAACCACCTGGTAATAGTTCAAACAATAGGTTTTCATTTGTCTTTTCTGCTGTTGTGAGCTTGCCTAATGTTGTTGGAATCACAACATGCCACTGCAGTCATGGAAGCATAACAAATATAATTAAAAAATAACTTTCCTAGAGTGGGAAAAGAAGTCTTAAAGGCTAACTTGTTCCCAAGGTTTCAAGTAGTTGCATCTTAAGAATTCAGATGCTTCTTGTATGTATTTTTTTCTTTAAGGAAAAAGGAAAATCTCTGAATTAGATGTTTTTACAGTTTTTCATATCAGAATACTTAAATTTTATTGGTTAAAAACTGATCTTTGGAATAGTAACAATGAAAAATATCCTTTAATATCTTTGACCTTGAATGTATCCAGCAGCAGTTCTGTGTAGTACTGTGCTGTTCCTCAGCTGTTGAAATAGAATAAAAGGTGGTTATTTGCTCTGCCATTCAGAGCATATTGGCACAATTCAGCTTACTCATGGTTAGATGTAGCATAATTCCCATACCCAAAAATCTCTTTGTAGGTTCTGAAGCAACTAATTATTAGACTAGATCTGAAAACCATTTCAAATATTTAGAGAACAGCAATGACCCATATAGGCTTTTCCTTAAGAACTGTAAACATTAGAGAATTCATTAAGATTTTAGTGATAATTTTTAATAGGTTTTAAAGAGAAATCAACCTCAATCAAGCCTTTTTTTTTCCCATAAAGACAGACTAGAATTTGTGGGGGTGTTTGTGTGTGTGTAGAGATGATTTATGGCAACTGTATTGATTGGAAAGCACCTTGAAAGCACCTTGTCAGGAAAATTAGAAACTTTAGATTTAAAAAAAAAAAAAATAAAAGCTTTTTAATATTAAAAAAGTAGTCTTCATACAATAGAACTGAATGAGATTTGAAGAGGACCTAGGTGTGAAGTATAGGTTTATGTCTGATAAAGAAGAGTGTGTAATTGGGTTTTTTCTCTCTTCAACAGTATCATCTGTGGCCTTACTCAGTTTACAAATAAAAACCACATTGCCTTCGCTGCACTAGAAGCAGTCTGCTTTCAAACACGAGAGGTAAAGGCAAATTGCGTCCTAAATTAATTGTAAATTAGTGTGATAACAGGAACTGTAGCTCTTCAAGAAAAGAGATTTAAAAGATTTAATGAAGATTAGTCATATGCTGTATATTGTACTTGGATGCTATTCTTGTCTTGTTGCTAATGTTGAAAAATTGTTCCTATGGACTTAGCTAAAATTGAGTGGTACATTTTTTTGGAGTGGTAATGCTGCTTTTTACCAGCATGTAATATGAAGTGAACATATTTTGTGAGTATTTTGAGGGGTAGAACATAGAATGTTTAGAATGGCAGGGCCAGTGATATAACTACAAAGTTTCATTGGTGCAGGAAACTACACTTTATGGTCTGCTGTGACAGAGATGGCTTATGTCACTTTTGGTACACAAGAACAAAAAGGAGTTAAGGCAAGACAGCAGCAAACATACCAAGGGAAAGCTGGCTTCAGTTCCTGCCTGTTCCATCCTTCACTGCCTCAGCTGGCATTAACAGCCAAGCAAAATTCTCACAGAGGAAATTAATCCCCCAGCCAAATAAAGAGGTTGATATCAGTATGAGCATTGAATCTTTATATCACAATCTATTCCTCCCTGTGTTTGCAGTCCCTGAGTTCTGTACAAATACAGGAGGAAATGAAATCCCTAGACCTTGCAAGATAACAGTCAAGCCTTAATTTGATTACATGAATTAAACTGCTGTTATTTAAACATATTGATTTTTAAAGTAGCATCCTGCTCAAACCATGTAAGATGAGGGAAGCAGTGTGCTGTTTCTGTAGTGATATAAAGTACTTATTGAAAAAGGCTGACAGAAATTTCACCCAGGCTTCTGCTTTTGAAGCTGTGCTGACAGCCTCCGAGTCCTCAGAAGGTTGTGAAGGAAATTGGAAGTAGCACTCTAATTTTCTAATTCTTGTACTAGAAGTCAGGGTAAAGTTACAGGCAACTGAACTGATTTGTTGTCTGCTCCTCTTTCCTTGTCCATCCTCCCATCCATTCCCTCTCATGTGACAGCTCAGTGAACTTTCCAGCAGAAAAGTATCCCTTTTTTTGCTGGGCTATTTTTCTGCTGGATTAATGACCTCAGCTGCCTCACAGAGGCATTCAGCAAATGTCAGAATGCAAGGCAGGGCATGTGGCTGGAAGTAGGAGAGAAGGGAATAAAGCTGTCAGGCTGAGTGAGGGTGAAGTTCACTGTTCAAACAGACCTAACACTTCCCCATACGTTAGTCACTCTGATTTTATCACAATGACAGGAGTGCCTGATCAGGCAGTGGACACTCTTAAATGAAGAGATTAAATCCTAGTGACACAGGTAAAATATATTCATGTTTTTCTAAAGATACATCATTAATTCTGCCTTGTCAGAAACTAAGTTATCTCAATTCCAGTGAAAATGGAAGTCTTCAGGAAAATCCTTCATTCTAGGTCACATTCATTGGAGTTCTTGCTTGTTTGTGACATTCACTCTTTCTGAGTACCTTGTCATCCAAAAAGCTTCTTCCATGCGCAGATAGATGACGCTTGTTACATTTTTTCTTCCAGAAGGAATTTTGGAAAAATAAGCAATTTTTCACTTCTAAGAGCTGTACAATGCTGTCACGAGACAAAATCTGAATACTTGGATCCTTGCTCTTCATCCCAGCTCTGTACAATAGAGATAGCAACAGCATGACCATGATTTGTTTTGTTCCTTCATCCCTTCCTGGCTTCTAGCATTCTTTTTATTATTTTAATCTCTGCTGAGTGCATGCTGATCCAATTTGCTCTTGCACAGTGGAAAACAAACCCAGAGCCTCCAATGGTGCTGAAGTTCTGAATGGTAAAAAAGGCACATAATATTGCCTTAGACAAGAGTGAAATGATGTATGTGAAGGAAATAAGTAGTATAGTACTGCCAGCAAACTTTGTGCAAGAATCCTGGTTTCCAATTTATTTCTTGTGCATTGAACAGTGCAGGCCCATAGGCAAATCCTGCCACCAGGAAAACTGGCCTTACTCTTTCTACCTTGTAATTTTTAACCTTTATTTATCCTGGGCAGTTCCTTTAGTTCCTTTAAAGATTTTTCTGGTAAGGGACCTTGCTGGCTTACTTTCTGGAAACTGGGAGAATCTCCTGGATAGTTCATCTATATGTAGTTTTCACTGTCTTGCAAGCCTACAATTTTTTTGTTCTTTTTTAAGTAGCATGTTGACTATTCCTGCTAAATATTGTATTACTGGGTACTTTGTGAGCTACAGAACAGGGCAGAGTGCACTGTAGTTTTAGTCTTTTTTTGTGGTCTATGTTGCTTTGTCATTTAAAGCTGAGAAAAACAAACCTCTTTTTTATTTAAATACACTGAAAAATTACAGAGAGAATATCATACTGTACTTGTTAATGTACTGTGCACTGTTAATGTACTTGTAATGCACCGTACTTCTGCACTAGTCTTATAAACTGTAAATGAGACATTTAACTGACTGCTTTTACAAAACCCTACAAAAAACACTATTCCGTATTTATTGGTGGTTACGGGGTAATGCCATGGTGTTACCAGTAACTTAGGTTTGAGGCAAACCCTCTAAAAAGCATATTGAGAGGTATCAGTGAATTAAATACTACATCTTAGTTAATTATCCCTTGCAAACACTTCAACACTTTTCAGCTAGAGACTGTGCCCAAACGAAGGAAATATAATTCTATTAAAAATTACACTAACAGTTATTTTTGCTCTCTGTCTTGTTTAATATAAAATTCTCCATTTTCAACAACTAATTGAAAATATTTGAAGAGACTGCTCTTTCAAAACATCTCAACATTCCTCAGTTCTTATTGAAGAGTCTTCCAGATGGCCAAATGTTTTAATTCTTCAATTATTTAATCCATTGAATTAGAGAAAGTATCTAGACAAAGGATGATCAACTAAATAATTTATTATTGCTGCTTCCTTTGTTAGCTTTGATAGATGTTCTCATCAGCTTTTCTTAAAATTCCTCTCAGTCCATGTAAGCAGCACATAGGATTCATCAGAGCACCTGAGGAGAAAGGTATTCTACACTAGGATTTCTGTAATGAAGAGAATGCACATGCTGCGTGTTAAACAAAATGGTGCTGTCATTTTGTCTGTTTCAGCTTTTAATGTATAGGAGAGAGGATTGATCTACTTAACCCTCTTCAGCAAATGCTGTAGTATCAGTGTTTTACACTCAGAAGGTATCAGAGCATTTCTGTGCAATTAAATTGTAACATGTATTACTCTTATTTAAGATTCTAGATGCTATGAACAAGGACTGTGGGATTCCACTAAGTCAGTTACAAGTAGATGGAGGAATGACCAATAACAAAATCCTCATGCAACTCCAATCAGACATTCTCTGTATTCCAGTAGGTAAGATGAATTTACAGCTCTTGAATTTACAGCTTGCTTTTTAATGCTGGAGGCATTAGTTTGTAATGGCTGTTGAGAGCAAATTGGGTAGTTTGTTGTTGCATCTTGATAGATATGTCAATCTTTAGTTCTGATGTCATCAAGGTGACTTCCATTAAAAATCATTATGGTCTTCTCTGTGCTTTGCTTCAGTAAAGCCATCGATGACTGAAACAACAGCCTTAGGAGCTGCTATGGCAGCAGGAGCTGCAGAAGGTGTCGAAGTTTGGAGTCTGAATCCTGGAGATTTGACAGCAGTGACATGTGAACGATTTGAACCACAGATAAACCCAGAGGGTAAAACCTTTTTGTGTTATCTGAGTTGCAAACTTATTTTTTTCACAGATGTTGACAGGAATGGTTTTGGGTACTCTTCTTTTGTCTTTAAAAAGCCTACATTAATTATTGTTCTTTAGCTATCTATCTTTCTCATCAGTTCTAAAGTGCTTGTAGAGATGGAAAGTGTGCACTTGACATAATTAATCCCTGTGCAAGATAAATGCTTTTTTGTCTTTTCAATTATTTCTTAATTTTTGGTACATAATTTTGTCTTGCCATTTTGATTATAATTACTTCCAAATTCCCTACTTCAAAACAACATTTGAAGGGTTTCTGCATAAATATCAATTGCTTAATTTTTGTCCTACTTGTAAATCTTCTTATTGGTGCACGTAAAGAAAATTTCTTTTATTTCTTCTTACTATGCATAACTGTGGGGTTTGGGGTGGAGTTTTTTTGTATTCAAAAAAGGATTTTATAACAATTTCTCTGTGCAAACAAATTATACTGTGCAAAAGAGTGAAAAACTCATATTGCCATATCTGGTTCTTAAATATTTGTGGTTGCATTCCTATGCATTGAGAGGCTTTTCTGTTTTCTGATTTCTTAATTTCAGAAAGTGAATATCGCTATGCCAGGTGGAAGAAAGCTGTGATGAAGTCTATGGGATGGGAGACATCTGGCAGTCCTTCAAATGGTAAACCAAAAATTAATGCAGGTCAAGTATTATTAATTAGCCAGTTAACCTAGGGAGCTCATCTTGCTTTTGTTGACCTTTTCTGTTCATACCATCTCTGGACTTTTATAGTGGTTTAAAAGTCATTACTTAAATCCACTGTGGAAGCAAAGCAGGTGAATAGATAAGCCGGGTCTTCCTCCTGAATAGCTGCAGGTTTTGCAGGATGGCCCTGGTTTACAAAAGAAAAAATCTCACTTGCAAGACGAGATACAGCACAATGCTTAGAGCACAGGGACTTTGTAAACTTTCTTATACCATAACCTCATGCTGCAAAGGAGAAAAGTTCCATTCTGTGGTTTTGCTTGCTGTATCTGCCTTCATTATTTGCTGGGTAGGAAGGAGGGATTGATATCCATATTAAAATCTATTTGACCCATAGGGGGTAAGAGCAAGGAGTTATCATAAAGTAAAGAATTACACAGACCTATTGTTTACATACAGAAAATATGAAAAAAAACTTTTGAGGGACTGAACAAGAATTTTCTTCTGAAGTAGAGGGCTTTCTCATCTGTCACATTTGAATTAAATTAAACCTGCAGTCTTCCTGTGATCTATAATTTGAATGTTTATTTTAGTACTATTTTGGGATAAGTTTTTAGTCCTGAGTAATAATATAACACATCATTTATGGGCTTTATCCTCATTTAATTTCCCTTTTATTGGAAAAACTATTAAAGTGAAAAATATTAAGTAAAGAATCCTCAAAATTTAAACTCCCTCCACAACCCAAAATCCACAGTTGGAGCCCTCAAGCTGCATGTGGCCACTTTCTTCTTGAAAGCTAAAATTTTCCTTTTGCCATCCTAAATGTTTGCTTAAATACTTTATATACACTGTGGTTTACAAACAATTCTGCCAAGGCTACTGGGAAGGGAAGCAGGTGAATTAACAGGAGCAATATGATTCCCTTCAGTATTGACCTTTATGATTTAGTACCCTTACATCCAACCTGATGCTTATCTTACAAGAATAAAAAATTCTGCCTTGCAGTACATAAATCTAGATGTTTTTTCTTCAGTTTATGTGAAGAGATATGTTTATCAAGACTTACTTTAGTGATTTTCTGGTCTAACACCTGGGGGGAAAATGTTATTTTCCTTAGTTCTTTGATACTTTAGGGGTAGGTTGGGATTGGAGAATACTGGAAATGGGCTCAACCTAGATAGTGCTGACAGTGGAATTTGGACTTGAACTCTTACAGAGAGAACCTCTTTGAATTATTATGGGGTTTATGCATAATATTTTTTTTTAGTTCTTCTGCAAATGTCACTACATTTGTTACTTTTTGCTTTTCATATATATTTAACACATATACTGCAATTTATATATATATATTTCTCTTTTGATTTGCTTGACTGGAAACACCATCCCCTGGATGCCATCAGGTGACAGTAGTATCTTCTCTAGTCTGCCTTTCAGTATTTTTGTTATGAGTAGCATGCTAATGTTAATCGGAGCAAAGTACCTCTCAGGTTAGTTATTATTTGAATTAGATCACTTTAAAAACTATCTGCACTATTTTAAGTTTTGGGGTTTTTTGTATTCCGTCTGTTTCTAGCAAAAATGACTGATGCTTTTTGTTGTTCATGCACACAAACATTTGAGGGTGTGAATCAGGCATAATGTGCCTAAGGGAACCAAGGGAATGCCATCTCAAATCCATCCTCATGTGCCATTTAATTTGTAGTTGTTGGATGCACATGAAACCTTGGACTCTCCTTTGTCTGTGCAGATTGCACACAGTTTATAAAAGGGATACAGGTTGGAGCAGCCTAGCAGAGTTCTGCATTGCCTGCTTTACAGTGTGCATGGCAGATAGAATAAGGTTCCATCCTTTATCCTGTATTTCTTCTTGCACTGTTTTTAATGATTTTGAGGACCTTGTTTAAATTAAGTGAAAACTATTTCTTCTGTCCCTGAAAGGCTTCATACACCCATTTGATTTTTCTGGACCCCTTGAAACTATTGTATTGTTAGAAATCTTCTAAAATCTACTAAAATCTATAAAACATTCTTCTTGTACTTTGCTCTTGATGGATAAGTGAATTAATTTAGTCTAAAAAGAAGAGACCCTAAAAGGCTTAACTGCAAAACTGGGAAGGGAGTGTGTGCATATGCAATGAAGATGCATCTTCAACCTGTTAATATACAATTTATTTTAAAAGAAAACTCTTAATGTAGATGACAGTTACTTATGCCAGAAGTAAGACATTTCGTTAAGATATTCTTACAGTAAGAAGAGGAAGTTTGATGATGTCATTTATTCCTTGTCACAGAATTTCATTGCAGAGAAACTATTTTACAGTATAGGCATTGTTGCTGCTTAGTAAGCTGTTTGGGGGTTGTTTAGTTTTTTTGTTTTGGTTTTGGAGGGATAGGCAAGGAGGTGTTAATAAAATAGACAGTTGAGGACTCTAGCATGCTCCTGTGGTGATGTGTTTGTATTTTGTTTCTACTCATTCTGTCTGAATTAACTATTCAACTGTAATTTTCCTTGCATGGAAGAGATGGTTGCAGCTTGTAGGAGAGCTAAAATCAAGCTTAAAAAGTGCTAGGCAAAAATCAAAATGGATTTTCAGTTATTTACTAATTCTGGAATGTATCTGTGAGTGAGAAAGATCTATATTATGAAGAATAAAATAAAACCAGCTGTGAATAAGTGGGTAAATTTTTAACAAGCTGAACAAAGTAACATGAATATAAATTCCAAGTCAGGTGCTTCACCACACAGAGGGTACTTAAAATAATATGGAAAGTCAATGATAAATGAGCAAATAAGCAACTTAAATTCTGGGATTGCTTTTTAAAAACAACTAATCAGTAACCTGCATATTAAACTTGCACTGCTGGAACTCATAAGAAAAAATTTCTTGTTCTCTCTTCTTTAAGCTTGTCAGTGCCTTTCTGACCCACAACTGAGAAACATATTAATATCAACTCACTGCGACCTTTATGACCTTGTTTTCAGATAACAGTAACTACTGATATGGTTACTGTTACTATGTGTATATAGTTGTTATACGTACCAGTATAATTACTCTATATATTAATGTGTTGCTTCACTATTTACATTATAAGCTTGGGAAGAGGAGAAGTTTCCTGTTCTTTGTTTTGGAAATGATGAGGTCTAAAAAGGAGCAGCAACAGTGATGTTAGGTACAGGTTGTAGTTTTGCCCAGCTGTGCGTTAGTGTAGAACATGATACAGAATTTGCATTATCAGTTGGAGCACGGCTGCTTCCCCCTTAGACGCTTGCTCTGGTAAATATCCTTTGTTTTTAAAAGTTAGAACTTGCTGACCAGGCTTTCCTTCTAATTCAGTGCAGAAACTCCTTTTAATTAATTTGGTACATTTTATATTTTAGTGAAACACTGTAACTCCAGTGCAGTCATCAGAGTAGTAGGTTTGAGGATTGAATTTGGGGAGGATTGAATTCGTCCTTCATGTGCTGAAACAGCAGTAAATCTCACATAGCAACAGTGCTGATGTTGAACATGTCTCTCTAGGGCAGGGCCATGATGTTACAGCTACTGAAATGTGAAGGGAAAATCTGCTGTGCCAGAATAGAGAACACTAGCACAGTAAAACCCCATTTACAGAACTGCTAAGCTGCCTTTTTTTGTGGCACCTGATGTCTAAACAATACTCTATTAATTAAATAATTTCATAATTTCACCAAAATCAGGCCAGTTACTTGTATCTTATTTTATGACCTTCATTCTTCTCTCCTGGAGAGAAATGGGTGGTATTTTTCACTATTGAAGCAAGGTGTATATAACAACTGGAGTTCTTATGCTAAGATTTTTTTAAGTTTTTCACACTCATTTTGGAAGTGGACATCAGAGAGATTTCAGTACATTCCATAGCTGTAGGTTTTTTTTTGTTTCTTTTGGGTTTTGGGGAGTTTTTTTGCAGGGGGTGGGTAGGAGTTAACTGAAGATGATCCTATTTTTTGTTAGACTCAAATTTAAATAAATGCCTTTGTGGGCTTAAATTGGCATCTCTCAAGTCAGGTATAGTTGGGATTGGCTATATATGAGGTCTTATGGTAAAGTTATTTGACTTTATTCTCACTGAATGAGACATCAGTGCTGATCAGCAAAACTATATTGTCCCTGCTTAAATACCCTGTGGGTTTGGGTTTTTTGGTAAGATTTTTTTTGTAAGATTTCCTTTTTAGTTTCTTTTGTTGTGATTGTTACTGCCAAATTGTGTACTAATTTATATAAAGGGATCACTGTGCAGTTCTGCAAGATAGTTGCAATAATGTTTTCCAAATTTCTGAAAGTTGTACTTATATTTAGAAGAAAATAAGCTTAATTTACCTTTTTTCATTCCTTCTACTTGTTAAAAATTTACCCATCTTAGTAGTGTGGTCTCTGCTCCCCCTACTGTGCACATCCCACACACTTAAGAGCTGGCTTATCTGGTGTCACACGACATATCTAATTTATAATTGCAGTAGTTGAAAACAAAAGTTGGTTTTACTGAATTCCTCTTATAGCTCAGCTGTGTTATAGAGTGTTACTAATGTTTTATAATAAGTTCTGTATTCCTAATGCACACATTTTTTATTTAAGGTAAATGAGGCTACTTAGTGGACTCACTGGATGCAGCTGATTTTTTTGTTTCGGTTTTTTTTGTTGTCTGAAGAGATTCCACCACCAACGTGATTATGCTACTTTTGTGGTTCAATCTATTCACGAATCCATCTGTCACCAGTCCCTGCATAACTTCCCAGTGGTGCACTGAAAATTCAGTCTTCAGCCCTTCATTACTCTGCTCCCTTACCCAAATCAGCTCCAAATGCACTGGAAGCCTTTGTGTGGACAATCTCACATCATCCCCTAAAATTTCACAAGCCCTAGCTTTGTTTGAAAAAGTGGTATGAAAAAAACCTGCAGTCTCTGAGGTAATGATGGCAGATGTTTAGCTGTCCTTTTCAGGAGTTTGGTACTTCATGCAACACACTTCAGAAAGTTAATGATGCACTATGGAACTTTATAAACATCTTACAATTCTTCCAGCTGCTGTGAATTACTTTTCATATGCCAGTGATTGCCAAAGATGTTTTATTGTAGTTGCCACTGGTGTGAAACACCTTCCATGGTACAAACTTTTTAAACACTAGCCCAAGGTGGATTGCCATAGCACACATTGCCTCTGGTTTGGCAATGAGGAGTTTGCTGCTGTGGTCCCCAGAGTATTGCTGAAACATTCAGTTGCAAGGTTGAAAAGTTGGGTTTGGCTCTGGCACATGTAGTCACTTGGCCCATCATAAGTATTTATGACACCAAATCCTGTAGTTGTACCTTTAAAGAGATGAGAGAAAGTGGTGTTTTGGTTAAGGCCATGTTTCATCCTGTGGTTTTGTGCTAGCTTGGAAAGACAAGTTTGATGCAGCATGCTATTGACAGGACAGCTGCTTGATATCTGCAACTGATAACTTTTCAAACTACTCTGTGCAGTGCACTTTTCTTGACCAATATTGCATATATCCTGTCATCCTGCTTAAGTGACTATTTGTTAAACTGTAGAAAGTTGAAGCTAACTTAGTTTTCATTAAAGAGGGTCCACTCAAAATTAAATATCAGTGCTTTAGTTCTTGATTTCATTTAGTATATCTCAGGGACCAAAATCTCCCTTTCAGTTTCCATGTCCGTAGTTTTAACTGCAAGATATTGCAAAATGTGCTGGGACAATCCAAAACCCTGGCTCGGTAGAGTAAGTACTGGCACCTGAAATGGGCCACTGGAATTTACAGACAATGGTGACAGCTGAATCCCATCCACTTTGAAATCTTTTGTTTTCCACATGAAAGGAGTGAGGTAATAATCTTATCTTCAGCTTTTCTGTTTGTACCAACAGCATCCCAAATGCCAGCCTTATTGGTTAGGTCAAAGAGGTGTTTTTGTGTAGTGATGTTAGACCAGTATGGAATGGCAGCAAGGTTAAATGTGGGAACACAGATAATTTCAAAGATGTGTTTAAATGCACTAGGAGTTAAAGGGAGAGGTTTTTTGTGTGCATTTGTTCTTAAAGATTTTTGTCTTTAACGAAGTTTTTCTTTGATTAGAGGCTTAGTTTTTAAAAGGATGTTATATGTCTGAAGCAATGAATTGCACAGAAGTTCAGGTCTGTACAATATATTTAATATCAAATGCATATTAATTGCCTTTTTATTGTCAAGTGCAATGACTTTTGAAAATGTGACTTTTAACTTAGAAGATAGAGAAGGAACACTTTTTGTCCTGTGGTTGTGTGTATTACTTCAGCAGAGAGAAGGGATTTTGTATACAAGTGAATATATAACAGCATCATTCAAGTCCTGTCTCTCCTGTAAATACTCACATGTGAAGTGTGACAGCCAAAATTTCTGGTGTTTCCAGTTTGTGTTGGAGAGGTGAAGAGTGAAAAAAGAATATGATCCCATAGAAAAAAGTCTCGTACTCCTTACCTTTACTCTGAGCTGTTTCTGATCCCACTGTACCCCGAGGAAGAGGAGTGGAGCAGCCTGTGGAGCACAGGGAGCAGGGGTAGCACACACCTCAAACTCTGGACTTCTGAATATGACCTCTGAGTCTTGCCAAAACCACTGAAGTGCTGGACCTGGGAATGAATAATGCTGAAGTGTTGCCTTTGCCCATGATAAATGTGGCAGGGGGAAAGCTTGTACCTAACAAGTAGGAGAGGGAATTTTTGCTGCTTTTCTGACTTATCTTTTACAGGGAAACACAATTCCTATTAATTTTTCACTGAGTAAGAATCATTATTTTATTTTCAATTGCTGTTGCAAATGTTTTTTAAGAGTTTCACATCACTGTTAACTTTCTACCAACATAGTTGAAATATATTGTAAACTGCTTGTTGGCGGGGAGGAGACAAACTGTTAATGTTAGCTTTTTCTGAAGCTGTGATTTATTATTTTTTTTTTTTATGAATTACCAGTTTATAAATTCTTAATTGAGAAATGTATTAACTTGGTATTAAAGTACCATAAATGAATTGATGGAAGGTGTCAGTTTATTCTTGCACATCATCTTTCAGACACATTGTCACTAATATTTTTACATGAGGCACAAGAATTCACTGATGTATGTAAAGCAGAAGAGCAGCCACTCTGAGACGTGCTTTAAGTTGCTCTGGTGTACAGGTGAAATACATGCAGTTCTGCATTCTGCTTCAGTGATTCAAGGACTCAAGGACTGGATTAGAAATTGCATTTCCTCAAGTCCCTCCATGTTCAGGAAAAAGCAGGAAAACACAAGTGAAATGTCAGGAAGGAGCATAGTCGTAGTACAGGTTTGATGCAGAGGTGGGGTGGGGCCAATATGCCATACAGGTTTTGGTCTCATACCATAGTCTCGCAATTGCTACAGATTCAAAAGCCTTTGTGAGCTCTGGGGAGAAATGTTCACGAAATAGCAAACATTGCTGGGGGGGCGGGGGGTAGCTGGGAGCAGAAGGTGCTTCTGTTATTTTACAAAAGAAACATGGGGTATATCTGATGGGTACATTTAAGGAGTGCACCTGCTGGATTCTTATTCTGTCTCTTTGTGGCTTCCAGCTGCCTCTTCTACACGTCCAATGCTCCATGATTATCCAAGGATATGGCCTTCATCCGTAGCTTTTACAAATCCGTTGTCTCCTATATGGAAATCAGTTGTGTGTGTCAGAAAAAAAACACACACACTGACACACACCCTGGAAACAAAAATACATTTAAATTGCACATCAGCACACAAACACTTATCACTCAGTATCAGACTTCTCCCTCTGCCTATGAGACTCCAGTGTCTTCCTTTCACACAGCAGAATTGCAGCCTTGCCCTTAGCTGCCCTGCACAAAAGTGTACTCATATTTCATGACTCATCAAGCTGCAATATTATGAGATTGGAATTTTATTAATTTGTTTCAGAAGCTTATAATTTTTTTTTTTTTCAGCAAAAGCTAATACAATGTCTATTACTGGAACTCTGTACAATATAAGCAAGCTTCTAAATATCCATGACAGCATCCAAGCTCTAATCTTTCCATCTAAAGAGCCCTAGATCTGTATCAGCTATTGGAATGCTGTCCCATTATCAGCTGTAGCTGGGCCCAGTATGACTGCTGCATGTACATGTATGCTTTTCTAATTACTGTATATATTATATATAAATTACTGGAATTTATGGAAGAAGTATTCATCAATCATGGAGGTAAAGATGGGCAAATGGGTGGCAGCTCTTTAAAGCTGGGAAGTGGCACTGGAGCATTGCTGGAATGATTTCTCCTGAGGGATCTCTACAGGCTGGAGAAGTGGTCTGACAGGGATCTGACGGAGCTCTGAGTGGGGAAGTGCCAACTCCCACCCCAGGAGGGGCAAACCCTGCACTGGGACAGGCCAGGGACCAACCTGCTGGGAAGCAGCTCTGCAGGTCGGGTCCTGGGGGCTCCTGGTGGACTCCAAGTTGAGCCCTTGTTTCCAGCAACTGGACAAAGAAGGCAAACAGCACCTCAGGCTGGGTCAGGCAGAGCGTCAGCAGCAGGCAGGGGAGGAATCCTTCACTCAGCCCTGCTCAGACACACCTGTTGCCCACAGAAGCCATAGGTGCCCTATCCCTGGAAATGTTCAGTGCCAGGTTGAATGGGGCTTTGAGTAACCTGGTCTAGTGGAAAATGTCCCTGGCCATGTCAGAGCAGCTGGAACTACACCATCTTTAAGGTCCCTTCCAGCTCAAAGCATTCCATGATTCTGTGGTACCTGGAGTGCTGCATCCTGCTCTGGGATTTCCAGGGTGAGAGAGACACAGACATAACAGAGGGAGACCTGTGACAGGCCACAAAGATGGATGAGGTGTCAGAGCATTTGTCATGGGTGAGAAGTGGAGACACCTGGGCATATTCAACTTGGAGAGAGCTCAGATATAAATTCCTGACACAAGGACTGAAAGCCAGACCCTTCTCAGTGGCACCCAGTGACAGAACAAGAGACAAAGGACACAAGTGAGCACAGGAAATCTCATTCAAACAAAAGAAAGCAATGTTTTACTCTGAGGGTGAGTCACACAAGGGAGTAGGTTGTTCAGAAAAGTAGGATCTCATCCAAGATATTCAAAACCTGATGGGACACAGCCCTGACCTCATTGACACTGCTCTGAGCAGAGGGTTGGCCCAGACAGAGGTGCCCTCCTGCCTTGGTCCATCTGTGGGGCTGGTTACATCAGCCACAACTCAGCCCCAGCACAGGCTGAAGCCTTGAGCCAGCTCAGAACAAAAGCTAGGGGAAAGTCCATGATGGTTTATTTGGACAAAACCAGTTCGGTTTGTATGAACCAGCTGTCACCCACTGCTGTGTTTCAACATTCTTCAGCTGGCACCCTTACTGTGTTCCCTGTGTGTGTACTTGCTTTGGAACAGTCAGCCCGACTGTGTGGGCTGGTTATCTTGCTTGGTTTAGTCCTGAGAGACGTCCTCTTAAGCAGTTGTAGTGGGAGTTTAAGTAAAATTACTTTTTCAGATCTCTGATTGCTTTAATATAACACCCTATTTTTCATAGGGAAATGCACCACCAGGTGGTTCAGAGGAGCCTAGAAGGCAAGCATGGGATAATGTGTTTCCAAAGACATCACAGTTAAATTGCACTTAGCAAAACCTCAAAGTATGGGTTCCTTAAGTTTTTGTAATGGGAAGACATCAGTATGGGAGTAATTAATTCTTTTTCTGTAGTGTTTTTTTCTTCAAATCTATGGGCTGCTGGTCTAGGAGATCCTTCTCTGACTATCCTTCAAAGTACATCCACTTCATCTGGAGCTATCTCCCACACTGCTCCTTTGCAGTTCTTCTGGAGCTTGCTGAGAACTGAGGCTCCAACAGCTCTAGCTTCCTGATCTCCTGACACACCCCCTGGGTCTTGTGCAACTAGAAAACAGACAGGATGGCACTGGCCATCAGTTGTCACTATCTAGAACAAGCATTTTCCCTCCCACCACTGCAGCCAGTTGCAGTTGTATTGTTTGTTTTGGCAAGAGGATGAGTTAGTGTGCTCAACAGCCCCCACAATTCCTCTGCTACTTCACAAACAGCTTCAGGAGTTGGGGGCCGGGTACATCAGTTCAGCTACTTATTTTTGCTAAGCTTTCAGTCCTATCCTTCCTTCTTGCATAGGTTGTCTTGCAGGTGGAGCCACTGCTAAAAAATTTGTCACAGAGCTTATTGTTTGATACAGATTCACGAACTCTTTGCCTCTAGCTTTTATGAGCACAGAAATCCCTTTGTTATTACTACTCACTCTGCAACACCAGAAGGCAGTTGAGAGGATACATAACACAAATATTAATATCCTTCCTTACGTGATGTTTCAGTATTAAAATCACTTTCTTCCATAAACACTAAAGTGGGGTGCTGCTTCAGTATGAAGGAAGGTTATTTGCAAAACTATGTAAGCTGCTTCAAACAATCAGCTTATAACTCCAAGTCTTCTGTGGACAACATTTTTGGGAAATGAATGTACCATTACAGCTTGTCAACCTTGATTTCTCAAGGGCAATTGATTCTTCAGTTGTCCAGTTCTGAAGAATCAGTTCTGACTCTTCAGCAGAAGAAAGTGCTTTAACAAAACAAAATGGTATTAGAGATCTCACAGTAGAAATACTGAGGCATCAGATATTTTCCATTTTTGGGAGTTTTTCTAAGGAAAAAGAAGAAAAGGGGGGAATCTGGAACGTGCAAGAAACGTGTCACTGTGAAACAAAATACAAGATGATAACTACAATATTGTTCTCAGCCAAACTTCAAGACATGTATTTTTAAGTCTCTCCACCAGGAAATGGGTATGTATCACCGACACAAGCTATTTTTATGTGGACTCTAGTCCTTTAAAAGGTGCAGACCACTTCAAGTGCAACATGGTGCCTCTATCCTGTGACTAATACATAAACCTTAAAGAAAAAAAATTGCACCTTGTCCTGCTTTGGATTTCAGCTCACTGATGAATTTTCAGTTCAAGTCAGGGTCTGCCATTCCCAGGGACACATTTTGGACCATGCCATCATTACTTTGATTCTTACCAGACTTTTTGTTTGATTTCTGATATCACACCAACAAAGAAGTGCAGGCCAGGCAGGGTTTATCGAACTTCAAAATGTTAAGCAATGTTCAGCAATGCTAAGCACAATCCATGTTAATATAATTAATGATTAAATTAAATGAAACATAACTGTGCTGAAAGATTTTATTTACTAATCTTGAAATAGGTTAGTTGCTTATTCATGAGGATGTGAAATACTGAGTCACAACTGATGTGCAGATGAGCTACGCCGTACATTGGAATATGCAGATGGGCTTTTATTATTCAGTGTGTGAGGTAAGCACTTAGGAAAGGTAGAAAAAACATACCTGAATTTTAGCAGTTCAGAACACAGTGTAACACAATAGTAGATCAATATAACAAGCAACAGGATGGTTAAAGGTCATCACAGTACGATGACACTGGTTTACAGAATATCCTTGATATATCTGAAATTGCTGGAAAAGTTCATTGCAGCTTCATTAAAGAAAGCCAATCAGTTATTCCCACTTGCTTTTCAAAATCTGTTGAAACTATCACAGCAGCATTTGGCACAGTATTGTCAAAATGAAAATGTTGAAATCATGTTTTAAATATTTATGCAGAAACATGAGTCACAGCTGTACTACCTTACAATAGAAACAAAGATAACATCAGCATGCGGGCAGCTCACTTACACACTCTAGATCAGCACTGCCAAACTCGTTTGCACTAAACATGTGGTACTAAACACTTATGAGGAAAGACAGTGAAGTCTTTCATAATAAAAAATTTTAAAAATAAGTGGTGTGGTAATTCTTGTTTACAGCTATTCCTTTAAGATTGTTCATATTATGAATTTCCACCTAAAAGTCAGGAAGTTCCAGCACCAAGGCTACACACAGACCTAGTAGTCCATGTCCATTGAAGTATAATTAGCAATTTCTTTCTCTCAATGGATATTTCATTTTGGACACTGCCTAGACTGATGTTCCATAATGGAGAAAATGGATGTAAGTGAGACCCATGGATCTCTTGCTTCTCTTTTATTTTGAAGTTAGAGGTTTTGTAGAGCATAAGGCATGGGGCTGAAATGACGCTGAGCCGGACCTTTGCAGACACACCTCCAAGGTACCTCTCTCTCTTGCTCTCTTCTGGCACTGTAAACAACACGGACACGTTCAGAAGGCTGCTAGCAGTTGTTGGTTTGTTATTTTGGGTTTGCTTATCTACTCCATCACTCTGTCTGGACTTGGTGTCAGTAAAAACATTTCTGTTTCAGAGCAGGATCAAGGAGCTGGGGTTTCTCCATCTGTCCCCTCACCCTGCTCTGTATTGACATAATGTGTGGCATTCTTAGGGCATATGGAATCACACACAGATGCCAGGTAACATCCTACTTCCACAGCACATTTTCAGACCATGTACTCCTTTTTCCACCTCTATCACATATCCCTTCTCTTGCTGGACATCCATGTAGCTCCAGCTAGAAAGAGGGATGAGCTAAACAAGAGTTCTCCCAAAGTCCACACGCTGAGTGTTTGTTGGGGTTCAGGGTAGTATCTTAAGGATTTTTTGACAGGTCTGGCTTACATCATGTCAAGAACAGAGTAGTGCTTCTGGAAAACAGCATTTGGGAGTGAAAAAATAAGTGTTTGTGGAAAACAGCATTTGGGAGTGAAAAAATAAGTGTTTGATGCACTGCATTTGTATAAATTCAGACACCCCCTCTCTTTCCCAGGCTGATGCTGAAGCCAGGCTCCCACAGTAGCCCCTGGCCAGCAGAGCTGTGCTGCCATGGCCAGAAGGATGCTCTGCTGGGCTGCTGTCACGGTGCCTGCACACCCACACAGGGTGGCACTGCTGTGCTCTCAGTGCCTTTGTGGGCACCGGTCTAAACCTCTGTATCAGCACCACAAAACTGCTCTACTGCTGCCTTGTTTCTCTGCTTTCAGAAAGGCTCGTGCAGAGCTGCCCTTGGCATCTTGGGCCTGAACTAAACCAGGCTGTTATCAGAGCAATTTCAACAGCTGGTTTTTCAGGGCAAGGCACATAATACTTCTAATTTAAACAAATAAGAACAAATAGAGTCTATTCAAAACTTTGAAAATCTTTCCTCAGTAAAGACAAACTTACAAATCATGCAAGAAAATAATTAATTTTCTGAGAGAGAATTTACAAAAGCCCCCAGTGACAGAATCCCTTCAATTTGGGTGTGTGCACAGGTAAGATCAATCAATTCCTCAGTCCCCTTTATCCTATTCAGCTTAAGTAGCATCCCCCATGGTGGAAATTTTCCAAAGAGCAAAAAATAGATTTGTCACCACTGTCATTTTCTTACCAGAGCAGATGTTAAGGAAATGTGGTCCTGACTTAAATATGAAAATACTGTTTGATCAGTCAGATAACTACATTCCTGGCCCCATGTGTGGGGCTTATCATTTAGCAATGCATATTTCTTACACAGAAGTAATTAGCATACATATTTATTATGTTATTATGTTCATTTTCAACAAGCCTAGATTCATTTTGCTTCTTTGACATTTTCATCATTTGCTAGTGCCACCTGGGTTAACATTCAATTAATGACACAAGTGACTTGAAATAGTAAATAGTTGTGCAATTTATAAACTGCAATATAAACAAAACAAAACATGTCCACATGATTATGGTAAGTTCTGCTTTGAGTCTGAAGCTTTTCATTGATTAAAATTTAAAGCACAGGTTGTATTTTCTGAACAGAGGAGCTTTCTTAATCACATTTTGCTTTTGCTGAAAAGTACCATCTGTTTATAATTTAAGAAAAGACACTTGTTGACTGTTAATTTCTCAAGAAAGCTCAATTCACTTATAATTAAGGGCGCTCACTTGGCAGTTTGGTGAACAGAAGTCCTTTGTTCACTCACAAAGCCAGCCATGTGCAGGCAGCACACTAACTCTTGCTCTCTTACCCTCGTGTGTCACATACCCAAGGAGATTCTTGCTGCCAATTAAATCTGGGCCATCTTTTTGGGCAGAAGTTGTGTGGTGAGATTACAGTTTGTCCCTGTGTAGGTCCTTTTGGATGAATATGGAGGAGTGTTTAACACCATCGGCAGTGGGCGGGCAAACACCACTGGCTTTGTGTCAGTACCCTGTGGCTGGATCTGTCAGGCAACAGCCTGGCACCATCCTGGATCCCATCCACTCACCTTCCTTCATCTTCATCCTCCTTTCATCCTCCTTTCATCCTCCTCTCCTCTCCTCTCCTCTCCACTCCTCTCCTCTCCTCTCCTCTCCTCTCCTCTCCTCATTCACTGACTGTTCTGCTTTGGGCACACCCTGTTTAAATCACTCAAAATGAGACCAACAGCAGCAGGACCAGCAGCTGGCCCTAAACTCGTGCCCAATGTGCACCACAAGCTGGTACTTGGGGAGGACTTCATCATCTCTGAGGAATGATTTTGGACCCTCAAAGGCAGCAAGGCTCTGGGCTTGCAATAGGACTGAATAATTCACCTGGGGTCACACCAGGATTCAGGGCTGTCACTCTCAAACAGAAGGACCTAAAGAGATAGGTGTAGTCTGATCAAAGACCAAGTCCTTAGCCAGGATGGCAGCCACAGGCAGCTCCCACTCAGCCATTCACATCATGTCAGCTTTGCCCAGGTGGCATTTAGAAACCTGCCAGGGTCTTTGACAAAAATAAAGCCCATTTCAAAATCCAGAGTACTGCAATTGCTTAGGTTTATCAAATTGATCAAATAAATTATGTGAAGGAAGTGGACTGAAAGCACTACAAAAGTTTTAATTAAAATTTGTTTGTGCATAAAAGGAAACCACCAACTTTTATAATTAAATCTTGGCAAAAGGATTTTGATGAAAATGCCAGCGCACAACTTGCATTAATTGTGTAAAGCTACTCAATATGGCTTTCTCTGCTGCTTTGCTGATAGAGTAGGAAGAAGGATGAAAACACCATGCCAAAACCTCTCTACACAGGAGTGGATATTAGTCACTCCAAATTCTTTCCTGTTTAATAGAAGGCATTAGCTTAACTTTCAGAGGGAGGAAAGTAATATTCTCAGTGGTGAAAAACAGCTGGGTGTCATTAATGGCTTGAAAGTGGAGGTGGTGCTTTCAGCACTTCCATTTCACTTCCTCCTCCTTTCTGCCTCCTTTTCAGAGCTATAGCTTTATTTTCCCCATTCTCACTCAACTGACTCCCAGTTACAGCTTTCTGGCAAAATGAAGCTGGGTTTTTGGAGGTTTCCTTCTATATCTTGTCAAGCAAGGCACTGGTGCTTTTCTTCTGGGTTAAGTTTCTTTTGTAGTGTGAACCACCTCACAAAAAATGCGAGAGAATCTCTTCCACATCACGTGTGCTCAAACCCCCTCACTCCTGACTCCTCCACAAGTGGAGCTTTGACATCAAAAGGACAGACTTTTATTATGTTCCCTCCTTTTCCATCAGTGACTCTTGCCTCCACAGTGGTGGCTGCAGCCCCCTATGCATTCTGCTCTGGGGAGCCCTTGCTCTCCCCTTGCCCTGCCCCAAAGCCACAGCTGGAGCACAAGACAGGCTGTGTGCTGCACATCCAAGGGGACATTTTCCTCCTCTTAATCTGTTCAGCTGCTGCTTGTTGCTCTCCCAAGAAAGGAGTTGTTGTCAAGAAAAGAGGAATTTCTTTGGGGCAGTCCAATAGCTGAAGACCAGATTTTGCAGGGTTAGCTCCAGTCAGAGACAAAATGCCATCATTAAGGATATGTCTGGAAAAGGTCACAAAACAGAAGAATTGTCAGCCTGTGTCTATTTGTTCTCTCCTATGGCCAGGATCCATTGCTATCTGGATATTACTGTACCCAATGTTATATTAAAGATGAACTTCCCTGTTCTCCCATACTCCTCCCCTGATACATGCTTTTCTCCTGATTACTGCTCATTCCTTTGGCAATAGGAGACCCTGCTGCCCTTTGTTTTATGTATTAGGAAAAGCCCTGGTGGCACTCCTGGATGATCAATAAATGAGTCACAACCTGTGGTGTTTAATTATTTACACCTGTGCCCCAAACAGGTTTCAGTGATGCAGCTGTGGTGGAAGGTAAAGCTCTTAATTAATGAACTGCTCATCCCACGGGGATGGATGTTCTTCACTGCCACCAGCTCCTCTGTTACTGCCAGCCTTTAACCGGTGAGGAAAGTCATGAGGTCTCACCAGTGCCCCAGGGATGGAGCATTTACAAATGAGGTAGGTGCATATCCAAGGAACACAGGCAGGATAAAGTGTTTGTTCCCTTCCTCCAGGGGACTACAACCGGCTTCTCAGCCACTGAGGTTTTGCTTTTCTACTTTCTCCTTCCCTAGGGATCACTTTTCCACTTAAGGGGATTACCCTTGTTAACGTTAATTATTTTAATACTAGTTCCTCAGTGCTTAGAGTTCTGGATTAAAGGTATCAGTTGCAGGGATATTTATGTGTATATGTATGTATTTTATAGTTTCTCCTTTTCACCTCTTTTCAAGGAGAAGATAAATATATTTTTCAAGTCATGTAGTGTTTGTGTTGTTGGACTTGGCAGCATATTTTTGTCCTCTAATTGGACTTTGGAAGACAACTCTCAGAGAGAAAGTCTGTTGGGTATCGAGGAATTATCTTCTCTTTACGTAACTTTTCTTTTTCTCTGTGATGTAGTGTGAGTAGGTCAGCATTATTCTACTTGAAGTTTATTGTTTTTTCCATTTCTTCCCTTTGTGAAGTGTTGAAAGAATATCTTACAGTTACAGTGCTTCATACAGTTGTAATATGTCAATTAGGTGTTTTTTTATTTTCTACTTCCTTATAAAATTAAATTGTACTTTTTGCTTTTTGGGATTTCATCTATAACAATGAATCATTGAAAAATTGTAGTTTGATTTTTTTTTTTTTCTGGTGAGGGCACAGGAAAGTGAATACAGCAGTTCTTTATTAGAATGCAAGAAGTTCACAAATTATTCTAAAATCAAAATGTGAGTAGGTGGATGAATACACAAACTCCTGGCAATTATTGTGCTTTCCAGACTGCATGGTGGGACTTGTATTATTTATATTCTGTCACAGATCTATTACCTACTAATTGTGATGAGCTGTCAGCTCCAGATTAAGTTTTGAGCCAGCATGCTTTTCCTTGCATGATCATTTTGGTTTCAAAATAACCTTAATTCTCCTCCTGCTGCTCCTGATGGGGCTAATGAGCAAAGCTTGTCTGAAATACCCCAAATGCAGTTAAAACCCCAGAATTTAATTGCTGATTAGAAAAAACTTTTGCTGAGAACACTTCTACTCCAAGCCCTGAATAGTCATTTAAAATCACCCAAGTGATGTTTACTTAACTCCTTAGGGATAAATATTTTTTACTGGGCTGTTGGTTGGGTCCCTAAATGTCTTTGGGGTTTGCTCAGGTCTTCTTTGCTCATGAATAACCGAATTTACATCTGAATAACTTCTCTGCTCATTTTCAAATACTGAAGCTTCATTAGAGAATGTGGAAATAAGCGAGGAAGTTTCTGGGATGTGGGCACATGCCTAGGTTTTGACTGGGCTATGAGTAGATCTAATGAAATGTTTGACCCAGTAGTTACCAAGACTATGAACTGAGATCAAGACAGGATGCTTTCTCCTTATTTTCCTCAGTAGTAAGAGCACTTTGGCAGTGCCCAAAAACATTTTTTTTCTCCTTCCCATAACTAAATGTGCTGGTTCGAAAATAAACCAGTGGGAGAAGTGGACTCCACACAAACACCTTGACAGAGATTTCAGGTCAGAGTTACAATATAATAGAGTTACAATAAATGCAATGATGCAGAAAAGCTGGCTTAAACCCACGAAGTCAGAGTACAGCTTGGCCCCCTGTTGAGCAGGGTGAGCTCTGTGGTGGTCACAGTGCAATTAAGCAGTCTTGGTGAAAGCTGTGTCCTGTGGAAGGACTGGTCCTCCTGTGTGAGATTGGGTCCTCCTCTGGATCTGGCCAGCGGTGGCTTTTCCCAGTGCCCAAAGCAGCCGGATTTTACATGGTCAGATTCAGGCAGGAAGGTTCAGTATCTCCCCCTGGGCAGGGAATGTCACAATGGAACGTGTCTGTGACTACGGTGATGTGCTGGAGATTCAGATCTTGGTCTGTGCTGCCTCTCCCGGGATCTGCTCCAGCTCCACCTGCACTGCCCCACTGCAGATCTGCTGGGTTTGCCCAGGTCTCCACCCTCTCCTGCAGTGATCTGGAGATGCGATTCATTCCGGCTTTTCATCTTCCTCCTCCTCACTAGATTCTGCATCATCCATTGTGGTGGTGGAGCAGCAGCCAAAGGCGTACAAACCAAAGCCATGAGAAAGCTGACAGCTCTTTAAAAGACCAGACCTCTGCAGCAGGAGAAAGCAACTTGTTTTCCCTGAGAAAGAGCTCTAGGACTGTGATAAGCACTAGCCACCAGTATAAACTGTTTTTACACCATTAGATAGTTTGCGTTTTTCTATCTCTCACAAACAACTTTTCCTGCATGTACACACTGGGTTTTTAGTGACCAATTGACACAGGGTAACAACTTGTTACTGACCAACTGGGGATGGACAGGGCATGTTCTTTAAAAACCCTGTAAAAAGAGATGCATGAAAAAAACCAGCACTGATCCTTTTCTTTTTTGCACCATGAAGGGTGTTCTGCATCCTTTATTGAGCACCACGGTGACAACCCATGTCTTCTTGCAGAGCACTACCATGAGGCTGGAGCTGCTCAGCTCCTTCCAGAATGTACCATTCCTGCAGCTGAGGCAGGATGATATCACACACACGTTCCTCATGGGCAGCTCATCAGTAAATTGCTCCATGTGCATGAGCTCACATTCCCCATTCTGTTCTGATGTTTTATTCTCCAGTGTCATTGTTCAGTGGTTCCAGGTACCTGTAGCAGCTGATGGCAGTGCCTGTCAGCCTCATGTTCAGTGCTCCAAGCACTTGGACGTACTTGAAGTCCTCGTTCTTTATGAACTCCATAGTGATGCCCTTCTCGGGCTGGATCTGCAGCACCTTCAGCATCAGGCACAAGAAGGGCGTGGGTTTAATGTTCCTTCCACAGACACCCACCCCTGATTCACCTCCATGGCCTTGTCCAGCACCAGCTCGGCCCTGAGGCCAAAACTCTGCTCCTTCCAGTGCTTGGACCCGTAGGTGTGGCTGTGGATGATCTTCCCCACCAGGTGCTGTGGGCTGGTGCTGTGGATGCTGTGTGTGTCCTTCACCGTGGGCTGGCCGTGGTGGGTGCTGGCCAGCCCCGCTCACAGCAGCTCCAGACTCTGCTCCCCCTCCGTGAGGGGCCATGCCACCTTCTGCCTCCTCCTCCTCCTCCTCAGTCCCTGTGCAGGCCGGTCTGGCCTTGGGTTTCCTCCTCAGAACAGGGGTGACTGCTGCCAGCTCAGGCTGTCCTGGCTCAGTGATGGATTGTGTGGATGTGGTGCCTGTTGCTTTTTTTCCCCTTTTCCCTCTGGCTTGGCTGGTTTGAAGGTAAGCCAGCAGGAGAAATGGTGCTCAGTGGTGGCTGCAATGGCTGCACTCTTGTCAGAAGCAGTGGTGCTCTTGTGGAAGGTCTGGGCCTCCTCTGGATCTGTCCAGCGGTGGCTGTTCCAAGTCCCCAAAGTGCCCAGATTATACAGGTCAAATTCAGGCAGGAAGGTTCAGTATCTCCCCCAGGGCAGGGAAGGTCACAATGGAATCCTGTGAGTCACAGGATATTCTGGGGACTCCCTGGTGGCCTCGGTGGTTACAGCTGCCCACTGGGGCCATTGGCAGGGATAAGCCCCTTAGGCTGGCTGTAGCTGTCAGCGTTGAATCCATTTGTGAAGATAAACAAACCAGGGTTTGCCCCTTTCTCTTATCTCAGTGTGTATCTCACCTTTCCCTTACCTGACACCCTGCTTGCAGCCTGGGCAGCTGCTGGAAACACCACTGGGAGCCATCAGGGATAATGCAGAGAGGGCAGGAGCCACAGTTTGGTTACACCCCGAAACTAAAGATGAAGTGGAGAGAGTGGAAGTAGAAGTGATAAGATTAATCCAATGGAAGCTTTAGTAGCTCTGTTCCCAGAAAATCCTGTGCATGGCCACAGGCACAAGACCTGCTCTGTGGCTCCTGTGCAGCCCTGGGGTCGCTCCTGGCTGCCAAGAGTGGGGAACTGCTGGGCAGGGCTGAGCCTGGCGGCACTTCCCACTGCCGGGCATCACCAGTCATCCCACAGGCTTCAGCAGGCTGGGAGTGTCCCTGGTGAGGGTGTGTGTACACCCCATTCCACCTTGGCTTCAGGTGTCTCGGCAAAGCAGAGTTGAGGGCTGCTGGTGTGAGGATGATGATGGTCTGGTGCCTGAAAGGAAGAAGAAGCTGTCAATCCCTCACCCCCGTCACCCTTTTGGCCTGACATGGACCTCCCACAGCAGTGGTGCACAGAGGATTTACCCTGCTCCTGCCCAAGCACGAGCCTCAAACAGTGCTACAGATTCTGCATTTACTGTTCTGTTCTTATATTAATTTGCTTAGGGATTTTTTTCTTCTTGTGCTCTTTGTAATGCAACTCAGGAAGAGTTTTACTTTGATTTTAAGAGGAAGAAAGTTATTAGCTTTTCAGCCTGGAGAAGAAAAGGATCAGGGAGACTTCAGTGTGGCATTCCAGTATCTTAAGTGGGCTTATCAAAAGGAGGGGGAGGAACTTTTTATATGGGGACAGAGCAACAGGAAAAAGGGCAATGGTTTTAAAGTGAAAAAAGGCAGATTTAGAGCAGAGGTTAGGAAGACATTCTTCACTGTGAGGGTGGTGAGGCACAGGTTGCCCAGAGAAGCTGTGGGTGCCACATCCCTGGAAGTGTCCAAGGCCAGGCTGGATGGGGCCCTGAGCACCCTGGGGTAGTGAGTGGCATCTCTGCCCCGGGCAGGGGAGCTGGAAGTGGATGACCTTTAAGACCCTTTCCAACCTAAACCATTCTATGAGGTGGGTGCTGGCCAGCCCCGCTCACAGCAGCTCCAGACTCTGCTCCCCCTCCGTGAGGGGCCATGCCACCTTCTGCCTCCTCCTCCTCCTCCTCCTCAGTCCCTGTGCAGGCCGGTCTGGCCTTGGGTTTCCTCCTCAGAACAGGGGTGACTGCTGCCAGCTCAGGCTGTCCTGGCTCAGTGATGGATTGTGTGGATGTGGTGCCTGTTGCTTTTTTTCCCCTTTTCCCTCTGGCTTGGCTGGTTTGAAGGTAAGCCAGCAGGAGAAATGGTGCTCAGTGGTGGCTGCAATGGCTGCACTCTTGTCAGAAGCAGTGGTGCTCTTGTGGAAGGTCTGGGCCTCCTCTGGATCTGTCCAGCGGTGGCTGTTCCAAGTCCCCAAAGTGCCCAGATTATACAGGTCAAATTCAGGCAGGAAGGTTCAGTATCTCCCCCAGGGCAGGGAAGGTCACAATGGAATCCTGTGAGTCACAGGATATTCTGGGGACTCCCTGGTGGCCTCGGTGGTTACAGCTGCCCACTGGGGCCATTGGCAGGGATAAGCCCCTTAGGCTGGCTGTAGCTGTCAGCGTTGAATCCATTTGTGAAGATAAACAAACCAGGGTTTGCCCCTTTCTCTTATCTCAGTGTGTATCTCACCTTTCCCTTACCTGACACCCTGCTTGCAGCCTGGGCAGCTGCTGGAAACACCACTGGGAGCCATCAGGGATAATGCAGAGAGGGCAGGAGCCACAGTTTGGTTACACCCCGAAACTAAAGATGAAGTGGAGAGAGTGGAAGTAGAAGTGATAAGATTAATCCAATGGAAGCTTTAGTAGCTCTGTTCCCAGAAAATCCTGTGCATGGCCACAGGCACAAGACCTGCTCTGTGGCTTCTGTGCAGCCCTGGGGTCGCTCCTGGCTGCCAAGAGTGGGGAACTGCTGGGCAGGGCTGAGCCTGGCGGCACTTCCCACTGCCGGGCATCACCAGTCATCCCACAGGCTTCAGCAGGCTGGGAGTGTCCCTGGTGAGGGTGTGTGTACACCCCATTCCACCTTGGCTTCAGGTGTCTCGGCAAAGCAGAGTTGAGGGCTGCTGGTGTGAGGATGATGATGGTCTGGTGCCTGAAAGGAAGAAGAAGCTGTCAATCCCTCACCCCCGTCACCCTTTTGGCCTGACATGGACCTCCCACAGCAGTGGTGCACAGAGGATTTACCCTGCTCCTGCCCAAGCACGAGCCTCAAACAGTGCTACAGATTCTGCATTTACTGTTCTGTTCTTATATTAATTTGCTTAGGGATTTTTTTTCTCCTTGTGCTCTTAGTAAATGCAACTCAGGAAGAGTTTTACTTTGATTTTAAGAGGAAGAAAGTTATTAGCTTTTCAGCCTGGAGAAGAAAAGGATCAGGGAGACTTCAGTGTGACATTCCAGTATCTTAAGTGGGCTTATCAAAAGGAGGGGGAGGAACTTTTTATATGGGGACAGAGCAACAGGAAAAAGGGCAATGGTTTTAAAGTGAAAAAAGGCAGATTTAGAGCAGAGGTTACGAAGACATTCTTCACTGGGAGGGTGGTGAGGCACAGGTTGCCCAGAGAAGCTGTGGGTGCCACATCCCTGGAAGTGTCCAAGGCCAGGCTGGATGGGGCCCTGAGCACCCTGGGGTAGTGAGTGGCATCTCTGCCCCGGGCAGGGGAGCTGGAAGTGGATGACCTTTAAGACCCTTTCCAACCTAAACCATTCTATGATTCCATGACTTGAAATTCTACAAGATACACCAAAGATTTCCTGACAATTGATAAACTCCTTTTCTCCAGCACTGAAACACTGATGCATCTTTTCCATGGAATGAAGCTGGAGTTTAAAGCAAAGGCATCTGTTTGTTGGTATCTGCTGCTGCATCTCTCTTTGAAATTTGATTTTGCAACTAAAATTATTGACGCCATTTGATAGCTTAAGAACCTCATAAAAAATCCATAAAGGAATAATTTATTTTATTTATAATTTAATCATTATTTAAGATAAATATCTGTAAATCAAAAGATGTCTAGTCATTACTTTTGTTGTACTTCATCTTGTGCTTTTCCCATCTTTTAGCTGAAGGACAGCAAAGGATTTCAGTTTTCCCTCACAGTGCATTTTTTTCTTTAAGGACAGGCAAATGAAAAAAAAAAAAATAATACCCAGGACAAAGTGCTGGATATAATAGCTCTGATCCAGGGAAATGTCTTCGTTCAGAAAAGGATTTTAACTGTATTTTAACATTATCATCAGCTTTAGTGAGAAAGAAGTAGGTGTGTGTTTCCAGAATAAAAAATCAGCTTTGAACAATTTGCATGCTTAGTCCTTCTCCCCAGGAGGGGCAGGAGCTCTGAGCTCCTTGATGAATGAGAACAATGAATATGCAGATCCAGTACCAGCCTCTTAAGTCCTTCCAGGAGACCTGGTAAAAATAGACAGATCAAATAGAAGGAGGGGAAATCTCAGCGTGTATCTCACATCACTGGCTCTTTGAAATACAGAGCGCCTGAAGCAAAGTGAAACCAGTAAATGTAAGGACAGGATGGCAAAACTGGAGTAAGAATTTTTAAGGGGTAAAAAAAAAAACCAAAAAGAAGTTTGAACAAGTAATAAATGTTACATTGCCTTAAATTGTGAAAAGAGTTTAATCAATAATGGGAAAGGTACCAAAAATTTCTGTATCTCAGTATTGATTTTTATGCTATATTTATCCTTTGAAAGGCACAAGCAGGTCATTACTGAATCAAAGAGAAGAGCCCTGAAAAGCTGAGGACTTTTATCACCCTCAAAAGCTACATATTTGTCACTCAAGATCACAGTGAACATTTATTTTTGGAAAACCATTAGTTCCTCGTAGTATGCAAGGGAGAACAGTCCCGGCTGTCAGACAACAAGCCTGATGTTTCTGTTGCTGTCTGTGAGGGTTCATACATCATCCTTTCTGTTTGAAAAGAAGATTATTTTTCTAGCCTAACAAATAATTTAATTTACTTTGAGTTTTCAGTTAATCATTACCCAGCATTGCACCATTAGCAGGTTTGTGACCCTCTTTATTACAATTTTATGCAAAACCCATGGCATTTACATGTTGGACTTTGTATAAATAAACCCTGGACTAACCAGAGGCTCTGTAAAAGAAAACAAATACTGTCCCAATGGTTAAAAATTTCCCCCTCCCCTGAGGAAACCGGACAAGCTCTGCATTTGTGTGAGGGTTTCAGGGCTTGGGCTGTTCACTCCTGGGTTTCCCACATGGATCCTCCTGCCAGAGGACAACGTGCAGCCCTGTTGTAGCAGCAGTAGCCAAAATGCCCGTTGTGCAATGTTTATTTTACAACTTCTCTTTATTAGCTTGCCAGCCTGCCTTCTGTTTAATTACAGTTTAAACTTAAGTGCTTGGAAAAAAACAAACAACTCTATCCCTTTTCAGTATCTCATTTCAGTACCCTCTCTGCTTTATGAGTACTTTTTCTTAGCCCTTTTTTTTTCTTCTATTGCTTCATGAGGAAGACAATATATTCTTTGAATATTAAACAGACAGTAGGACATAAAGAACAAGGAAATCTCCAAGTTAAGCCTTCTATCTCCTTATGCTTTACAACTTCATTTCAGTTTTTCCTCTAATAGCCTACCAAGATTATGACAAACTGCTCCAGATAACCCTTTCCCTCAATAGAGATGAAATGATTGTATTGTGGTAAAAAACAGGAATTGTTTAGGGAATGATAAATTAACACCATGACAATTCATAATAAATTTCCTGGAAAAACTGACTCTGTGAATGAGATTAAGGGGAATGTGCTGTGAAGGGCTGAGCAGCACCAGAGTGGGTCAGACCCCCAACTCTGCTTGGCTCCACCTGAATCCTGTGAGTAAAGCAAGACTAAACTGGTTAAATTAATTCTGTGTTGTTTTGGTGAGTTGTGAAGGTCAGAAAAAACAAAATAAATAAAACCCCAATGCCCCAAAACCCCTGCCCCTTCTGGTTCTTCTTTTTTGCTGGTAAAAGATGATCGGGATGTTAAAAATAGTATGGTGTCTATAATTTATTCAGTTGTTTTTATTTCAGGTTTTGGTGCCCCAGTTAATAGAGATGGTATTCAGGCTTTCTTTGAAAAAAATAATTTCAAACTTTCCCTGCAGATAGGAATTATTTGACAAGGGCTTTGAGATGAATGTCTGCTTTAATAATTCTGTGAGCGGCAGTAAAAGAGAGTTACAGTGAACCTGAAACTCAACCCTAGCATCTTTTATATTCTTCCAGTGTCTAAGGCGTGTAATTTACACAGAATCTGCTCTGAAGATATTTTCTCTTTGTGAAAAAATGCTTCTTTTGCTCTTTTAATCAGACAACTGCTTCCTCTTATATTATTGACAGGTTTTGCCAGACAACGTGGGAAAATTTAGGTTGTACAGTTTAATTTCTTCTCAGTTTTGAAAGATGTGATTATTCTGTTGATTTCTTCTGAAGATTATAGGTCTTCAGGTAGAGAACTTTAAACAGTAATTATTCCTGTCAGGATGAAAGGGAGAAAAAATGGACTTGTAGGTATTTGCTATTTCCATTGATGACATTCAACCTTGCTCTAAATGTCTTGTCATTGTGTTTACAAGATGAAGTAACCTCTGTGTTTTGGCACCAACATTTGCTGCCTTTCTTAATGTACACAGTGCAAGCTGACAAAGCAAGTAACAAATAGAATGAAAAGGAAGTACTGAGATCTGTAGAAGACATGGACAAAAAACTATTTTTCTCATTGAAAAGAGAACTGAGCACATGAACCAAAGAGACTTTTTCCATTAATACTCTTCCCTTAATTTTCCATTATTGAAAATGTGCTTTAGTGCTGAAAATCAGAACTTGCATTAGAGCTGATTTATTCCATATTTTCCTGCTAAATAAAATTGGCTTCTATAAATAGACCTGCGTGTTCCAGGCTAATACCCTTTTACTCTGTGTTGTAATCTCTGTAAGTGCTGCAGTTCAGATATTCCAGGAATGCACACAGAACATTGACTGCTGGCCACTCTGCAACTTGCATTCTCGTAAATATTCCTGTAAAGAACCTTAGGAGTTGTCACACATCCAAATCAGCACTAGGCAGCTCTCAGTAAATGTTTTGCTTGTGTTCCAAGTTGTTTCAGGCAGAATTACATGAATATCCTAAATTCAGATATCTTCAGATAAGACAAAATACTGTTAAAACCTGTGAGACTGCTGTTTTATTTACCCCAAGGCTCTAATTTGGGGCAGTAATACAGACAGCATGCCTGTGACAAACTTGATGCTTGCAGAAGTTTTGGAGGGAGGCAGATTTTTTAATTTCCCTTTGTAGCTTGGTTTTGAAATCTTCTCCTTGTACCTTACCCTAAGAATTTTAATGAAATCAGTTTTGTGCAGGAGGCTCTGTTTCAGTGTGAAAAATGCCACTGCAGGCTTGATACTGAAGACATGATTTCTTGTGAGCATAAACTCATGCCATAATAAAGTAATAGTTAAATTGGGGCTGCTCTGCACAGGCTCAGTCCCAGCAATTTCACAGCTGTTTTTGGCTGAGCTGATGCATATCCAGTGTGGGGTATAATTCAATTTGAATGGACTGAAGGCAAACATCTTTTACCTTGATCTTCTGTATTTAATAAGACTTTCCATTTACCTATTTTAATTTCATGATAAATGGTAATGACCAGTTAGGCATATTTTATCTGTCCACAGAGGGGGGGTCATGTTTTCTTTTACCTCAGTACATTAATGATGATAATTTGTTCATTTCTAGTTTTGATGTAGGAAAGGCTGATTTCCTTTATTTTCAAGGCTTGTGTTATACATACTGAACCTTTTCTTTAACCAGTATATGTAAATCATAAGGAACTGGTCTTGGATGACCCTTGTAGGTCCCTTCCAACTCAGGATATTCTATGATTGTGTAATTCTATAAAGAAGTTAATTCACATTATATTGGCATTCGTTAAAGTGGATTTTTCTAATAGCACCTAGAAGTTGATGTAGGTGTTTTTAACAATGAACTATGACTTGTTGCCAATGATTTCCTCCAGCAGCTGCCCAATGGTTTGCACTGAGATGAAGATTGTACAGAATTAATTTTGGTGCATAGGACTGATCAGGGAAGCAGTGAGGGTGTTTTCTGGCAGGGTGCCCAATGCCATGGCTGGGGTCACACCAGGATTGTGGCAGGTTTGGGCTCAGCTCCTGGTGAGTGACACTGGGCCAGTGCAGGGTTTGTTCCTGTGGTTCACCCCTTCCGGGGGGCAGCAGCAACACTCTGCTGCTGGCAGAGGATATTGTGGGAATGTGTTGGCTTTGATGCTGTCCTCTTGAAGGTCAGCTGCTGAACTGCTCAAAAATAGCTTCCTTCCCTTGTTCTGTCAGGAAAGTACTTCATTATCCCAGCTCAGGATTAATGGAACTGTGTGATGAGTCTGCTTGGGAGAGAGGGATAGGAAAGCTTTCCAGGCATTCTTTTGGCTTATGGCTTATCTCAGCTTTAACAAGTGACACAGCAGCAGGGCTGACCTCCAGAGAAGGGTGCTCAGCATTTTTGTACTTGGTAATTTTACTGCCTCTAGCAAAGGACTGATGATATCAGCAGGTTTGCTCTGCACAGGGGCTGTGCATGTGGATCTCCATGAAATTCAGTAAAACTGACCACTAATCCCCTAGAAAGACAAGACACCACCCTGAGAGCCTCATACCTACAGACACGATGCCTGTCTCTGAATCTAAATTTATTCCATGACATTATCAAGGTGCACTTTGTCATATTCCAGAAATTTACCCTTGTAATGTGTGGTTTTGCCAGGATTTGGAATGGATAGCTTTGGCTGAGTGGCAGCCTTGGTGTTACAAGCAAATATTGGTAACTGCCTTAGAAGCAGCTGGGCTTGGCTCACAGATTAATGCCCACTGCAGTCTCAGATGCTGAGAACACAAACATTATACACACTATAAGCACCAGAAGTCAATTCCCAGAAGGCAAAAAGTTGATTTCTCTGCAGGTAGAACTGAACAAGAAGTTAAGAAGCACAGTTGCTGTATCCTCCTTTCCCTGACTTTCAGGCTGTTACACAAATATTGCAATGATCAGGTTTCACTAGACACTGACACCACTCTTTACCTATTTTTCCAGGCCATTCTGGTTTATTTGGATGCAGGATCAAGTGTTTGGGCACAGTAGAAGTGCTGATTGGTTTTAGACACCTTCAGGACCCAGGAGATGCTGCAGAGCAATTGTATGAGTTCATCTCTAGGGCTTCAATTCCTTTAAATTACTTTGCCCAGGTAAATCTCTGGACAGCTGCAAGCCCTTTCCAATTCAAGAAATCTTTTACTGATAGTTCTTAGGTCCTGCAGCTCACTGTGGACACTGATGTGTCAGTGGAAGTGGTTCAAAACTGCACTAGGAGAGATTTACACTGGGTATTAGGAGGCTTTGTCTTTCACTGAACAGCACCACAGCAACTGCAAAACTCTGTATATTGGAAAGTGAGAAACAAAAGAACCAATTACCTTGGAGAGGCCCGTGCATGACACCAATGTAAATTGAGACTAATTCATATTGGTTTTGCTTTCAAAATCTGTCAGGGATGATAAAAGTGATGGAAGCAGATCAGGTTTTAACTGCTCCCATGGACACAGAGCTGGAGATCTTACCTCCGACTCCTCCCATTCCTCCTCCTGGGAGGAACAGGGCACTGTTTCAGCGCTCAAGTGATATTGTTGCTCTTTGTAGGGAATGTCTGAAATTTTAGAAAAGGGCTTTGGGATTAACCTGTTAGAAATCCTGAACTATTGCAGTGTGGGAATAAATGTGACCTGAAGACGAACAAGTTTGTCTTGAAGGAGTTTTAGATTTTACCAGCATCTTCTCCTGTCAAAGCTGATGAGCAAAACCAAATCATATAGATTTAGTGCTACTAGCGCAACTTTCAGAATTACTGCAGCACATCGGGCAGCCTTACCTAAAAAAAAAAAAAAATCAAAAAATAAGGAAAAAGAAAAAAAGTAAAAAGTTTATTCAGTGAAGTTGTGACATTTAGAGCCTTAATCTAGATTGTATCTCTTCCTACAGCACACGAAGGGGCTTAATCTGCTGCAGACTTTTCACTCCTGATATTTGAAATGGTGGCAAACTGAACATGCTACTTGTATGATGTTTATGTTGGCACATTCCTGAGACTCATCCCTGAGCTAACGAACTGCACTGTGCTGTGCACCCCCTTGAGTAGGAAAGAGGAAATCAGATAGAAAATTAGGCTCTTTAGTCACCATTTCTTTATTACAAAATAATGAAAGTATAATTTATATTTTATCTGACCGTTTTTCATGGCTTTTGGGATGAGGGCAATAAGGGCACAGTGACAGTAATGGCAAACTTGGTGATCAAGTGCCCCCACAGCATGTTGCAGATGACACCAGGCTGAGTGATGCAGGTGACAAACCTGGACAGTAGAGCAGACAGAGGGACCTGGACAAGCTTAAGCAATGGGACCATGGGAATCTCATGCAGTTTAACAAGGGCTGGTGCTGCACCTGGCCTGGGCAATCCCAGGCAGCAGCACAGGCTGGGGGAAGAGCTCACTGTGAGCAGTGCTGCAGAAAAGGACTTGGGAGAGCTGCTGGACCAGAGGCTGGCCTTGAGCTGGCCTGGGCACTTATAGCCCAGAAAACAAATGGTGTCCTGGGCTGTATAAAAGAGGAGAGGCCAGCAGGTCCAGGGAACAGACTGTCTCCCTCTACTCTGCTTTCATAACAGCCACCTGGAAAGATAACCACTACCAGAAGTTAATCCCAATGTCTTGAACATTACAATATTTAATGTAAATAACAACACCAAAGTATCAACACATCTTTCTTTTGATATTCCTAACTATCACCTTACTCTTCTCACACCTCAATACTATCAATATTATCAATAAAAATAGCAACTGGCTGTAGTTCTTCACGAATTCTGTCACTAAACTCTTAATCTGCACAGTTTCAAAAGGAGTAGTTCAGACTGGCTGCCCTAGTATCAGAGACAGAGAAGCAGATGCTCTGAGAAGTGACCAGGACCATGAGAAGAGCCCATGTTTGAGGGTGCTGGGATTTCTGAATCCTAATGACACAGCACAGCTATTGACCTCTTCCCATAAGCAAGTGGCATGACAGGGGAATCACAACATCCAGGTGACACACGTGTGTGTGTGTGTATGTCACAGGGCAGTGACAGGGGCAGTGACACACAGGAGCCTGGAGAGGCCTTTGCCTGCAACTGGCAAAGGCAGGTGGAAAAATGTGATAGCTGAGAAAGAACATGAGCTTTCAACAACGTGAACTTCTACACAAGCTAGAAAAACCCAGACAAGACAGAGTTAGTATCTGGGAGACAGTAAGTTATTCCTCTGGATATGGAAAAGGTTCCCTCATTTGTCAGGGCAGAGAATTTCTTTCAAAACAATTTCCTTTCTAGAACAAATGTGATGCCAGTAGAATTTGCAAGCTGGAAAAAGAGCAAAGTGGTTATCTTTCACTTCCAGTTTTAAGGAACAGTTTTGAAAACTACTGGGAAACATTTACACACTCTGCATTCATTGCTGCAATAAACTCGCTTTCATTTTTAAAGCCAGGCACCACCACATGGGAATTCCACACACTTGGTGGTTTTTATAGCTCATGAAAACATCTGCATTTCCCTCCTTGGTGCACAGATGATTTCAGTCTCACCCAGAATACTGAAATAGTGCAGCCATATTTAGTGTAACTCCCTGTTATTGCTGTGCTGCCATGGGATGATCCTCTCAGTGGATCCCGCACAGGTGGGAGCACACAATCACAGCCAGCGAGGATGCCCGGCATCAAAAAAGATAAAAGGATGTCTGGTTTATGAACAATCAGTTTTGAGACAAATGGAGGCTGGGGGAAATGTAAAATCAGTTACTTGGAACAGCAACCAAGACATGAGGCTTCAGGATCTGTGGTGATGGAAGTCACCCAAGGCTCTCCACCACAACAGATCTCACCATGTTTCTGTATGTGCCAAGCAAAGCAAGGCACATACAGAAACTTAATTAGAAGGAAGGATTCACCAGCTCTCATAAAGCACAAGTTCTTCTCTACAAAGTTTTCTCAGACCCTGCTTACTCCCATCACCCACCTGGAAAGTGTGTTTGTGTCACCCCCACGTGGACCTGACTGTGGGCAGTGGCACCAGGCACTCCCCAGCACACAGGGTACTGCCAAAAGCAACCTCTGTCTTGCAAAATCATAGGATTTAACTCAATGGTTCAAAAGTACAGGGTAATGATTTCAGGGGAAATAAAACATAATCCCCCAAGCCATGTGCAAGACTGGTTCAGGATACTTTAGACCAATCCAGCAGAGAGCCACTGAGAGTTTGGGATAAATACCTGAGCTGCGACTATTCTGTCACTGCAACCAACACCAGAGCTTGGCACCAACTGCAGAACACGCTGTGGGGCTGCACCAGTCTGGAATCAGAATACCACATTCAAACCCATGAAAACTTTTCCCACCTAGCAGCTTTTTTCCTGAAGTATTCCATATTTTCCCTAAACTTCTTTTCCTAAAATTCTTCTAAAAAAATAAGAAGTCTTTAGTCAAAAGCAAAGCAGCACCTGCATTGCACATCTTTAATTCCCAGGCTTTGTGGCTTAGTTTCTAAAGCAGTAATGGAACCATGTTGACTTAATTTTTAAGCTAACCTGGCAAGAGACATTTTGTTAACTTCAAGAAGGAAGAAGGAACAATGACTCTGTATTTTCAAAATGGAGCTTGCAAAAGCAGCAAATATGTGCAAGGTTATAAGTCTTGCCTATCTGGAAAATTACCTGCAGAGTTTTTTTGTTTGTTTTTTTGGGTTTTGTTTAACTCAATACATTACTGTTTTCTAGAGAAACAGAATATTTTCTGAAGCAGAGTGGTGCCCCTGAAAAAGGTTTTTGCAGGTCTGGCCTGGCTCTGCTGTCAAACTAGATCATGTCATAATCACAGACCCTTCCAGATAAAATTAACAAAGCCCCTTCTTTAACGACTCTAAAAGGTTTCCATAAAAATTCAGGTAGTCCACTGAGTACATTACACTTTGAGTCCAGTTGTTAAGACAAAACCAGGAATCAACCACCTCCTTCAAAAAAGTGCACTTACAACCAGAGATGGTGCAATAAAGAATGCACAGCACCTACCCATCACAGCATGGACTACACTCACTAGAGGCAGCAGCACTACATTCCAGGAATATTTACCAGACCACAGGACAAACTATCTTTCAAAGAGCCACAGGTTTAAGACATGGTTCACTGCTGCCAAAACCAAGTTATTCTGAAGAATTAATCAACCAGTTTTATGTAATTCAGGCAGACCTGCCTCCTCATGACTTCAGGGAAACATCAAAAAATGGTGACCACTTGTTAGGCTTGTGTCTTTTGGCTCTGCATGGTTTCCATTAGCACAACATACTTTACAGGCATCTCAACTTTGGTAAGTTGGTGTTTTTTGGTTTTTTTTTTTTCCAAATCCATTTCAACTGCAATGATCTAAAGTGAAAAAAAAATTCAAATGCTTAATTAAAATATAAACGGCTCCTGAAACTGTGATAAAGTCAACTTAGCAAAAGGAATGCGGAATGAAGTTCTTACCTGTGTTTCCTGACGGGAGTGCGGCAGGTTTGAGCGGAAAGGCGCTGAAGGACCTTCAGTGTGTGTGACCAGAACCCAGCAGGGGCACAGCTCCAGAGCTCCTCAGCTGTGGAGAGCTGATGCCATGGAGGCCATGGAAACACTGCCCTAGCACCTGCCTGCACTCACATCTGTGCACTTCCACCTCTCCCCCTCTCCCAGAGCAGTGCCTTTCCAAGAGGTTAAAGCAGCAGAGGGACTCCTGCACTGCAGCCCATCACCCAGGCTACAGCAGGTAAAGCTGCTCTAGAACAACCTTCTGTCACACGTAAGGGAGGAGTGCTGAGGCCAACCTCACGCCCTGAACATGCTACGACCTGTTTCCAAACCAGAAACTGCACAGAACATCCGTCATCTACATGGGATTCCTGCTCATTCACATTCATAGGAACAGGATTTGGACCCAGGTCAATATTCAGCAATTGCCTAATGATCACCAAAACAAAAACCCCAAAAGCACTGAAACAAACTTGCTACAGCTACAGGTCCAAGTGGGAGACCAGAAACAATCAGGCTATGAAGGCCTAAAAAGGCTGTACTTTAAAAATGTTTCCTACTACATACAAGAACAAATGCAGGATGTGATGTTTGCTTAGTTTTATTAATTTATTTTTGCAGGAATCTGCAACTTGGAGTATGCACTTTCTGGAGGTACCATGCATGCATAGCCTCTGAATGCTTTTATACAATTTCATCTCTTAGTAATAAGTTCATTCACAGCATACACAAATCTAGAATGTAGACACCATATATACAGGATTAAACAAGATCGTGTCTTCTTTTTTTAATGAAAAAATTTAACAGGGTTTCACACAGCAGGAAGTATGGATTAGATACACTGGTGCCACCTTAAATAAATAAGTTTCAAGAACACAGTTTTTTAAAATTGGTTTCAAAGATACTGGAAATCCAGGATTATAATATTGCATTAACTCCATTGATTTCTGATTATTCCAAGAAAAATATTTGCATTTATGGACATATACAGCAATGAAAGCCCCAACTGAAGAAATGTGGCAAAACTCAGTCATGTCTGGGTTCATGTAGATTGACTTTTTGAAATGAAAACAAATGCAGCTGCACACAGAGACAGTACTGACTGTGAGATGTGATACCTGTGCATGTCCTCCTTCCTTGGGGAATTTGGAGTCACTGCAGTACAGAACACATCAATTCTGTGGTACCAAATTGGCTGTTGAATTCTTTATTTCCAACTATCCACTTCTCATCAGGATAGTCATGTTCACATTCTAGGGTACACTGGATTTTAAAAGAACTATCATCCTGATGACAAGCTTGTTTTTAACATATTTAATATTCTCACATTCTTTTTTAAAACATTCTTTATTGTTTTTATCTTGTCCCCATTTCAACTCAAGTATTTCTATTTCAGTTTCAAGGGATTTTACAATCAATATTAAATGTAGAAGTATTTAGAAATTGAAAAAGTGTTTAGAAATCAAAGTGAGAGATGTATAGCTGGGAGAGATAAAGTAACTGAGAGAAAAGCTGGGTTTAAAAATAAAAACAAACATGATTCAGTAGCATATCATAATCAGAAAGTACTGAGACCAGCTCTTTTAAGAATTATTACACCTTTTTACCACACCTCCCATTTTTCAAGGGAAACACACACATACCACAGACACACAGATACACAATTCAATCTAAGACTACATTTTACAAATGTAAATGTACTTCCTTTCATTTTCCTTTCCCGCCCCCTTCCTCTTCACCCAAACAAGACTAATAATTACATCAAATTAAAAGTAGATCCAAAGTCCAGGATTTCTTTTGGTTTACTATGTTCTGAACAATTTTCCACAAGTCCCACTCTAAATAAACTTTTAAAGAACTACAGCAGTATCCTATAATTAAAGGGAATTCATCTTAATAGCACAGTAAATATAAAATAAGCTTTATAAAATTTCAATGAACAGTGAGATAATTTTGAAAAACTGAATGTCCAAGTCAGTTACAAACTCTACCAATCTAGTAGCATGGTTGAGGGAAAGCTGAGTCATTAAGGAAGAAAGAAAACACAAGTAGTGCATTAACTCAATACAACAGCATCAGCATCCCAACATTCTTTCTCTCTCTCTCACACACACACACAAGTTTTATACAATACAGTGCATTTTGTTGCCAGCTGACATTAGGGTTTTATGTGCATTCAATAAATATTCCATAAACCAATCTTTTTGGTATAATCTACAATTCAGTTGGGGTTTGGATGGCATCACCTGCTTTCAGAAGGAAAATGGATCTTCCAATATTTAAATACAATTACATTCTAACAAACTAGAAATCTTCAAGCACCATGTCAAGTCTTTACTATTAACGTCTGAGTATGGGCATTTACAAGTAAAAGAATACAACAGAAGGGTGTGGGGTTTTCTTTGTTTGTTTGTACAAGCAACAAATGAGAGTAATTATAAAAACGAGTAAAGTTATTGGTACAAAGGACTTATTTTTCAATTTAATGGCGCTCACTCACTCTTCCAATGAGTATCTTGCTGTGGTGGCAGCCCTCCTTCTCTTCCTCTGGTGAAGCTGGGACTAAGATTTGCAAGTCTCCATGTAAGGTTATTGCAGTTCAGGGCATGTTTGGACTGAATGCATATTTGCACCTCCTCCTTTGAAGTAGCATCTATTCTGTCTAAAAATGGCACAACTGTATTTTTGCATGACACCCCTACTCTCATTTGCTGACTGTCACTTCAGTTGCTATCTTTTTTGTAATTCCAGCAAAAACAAATGCTTCTAGAATTTCACCAGAAGTACAAAGGAACAGAAAATTGAAATAATACAATGGCAAAGGCATCAGGATAGAAAAGTCATGAAGTTACTGGTATTGTTTGGAGTCATTTGTTATACAGCTGATAGCAGCAATGCTTCTGCTCATCTGTTTCCTAGTTCTCAGTTTTGTCAAACTGTCCACTGACATGCACAAAATTAATACCTGGCTTTTAATTTCAGCTGACAGTAACTGACAGTAACTTTCTTACCCCCTTCCACATGTGATGAGTTCCCCTCACAGCAGTGTAAATCACTAGGAAGGAAGGAAAAGTATCTCTGATGCCTTTGACTTAGTTTTGCTCATTAGTGGTGCACACTGATTGCTGGAGATCTCTTAGCTTATTTTAAATTATCCTGAAGATTTAGTGCAAGAACATATTGAAAAATGCCAGATAAAATATTGGTTCCTCATCTAAGATCAACAGTTTGGTTCTTACTGTTGTCTTTATAAACTGTGGGGAAAGAAGACACCAGATTGAGCAATGCAGTAAAGATGAGTTTTTCTCCACCCACCCCTTGCAAATGCTGCTTTATTTTAAATAAGGATTCAGACATATGATTGTTCTACCACAGCTTAGCATGTTATCACACATCGAGTGAACTGTGGTAATTGACAATATGGATGTGGCTGCCATGAGCTAAGAACAGCTTAAAATGAAGCAGTTTCAAACTCTCATGGTAAAGTTAATAGCAAATTTTCCTTTAGCAAGTCAATTACCATAATTCAGCTGAAATGCTTGGCTGCATCTCTGAATTGTGATGAAGTTATACCATAAAAACTCAAATGCACTGTACCAGCCCCTGACCAGTACACAGAACACCCTGCTCAGTCACACAGTTGTGTCACAAAATCATTCAGCTGCCCAAACCCAAGTTTGACCTCAAAGTATCGGGTGCTTTATTCCAGCAGCCTGAAGCATTCAGACAGATTGAACATCACCTTTAGAATACAGTGTATCATAGGCAGATAAGTACCAGTAGGATTTTCAATTGCAAGTCTTGTGTTCTTTAACCTATGACAAATATTTCCTGACCAAAATAGAAAGAATGCAGTGTGTAATTCTTCAGGATCTGGCATCTGCTATTTTGTACAGGCTGGTTTATTAATAATGTGCAAATAAACCTTTACTGAAGAGCTGATTAATAATTTTTCAGCTAACTTTGATCTGGGCCACAAAGTACCTTCTGTGCTGTAAACACCACGAATTCTTCACAAATTGGAAGCTGAAAAGGCCTAAGGAACTGGGTACAAACTCTTCTCAAACACAACCATGGCTGAGCCCAAGTCTTCCAAATGGAATCTGGAGTAGCCTGCGTATGGCATATCTCACTGTGCTGCTGCACAGCACAGGCTCAGAAGGCTGTATAGAAAAGCATCCTTTGAGCTTGGAAACACGACGGCCCAATGAAAGCATGCAGCAGGATTTTCATCCGCAACGCGGTAGAATTCATTCTCGGTTTATTACCAGTGTTGACACAGCCAGGTGGGCACTGTACAAGCAAACGCAATTGTAAAAAATTACCTCTGATTACACTCTCTGTAACACTCACACGGTTCCTCATTTAGTCACCTCAGGTCACTATTTCAAACAGCAATTTTTTGTAGACATAAGTTACCCTGAAAAAAAGCAGCAATTACAAATACCCTTCTCCTTGTTTTTTTTATACATTTCAAAATTTATCATTGCATTTACCTGTCTTCTTTTTCAGTAGCTTACAATCTAGAAGCACAGGGAGCCTTTGTTTTCCAGCTAGCTGTGGCCAGGTTAAGTCAGCTCTGGCTCTTCAGTTTTTCTGGTTAAGTGTAACACTTCACACCGTTACTAAGAGTCCTATAATTTTCTTTAAAAAACCAGTAGTTTTGGGTTGGTTGTTTTTAGAGCCACTAAGCAGTAACTATAACCACAGGAATAAATACCAGTAGTTATTTGCTTTCCTGCATACATTCTTCTCAAAATTAATCCTTTACATTTTCAGGTTTCGTTTTCTGCTTTGCTCACTACAATGGGAAGGAATTTAACCCTTAATTCATTTATTTTCTAGTGCAGCAGAAGCAGAAACATCCCAACACATTACTCCCACCCCGTGCAGTATGAAGATTGTTGACTGGCAAAGGCCGGGCAGGTGGACTGAAAGGTTCCCCATGTTTCCTTCTCTTACAGCTGTTGGCTTGAGAGCCTGTGTTCAACCCAGTGCAGCCCTTTCCTGAATTTCAGGTGTATCGTGGCATTTCACACTGCTCACAGCGATTTAGTGCTGGGTGATTTAGAAAGGTGCAGCTACCACAATTCCATGGGGCCCCTTCAAAGTCTTCATCTCTTGGTTGAGTCCGTGGAGTCTGTTTGGAGCTGTTTTGATGCTCTAGAGAAAAGCCAAAAGAAAACATTTTATTTCAGAAGAGAAGGATTAATATCAAGATCACACTACTGAAAGGTCACCTAATCAAACAGTCTACCTTAAAATAAACATGGAAACCTTCTCCTAAAGCACTTATAATTCAGTTTGTGAAATCTGAATATTTGAATATTTCACTTCTGTAAAGAGGCACTTAACTGTAACACCTTAAAACCAAGAAGAGAACTCATCCCTGTAAGGTCACTGATACTGCTAAAGGTTTAATAGCTTAAAGCATGTAAGTTTGTTACAGGAACTGCAGTGCCATCCTGTTAAGGTTTACACACAGCAGTCTATTTCCAAATACTTAACTACAATAACCCTGCTTCACCTGAAGGGGAAAACTACTTCCATCTTAGCTGCTTCAAGCAATCTAACAAAAGACATATTATTTCTAGCATTAATTCAGGCTGAAAAAGAATACAATCTAAAAATAAAATGACAGGCCTATTTCAATACAAGACAATTCTTCCTCATGCCTCTGAAGCAGGGATATATGTACATGAATCAGCATTTAAGTCTGTTTTCACTCATAAAATCAGTATGTATGCAAATCACACAATAGGCTTTAACCCACAGAAGCACTCAGTTTTCTATGTCTCCTGACACCACCTCAACACCTTAGGTTATCTACTCTAAGTAAGGAATACTCCCAGGATGTGGAAACACATTAGAAAACGTTAATATTTATTAACATTAACACATACCTACAAGGTATGCCTAGGATACCCAACTGCTAAATATCTGTGAACTCATGTCTAACAAAGGCCTGCAGTTTGTAACTGCACACAAAGTAATTTGCCCCACCTGCTAAGAAATGCAGCAGACCTTGACAACCACCTTGGTGCAGATAGTACTTAAGTCTTCGGAGACAAACAAAGGAAATAAAAGTAACCTCTTTGCTTAGATGCAGTGTCCAGGCCAGAAGCTGCACAGTCACATCAGCAGTGCTTGACCTCAACAAATTCCTCCTAAGCCAGGCAGTGTGGGCACTCGATTGCGTGCCATTGACTGGCCAGATGGCAGCACAGAGCACACCCTTGTCTGCCCACACCCGTCTGTCTGCCCACACCTCCAACAGCTCAATATTAAACAATATTTGTTATTTAAGAAAAAAAATAAATTGATGTCTCCATGTAACAATCCAAGCTCTGAATACAGTACAGCAGCCCTACAAGTGATCTCTGATAAGCTGGCAGACAAAACCTGGAAGCTCATTGTACAAATCCTTACAAGGCACTATCTTCCTAACTACCAAATAAAACAACTTATTTTGCATGAGTTTTGCACATTATTTTGCTTTAATACATTAAATATGGTAGTGTAATTAAGAGAATGTCTTCAAGCACCACAAGGTTAACAATTCCTTAATCAACCGCATGATCACTGCAATTTAAGGTGACTCCAGCCAGGCACACCATGGCTCACCTGATGCTACTGCTTTCCTGGACACTACCACCTGATGCAGGGAACTCCTCCCAGTATTATCTTTTCTTTGAGCCACAAGCAGCAGTTCTAAGCCTTCTCTTTCTTTTAAATTTCCACACAGTAATAATTTCATTACATTGAGGGATAAAACACTTGCTTCAAAGGAGGGGGAAAATTTCTTAATATGAATTCAAAATTCACCTACAGAAACCTTTGTGGAGTGTAATCAGCAACCAGAACCGATTTACAAACTTTGGAGAGTTAGGGAGACTGTAGGATTACTGATCCAGAAGAGCTGCTTCCTTTCCACTAACAAGTGCAGTACATGCTAGTTACAGCAAGAGGAGACACAATATTGTAAATCTTATCACACATAACATTTTCAGGGAAAAGATAGCTGTTTTTTTCAGTATCAGAGCATAGGATCCCACATTGGCTATTTCAGCTCTTTTTTCTAATAGTGAATAACTATTTATAATCAAGGTGTTATTAACAGAACATTCATACACAACAAGCTGCCTGAGGAAAACAAATTCAAGCCAGGATTACTGCACTTATAGAAAAATGTTCTGGTTTGAATTACAGACAGAAAAGTTAAATAACTAGAGCTACTTCCTGTCACCATAGGGATTGTTTAAAAAAGAAAAAATACCTCACTCAATGCCTATTTGGTGATAATGCCTGTTTGTTGACCTACCTTTTTTATATGGCTTTGGTGGCACAACAGGACCAGGCTCTATGTTATCATAGAAGTTACATGTGGCTTTCGGATCAAAGTTTCCTGTCAGAAAAGAAAAAGAAAGTGTAAGTTGAAGATTATTTAAATGCTATGCCAGTGACATGAACATCCAAAGGCTTCTTATTTTATACATCCTATTATGACATTGTATCTTAGCTTTTTCACAAGTTTTGTCACACACTTTTAGTCTTCTGTCAATCACAGTAATTTTTAGCAGGGCAATCCCATATTGAAAAATCAACTCCAGCTCAACATTTTGCATTGCCGTGAAAACATGTGAAATGTATGTCTTCCTACAGGATACTTCCTTAATAAAAAGGGACTGCATATCCTAATCTGTTTGATTCTATTTAAGACAAGTTTCTGGTACAAAAAAAAAGCCTTTTAAAAACCCTAGTAAATTTCTGTTTGCCAGCCTCTTGGTTGCAACTCATTGCTCAGTTCTGTATTACTTGGCCACAGCCTTTATCAGCAAAAAGTTAAAATTTTAAGTGAAGGATCTTCACAAAGGAGCAATTTTTTTTTAATATGCTCTTGGCAAAGTCATTTATATCACCACTTTCTTGCTAATGGAATTTAACTTGGCGAACAGAAGTATTAGCAAGCCAAATTTATTAGGTTGCAACTGAAAAAACACCCACCCTTTAGAGGTAAGTTGTCACTGCTAATATAAATTGAACTCTAAAAACTCCAAATACTCACATTTAAGCACGTCATATTAGAACCATAGGATCATTTAGGTTAGAGAAGACCTCAAAGATCATTTACTCCAACTGCTACCCCAGCACTGCCAAGTCAAACACTCCTGTCCTCAGGAGCTGCATCTATAGGTTTTATAAATACCTACAGGGATGGCAACTCCACCACTTCCCTAGGCAGCCTGCTCCAATGCTTGACAACCCTTGCCCTGAAGACATGTCCCTAATACCCAATCTAAACCTGCTCTGGTGCAACTTGAGGCTGTTTCCTCTCATCTGTCACTTGTTACCTGGCAGAAGAGACTCCACCTCATCACAGCCTCCTTTCACATTATTGTAAAGGGCAGTGAGGTCCCCCTGAGCCTCCTTTTCTCCAGGCTGAACACTCAGAGCTTCCTCAGCCATTTCTCACAGGACTGACTCTCCCAACGCTTCCCCAGCTCTGCTGCCCTTCTCTGGACTCACTCCAGCCCCTCAATGCCCTTCCTGCAATGAGAGGCCCAAAACTGGACACAGGATTTGAGGTGTGGCCTCACCAGTGCTGAGCACAGGGGACAATCCCTGTCCTGGTCCTGCTGCCACACTATTGCTGATCCAGGCCAGGGGCCTTTGGCCTCCCTGGCCCCCTGGGCACACCTGGCTCATGTCCAGCTGCTGTTGACCAGCACTCCCAGGTCCTTTTCCTCCAGGCACCTTTCCAGCCACTCTTCCCCCAGCCTGTAGCTCTGACACTTTTTGAACCCCATTGATCCAGCCTGTCCAGAGCCCTCTGCAGAGCCTTCCTACCTCCAGCAGACTAACATTTGTGACCATATCCAAATGATGTTTCTTAAAAAGTATCAATTCAATACCTCTAGATTGAAGGAGATCAACTTCTTTCAGCGTACAGTCAACATTTATCTGGAGTTGTCTGTTGAGGCTTCTCAATCTGGTCATTTCCTCAGGCTAGAAAGAAATATCCCAAAATAGTAATTGTGGGAAAGTCAGCATCTTATTTGAAACAGAAATAACATTGTTATTTGTTAATATTTTTAACAAATTTGTTATTTGTTAACATATTGTTAACATTGTATTTGTTAACAGCTTTACTAAAAACTGAGAATAGATAAGACACTCAAAGAAGTCCAACTGTCTGGCCTACTACCCCTAACTCACTTGCCCTCAAAATCATTCTTCTATTGGTATGTGAGTAGGAAAACAGAGAAGTTACTCAATATTAAAATTCATTAGTAAGACGACACAGCTGAGCTCAGGTTTATAAAACCAGACATGTTTCTAAATTCTGTATAAATGGATTACTTGCTACCCGAGTTTGCATCAAGATCATCAAAAATAGAACACAAACTGCAGCCCACATTAACTATTACTTGCTTATAACTGAATGAGGTCAAAAGTTTGTTCATTTGCAGCAACCCAAGGATCTCCAAGAAGCCAAACCTTTTAGCTCAGTATATTTAAATCATTCAGTGATGAAAGATTGCAATTATTCTTAACAGCAGAATCAGTTATTTAAGTGCATATATTTGCATATCATTAAAATCCCTAAGTTACTGGAATGCAAAGCTGTCTTAATGCTAGCAGCATCCATCACTAACACATTTAATCCTAGGATACATTTCAGCATCACAGTCACAAATCACAGAATATTCAAAGTCACAAGGAACCTCTGGAGGTCATCTAGGACTTTGTATCCTAGAAGTTTACCAGATTGGCTAAGCTTGGCTTCCCCTTGGTGAATCTATGTGACTACTGCTGACCACATTCTTGTCCTTCATGTGCCTGGAAATGGTCAGCAGCATTAGCTGCTCAATCACTTTCCCAAGGATCGAAGTGAGGCTGACCAGCCTGTAGTTCCCTGGGTCCTCCCTTTCTTGCAGACATCAGTGATATTTGCTCTCCTCTAGCCTTTGGGAACTTTCCCACACACCATTAGTGAACCAAAGATTATTTGGAGTGGCCTTGCAATGACACCTGCCAGCTCCCTCAGCACTCACAGGTGCATCTCATCCAGGATTATGACCTCGTGTATGACTACTTTGCCTAAGCATTCCCTGACCTGATTCTCTTCCATTAAGGGTGTACCTTCCTTGCTTCACACTTTTCCCAGGGTCTCTGGGACCTGGGATTCCTGAAGGACTGTAAAGATTGAACCAAGAACTTCATTCAGTATCTCAAGCCTTTTCCATGTCCTACATAACCATGCCCTCCAATTTGCTGAGCCCAAATTTTCACTGGTCCTCCTGCTGTCACCTAGGCAGTAACAGAAGCCTTTATTTTGGTCTTTGAAATCCTGTGCCAGATTCACCTCCAGCTGGTCTCTGGCTTTCCTAACCTCATCCTGGCACACTCAGTGCCTCTGTACTTCTCCCAGGTACATCTGTGCCAAATGCTGCCCTGAAACAGGTGAGACACAGAACAGCCACAGTAGCAAAGCAGCCAACAGCCCTTCTGTGCCTTCCAGCCTACACCTGGAAGTATTGTGTCAATACAGCCAGTAAGTCTGAGCTGATTTGCTTAACAACTACATACAGTGGAAGGTATTTTTCAGCCAGATGAATTCCCTTATCAGAACCACACACATGTTTGGGCTAGAGTTACTTGCAGGTGGAAGTCACACAGATAAGAAAAATCAACAAGGAAAAAAGGAGAATTCCAACTATTTCAGGCAACACTGCCACTGAAAAGTTATTTGGCACATCCTGCACATACCAAAAGAGAAATACTGTCTATGAGAAGCAATGACTCAAACAATAAAACAGCTTTTTAAAAACAGAAGTTAAACCTTCCTGCATGAACACCAAGCTCTATATAGCTAAGGCCTACTGAATAGACTTGGACATACCTTTACTGGTTGTTAAGAAACCAAGTATATTAGTTCTGTGGTTCACAAAAGCACATGCATACAACCTTCTGAAGTTTTGCTGGGAACACCACGAAAACTGCATACCTGTCCATTTCATCAACTACAAGAATTAGCTTATGACAAGTCCAGTACTTAAAACGTCCCCAAAGACTGACGATTTTATACTTATAAGTATTTTTGAACAGTACCGCAGTTTCATCAAAACACAAAAAATAAATGTGTATGTTGAATTAAAATACTAACAAATTGCTTACTGTGGGAATTGCAGTTGTACAGCTGACTCTCCGAAGCCGCCTCTGCATCAGATCATGCTCCATGCCATTGACTTCAGTCTTCAGGCGTTCAAGCTCTTCTTTCTCAAGCTTCAGTTCCTTTGCTAATCTCTCCATCCTTGCCCGTTGATGTAACAGCAAGGCTAATGTTTTACACAGAAAAAATAGTTACTAGCACATAAAAATCTGAACACTGAATTCTTAACTTATGCATAAGATTCATGAGTGACCCTTCTGGAAAAAAAAAGGTGATCGTAGACATGCAGCCAAATATCAGTGTGAAGATGCTTTCATGCCAAATGAACTACAATTTAGAAGTTCTTCCAGAATAAAAACACATTTCATACAGTAACTTGAAGTTGTTATTACCATTTTGGTCAAAGCTTCTTTTTTTGCATTTGGTCTTTCTCGTCTCAAAAATACAAAGGCACCTGTACAAGGAGACAGCTTCTCAGGACGAAACAGCAACCTAGTTATACTAATACTCTACTGACAAAAAAAAATACCAGAGGTAAGATCAGACAGTAACACACACTTCATACGTGCTGCTCAACAGCAGCTGACACACCAGCCCTGAGATATTAGCCAAATGTCAGTCCCAAATTTGTTTTTTTCACTGCTATTATAAACTGTGGTATAACTTTTAAGAAGTTTTAGCTTTTCAGGAAATATTGTAATCCTCAATACTGTAAGTTCCTCAGGGTTCAGAGGGAAAACTACAGAGCTTCAACAAAATAAACTAGAGAATCCAAAAAATAAAAAGTTGAGTCAGCTCAGGCGTTTCAGATCTTAATTTTATGACAGATCGATTTCTCCAACCTCTCTCTGCCATTAATTCACTCCCTCATTTTCATCATGGTACTGAAATTTATGACTTTCAGTCACAAACTGATGCTGGGGTCCCAGAGAACCTAAGAAAAGAATTCTGACTAGCTAGAAGATAGTATTCAGTTTCCTAAAGAAGAGTATTTCTCAGTATTTCATCACGATGCAAAGCTGGCCAAGTCAGTGTGATGCTTAATCCTTTCTGATCAGGCTGGTTTTACCTGATTGAAGTCTGCTAGGACAGAGAAAAAGAAGACATTTGATGTGGGTATTCAGACAAACATGCTGCTCATGTAACAATATTCCAGCAAACTGTTCAAGGCAAGGACGCTGTAGAACCTGCAAAATGCTAATTCATGAGAAGTCCCATCCAGAACTTGCCCTTTTCTTCATCCCATCCAACAAAGGCAAAGCACATAACATCCAAGAATATTAACATATGAGCTAAAAAGAATTAGAAAAATAAGTAACAACATGACAACTTACTGCAAAAGAACACCCCAACCTGTCAGAAGCAGATATCAGCATTCCACACAAAAATGTAGCACTGTAATTTGGATTTTGTATGGATGCACCAATTCATGGCCAACAAATAAACACCAAAGAGCCTAGCCAAGAATAACATCAGGTGTTTTTATACTACAGGCACCAGAATTACTGAACAGAACTGCTCTCTACTTTTTCAAGTAGCATAAGTCATGCAAGCAGAATTAAGAAAAAAAGTACAGATATCAGAATGATTTTCCACTATTGTTACCAAACCCTGTCTCTGTGTGATTCCTTCAACTTAACATGGTGTGACTACATTTCAGAGCTTCACATTATACTCTAGTACAACTCATCAGCTATGACTCATATTACAAAGAAGCAAAGTACAGAAACCAGAATGAATTTCTGGTTACACTTTTTACAATGGCTCAAATTCCAGCGAAAATTAAACAAACTTGTTCCCTAAATTAAGCTGTTAAATACACTCTTTTCTCCTTTGTGGTAGTAAAGAATAAAATGTTTATTCTTTTACAATTTATTTCTATCAAGAGTTCAGAGTGCAGCAATAAAAAAAAGCTCTGGTAGGTATTGCCACAAATGTAATCACCCCAAAAAGCATATACTAATTAGTTTTATTTGCTTTGCTTTTCAGAGACACAAATCTAGTGGAAGGCACAAAGGCAAAACCAGGTCTTACATTTCAGAACATATTTTTCACAGCTATGTGAAGCTACTTGTATCTTTCTCACATAAATGACAACCTCTACTGAAGCTGTAATAGTAACACTACCAAACAAAGCACGAGGTCTCAGTTACAGACCTACTGGCATTCATTCTTACTGAAGAATTGGGTCTACAGAATTTCTAATTGGGTCTACGAGGTACAAAACAGCTTTGTTGAGGAGTTAGAAGAGCTCAAAAGGCAGTATAAGTGAAATAAGAAATCAAGAACTACAGAGCAGCACTATAAGCTCTCCCTTCAGTTCTCTGAAGTAAAACAAAGGCTAGAAGGAACAACAGAGGAATAGACTCCTCTTTCCAAACACAAATCCAGAAAATACCTGTTGCAGGTTATCATTCTGTCATTACCCAAATGACTGGTTTGAATGCTTGCAGATTGATTCACTTGCTCAATTTTAAATGCTTCAAATCTACACAGCAGATTACTCCAAGAAAAGTAGTTTTCATCTCAGGATTAACTCCACATTTTTTTTTCTTTACTGAATTACCAAATTCTTCATTTACAGAATTTGAAATTCAATAAATTAAAACTATGTTTCATCCCTGTGCAGCAGAACACACATCCTAAAATTTGTCTGCTAATCTCCTCTTCCTCTTTGAAAACTCAGAGTGGAAGAAGTGAACTTTTGATTTAAGTTCTTCAAAATAATTGTTTTATTACCTTTATTGACAAAGTTTTTTTAGCTGCATTCTTATCTCTCTCTTCTCTTTCACTTAATATTCTTCAATCTAAACCAAATGCAGAAACATTTCAGGTGTTCTAAAACACTTGAAAAACATTGTAAAAATTCACATGTAGATTTATGACCCAGTTCTTCAATGCAGAATTGACAAAATTGACACACAGTACATGAACAAACTACGTATCTTTGTTAATTGCAGTGTTTTAAGAAAGCCCCCTAACATGAAAAGTACAGCAACATTAAGACCCTTAGAAATTCTTTATGTATTAGACTGAAATTTGGTAGTATTAAAAAAAAAATATCAGCAAAAACAGTCTGATTTTTGACAGTTTCTATTTTTCTCTGTACAGGTTCAAAAATTCTCACTAAGCAGCAAAACCAAACTGAAAATGCATTTTACAACACCACTATTTGCAGGGTGAAACATTTACCTTGAGTGTAAGCATAGTCGTCTGATCCAGAACTAGAACTTCTCTGATACTTATGGCTTCCTTTTTCTCCTCCAGATCCTGGGATTACAGAAATAGGCTGAATAGGTTCTGGTGCTGCAGAACGCTCTTCTTGGTCCACTAAATTTAAAAGATTCTCAGTCGGTGCTCGACCTACTGTGATTTTAAAAATGGTTGGGTTTGGCTGAGATACCATTACCCGAGGAGACTGTGTTGGTGCACCTGCAGGTCCAGCTGGCTGAGTGTAGGTAATATATACTGGATTAACACTAAATGGAGGTTTGGGTTGTCCCGACATACCTCTGGATGGAGAGCTTGAAGGAGGAGTAGTGGCTGCATACAGCGGGTGCTGGTTTCGTTGAGATGGTTGATTACTTATAGGTGAAGGGCTTCTGTTCATTGCAGTCCCAGGTCTTTGCGGTGGCTCAACTGTAATTTCTATTTTATTCATGGAACCTTTGGATAAACTAGGTCCAGCAAAAGGAGGAAGGTACGATACAGAGTGACCACCTTGCTTTTGAAAAGTCTGGGATGCTTGCTGATATGGATGGGGTGGGACAGTAGAAGGACTAGGAGGCATGAAAACATGTGAACTCTGGTGACTCAGCTGAGGAGGTTGAACTTGGTGTTGAGGAGAGCCGAAGGGAGAGGGACACTGGGACGCCGGTGGTGATCGAAAAGCCGACTGAGGGATCTGGGGTTGTTTTGGAGAATACTGAGAGGGTTGGTAGTTCTGTTGATGTGGATATACAGGTAGAGGACGAGGAGTATAATGTGGAACTGGGCCCTGTGGCGATGAATGCCACTGTGTATTCTGAGGAGTCTGTCGTCCTGAAGAACTTTGAGATGTTTGTCTAATATAAATAGAGCCAGGAGTCCCATAAAGATTGCTTGGAATCTGTGGAAGAATTTGTAGAGCTCTGGGTACACTCTGTCCAGAGGGGAGGTTTTGTGATACTGTAACAGTAATGGGATTTGTACTGTACCGAGGTATGTGCATATACGTGGGAGGGCCTTGCATAGCAGACGTGTTCATTCCTGGTTGTATGGAAGATGGCTGTGGAGGTGGCTGTGGAGGAGGAGTAGCTGCATTTCTATTCTGGTCATTCACGAAAAATGGATTGTAACTAGGAGAAGCTGCCACAACGGCGGGAGCAGAATGTGGTTCTTGAACTAAGCAAATGAGCTGTTTACCTGCCGTGCGCTGCGGGTCAATGTGTCCATCGCTTGAGCTGTGTACCAGTGTACGACCACCATTAAGTTGAGCTCCATCCCCCGCGTGATAGCTGGTATGAGGATGAATACCCAGATTAATGTGCAAAAGGCTATTTCTATTCATTCTGGTGTCATCAGGGCTGTGGTACTCCATGTACAAATACTTGCTGCTCTCCTGTGCGAGGGCTCGACAACAGGCATCGAGGTTGTTGTTGTTCTAGGAGCAAGAACAGGCACCATTACTGTCACAGAGCACAGGAAAGAGCCAGCACTCTGTGTTCAACATTCAGCTGAGGCCACAACCAGGCCTAGCCTGGACACAGCTAGGGGTAACGTTTCATACACAGGTATTGTGAAATAAAGATGGTATGCAAGTAACACATAGATCACATTGCATCTGGCAAAATGCTCTGGTAATACTAGTTACACTATGACATATCAAAAAAAACCCCCACATCCAGTTTCGGGAAAGCAATGGTTACAGCTCTATGCATGTTCTTCACGGAACAAGTCTGTACAATTAATTACTTCTACAACACAAATCAAATTAAACTAGATCAAAATTGCAAACTCTGAAAAAGCAAAACAAAAATGCAGATAACATTTCAATGTTTATCTGAGTATTTACTGCTTTCACTTTCAGTTTACTGTTTACCTGACTATTTCTCTTAACCCAGAAGTTTAAAAACTCAATATTTTAAACCAGCTTTTATTGGTAGAACAGTATTTAATACCTTAACAATGAAGTCAAAGTATTGCTTGAAGAAGTCCTGGGGATTCCATAAAGAACACTGCAATTCCAACCAAATTTAAACCACTTTTAAGAATTTCAAGCTTAAGGCTAAAAAACGTTTATTCATAGATCAGTGAGAAACCAAATAACCCTTTTAAATGTTTGATTTGTTCTGTGGTGCTGGCAGTTGAAACAATACAGACAATAAATTATGAATCAAATGAGAAATATAATGGGGAATTCCTTTTCCCTTCTTGCCCCTCTCCACTAATTTTAGCTTAATGTAGTCTGTTAAAAGAACAACACAAATGATAGCTTTTCCAAATGAGTAAAATCACTAGAAAGCGTTCCAGATGGTGGATTTATTTTTCTCCCCACTTTATCATGTAACAGCCTCCATCAGCTGAGTAGCTAAAGAAAACAAATTTCACTTTAAGTTCAACTAAATATGGCCCTCAGCACCCTAACTTTGTTAAACATGACCCAAGACTGGTACCCTCTGTGACAGAGAGCACCGCCTTCCACGGCAAGTGTGTACATATTTATATATGCACACACACCCCTGCCTTCCTCAGCGTGCTAAAATTACCATTCTAAGGAATGGACATTAATAATGGCTGCACTTCTATTTAAAACACTATCACTATCTATATAAATTTGTATGCATATATTACATATATACACATATGGCCTTGCAATACAATTTTCAACAGCCACTGGCTGAAAAATCATGTTACATTTCTTTTCTCATGGACTATACCTAGTCAGTCTTAATATCAGAGTGAAGGTGATTCTCCCATAATTTCATATGATTTCACTCTGAGATGAACTCACATATTCTGTATTTTCTCATATGTAGAGTTACTACTAAACAGGACAGAAGAGTGCGGCACTTAAATAGGAGCTCTCACTCTACAGACACTTCTCCCTGACAACCTCCCTTTGTGCTGAGCTCTCCTTCCAGACATCAGTGATCACTGGGAATGTCCAGACATATCACTAAAAATTTAAGACCAAAATATGTGGGAATCAGACCTTGTAATAACAACCAGCACCACAATGCCAAGACAGCAGTCTCAAAAATGTGAACCACTACCATCAGCCACTTGCCATCTAAACAGATCTTCATGAACAGAGCCTTCAGTTTCCTTAGGTCACTTGGTCAGGGTGCAGGTAAAGAGAGCGTATACAGGACAGGCTCTGATCTGATTTTATCAGGGTATGGAATATATTTGTCATTTCAAAGGACCCTCAATTTTTGACTGGCCTAAAACTCCAAACTAAAACTCTATTTAAATCTAGAGTATTTATTGCAAATGGTTACTGGAAATCAGCACACACATCTTTAAAATATAAAGTTAGTTTGGAGACAAAATCTATACTTAAAAACATAAGTACGTGCAAAGTTAACTAGCTATCCAGAATGCCATATAATAGACAGAACAACATATGCTTCTGCAGGATTATGGGTTCTTTAATTTTATCAGTTTAAAAATGTCTATGACAAACACAGTTCATCAAAAGGTTTGTGTACTTAACAGTACAGAAGATATGACTATCAGGATAACTAAAGCTTTAAATTGAAGGACTTTCCCTGCTTTCATTTGTCTGAAAGCAATTAACTTTTATTTGTATGATTTAGAAGACAATGCAAAAATTACAACCTCTATTCTAAGTAAACCCACTCATCTGCTAGGGACAGGCAGGATGCAAGTACAGCTTTCCAACCTCAGCCATGGCCATACAAGGCCAAACCAGATCTTGCATGTTTCTATTCCATTCCTGATTCCTCCCATTAACTGAGGGTATTCCCAGAAGACCACTACTTATTACATGTGGTAACTTATTATCACTTCCAACTTCTGATTTGAGATGAAGGTGGAAGGATGAAATGGAAAGGAAAATGAGTACAGAAAGAAGAGCCACCACCTGACCTAGAAAGAGAGAAGTACAACTAAACCTCTGGAGAGCCATGAGAAAAAGATACCATGAAGAGGGAAAACTGCCAGATTGCTACCTAAGTCCAGCTCCTTATCTTGGAAGGATGAGTAACTGTTTACTAAAACCTCCTCCAGTATATGTATGTTATTTATGTAGCCATCACCAATTAACATTCCATTAGCCACTTTATTATCCATATGCATACAGTCACAGGTCACACAGACAATGAAAAAACATCAGTGCAAAATAACCTCCACGAACCTAAGTGAAGAATGACAGAATTTTTGTACCTAAAAGACAAGACAGAAATGCAAGTACTGGAGTCTTCCAACTTTTTAAAATAAAACCAGGAGAATGAAAATCTATGCTCCACATGTACTACTAGGAAGGGTATATAAGGTTCATACTGAACTCATAGATCATGCCAAAATAAAATACACAGACTCTTCACCATACCTGAAGCATGCACTGAGATACCACCCCTTCAGGTATCTCAGGGAAACGCTGCCGGAGATCATGGAGTACCTGCACATCAAGCTGTTGGCTGCCCTGCGCCATGCCAGATGGATGATGTTCCAGATTACCAGAGAACAGAAGTCAACAGGCCTTCCAATGATTGTGGTCTTCTGAGGCTTCTGGCATTTTCTGTAAGAAAGAAAACACAATATTTTAGGCCATCACAACTTTTTGTCCTTCCCAAACTGCTTGTGTAGAAAAACTACTGTAATGCTTTTTAACTACCAAGAGAGACAACAGATTAAACATAAGGATGGGAATAATCATGTCTCAAATAGTAATGTTAAAACACTTAAAATACCACAGGTATGCCTATATGGCATTGCACTGGAATGTGCTAGCTCAGGTCTATATTCAGTCCCACTGTGGCACTGTGTGTAACTTTAATTATTGTGACTTGCATAAAATAGAACTGTTACATACTCCTAGTAAAATTATGAACAGTCTGCAGAGAAGAATGAAGTTATCATCAAGTACAGATGTTTTATTTACAACATGCTAGAAATAATAGGCTAGAAAACTAAGTAGCATAGCTATCAAAAAAATACTGTTCTATTAACAGGGTTCAAACTCTTTTGTCTTTACGTCACTACAAACCCAAGAAGTTGGAAGCAATTTTTGGGAAACTGAACAAGAATTACATAGAATTTAAAGAGCCCTTTCCAGGATTAGATAAGCAACTACAGAAGATTATTGTGAAGTACCTGTTACATTCATACTAACATAATGAGTGACAAAAACCAAACCAAACAAAATCCCCTAAACCTCCTTCCATTTCAAAATTCTTGTATTCAACAGCAAAAATATTCTATCTGAGCTTCAATACCCAAGGACTACTGGAAGGCAAATACGGTCTGAGTCAACCAACGCTTTTTGTGCTTGTGGCTCACAATCACAGCAGTAACCGAAAAGCAGCTGATGTCCAAGCAAAGATTCACAAAAACTTTGCATGAAGTGCTGCATGGCACAGCCTGTTACACATCTATCACTGCTAAGCTTCAAAAGCCTTTCCAACAGTACTGTGCAGTGGAATTTGTAACTGCGGAGAATGCACTGCTGTGTTCAAAAAGGAAATGAAAATCAGATACCAGCAGAGCTGGTGTTTAATAATATATTGCTACCCAAAGTCCCAAGTTTAAATCATGCTTATCTTGACCTCAGTGCAACTGTGGGTGGCACATGGCACAGGTGTTCAGTCAGCTTTTCATTTGTTAGTTCAACTTCCAGCAGCAGCCTCCAGCAGCAAAACAGACCAGCAAAAGCCTGGCACACGTACCTCTAGGCACTAAAATTCCAACAGTTTCCTCTGAAAGTTTATTTTCATAGGCAAGATAAAAGAATATGTATCTACAAAGAAAAGTAAATGTCAGGTTTAAGGTAAAAAAAAAACCCACTTAGCTTAAAGTTTTAGGGGTAAAAAAAGCAGGAGTCAAGTCCAGTCCACGATGCGTGGCTCTGCATGCGGACAGCTCTCAGCTGCCCTCAGCATTCACTGAACACCACCTTTGCTCACAGGAAGGGTCCCTCTCTGTCCCATCTCATATATTCCAGTACTCAGTATCACATCTGCCACGTCACACACTTTTTCAAGATAAATGAGACAAGTCTAAAGAACAGTGAGATATGCAAGTTATCTTGCTGTGACCTAGGAAATATGACAATAAACTTATATTGTACATCACAAATCATTTCTGTCCACTGCAGTAACACTATTTTTAAAAGGAAATGCAGCTTCCAGCAGAAAATTCCTGTCTACACTCACAATACGGGATCTTTTATAAACCTAACTTTTTTCTGTAAATGACGAACAAACATTATACTCTGAAAGGCAGAGCATCACAAGAATACTCAAAGAAAACCTGACAGCAATCAAGCTCTATGTGTTTCTAGACAGCTCTCCTTATCCCAGGAGGCAAAGGCTGAAATGCAGTAATGAAGGAGTACCCTACCATAATAAATTGCGGTTAAAACTTCTGAGGAATAACAAATGATGGCATCTGAAACAGAAGTTAATAATTATAAAAATTTCATTTGCACGGGCAAGAGCCTCTGCATCATTTCTCTCTTAAAATAAAAGTTTGAATGTAACATGGGTGGCTGTAAAAATGTAAGATGCAGACTGAAAATCCGTCATCAATACATTCAGTGTTTTCCTACTACAGTTTTAAAATAACAGAAATTAACTTTTTGTCTTCTAACATTTCCCAAATATGTGTGGTGAATAGAGGTATAACGCAAAATAATTGGCAGTTACTGGCCAACTACGAATTTTATCAAACTTCTAAACACAATGGATAACAAAGTTTCATTTTTATTTTGAGGAGTTGAAGCTTCCAGCCTTTACACTTACACAAATAGCCTTAAAAAGCCTACGAGAAACCCAAAATAACTGTTGGGAAGCATGAACAAACACACAGTCATTCTGAAGTCCTTGGATTACATTGCTAAGCTACTGCGTAAGTTTCTTGGGGTTTTTTTCCCCCTAGCCAATACCACAAAATTTACCATTGTCATTATGTACAAGCCCAGCCTTTTGTCCTACCCATTATCTAGCATTTTGTTCAGCTTATTTTACTTGACCTGAGTACAACTGACTGCACATTTTCCACTCTAAGCAGGAACAAACTGGCTGGAACACAATAGCCACTTCCCATGTTGCTGCACAGCACATGGCAGGCAGAGAACCAAGTTATTCAGTGAGCCAAGGGCTTACAGCAAAGACTACACAGCTGAGATGCTTAGACAAGAACTCCTGCTGAGCCACAACACGCTAGGAAAGCAATCCTTCAAAGACTTTCTTCCACAGCATTCACAGGCTAAGGGACACACTGAGCCTTACATGACCAGCCTTGTAATTACTGAAAGTTCAATGCACCAAACACCAACCCAAAATGAAAACAGTATGAAACATCTGTAGCTTTCAGGAAGGAGTTGAGAGTACTCAAACTCTAGATGAAAAGTATTTCAAGAAGATGGAATAAATTAAGAGTGCTAAATACATGGCAGTTCTAATGGCAAAACCACAGCATACTGTCACAGAATTGGTCCCGCTGTGTTAACACACAGAGCTGACTTCAGGAGCCACTCAGTGAATCTCAGGGATTAAGCAAACCATGACTCAAGTCCTAAAGAAATACAATAATTTGCCTTTCACACCTTTTAAATGCCCAAATGATATGTACATGAAAACAGTATCTTTACATTTAATCTTTTCCTTAAGGCATTTGTGTATATTATGAGTTAAGAAAACAACCAACAGTTCCATCAATCAACTGATGCCTCTTTCCTGAAAGAGTAAATAAAAAAGTAGAACTACTACAATCTTGATCCTCCCCAAGATCTGTTCAAATATATAGAGAAGGAAATCTATTCTGCTACTGTCATTTTTGAAGCAGTAAATCAATTTAAATAAAGACACTTAAATCACCAGGACAAAGATCCAACTGAAACTAAATTATGTCAATAAATACTAATTATGTCAATCAATACTGTCTGAAAATGTATATATTATGTACTGATGTGCACTTATATAATTACCATATATGGAACAATTAAGTAATTATTGAGTGAATTTCCAGAAAACAGGCTACATGGAAGACAGTTTCTTAGGCTTAATAATTTAAATTTAATTGTTAAGAGTTTTATAACAATAGTTGGGCATTGAAGTGTATGAAGAAAAAAATAAGAGGCAGAACACAAAAATAAAAATCAGCTTACAGAATCATAAATATACTGGGGTCAGAAGCTACCCACAAGAAATATCAAAGTCCAGCTCCTTGCCCTGTACAGGACAGCCCCAAGAATCATATTGTGCCTGAGAGCACTGTCCAAACACTTCTTGAGCTCTGTCAGGCTTGGCGCTGTGACCACTTTCTTGTTCCAGTGGCCAACCACCCTCTGGGTGAAGAATCTTTTCCTGATACCCACCCTAAACCTCCCTGACACAGTTTCAGGCCATTCCCTTGGGTCCTGTCACTGGTCACAGAGCAGAGATCAGTGCCTGCCCCTCCTGTTCCCCTCATGAGGAAGTTGTGACTGCAGAGAGGTGTCTCCTCCAGGCTAAGCAAGCCCAGTGCCCTCAGTTGCTCCTCCACACCCTTCGCCACCTTCACAATCTCCTTGGTAGTTACAACTCACATAAAACTGAACAGCTTTCTCCATCTTTCTTCTCACCTCAGTCAACTCAACTGTACTAACTCGACCTGCTAAAACAATTTAAAAACCAAACACTTCTTATTAGTTTAACAAGCTTTTTCTGCAGAATGCATACCCACTGAACATCACACCACTGTGTAAAGGAAGATGAAAAGGTAAAAAGAGGAAAAGGATACAGGACCAAGAAGACCACACCGCCTCCCTCTTTTCAGCACATGCCAGTCATCCGATCTGTTAAAGCTGTAACAAGAGAACACCTTCACCTGAAGCAGATTTGTAACAAAAGCAAAAGCTGTTCTTGTATAAACAGCAGTAAATCAGGATGGGGATTTACCAAGTGCTGTCAATACTGGAGTTAGACAAAGACCATGCTGTGGCACTGCAAGAAAGCTGCCTGTCAGCTGAGCCCCAACGCTACCACCAGATACCAGGTCAAAACTGAAACCACACTTCAAACTCCCCATCACTTGCTCACCATCCAAGCAATACTAACACTATCCTCTACAAAAACTCTTTCTGAACAATGTGGCAGACCAACTGATTACAGGCAGCAGCTCTTTATCACCGGAATGATTACAGTCCCTACATCTCTGCTGACACACGGTTAAACATTTCCAAAGGCCAGGATACTGTCCATATACTGCTTGCCAACAGTAACACATGAGAAGACAAGAGACTAATTAGCTCAGACAACATATTTAGAAAGCACTTTATTAGACTGAGTATTAGTATATTTGGGACTTTAGCTGCTACTGTCATTTTAACAAATAAAATATGATTTCAGCCATTACTGCATCATCACATTCTAATTCCACTTCTGTATTTCAGTACTCAAGTAGATGTTCAGGTGTATAATTATCGTGGTACTTCCTACAGTGACTGCAAATAGAAAAGCTGTTGAAGAGCAACATTTTTGTAAATCAGCTTGTACAGAACCATGGCATTTAAGATAAAATATAAAAATTCAAACTGAGTTGCTTCACACAAAGGATTAACTATGCAAAAACGTGTTTTTTAACATCCCATCCCACACATACCTATTGTTTAGTAGGTATCAATTATAGCCTTGTAAACATGCCCAGCATATGACCTGGCTGCAGATGCAATCATGTAATCCCACCTCTAATCCTTGAGCAGCCTCTAGAACCACTGCTACCTCAAATTCAAAGGTGCCTGCCTGCAGTAGAAAATCACATTGGCTGTAGTCGTTAAAAATAATCACAATCTATTAATTCTAATGTTGAAAATGAAGACAACAGATTTGTACACTAAGTCTGCTTTTATTTAACCATACAAATAAGCAAAAACAATTAACTCATCCCATTAATATCACAACACTTACATCAATCCAGCTAAAACATTGGATTGCTCTTGCAGCAAAGGCAGGCAAATGATTTTATGGTAATGTGACACCTTCACAAAGACTTGCTAGCTAGAAGATCTTAAAATCTCAGAAATACAAGAAACTAAAGTGTTTTAACAGTGCCAAGAGCAATTTTTCCTCACACCCATCTTCAGTCATACCCTCACTGTATAAACATGATATAAGAGAAACCTCAAAGATTATTTTCCCTGCAACTGTGCAGCTAAAATAATTTTTAGGATTATATATAGCTAGGCACAACCTAGCTTTTCCACCTCAGAAATTAGAATGCCTATTTGTTAAGAGAAGTTTTCTTTATTTGCAGGGTAATACATCCCACCTCTTTGAGACTGTATTGCTTCACACAGTAGGAAAGACACAACAGAACTTAAAAGACATTTTGTCAGTTCACACAGACTTAATAAAGTTCAACAAAGCAAAATACAAGCAGTCAATGTTTAAAGCTGAGCTCAGCATGCTGCTGACACTGTTCTGAATGACTGGCTATATCAGTAAAACCACAGCTTCATGGTTTGGCAGACTGTCTTCTGATGAACAGTAGTTCACTTGTGTAAAAGATCATAAAACCCCTGGATGGTAGGAAGGCAATGTGAAGCACAAAAAAGAGGTATACAGCAGAATGAAAGTGAAAATAAAGCTGACAAGCTATCACTCTTGACCAATTGATCTCTTATGGTAGTTACACAAGCTCTCCTGACAATTCCATATCCCTGCCCATTTATCTATGCAACAGTTACCCAGATGTGTCACATGATGGCCTAGAACAGCTCAGAGTACTGAAATGGAACGTTAATCATTAAAGTCAGCATGATTAGAACACTATCATCTCAGATGAAAAATGAGTGTAGAGCATCAAAATCATTCCTTCACTTGTTTGGGGTTTTTTTTCCCAGTAGCTTAAACTTAAGCAGTGATCAATTTTATCCATGTTTGAAACTCTTCCCACAGACTCTATAAATGAGTAATATTGTGATACAGTGTGGTGTGTCTGTATCACACAAAAATAATATATAACTCTGAGGTAACAGAAACCTGGACAGAGCAAAACCATTTCTGGCTGAACAGTGACACTGCCTAGAAACATGACTGAAGCAAAAAAGGTTTAGTCTGTAACTGTGCACAAGCATGTTAATTACACAGGTTGTTACAAAATTCAAAAAATCATTAGCAATCACTGTTCCTTCTTAAGCATGTGTTTTATGTTGTTTTGTGTGCTTTAGTATTTGCTTTGCTTTTCCCCCTTTAAGTGCGCTCTGCCATCCTTATGGGCCATCAACATTGAAATGAACTAGTGTTGAGTATCTGGAGAGTGTCCCGGCCTTTGGAAACACTTAACCAGTGTGTCAGCAGAGATGTAATGTAGGGGGTGGAAACAGAAAACAGTTACTGTTTTCTCTCTTCCATCTACATCACAGAATCATTAAGGTTGGAAAAGACTTCCAAGATCATCGAGTGTAACCTCTGACTGAATACCACCATGCCCACTAAACCATATCACCTAGTGCCACATCTACTCATTTTCTGAACACTTCAGGGATGGTGACTCCACCCTTCCCTGGGCAGCCTGTTCCCATGTTTAACCACTCTTTCAGAGAAGAAATTTTTCCTGATATCCAACTTGAACCTCCCCTGACACAACTCAAAGCCAGTTCTCTTTGTTCTACCTCTACTTATCTGGAAGAAGAGACAGACCCCCACGTGGTTACAACCTCTTTACACACAGGTGAAGCAAGCAATAAGGTCACCCCTAAAGCCTCCTTCTCTCCAAGCTAAACATGGCTCCCACAGCTGCTCCTGAAGAGAACTGTGTTCCAGACCCTTCATCATCTCCATTGCCCTTCTCTGGACATGCTCCAGCACCTCAAAGTCTTTGCAATAAGGAATCCAAAACTTGGATTTTCCAACTAAACATTTATATAGAGACATTATTTATTCCATTACTTTGGAAGTAAAAGGGGTAAAACTCATCCCTATCCCATACAGAAGTCAAACCTCCACAAAGTAGAATTTACTTTTAATAACTAAAGAATTAACTTTTTAATAACTACATTACACCGGGAGATAGTAAAAACTGAATGATAATTAGAAGACTACTTAACTGGAACAATGATACTCCTTTCAGCAAGTAGCTAAGAAGATCTTGGCCAGTAATTCCTCTGCTAAGTAAGTTGCAGCACGGTTGGGATGAGACCCTCAAAGGTCACCCCAGTTCCAAAGCCCTGCTGAGGGGGCACTAGACCAGGCTGCTCAAAGCCCTGTCCAGCATGACCCAGAACACTGCTAACAATGGAGCATCATCTGTCTGAGCACACTGTTCCAGCGTCTCACCACCCTCATCAGAAATGTCTTCCTTATGTCCGATCTAAACCCACTTCATTAAAACCATTGCCCCTCATCCTGTTATGACAGACCTTGGTAAGAAGTCTCCCCTAATATTTCCTCTAAGCCTCTCATACACTGAAAGGCCACATCACATAGCAGTAAGTACTTTGAAGGAACTGATGGGTTCTCTCACTCCAGTGAATGAGCAGAAGCAGTTCTCACTACAGAGCAAAGTTACAAAAGAGAAAGTTTCCAACGCAGGAATGATGCTACTATGCCACAAATACCAGCTTCCAGAAGGGCTCTGTAGAACATGAGGCACAACTACAAGTTGCAAATGCAGATGAGTTTGTACAGCTCACAGATAATCCTGAGGTTAGCACAAGTATCATGACTATACCCAAAGCTGTGAGAACAATGAACTGCCTTTCTTACGAGAACATATGATCTATGATTTCTGACGGAACATTTGAAATGAGGCTCTGGCTGGGAAAAATCCTGCAGGGAACAGTACACTGTCAGATTTCCTAATTCATCAACTTCTGTGTTGGCCCTGATAAAAGCAGTTTTATGATGATGCAAAAAGTTTTTGGTAGTGATATCCTATTCTGGGAATCAAAATGAGCCAGCAAGGATACAAGAAAATGTGAAACTGAGTATATAATATAAATCATTGGAGAAGGTCTACGATAAATCCATGGATCACAAACTTCAGTTTTTTCTTCATTTTTAAGTACAGTCTGCTATTCATATTTCCAAGTTTAGCAACTACTAGAAGCTGAGGTTTATACAGGAGAGAACTGAGCTAACAAAGTGCAAAAGTACTGGACTATTGTTTCATACACAATCTGTTTGAGAAAGTGAGCTTCCTTCTCAGAAGTTTGAGATTAACACTTCTCAAAGAAGCAATGTCTCCAAATATTGCTATGGACACTGAGTCATCTGCAGGGCACCAGTCTGAATCTTGACCAGCACAACAGGAATTCAATATTCCCAGTTCCAGGCTGAGATGTTTAGTAGCTCCTACACAAGGTGATTCACAGCATTAACTCCTACTCCTACATGACAAATTTATTGCCACGTACTGAATTTACCTGTGAAACATTCGTAACAGGCTTTGTTCCTAAGGTATATTTACAAGTCAAAACACAAGTCTTTCCACAAGATGCTTCTACAAAATGAAACACTGCAAGTACTTTTGCAGGACTTCAGATCAGTAAGAATTCACTAAAGCCAGAAGTTGCAGAAAGTCTGAAGAGAGAAATCATTTTTAAAAAACCCAAACAAGCAATCCACCAAACTTGGATTACTCACACTGAACTTGTAAAATTATGGTGTTATCTACACTCATAAATCAGCTGTTACATGTTTCAATGGCTAGTCACAAAATTCACCTAAATGTGTCCCTCACTCTTCTTTACTTTTTCACTTTGATTTGGGCTTCTCCCTATTAAAAACGACTGCTCTACACAAATGAATTATTATCAATAAATCTGAAAGAGGCTCCTTTTGCAGAGTAAAAAGCAACACAATCACGCTGATTGTCTAAGCCTGCAGATACTTCTATAAAAGGCACACCAATGCACTTCACACATTCAGGGCTATACTATTTGAATTTTTAACCAGTTTTTACTTGGGAGGTTTAGAAAACAATTTTATGAAAAAAGCTTGGCCATCCTCTCAGAATGAGCTGAAGCTGTGCAATAACTACAAAATTTAAATTCACTTAGTCAATCATGCTGCGATCCAGCAATAGGATGAGTTGTAATAACAAAACCTGAAAAATAAAATCTAATCTCTTATGCTACCACAGAAAATTTCATCTATTTGAATTAAAACTTGAAGTATTAGAATTAAACAACTATCAAGGCATAAAGAAGAGGACAAAAATTCTAAATCAACTGTTTAAATATCACGTTTCCTGCTTCTGAAAGATCCGTAAGACTTTTGTGATGGCTCGCCATAGTAGTGTTGCAAACAACAGTTCAAAATAAGCACACCAGTACAGTTTCTCTGTTAAGTCTCTGATTAGTTTTTCTACAACAAATCTTGAAAACACTTTATATCCAATACACTGAATCAAAGCTTTCTACTTTGTTGATAACTGCATATATGGAAAAGCTTTACAGGATGCAAACAATTTCTGTAACACACCTTGTCTTAAACATTTATATTTTTTTGCATCATTGAGAAAATGATCACAAAGCATATTTACACCATAAAGTAAAAGTATTCCTTTTCCTGCAGAAACAGGAGATACTGTAATCACCACTAATTTCAAGTGAAGTGATCTGTGTAAGTTTATTAGCAGCCCATATAAGTGACAACTCTGCAAAAATCAACATCAACAGACTGCCTGCACACTTGATTCCCTACATTTCTACACCCAATATGGCCAGTTCAGAAAGGAGAAAATTATATTGGGAAGCACAACATTCAACACTCTCTGGCATGAAGACCACCAGCCTCTCCTCCCTTCAGCCATGGAAACTAGAGGAAAAACCCTAGATTGGAAACAAGTGGAGTGAGAGGATGACAGAACCACCTTTCAGGATCCCCAGCAAACACAAACTGATGGAGGATATGACTCTTCACACATGAAACTGAGGAGGGAAGGAGACAAGCACATATAAACAGGAACAAAAAGTAAGAAACAAAAAGGGAGAAAGCGGACAGAGAAAAAGCAACGAACAGACAGGAGTCAATACAGAACAATATAGAAAAATATGAACCATACTCACTACAGCAGAAAACATCAACTTCCATTTTTAAAGTTCAGAATTAAACTTTGGTGGCCTGACTATGTAAATTTCTTTGACATGAATAATTGCTATAAAATACGATTAACAAGTTACGCAGCATGCCTGTCTTTTCTACCGTTCCAGAAGAACTTGTTAACATAAGGAGATCTAACATGGACCTTGCTGATTCTGTGGTATCTTCTGACAAGTCTTTGCACGAATAGCTGCTCATGGGAGTGTTGCAAGACAGTCGCATAAAGAGGTTACACACCACATTATATTAATGCTGCTTAGGTTTACTGCAACATAACATATTGACACATTGAGGTTATCCATGACCACACCCGTACATGTAGAGGTGCTCGACCATGTGCCATAGTCAGGAACTGCTGTGCCCAATATCGTTGGGCAAAGCAGGACACACTGTAAAATAAAAAATTATCAGCCAACAACATAAATACATACAGACATGTATGTGTATGAGCTATATATGTATACATACAGATATCATATACACCCTAGATTATGCTTTTTACATCTTTTTTTTTTTCTTTTTGCTTTTGGGGCAGAGAGGGAAGAATGCCTTAAAATTAGACTGTTGTTTCTAACATAAGTGTTTCTGCAACATCAAACCGCAATCATCTTCTAGTAACATTATCTCATCTTAGCCCCAAATGGACTTTCTGGGGAGATGTGCCTTAGATACCACACGATGCAGACATTTTTAAATGCTTTCTTTCTATGCTAACTTCAGCACTGTCTATTAAAAAATACTAATGGGGTAATAAAAAAAAAAAAAAAAAAAAAAGGTCCGGTGAAAGGAAAGCTGTTTCCCCTCTCCCCCTCTTTCCATATGTTACATTTGTTGCAGGAAGAAGCATTGGTATGTAAGGTTGTATTTAAACAATCAACACTCAGATAAAGCTGTAGCTGTCCTGCCTATGGAATTGCTTGAATAGCAAATCTCTATAAGGAAGTCTCAATATTATTTCAGATTCATTTGTTCTATCATCTTGGCCAGAAATGGGATAAGCCAAAAGAGATAATGGAAAGACTACAATATGAATACAGTTGTTCATCCTAAAATGCAATCCTGCCAAAATTCTTGTACAGCTTCAGACCTTGAAGAATATCCAGTATCTTTACTTAATGAAAGCTTTAGAGTATCCTCTTCCTACAGAGCTCCAAACCAGGTGGGTTTAACACCTCAGAAACTACAGATAACAGCTGAAAAACTGCAGCCAGCTACATTAAACCTTTTCATGAACAAAATTAATTTCTGGTAGAGGCACAGAACTGGTTGGGTCAGAAGGGATTTTAAAGATTACCTAAATCCAAATCTACTGCTATGGGCAGTGACACCTTTTCACTATATTTATACGTGTGTGTGTGCGCGCGTGTGCGTATGTATATATGCTTGTTAATGTATTTTTATTATTTATTTTTCTTGTATTTATTGCTTCTGCCAAATTCAAAATCTAATAGCTACTTGGTAAATTCTTCTGTTCCCAACTCAATGTAGTATCCAAACGCTGTATATTTGAAAAAACAATCAATACTTATGACTAGAAAATTATGTTCTAATAATACAGCAGTCTTTGTACGATCAAATAACTTTCATGCTCTTCTGTGCACTCTGGGTACAATTTTAAACTGACTTTTTTCTAACATTTATTCTAATTTTGTTATTGTTCTAAAATTAAATAGGAAGATTAATGAATTATCACTCATAGGTCAGCTATAGTACATAGAAGCACAAATTCCTCCTAAAACCCACATATTAGCTCTCTCTCCAAGGCTAGGCCATGACTTTGGCAGGTTAACCAAAGCTGTGTTTGCAGTCTGGACACCATGGTTACTCAACTCAATGACACTGCCTGCAAAAGCAGTTTGGCAGTAATTCAGGTCATCAGTCATAACATTTGTTTATTTTTGTTGGTCTGACACCAGGCCAGAAAATTTCAAATCCAAGTGATGAGATTAACACAATTCCTGGCTGGAGCATATGCAACTTTTTACATAGAGCTAAGCATAAATTACCAATTTTGTGATGATAGAGCTGGATGCTCTTTCACAGAGCCTGTGACTGCAACCTATAGAAAGAACATGCTGAACAACCCTATGGCTTGATAGAATCAGCTTTGTGGTATATGAAGTAGAGGGAAAGAGGTCCTTGACTACTCAGGCAGTCTTTCCACAGCTGACACTGCACCGCTCGCTGATGGTGAAGTTACAACTAAATGTCACTTTCATCAGGCAGAGATACTGAAAAAAAAAGGTACAAATATATCTCTGAATATGAGACAAAATGAATGAGGCCCACCTTCTGGAACTTTCAGGAATAAGTACTACTTGACTCTTCAAAGCATTTCACCCAAAAGTTCCTATTCACAATTTCAAGAGTATCATTTCAACGTATTTTTACAATACCTTATTTTTATTCTACATGACAAATATCCTTCCAAATATAAGTTACACATGCAAGTTAAACACTTTGAGCAATCAGCATCTCTCTAAAGCCAAATCATTTCCACACTGATCTGCCTTACTGTACTCCATTAAGGTTGGTAGGATGAACTGCACTGATTTCATTTCCCTTTTAGGAAGCTATCCTCATAATCCTGCTTTAGAAGAAGAAGAAAAAACCATTAGGGCTCAAAGACAGCTTCAACCTAAAATAGTTACTAACTCATTCTACTCTTAAAGAGGTTTGGATTATTTCACTTCTCAAAACCAAAAAGATGCTGTCCAGCAGCTCAAGGTAGGTGCAGCCTCCAAAATCCATGTCCTTCTTTGTTTTAATAGACCTCTCTCTTCTTTTAGGATATATGGAGTTTTGTGGGTAACTCAGTAAAGGAATAGGTAAAGAACTATTGAAATATTCTCTACACTACACTGAGCTTGATCTGGTACTTGTGCTGTGCTCAGGGCTCTTCACCTCCATCAGAACAGAAGACTGGAACTGACACCCACCCAACAATTTGAGTGTCTCAGATGCACTACAAAACACAAAAACCTTTATTTTACCTGATATGCCACAGTGGTTTCCTTTGCTTAGATACTGAAGTAAAAGAAGAGACGTGGTATTTAGTTCTTTAACCAATCTCCCAGCCTCTTTACTGTTAAGAAGTAGGAGCGTCCATATGGTTTGCAGAAAGCAACAATGTGGAGCATGCCCAGCTCTTCAATTAGAAACTAAGAATTTCAACCTTTTCAAACCAGTCTTCTCGTTTAACTCCCTTGAATCTTAGAGGGGCATCATATACAGAAAACCCAGAGGGGAAAAATAAGAAAAACTATCAAGGTCATATCTTCCCACAAATACAATGCAGTCTTATATACAACAGGAGGCTAGACAGTAGAAAAATAACTTGCTGTCTCCCCCTGGCCAGCCAAGCACAACTGCCACCGGAGCATTCCCCTGAGGCCAGTGACACAAAATGCCAGCCCGGGACAAAGGAGCATAAAGTCAGAGATTTGTACATTTCTGAATTAAAAAAAAAAACCAAAAAAACCTAACCAGCTGAAAGCAAAAATATATTAAAATAATATTGTAATCTGATGCCTTGATTCCAAAATCATAGCACAAGTAGTCACACCCTCTGCTTCACCAAACAGCCCAATGACTCCTTCAGAACTCTCACAACATTACTGCAAACAAACTCAGCTCTAAGCATTTACACGACCCAGACTCTAGTGTAAGCTTTGTGTTGTCTCTGCTTTGAAAGGAGAGAGAGGAGAAGTAAGGAGATGAAAACCTTTGACATTTTTAGTGCTGTTTAAGCACAAGCCTTATTTGATTTTGTTCTGAGTCATTCCTCCCCCACAGGATGGAAAGCAATGCTACACATTCAGTACGTGAATGGCCAGATGAGCTGAGCAATACCACAACAGACCTGTTAAGTCTGACTATAAATCATATGCAGATTTTCTGTTCCTTCTAAATGCTGGAGAAATATGCAAATTAAGTAATTAGGTACCTCAGAGAAGCATATTCTTTTCTTTTTTAACAATATTTACCTGAGAACCACAATCAAAAGAACCTCCAGTTACCAGATTTACATTATAATACCAACTCATCCAACCTTACCGATTCTCTGTTTTAGCCACCTTCCAAGAAGGGCTCCAGTCAGGGAACACACAAGACTTTGGATACTCAACACTCACTAATTCTCCATTACTGTCTGCACAGTTTAGCCTATGGAGTTACTTTTAATTCAAATATCTTACTATTTTGTCTAATTTTCAAATGGATTAAAGGTAAATTTCACACAAATTTAAACATTTGCAGAAGACAGCACACATTCAACATACATACTTCCTCAAGTACACAATCTCTATTACTTTATTTGTCAGAGTTATAAGAGTAACTTTCTACATATTTGAAAAGTTAATGAACTGCACACAGTACACAGACAAAACAGCTGAACGAGAAAGTGCCTTTATAATAACATATTTCCAAGTATGTGTAAGAGTAATGACATTCCTTATGTAGTTATACATGCTCAATTCAACTGAATCAAGTCCAGAATAAATAGAAACACATAAAAAATCCCAAACAGGCGTACAATTAAGCCACAGGTTCAAACACTGTAGTAGTGATCTTCTACTTATTATTAATTTTATTGAAACCTTCAATGACATCATGAAAAAATCATATAAGCACGACAAAATTCTATTAGAAATTCTCAATCTGCATTATATATTACAAAAAGCAAATAGTGACATGGACATCTCTAATGCTAAACTTTGATTTACAAACACTAAATACTCACAAACTGGATCAGCTCCCTGACTCCCCTCAAAACCCCCCAATATCTTGTGTCATAGACAGACACAAAACTCTGAGACAGAAGCAGACAGCCAGGGTGAGAGAGAAAGAAGTGTTAGACCAAAGTGTCAGGATCAGATCTGACCACGAAGACCTCAGAGCAGACTCTTACTTCAGGTAAGGCAAAAAAACTTATTAGAAATTAGACTTTTTCATAAAGAAAGCAGTCCAAGTCACAGTCCAAAGCATAACTCTTTGATTCCATTTAGCAGTTTTCCTGTTACTCACAGGAACCTCATAGTTGCAAGTAACTATGCAACCAACAGTTCTGGTTGCAACCAACAATATATCTGGTTGGTCACACTTTACCCAGTGATTTAGACACTGAAAACATGTAAGATTTGTAGAAGTCTTATTTTCCATGTTAAATGATAGAAAAAACAGCATCTCCTTGAAATCCAGATGATCTATATTCAAGCAAGCCAGAAACCTAAGCCTTGGAGTAGTTGATTGTTCTCAATTTCCTGAAAACCTGCCTTCCTGAATCTTCATTTTCTTTTTGATTTGGAAGAACTGGGAAAAGTTCTTAGCCTTGACCACAGGAAAAACAAAGCTATCAAACCAGATTAGTTATGAATTTCAGGGTTAGCAAATACCTTCGAGAACAGAGAAAATAATCCAAAAGCCAGGGCAAGCTATACAAAATACGAACATTGTGATTGAAAAATGTTAGAATTTTGAGATACATAGAACTGATATTTTAATCCAGTATCATAAAAGAATTAAAGCACATCTAAAGACAAGTTTGCAATCCTCACAGATCCCTCCTGAAAAGTTATTCTGCAGAAAGGCTTACAATCACAGTAATAGAAGTTACTCATCTTTGAGTATTTAATAAAACTAACACAAATTTGATGCACTTGAATATATGTATAATAAAAACCTATTACAATTCAACCTTGAGGTTTGCACCTTAGCAAAACTCATTCAATGTTTAAGCAGTCTTTTTTCATAGCTAGTAAAATCATTAACCATTAAAGAAACCCAAATTAAATACTGCTTACTACAAATGTAATACAGCTGTTAAACTGCTGTTTTTTAGAATGCATTATTCAAATAATCACCAAAATACTTTCTGAATATTAAAAAAAATTCCATTTTTTTTGGTAGAGTATTTGTCTAATGGGTAGTCTTCTAGTGGCATTCTGCCACACTTTACATGCTATCAGGTAACCAAAGAACTAAGATGCTCATAGTACAGAATATGGGATCATTAGTCGTACTGAGCAAATTACCCCAAGCATCAAGTTTTTCTCCTTGCTTGACTTCTATTATATTTTAATAAAAATTAAGACTATTTATGATTATGCAATATGCTTACATAATTCTCAAATTCTACTATACACAGAAATAACTTGCCCTACAAGTCTAAGTACACCATAGACTTGCTGGGAAAACAAAACAAACACCACCCTCAACCCCCATAAAACCAACTACAGCGAAAAAAAAACAAAACAAAACTAAACTCAGAAAAGCAGACAAGGAAAGCCCTAAGCAAGTCTAAATGCATTCCCCTTAAGTATGTAGAGTGTTCATTTTCTGACAAGACTAACAAGCCTGTACCATAAATAGTTTAACTTAAAAAATGAGTGCAGCTTACATAAGCCTGTGGCAGTCAACCATTTTTACCCATGGCACTACAACCAACAGTGGCAAAAAAGTTCAGAAAGTAGCACTTAGGAACTAATTAAAAATACCTATAGTCCTTATGCCGAGGCTGACTAAGTAAGGCTACTGGCAAAGCTTAAACTCCATGAATTGTCAAGTGGATAGAGTAATCCAAGGATTATGCTCAAGAGAAGTTATTCAGAGTAACCCCAAAGCAGAAACTTGCTACTGTCACAAGGACACAAGTTCTCTGGTAAAACACATCTATTCTTTCTGCAATCTGTGTTCTAGCACATAATCAAAACATAAGAAGAAGCATATCAAAATGTCAATGCCATAACTACTTTCACCTGAATCATAGAAATTCTAACACTTAAACCTATTTATTTCTTATCCTCTTCTTCCAGAGATCACAAAAGCCTTACCTTTCAAAACTTTCCAAAAGACAACACATTTAGAGACTTTAGAATCTCATTCTTTAAACTTCTTTACAGGAAGCAGGACGAAACAACGGTATAGATTTTAACAGGATTCAGTGGTGGGGGGGAAAGCCCATAAGAACTGCTTGTTTTGGGGGGTCTTTCTAAAACTCAATTCACAAAAGAGAGTCAGACTTCTTTTGATCCTTTCCTGCCAGCTCCCCAACACCATTCCCCCTTCAGCTAGTTCTCTGAGCCATCAAATGCATAAACTGACACCCCACAGGGACCACAGCTTCACTGAGCCCAAGAATGGCAACAAGAAGTATTCTCCACCTCATCCAACCACCAGGAGAGTGAACAGAATCTCTTTCAGAAGATATGGATTTCTTAAAAGCTAAGAGAAGCAGGAGCTCTTCTTCCATCTCCTCTGTGTTTCCAGGACAGGAATCCTCTATCAGACTGGACACACCAGTCCACCACTGCTGTGTTTCAACCTCTCCATAACAGACAGACACGAGAACAAACTCCACTGGGATTTCTGAAAACAAAACCCAAGAACCGAACGGTACAGATAAGAACCAAGCAGCACAAGCCTCCATGCCTTGATCACATCTTGGGTAACATATGCTCTTAGGAGAAGTGTCATAAATTTTTGCTACAACTTTTACAGAAAAAATGTCTCAGTTAAGGCAAAGCAGCTTTCAAGTGACTGAGTGTTCCTACAGAAATAGAAGTACTGTTTATCACAGTACCAAACGTCTGTGTTGTTGGTACTAGTGCCTCCATGAGTAACAACTACAGAGATCACTGAAGATGTCTCAGTGTCCACATTACTACAGAAAGATGTCACTCACCTGATAGAACTAAGACCATCAAGACCTGCTGCACAGAGTTGCTGAGAGGATTCTACTCTTTGAAAACCTTCAAGTTGTCCTCTGCAGAAGCCACTTCCCTCTTACAGATCCCTTACTCCTAGATCAAGGAACTTTATTTCAACACTTAAGTGATTTTTGACTCTCTCTCTCTTTTTTTTTTTTCCTCTTTTTTTTTTAACGGTAAATCATAATTTCTAAAGACAGACAAAAATAGCTGATCTTACTCAGGTCTCTCTTAGGCCTAAGGCCACCTTCAGCCTCATTTACCTCAACTCCCAAATCTTGAAAGGGATTGGCAGGTAGAACATTTATTTGACTTGGAACTTTCTTTAAAGCAAAAGAAGCATTTAAAGCATTTAGAGGCTGGGTTTCAAAAGCAAAGAGGCAGATTTCATTTAAGAGAACCTGCATTCTGCAATTATGAACTTAATTCAGCTGCAACAGATGTGGTACAAACTCTCTCTTCCCTGTCTGACCACTCTTCCTTTAAATTGGATATTCCAAGAAAACAATAATTAAAAAATGTTTCTTCCAGAAAATGCCAATGAACTCAAACCAACACAGAAGGAAGCTGGATGTGAACAAGGGTAATTCTTACTGTCACTAAAACCAGTACACATTGAAAAGTAACAGCTTCAGTGTAAGAGCAGGAGAAAGTACAAAACTGCAAACATATTCCTGAGCAATTACTGAAAAAGTTCTTACTCACAATGCATGAAGCATTCAGCCCAACAGTGAGATTTGTTGTAAAACACCTGTATAAACATTGATGCCCATGAAGTTGTAACAACACACAAATTTTTATAACCACACTTTCATTATGCTGCCCAAACAGCAGGAAACAAAGCATAGATAAAAGACTAAAATACCTGTTCCCCTGTGCTGTCCATCTGAAACTTACCAATGAGATGAAAAAAATCCATGCTAATGTACAAAAGCACTGACAAAAGTTCTAAAATATAATTTTGTGTAAGTGTTCTGAACTCAGCTACAACACTTATTCAGCAATTACTGAAGTCACATTTGCAAATGTCCAGGTCAACCAGCAGCTAAAATTTGATTTTTACCAGGAAAGAACATAAAGTGACTTTTTAGCAGAATACCCAGAAAATAACTTAAAATTTTTAACACATTCAAATGAGCAGTGAGAAGATACTTGATGTAATGCTTGCTACTAGAAATTTAACCTATTCATGTTTTTTTTTTTTTTAGCAAATATGAAGCAACAGAGAAATTGCATCAAATTAACACTTTGTCTTACCTAGACACGTAGTTTCTGATCCAACATTAGCAGGATTACAGCGAGAATTACTATTCCTTCAAGATAAACATAAGAATTTCAAGAAAAAAAATGCAATGCTCTGCAACAGCCTAGTACCTGGCTTACTATTTCTGCAAGCTGATCTTTAAGAACAACCACATGAAAGCCAAGGTCCATATTTCTTTCATAACTTGCACAACATTTAGGTTAAAAAAAAAAAACAAAAAAGGCAACAAAACCCAACTATCTCCTATTCATCAACTATTATTGATCCAATGCCCAACATGAAAGAACAAAACAAATCTGTAACTCTTTCAAGTGCTAGGAAAAAATGCCCACATCTTGAGTCAAGCCAAAGTATACAAACTCCCCACTGAAGGCACAAAATTACACTTGAGGATTTATACCAATGTGACAAATAACATACACAGAACGAGCAAAGCCTTTTGCCAGCCAATTTCTAATGTAGCTGTGACACTGTAAACCAGGAAGAGTTGTTCAAACAGATGAGACTTGGGGGCAAACCACCTCAGAATATAACCAGGGAATGGAAAAATGCTTTAGCATAAAGCTGCAACAAGATTAAAATACCAGCACTGCTGTGGCTCTTTTTACCAAATCTGGTAAGAAACACTCAATACTGAACGCACTTTATTAAATTGTTCAAGTTTCTGCTGCCACAACATCCAAGACAAATACTGATAGTAACAGGATTTCTTTTTCTAAGAACTCTCCGTGTGTCCCCAGATCAACCATGATTTCACATAAATTGGTCCACTTTTCAATTAATGGACACTGTAGCAGATATGCAATTTCATTTGAAAGAAAGTATTTCATTTGGAGTATGTAACAAGACTGAACAGAATCTGCTGAAAGGTGTTTTCCAGAAAACACTCTTAATGATCCACCAGCAAGCTGTGACAGCCAGGCTGCTCAATACTACCATAGCAGAATGACCTCCCTCCTCTCTCTCTCTTAGTGACTTGGCTATTTGCTTACAAAGCCTCCTGCTTTACACAACTCTCTGAAAAGAGCTGTAATTTTCCTTACAAAAGAGCCAGATCAGGACAAAACCTGGTAATTCACTGTTTTTAAAATACCACTGCTTTGAACTCAGGCCCTTAATAAAATAAAGCCCACCAGAAACTGAAGGACTAATGCTTCTTAAAAACACAAAACTGTATATAACCTCAGCAGAGATGGCATTTTTCATTTTTACTCTGTAGTGCTACGCTGGCTGGCTATTTTAAAACAATACTGGAAAAGGGAGAAACATTCAACATAGTAATCAATGGGGTGTAAGAATATTGAAATGTTACTTCCACTGTGACATTAAGCTGAGACAGACATTGTGATCTACCTGGTACAATTAATCTTTGAAAAGAAGAAAATAACAAGAAAAATACCAAACAATAAGAACATGCTGCACAACTTGAATTGCAGCAGCAATGCTATGGCATTGTCTCACCGTATTACATACTGAATTTTGTGACATGTATTTCAGCTTCTCAAGTCAATGAAAACGCCCTAGTGATGTTTTTTCTGGAAGTTGTGCATGTGAGTCTCCTGGATACCAATACCACAGTGCCACTTCTTAAACAATGACTGATAGAGCACAGAAGTTGCTGACCAACCACCCTCCTCACACAGAGCAGGAGACACCCAGCATGGATATTCAGTACCACAGAACCACCTACACTATCACCATTTGCCTGGAGCTGGAGAGAGCATTTCGCTTAAGTATTAGGAGCACACTGCCAGTTTGAAAGCCTTTCAAAGGACAACTTTGACACTTGAAGGTTTGGCGGACTACAAGAACCCATTGTAGCAGTGTTTTCAACCAACACCTTCAACATTTGCACATGCGAGTCTAAACAAGTACTTCAAAACTCATCTTTCCATTTACGGAGAGAGTTTCACACGTGAGAACTGGCACCATGATATCACCACACATTCAACTTCCGCAAAGCGGTTCTCAGTCTCTCACAAAAATGTCAATATTACGTTTTGGACAGTATTTTAGTCTACTATGCCCATACAGAAATAAGCCTAGAGAAAAATTGTACTACAGAGAAAACCAAGAGTTCCAACCTGGAAAAAAACCAAAACAATCTACAACAATAGCAAACTTGCCAGAGATTTGAAAGTAAATCCCTAGTATCAGTTTATTGTACTAGGTAGCACCAACATTTTTCAGTTTGGCTTCATTTTTCTGTTGGAGCAAAGACAGGGACAGGAAAAGATATTGCAAAACCACAAGTCATAGATATTTCCACCACCTATCATGCAGTCAAAAGTAGCCCAAAAGGTGCTTATGGTAGTGTTTCGGGCTGTGAATGAAGCCTCTCAGTTTCACGCTGTTTTTCACCTGCCTTTTACCCATACCATGTAACAAAAATAACTTCCACTGCAAACACCTTCAGTTACACTTTACTTGTGCTTACATGTGAGCACACAGGCACTGCACCTACTTCAGCTCACAGCAGAGGGAACAGCAGCATCATAGATGCTCCCAGAGCAGAATGTGTCATAGCATAGTTGAGTTGGATGACTAAGCACACACTTAGACTTGACGTTACCAAAAATTTACTAGATTTGTTCATTTACTCAATGACTCGATCATCACTAAAATACCTTTGGTGTCAAAAAGGTAAATCAAAGGCTTTTCCTTGTGTTGGTGATTTTGTTGAAACACTGAAGCTGTGAAAGTAGGGATTTGAAAATCATCCCAGTTGAAGACAAAATGTTTTGAAAAAGAATTCAATAAAACATCTTAGGTTTCCTATTTATTATGAACTGCAGTACATATCAATGTAACTCTTGCCCTAATCAAGAACACTTTTGCAGGTCATACTTTGAGGCTACTTATGCTGTTTACAAATACATATAAAATGAATCATCACAGGTTTGAAATCGGGAGAAAGCCTCTACAGACCACTGCAACCAAAAACTTCATTAAGCATAATTCCTGAGAGGGGACAGAGGAGAGTTACCTTCGGATAACCCAAAGAATCACATCAATGTACTCTGCTGGATGACTTCAAAGGAGTCTTTTTCCATTAGGATTTCCTTTTACTCTGCAACTCAACAGAGAGACACCAGCACAGACATCACCAAAGCCGGCTGAAAGTCAGATACGTTTTCACAATACCTATTCAACTGATCTAGTCTTCCTCAAGATGAAAAGTCATGGGAAAAAAAAGGATCCTCAATGAGATTCAGGGAACAAGAATTGACACAGATCTCACAATACCCTCACTACATTTACCTGCCATCATTATATGCAAAGGTTATGACACAAGATGAAAAAAATACACCATAAAAGTATAATTTCATAAGAAGAATACATCATACTTATCTGGCTACCTGTGTTTAAACCAAATGATTCAAGATTAAAGGAAAGCTTAAATGCCGATTTTATTATTCTTTACTAATGTGTGCTAAATTTGGTATGTTGGTAATTTCATGAACAAACAGACACAGTCTATATGTACATTAATACAGGTTGTTAAGGCACTCTTCAGATTGCTGCTGTCAACAGACACCATTCACAAGGCAGGACAAAGTGCAAGCTTTAACAAATGTTGTGAAATACTTTATTTTTAAGAATCCTGTTCCTCTCTCTACAAAGAGGAAATGAATTTAACATTTCTTCTTTTTACATGAAATATGTTAACTGCACATATACTTAAGGAGGGGCACAAGAAAGTATTGCTTTTCTTGCAGAGCTTGAAAACAAAATTAAAGTTACCAGAACAGTGACTGGCCTTTGACCAGGCAAGCTTTACCTGTAAGTTTTAAGAGCTCTGTTATACTAAGTCCTCTGGAAATATTAGTGATCAGGTGGACCTGCTAGAGAACATAAGCCCATAAAGAAATACTACTCAATTTTGTCACAGTAGCACTAGCACTAGCACTAAAAATAACAAACACAAATTGACACATCAGCTGGATAGGTTGACCTGACCACTCTCAAGACTTACTTAGATTGAAGAATAGCATCTTCAAACCTGTTAGCATTGAGACCTTCCATAACAGTCATATGCATGTTTACAGGCGGGGCCGGGGGCGGGGCCAGGCCAGGCCAGGCCGGCGTGAGGGGTGTCCGTGCCGGGGCTCCCGTCCCGGGGCTCCCGTCCCGGCGCCCGGGAGATCCTCAGCGCCTTTAAACGACAGCACTAAAAATAACAAACACAAATTGACACATCAGCTGGATAGGTTGACCTGACCACTCTCAAGACTTACTTAGATTGAAGAATAGCATCTTCAAACCTGTTAGCATTGAGACCTTCCATAACAGTCATATGCATGTTTACCTGAACACAGTGTCTCACTTTAAGTTTTTCCATTACTTTCCAAGCGTGGCATATCTAAGCCATTCCATTTTTTTGGACACAGGGAATCTCTACCAAAATCTGAAGTACAGATACTCCCAAACCATCTAAGCAATTGTCTTTCCTCTCCTTGTTTTCTCCTTGCCAAAGCCAGGGAAACAACGGCCAATATCATGTTACAAGTTATGTTTGAACAAGGGCAAAAGCACAGCGACTGCACAGTTCTACACTAACACTGAACAGTATAAATAAGAGCTGCATCCATCCACCATATCCACTTACATTAAAAAAAACAACTAAAATGAAAATCGAGTTAATCTTCCTCAGAGCCAATAGAAGCAGTCGATAAGATCTCAAACCCGACCTGAAGCCAAGACTCAGGACAGAGCACAGCCAAGGCCTTGCTACCTTTGGGGGCCTCCTATTTCCAGAGCCAAGGCTCAGCAGCAGCAGCAGCATCGCGCTGCAGTCACGTCCAAGGGGCAGTGGCAGCGTTTACCTGTGAATCCATTTGCTTTTTATTAATTAATTTATTTTTGCGCAGCAAGAGCAGCATCAGTGGCCCAGCAGACAGCACAGCCCCCGCTCAGGGGACACCCGCACGGGATCCCCGGGCAGTCCGCCCGCCTCGCTCCGCAAAGGGCTCCAAAAACAAAGACCAAAGTTTTCCCTGCTCGGTGCGTGGGAGTGCGGCAGCAAAACAGGAGCCAGGATCAACACGAGCCGCCTCCCGTCACCACACCCGGGCCCACGCAGGGCAGGACAGCCCTGCTCCCGGGGCAGCCCATCTGTGTCCCCCGGCACGGCTGCAGCCCGCCCCACACGGGGAGGGGGGACACCCACAGCCCGGCGGGACGGGGGAGCGGGGGGTGCCACCCGAGCCTCCCTCACTGACCCCCGGCAGCGGGGCGGCCCTGCCCGCCCCCACATTCACCCCCCACACCTCTCCCTCGCCGCCGCCCCCCCTCACCGTGCTGCGCTGGGGGCTCGGCTCCGGCTGCGGCTGCGGCTCCGGCGGCTGCATTCCCGCCCCCCGGCTCTGCCCCGGGCCCCGCTGCGGGGGCCCCCCCGCTCCTCCTGAGGAAAGGTAGAGGGAGATGCGAGTGGCCCGGCGGGAGGGCGCGGGGAGCGGCGGCTGGAGCAGGGAGCGGGGTCCCGGGGCAGAGCGCGGCCGGGAAGCGCTTCCGGGCTCAGTGCGGGGCGCTGGGGCCGCCGGGCGGGGCGGGGCCCCGGCTGCGCCCAACGGCATCCGACATGGCGCGGCCCGCGCGCGCCGGCCCGCACGGCTCTCGCGAGACTTGGCGGAGGAAGCAGCGGCGGGGGGGCCTCAGCGCCTTTAAACGAAGCTCCCCCCTCGCCGGGGCAGGGCACAGTGCTGCGTGCTGGACCCTCGTCCTGGGCTTCCCGCTCTAGAGAAGCCTGAGCGTGGCTGGGCAGTGGCTGGAGCTGAGGTGTTACTCTCTGAGTGCTGCCAGCAGCGGTAAGGTGCGTGCACACCGCAGCCAGGCGCAGCTGGCCGGGGCACACAGTGTGTCAGGGTGACCACAGTGGGGCACACAGTGTGTCAGGGTGACCACAGTGGGTCATCTGGCCCGGCCCCTCGGTCAGGCAGGGCCATCCCTGAGCGCATGGCTCGGGGCTGTGTCCGGACGGTGCTGGAATGTCTCCAGCGAAGGGGCTCCATGCTCTCCATGGACGATCTGTTCCAGTGCGTGCTCGTACATAGCGCAGGATAACTACGAGCAGAAAAACGCTGGTGTGCTGTGCTCCTACACAAATGTCTCATGATCCAGTCCAAGTAATATTTTTTGGTCCCTCTGATTGCAGGATGGACTCTGGGCTGTTGTGATTAATATGAATTGATTGATCCAGTGTGAACTTTTAATTGACATCTGTGGAGGCTGAAATCTTTCTGTTGAGGCAGAGCCTTGCAGATGGTTTAGTGGGTGTACACTGATTTTTCATCTACACACTGATCTGTATGCCAGCATAAACTGGTTTAAAGCATCTTTTCACAAATCATAAAGACTGTTATTTGTGTTCTTCAGGGTTTGTGTGTGTGTGTGTTTAGATATTTTTCTTTGTTTAAACAGCATCTGTCTTGTGTAGATTTTTTTGTCTTTTATACTTTTTTTGTCTTTTTTACAGTTTCAGAGCCACAGAAACGCCCTTGCACTGATACCGATGAGAGCAGATGCAGAGCCCTGTAACCACCTTCTGTGTCTCTGCTAGAGGACTGGGAGTGCAGGGGGGACGTGTCTTGTATTGCCATTGCTGACTCCACGTCATCTTCCCTGTGCAGAGGCCTCGGCTCCTGGGTCAGAGGTTCTGTGAAGTTAATTAAGGAATTCCTGTATTCTAATCCCCACCTCGGAAACACGCCGAGCCTGACTAACATTTCTGGAGAGGCAAGATGCAAAACTGGAAGTAAACAGGATCTCGGTGGAACAATACATTTATCTGAAAGAGTTTGATTCTTATCCTCTGATTGGAACTATTATCAAGATGCTAAAGTGCATATTCCTCAGCAAAAATCCATAATTTCCAAATATAAGTGTCTGCTGTTAATGCCAATAAATAGATCCCATAGCTATATGTAGTCTCACTTAAAATGTAAGAAACAGCCCTTGGTACAGCTGCTGATGTTGTGCACATGACAGTCTCTGTGCCCTGGCTTCTTCAGCATTTTTTGAGTTTTTCAGCTACTGTCTTAATTCATCCTGTCATTGTTGGTCCAGATTTTTCAAATCAACATCTGAGTCACTTTGTCACTGCCCCTCTGTAAAGTCCTTGTACTACAACTCCAGTGAGTCCTGGCAAACCACTGTAGCTTCATACAAGTGGGTTTCATGGCTCCTTTTCACTTCAGAAGCAGCCGGTGCTTTGTTTTTGTTTGGAAATGATGCTTTTCCTCTGCAATTCTCTGCAACAGACTAACGGAGGACTGTAATCCACCAATTGCCTGACTTTTATCCCACTTTCAAAGCAGGAGTGTTCCAACAGAAATTGCAGACGCTCAGAATTTTTCTTCCACCCTTAGCTAGTTGTAGGCTGGAGAGCAGGATTGTGAGACTGGGAAATTAATCGGTCTTGAAACTTCACAATTAATCAGAGCACAGAAAGGGCTGTGCTCAAGAACTTAAGAAAAAATCCTTATGGGTATTAGGTGCCTGATTACCCCAGAAATCAAAGATTGTATATGTTCTAACTTTGCTGAACACATCTCTGAAAGCAGTTAATTTTATTGCTGATCCAGCTTTTCTGTCTCTTAGCCATATGACAACTACAAAAATTGATTATACTGAAAAGTAATGTTAGGAAAGCGCTTAATGCATTTTTAGCTGCTTCTAATGGGATTTAGCAGCTGGAAACAAGGAGAGCTGGCAGTGAGTAATCAGGGCTGTTCTTAGACAGCTGTGTGGGAACCAGAGTATCAGGGCTCTGAAATAAATCACCATTTTTTTTCCTGTATTTTAAAATATGCAATATATGCAAGGAAGAAGTTGGCTCTCAATACTTGCTGGCTCTCAATACTTGCAGCTCAGACAGTTAACTCAAAGTCAAATGGAATTCATTGTTAAATCCAGTTCTTTAATAACTTCTAGATGAAAATGCCCCTGGGCTCTGTGTGATTTTTTTTTTAGTATTTAATCCTTATGGAAGTTACTATTGCCCATTTTTGAAAGGGGCTCTGTGTGATTTTTTTTTTTTTTATTTAATCCTTATGGCAGTTACTACTGCCCATTTTTGAAAGGCCTCAGGTTTGGATTTGAATTCCATGCTTCATTAATTTTTAAGCAGAACAAAAATGTAGCTATTTCTGCTCCCCTTTTCTCTTTATGAGCAACAATCCAAGAGACCCATTTTCCTATTTTGGAAGAAAGCAATTTTATGCATGTTTGTGCCTAGGAGTTGCAGTCAGAAAAAGGTCTTGGCAAAATGGACCTTCCATAGGTTTTGTGTCTGAATAGTCCCTATACTCACTTAGCTCCATTTACAAATCAAAATCATAATTTTCAACGTAACACTGTAAACTGAGTCTTGAATTGCCCTGTTACACCGTGGTCGGTGTTCTGTCACTGAAATGCACTAAATAAGTTTATTTGGTGATGCCTAAAGGGGAATACAATCCCACTATGTGGGAATGGAGTGCATCCATTTGTCAGAGTTTTGGTAAAAAAAAAGTTATATTTTTTGTTCCTAAAGTACTTCAAGTATTTAACACTATCATGAAAAAAACCCAAAAAAACAGGAATGTGTGCCTAGAGTAAGAAGGTATAATTTTTTCATACTATTTTCTTTATGGAAGGAAATTACCTTGGGATAAAATCTAAGCAGTCATATATAGGTCTGTGGTAGTACATTGTGTTAGTGTCAGGTCCTGCTGACCCCTGTGGTAGTTTGTATTGAAGAAATTGCAGAATTCAGGGTCTAAGCAGGATTATTTAGGTGGAAGCCTATGGAACTGGAGCTCACAGTCAAGGATATCCTTTCTATGATAATTTTAATTCTGCCTGCTTATTCTTTAACAAGTCTTGTGCCATTGGTTTGTAAGCGTGCCTCAATTCTCTGTGTTTCATTACATTGAAAGAATATATCCTTGGCCTTTCCTCACCTTGAGGTGAATTCTATGCCCTAAAAATTTCTGGAACATAATTCATCTACTAGATTCCAAATTTAATCAAAACTGTTTGGAATTACACATAATCCTTTGTGCTTTTCCTTCTGCTAAAGCTGTTTGCAAAGCTGTTGTAAGGCTGTTTTGACTCTGCTAGATACCCTGGTTATTTTTTCATTTCAAATTGGTGTCAGCCATGTCACTGAGGTAGCATTAGAAAGTGTTTGTTTTAACAGGGTTCATGGATCAAGAAGTTGAGCTCAAAGAAGATATCTTGGAACTTTCTAGTAAACTACAGTAGTGAAACTGAGAAGTCAAAATAAACCTCTGAGAAAATGGAAAATATTCCCAAGAGCAGTCAAAAATGTTATTGCTTTATCCCAAGGTAGAATCTTTGCTGCCTTATGAAGTGGAGATCTAAATAACTGCATATTGTTAGACCCTAAGAAAGGTCACCTGACACAGTTTGGGGAACGTGCTGGAGTATGTTTAAGTGTGCATGTTTGTCCAGGAAGGGATAAAGCATTATCCCCCACTATTCCCTTTTCCCTTTTTCCCTTATTCTCCACTTCAGACATAAAACACTCTGGTCACATCCCTTTTTGTAACAGGACATTTTTAAGGTATGCCTTTTTACTCTGAAGTTCTGTGAGTGACTCCAGAAGGCAGGGACAGAATTCTGCTGCTCTTTGGGAATGATCTTCCAACGTGGAGAACAAGGCAGACGCTGGGAAGAGCTGTAGAGCTGCTCCCCCAGTATGCCACCCCCCACCTCTTTGTGGCTTGCAATCATCATTTTCATTTTGCAATTTCTGTAATTAAGTTTGCTGCTTTACAGATTAGTCTGTGACTTGGAAGAATTAGACTTTTTGAAGAACAGATTCTTCAAAAGCATGCTTTAAAACTTATAAAAATTTCAGGTGTTCCTTTGCAGAATCTCCTTAACAACTGCAGTCCTGGCATAGTTGTTGTCACTAGAGCTGTTACGTTGGTGCTGAAAGACTGATGAATTAAATCAGTCATACAAGGGATTGGGGCGTAAGTGTTTTCTCAGTGTTTGGATGGGATATGTATTGCGAGGAAAGGGAAAAGATCCTTGTGTGTATGCCTTTTATGAACATGCATTTTTGTTGTTAGGGTTCAAAAGCTTTAGTAATAATTCAGAAAGAATTTGTGATTTTTTTTTTCCTGAAGTGACATGAAGACTGTGTTTCTCTTTTGGATTATATATATAAATATGATTGATTCACTTGGGGGTGTTTTTCATCGCTATTAATTTTGGTGCCTGGTCAGATGTAGTTTCTGAATACCTAGATTTCCCCTGTGGTAGCAGAAATTTAAATGAATGATGTCATTTACTCCTTCTGTGCCAGTGCTATTGTGTGGGACTACTGTATTCTACGAAATGAGCTTCCGGTTCTGTCTTAGGTGTGGCTGTCCTTCCGCAGTGCACACAATGCCCCTGCTTTGAGGCCATTGTGCCATTTCTGTCTTGCATAGATGCACCTAGACTGGGGAGTCTGATTTGTAAAATTGCTTTTAAGGATTTTTAAATTCTTGAGAATAAAAGAAACACAATTGCAAATTACCACAATAGAAGACTTTGCATGTGTTCCTTAACTTAGGATGATTTGGTGTTTGCAGTTCCCTTAGGATGAGAGTAACATTTTCACCTCAATTCTTGTAATCAGATCTAATAGTAGCAGGGTGTTTTTTCCAGTTCCCAGATTTTTCACTGAAGTGTGACATTTGAAAAGGAGATAATGCTTTTGAGTTGTACTGACTGCTTGTCCAAACTCATCATGACATACTGTCAGTGGCCCAGCCATTGCTCAGTGCTGGCTGATCCTGTGAACAGGAACAGGGGCAGATAGCAGGTCACCACATCGCATCAGATACATCACATCACATAGTGAAAGCAGTCAGAATGATCGGGGCAGAAAAACCCAGTCTGTAGAAACAACTCATCCTTATGGGAGTGCAAGACAATTCTGCTAGAAAGCATTACTGCCTAAGGATCAAGTGCTCTTTACACTCTTTCTTGCTTTCCTACACATTTGTTGGGTAAGAGATACAAGGAGTGCTACAGCCCTGTGAGTTGTCCCAGAGGGAAGGAGCAGTGTGTTTTGACTGTGAAGTGAATACTTCTTTTTTTCTCTGTTGTTACATTCCTGGAAAGATGCACAAGTGTAATAGAAAATGATTTTCAAACCACACTCTGTAATACCACACAGAGGCAACCCTGCTGCGGGATATGAGTGAAAACCAACTACTTACATGAGGTTTGGGCAAGGTTCCTATTTATTATATAAAATACAACCGATTTCATTCTGTGAATGTTTTGATTGTATTTTATAGCCTGCTATGGAAAGTTCATTTCAGCCATGCTGAAATATTTTGGGCCAGCAGTAAGAGTGTAAGTTGTGTGGGAAACACTTTCAGGATCAGTCTATTGAGTCAGCACTTGCAGTGTCTTTACTCAGTAAATGATGGGTCATAACCACACCAAGTTTAATCCAGCTAGCATGCAGTTTTATAGTCATACAAATATAGCATTGTAGGTTCTAGTGAGGGTTCACAAACTGTGAATATACATACATACATATATACATATATACACATATACACATATATACATATATAAAATATATATATATATACATATGTGTAGGGTTTTCTGCAGGTTTGTAGAGTCAGTGATGAAGTGTGTGCTGCTAAGTTTATATTACTCCTGTTTCTAGCTAGATGAAAGTTAATGTGAGTGTGCCCACTACACCAGAACCAGCTCTTGTGGCAGGGACATCTGCAGAGAGGCTGCAGTGGTGTCATAGTACAGACTGGGTTAGTAGACAGAGATTAATGTAATTTATGACCTACATGTGTTCTTAAATAGTAATGGAGAATTTTGTCTCAAATCACTGGGCAAAGCATGTAACTTCTTGGAAAGGAAGCTTTAAGGTAGAGCCCTATAATTAAATATTTAAAAGTGTCTTGGCTGTTTATTTGCAGTTTATGACATCTTGCAGTACTGCAGAACAGCCTACAGCAGTTCTATAACTCAGCAGCACCACTTTTGGAGGAAGACTGGCGTGATTGAAGAACGCTGGTACTTCAGGGAGAGTTGGGGCCAAGAAGTTTTCTAAAACACAGCTTGTGCTGCGACGCTTTATTGAAACAGTTCCCCTCAATTCTTGAGAAACTAACACCTAATTCTCCCATGAGAAGGCATCTGTGACTCCTGTTCCAAACTCTCATCCCAGGACAATAATCAGTAAAGAACTGAACTCCCAGCAGCCTGGGCCATATGTGACTATTTTGCAGGTGTAAGGATAGTGTAAGGCCAGGGCAGAGCACAAGACTGTTGGTGGTGCACAAGGACTGTGCACAGCATGACCTCAGTGATTTTGCAGCTGGGACACCATGGACTGGTGTGTGCAGCAAGGAGAGTTTGCACAGTCACTCTCAGACATTTCTCATGGGAGCGCTGGGGACAAACAGTGACACCAGGTCACATGTGGGGTTTTTGCTGTTAGTTAACTTGCTTGCTGGGGGCACTAGCTGGTAAGCAAGGGACTTCTCTTGTCTCCAGCCAGCTGAAAAGCACTGGCCCTTCTTTCTGTGAGGTGCTGGGGTCAATAGTAGCATGTGCTTCCAACACTTCTGGTGTGGTGAACCATAATTGAAGTGGAATGGATAGTCAACTGATGAAAAAAAAATCTTCTTACATCTGTCTTTTTGCTGAGGTGCTTTTGCTAGCTGCCATGGATTCCTTGGTAGTAACTTTAAATCCATTAAGTATTAAGCCACACAGTATCAATACTATGATTGTCTTTTGATCCACAGACCATTGGCTTTTCCCAGTTACAGGACCTAATATAAAGCATATGAAAACAGAAAACAAATCCTGCTGTCATCAGGTGAAATTAGATTAATGTTTCCTTTTTCGGAAATTCCAGATGGTCTGCAGAGAGGTTTTCCCTGAGACACATAATAAAGATTCAACACCTTCTGCTCTCTTTGAAAATACACACTCCTGAAATTCATTCCACCATTTTTCTCCTTAATGAATAAAAGTAAATTATCTGAAGACAAGGAAGAACTTCCTGCTGCTGGTTATGTATGGAATACTTAAGTTTTACAAAATTGGGCAACTATTCTAACATATATAGCTTAAGATACATTTTTCCTGTACTAATCAAGACATTCATAGTCCAGCCTTATGTATTTTTTTCTACACAGGTTATCAGAGCATGAAAACGAGTTCTGATTAACCTTCTGTCAGGTACTGCAAGAATAAGAACAAACAAAAAAATGATAGAAAATTCCAGCAATTCTCCTGAGTTATGTGACCTGACAAAATCTGGATGGGTGGGTTTTCTTCAAGCCAGTAGTTTGAAAAGACAGGCAAAGTTAACAGGGGGCAGAGATAAAAAAATCAACCAGAAAAAAAATACCAAAACCAAACCACAATATGAATGCTGACTTTCAGAGAGAAATACCTCAGGGAACTAACACCTTTTAAATGAGCCTTTAACTGGACATGTAGCTTTCCACCACAGAAAGTGAGCATCATTTCCAAGCAATGTATTTTCCTTCGTGTCAAATCTGTGCCAACACAATAGTAAACACAGTGAATGCAATTTAAAAAGAATGAAAGTCTTCATTACTACAGTGAAATTAATGGTGAAGAGAAAGTAAATACTTCATATTTCAGTCAAATAATATCAGGGAACAAAGTGAAGCAGGAAATGAATCAGGGTAAGTATTTCACTATTCAATAATAATAACGTGACTTTAAAAAATCATATTTTTCAACATCTGCGAGAATTGTTTTCTTAACAAACACTTCCAATTATATGTGAAACAAGGCAGCTGCTCATTTCCAAAGACAGATAACTGTATTTTTAATTTATGTTGCCAGACAATCCTTTATTGCAGTAAAACACAAAGCATGTTCTTGATTTTTTCATATCAGACAGCAGCTGACAGCCACTGCTATTGCAGGTTTAAAAACTTACTTTTTTGTCTGTCTTCTTCCCAAGGAAATGTTTTGTTTCAGAGTCTTCACATGCCTTTGAACATGTACCTTCAGCAATATAAGAGCTGGAATGGTGTTACTCATCCTTGGATTCAAGGATTCCACTCCAAAACTTACCCAAAGTTACCTGGCTACATTGCATGTGGTTTCAAGTGAAAGCCATTCAGTTTTCCACTAATTGAAAAGTACAGTGAAGTTTAAAGAAACAGCTGCTTTTAAAAACGACTTCTCCAACCTCACTAACACAGGGTCTGCTACTTGTTAACATTCAAGTCAAGGCGAAATTATCTGTGCTTCCTTTGGCACAGAAGCTAATCCTCATGCATCGTTTGCATGGGAAGGCAGCCAGCCCCAAGCGCAGACAAAACTCCGCGAGTATCCCCGGAGCGAGGGCTTGCAGGACGCCTGGCCCTGCGCCTTTCTTAGCAACGCCATCAATCTTCTGGAAGCCATCAGCATAGGGGAGGCTGGGCTTTACTGCTTCTATTTCCTATCTCATTGCAGTCTTTCAGCCAGAAGATGTGTCTGCCAAGGTGTACATAGAGGGAGCTGGTGTAGTTCCAGGAGTGAGTTTGTGCTATTGAATTCTGTCAGCACTGCAGCTTCACCCAGATAAAAATGTTACCAAAGACAATAAGCTTGCAAGGATTTGCAAAAGCTCTGTGATTTGCTGTTTGGTTTGGTTTTGTGGAAGGATGAGGCAGGTTTTAGGACAATATTCAAATGGGACCAGCATTAATTGTTTTTCAAGTAACTGTAGAAAAATTACATTGTGTACAGAAATTAACTCAAACCCATCACAGCTGGTTTTATTTTTAGATTTTTTTTAAGGAGCACATTTAAGTCTAACACAGCTAGAAGATTTTCCACTGATTTGATGTGCACGGACTCAGACCCTTAGTATCTGAGAAGATAATCAAGAGAAAGATATACTCAGTTGAAAGAGAATTAAGCATGCAAAATCTTTCTTCCTCAAGGTAATTTTTTTCTGGTCTTTCTTCTCTGTGAGTTATGAACATGTGCAGCTTTTTCTTGCTGTGTGAGTTTTGGTTGTTAATGACAGGAGCCATAGACACCAGAGAAACTTGTAATGTCAATTTGTATTTCCATTTCAGCCCTCTCAGTTGTCATTGTAAGCTGAGAGTCTTATCTAGATTTTACTATGGCAGGCTAATACCCCTGAAACCAAGTTGAAGAGGGAAGAGCAGGGTCAAAGTGTGTATGTGGCTGGAATAGAAAATAGACATTTAATGCTGGCAAAAAAAGAATACACAGGATGTTTTTTCCTTAAATAGGGTGAAAAGTACCTGCATCAGTTCCACCATAGCATTTGTAATACATGTCAGCAAATCCTGAAATTGGCTTAGAAATTGTGAGGAAGTTTATTTTTTTTTCTTGCTTGTGATTTTGTCAGTAAAGTTAAATAGTTTTATTGAGATATTTTCTTTCCAAAATACAAAACACCTTTTTTTTTTTGTTCTCCAAGTGTTCATTTAAAGCAGACAGTTTAGCTTATATACAACGATTGCTTCCTAAACAATAAACAGCAGAAATGTACTTCCTAACAGATCTCCTATTCTTCCTTGCCAAAGTATTTTAAGTAGATCATTAACACTGGGTAATTAAAAGTATCTTCAGTCTCTGTAATTGTACAGCCTGTAATTTTTCATAGTAATGTGATTCATTTTATCTGAAGTTGTTCAACACATATCTTTGGAACAATTTAATTTGCATGCCTGGTTGGTACCGCCTTCCTTTGGTTTCCTTCATTTTGTGAGATGCTCAATTAGTCACAAGTTTGAACAGACAGATTCAGGCAGACTCACAGTTTGGAGTACCCCTTGCTCACTGAAATCCTTTATAGGACTTAGAAAGCACGGTATCCTTAGGGCTAAACCTCCAGTGCAGCAACACAGTTTATAGATAGCACACCAAAAGGGAGCAATTCCATGGTCATTACTTTCCAGCAAAAGGAGGCAAGCATCCGTGAAGATGGAGGGATCTGTTAGCCATGTGATTCTTTTTCCACAGCTTTACAGAAGGCTCAGGATATTGACATCCCTGTTCTCCCCATCACGGGCTTCTCTGTGTTCTCTGGAAAAGCCCAGCCTCTCACTACACCTGGTAAGCCGTGGGAATTTTATGGCCACGGTGCTGCAGGAATGTGAAACTGCAGGTTTGGCTCAGCAGAACTGACTTCTAAGTAACAGCTGTATTCTAATGTGTTACATGAAAAGATGCAGTTTGATCATTTTCATTTAATAAAATGTTTTATGAGTAAGCTGTTTAGAGATTAGCACCTTTTTTCTGATAAAATTGCTAAGTAAATGCAGATGAGAAGTATTTAATTTGCTAACCTATCTACATTGTTGCTGTCTAAATGTTTTAACAGAAATACTCTTAATAAGAACATATTTCCTAAGTGACTGTCAGTTTGGTTACAATTCTAATGCAAATCATATAGAACAATGGACCACGTTCTTTATTTGGCTTGGCACAAGGCTCCAGCAGAGAATAAGGTGGACAGAAGTATTTCCATGTTGTTGCTGTGCTCTCTGAGTTCTGGGCTGGACTGGGTCTCCTTGCTCTAGGCCACAAAGCTCAAGGGTTTAAAGTCATAGCTGTATCAAATTCAAAATCCATGTAAGAAAAATAAAACTTAGCACTAATGTACAATGCTTTTGTCATGGGGTCAAAAGTCACTTTTGATTATATTTTTGATAACTCTTTGTGATGAACTGTGTTGCCCAAAGAGGAGAAAAGTCTATTTGTGCATGGGAAAATAAATTGTTCCAGCCATGACGCTTCAGAAAAGTCTCATATTCTGTGCCAGATCCTTCATTCCCCGGGCCTTTGAGACTCATGAATCATTTCAGTAAACTTTTTTCCTTCTGACTTTATTTGATTTTTCTGTGTTGGGATGTATCATAGTGGATAAATGTTTGTCCAGTGGTTATTTTCTCTCTGCTTTAAAAAAATCAGTGAATTTGGTTTTTCTTTTCCATTAGTGACGCATTTGGATATTTCTTAAGTATCATAATTACATTTTTAAAAGTTTCTTTGTCACATTAGTTGCTACACACACATGTTTCTTTTCATGTTATTTCTAATCCACCCTATCAGAATGATCAAAGCTCAAAGTATCAATGAAGGAGATGCTGAGGAGGATTAAGAGGAACTGTAGCCAAGAAATTAGCCAGGCTTCCAGTGAAGAGACTGAAACACCAGCCTTCAGTATAGAGAGACATTTCTCTTGGACTTTTTTAATGTTTGCAGGGTGCAAAGACTGGATTATTTTACCTGTCATCTCCAAAAGTCTCTTGGCAACTAGACTTCCTTCTTTTAATTTATAACGGTTCATGACAATTCTGACGAAGACCGAAGACATAATAAAGAAAAAAAATATAAGGTTCTTTTTTTACAGTATATTTTTTTCACAAGAAAGGGTGCCATGGATTGTACATCCTAGGGCACCCTATAACAAGTTGTGTAAGAAATCTGTGGCATGGACAAGAAGCAAATTGAATACATTGTTTCTGTGGCTTTCTTTTCCTTTTGGCAAGGGATGTGTGAAATTCTCACCTGGTAGATATCCAAAAGGTGAGCATCGTTAGAAAAAAGGTAAATGTATATAGCTGGAGCCTTCATTTCCCAGCTCAGGTTGTGCAACTTTGCTAAGTCAGAGGACTGAGTTTGTGTGAGGTCTATGATGTAGAGAGAGCTATTAGAATTTTTTTACTTTCAAGTGCTGATAATACTTCTGATAGAGTCCAAGACCAAATTCAGAACATGTTCTGATACAACATCACCACCACCAAAATAACCTAAACTTCCAAGGGAATGCATCTGAGTGGCACTGTGACTTGCATACGAATGGCTGTCAGCAGATTTGAGTCAAATTTCATGCTCAGTTACCCAGCTGAACTTAGAGATCCATCACCACTTGGACACACACCCTTCTGGGCCGGTTCCTGCTGGCAGTCCCTCATACTTCCAGAAGTACACATTGGGATTGCCTCTTGCCCTAGGGAGACTCAGGATGTGGGTGTGGGGGGGTTTTCAGGGACTGAATCTGTAGTGATCAGCTGACTCCTTTCTGATCCTTTCATTGATAGTGCAGTCCACTGCACATGGCATCACATCCACATGACAAATCTGGAACAGAGCTGGCTTCCCTGCTATCATTAACTTCGGTTCATCACGATGCTTCAGCAGCCTGCCAAGCTCTCCAGTAGTAATGGGATAAATATAACCGGCTGAAGCAACAACACGAGGGCAAGCAGCAACTTTATCTTGCCATTTCAACTTTACACTTTGGAAAAGGAATGACTGTTCTGAACAACTATCACAGCAGTTGCTGATATTAGCCTGAGCTGTTGATGGTGACAGGGTTTCCAAAGGAGACTTACGGCATCCCAGTGGATTCACATTTTATATACGTCAGCTTGTAAATGGTTGGAACTTCCTTTTGGCATTACAAGGGATCAGCAGTAAAGAAGCTACATAAGTCAATTTGTCTCTTGTAATTGATGCAATTGACTTTTCAGACAACCAGGCCCACATTTAATGCTTTCAGTGCTAGGTTTTTAAATTATTTTAATGCATTTAACAGCTTTCTTGGGTTTGTACAGGATTTATATTGATATAAATAAAGGATACCAAATCAGGTTCCTAAAAGTGACCATCAAGTAACTCAGTGCTGTGGAAGAAGGGCTAAATACTTATCTCCACTGCTGTAAACCCAAACTCATACCAACAAATCAAAATAATTTAGTTTGAAAGGAAACTATGATACCTAACACAGAACATATATATAGCCTCCAGCACCCACTGTAGGAAATCTCTACTGACTACACTTTGCACTGAGAGCAAAATGTGTCCCCTGTATCTTTAAGAGACCAGCAGCCTTGGAACAGCAAATTAGCCTCAGTCTATATGTTAAATAAAGGATGTTTTATCATACTTCCTCCAAGAGTGCAGATAGCATGGGTAGATGTAGTGTATACCTGTGCTTCTCGTTAGTCGCTCAAAGATGACACCTTCTATGTTGTGCTTGCTGCCATTGTACATTAATCTACTTTACAGTTTTATGTCAAACACTTTTTTGAAATCCAAGTAGATTATGCCCATTAATCACTTTGCCCAGTCTGTGTTCCTTGTGATCTCATCTCTTATTAATATCTTTAGGATCTTGACTATCACCAAGGTCAAACTGGTCTATAATTTCCTAGCTCCACCCCAGGCCTTTTTAAAGAGGGTTGTGTTTGTGTTGTGGTGTCCTTCAGTAGCTGCTTCATTTTCCGAAGGCTACTAAGAATCTTTCACCTGTTTTGTATGGTTTTGATTTCTAAAGTTTTCTAGAAGTACTGAAAATGTTGCTTTTAATTGCTTTATTTGGCTCTTTTGGTGTTAAACCTGGACTCTTCACTGCTAGAATCTTTCCACATTTGGCACCATCTCATCTTCTTTCTACATAGAAAGTAGCTCACTTCAGTTTTCATTTACCGCTTTGTAATGTAAGGTTTCTAACTGCAAATCAAAAAGCCTTCATCCTTTCTTAATTTTTTTCTGCTTCTGTGAACATGGTGATTCTTTTTATGGTCAAAATGTGGGCAACATACAGGATTGCTTGGGCTATACAAATATCCTTGATTAGATTTTGTTTTCAGTGGTGGAAATAGAAAAAAACCAAACCCAACTTGTATTAATAACTGTCTGGCTCTCATTGTATCCTCTCTTCTCTTTATATAGCCATCAAATTTGAAAGGAGTTCACTGGAGGCCAGACCATTTTACTTTGAAGCCTTCAACACATCCCAAGCATAACAATGGAATTTTAAAAGCAAGAAGAAAGAAAAAATTCAGCATGGTAAACAACTATATACAGATTACAGGCTAAAGCTGATTGAGATGAGGAAAATTTATCAGACAGAAATAATATTTTAGTACATTCTGTAGTAAAGTGTTTGTCTAGATTGGAGTAATTACAGTTGTGTCATTGAAAGTGGTGTCCAGAAAGTTAATTAAATAAAACCTTGCCAATGGCCTTAACAGAAATCCAGAAGAGCTCTCAGCAGCAAATACTGTACCTGTCATAATTAGAACCAAGGCTTGGCTACTTTAATGAGTCACAGAGAGAAGTCTGGACTTCATTTTGTCAAGTGTGTGTGTGACATAAGAGTAAACAGGAGATATCACTGGAAATCCTTATTTGAAGTCCTTCAAGAGAACGAAAATACGTTAAAAATAAACCATGGAAGTTTGCTTTATTTATTTTGAAGGAAAACATCTTGCTGTTCTAAACTTTCTTACCCTGATAATTTCCATCAGTGATATGAGTAAATATGTGTATCTGACTTGGTTTAGATTTGGGTTCTCTCAGTTCTGAGCGAGATTGCCCGTTGATGTTGTATGCAGGGCAGTGCAGATGAGGGCATAGAACATGCCTTGTATATGGTGTCAGCATTCTCAGCATGTAGCATAGCTTCAAAGGCATGTCACAAATTAAGATCATGTTTAACGTACTGTTGTCTTTGCTGATGCTTATGAAATTTGCCACTAGTGTTACAGCTTTTTTTTTTTTGGTTTTGGCACCCAGTCATTTAATGAAGGAGTTTATATACATGACTTGGTCAAGGATGCAGCAAAATGTCTGTAGCTTTTGAAAAAAAATATTGGTTTTTAAGGGCAGTAACTGTCGATATGGTGCAGAAGGGGGCATGAGTGGAGTTCTCAGCCCTTTCAGGGGGAGGGAAATATTTGGGCAGGAGTGGGAGCCTTCAGTGAATCAACACTTGGTGCAAGGCTCGTGTTGCAGACAGGAGTTTGGCTCCTACCACACATGCAATTAGGAGGAGAAGGACTTTAAAGCAGGAATATCATGGTTTTGCATGGGAAATATTTAAGGAAGATCCATCCATCTGACAAGGTGTGGCAAAAAGAGTTTCTTTGGGAGGCTTCAAACCTAATAAGGGCAGCTTGAAACTGCTAAGTTACTCTATGATGGAGAGCAAGCATACAGTGTTTAATCTTATGGTGCACATGTTTAGACTGATTTCAGAGAGGCCACACACTTAAGCTGAAGTATGAGTAAGAACCATGCCAAAACTGAAACCTAAAATCCCCTATTTTTTTCTTTTTTTCCTCTTAAAGAAATGAATAGCTATATTTTCTTTTCCTTTCCTTTACACAAATATAAATTACCACCTGAGAGAGGGCATAAACAGCAACTCATGTATTCGCTTGTACTTGCTTAGTATTCACACGAGGAGCAGAAAAAGGGGTTTAAATCCTTCATGTTGAACACACTCAACACAGTAAAATCAGTGAGTTCCCAAAGCTGCTCTATCACTGCACCCATCAGAGGGCAGCAGATACTGCAGAACAGATGCTGCTTCTGTTGCTTTTAATTTCGCAGTCAGGAAGAACCAGAAGAGAAAAGAAACAATTTAGAAAAAGAAACACTTCAGAAGCACTTCTGGTAAAAGCTAGATTGATGCCTCATTTTAATAGCTTTGAAGTGGTCTAGTGCAATTCTGAGCGCAACAATTTCCAGCAAAGCAGTGTAACTACCTGTTGGTGAGAGCAGCTATTCTGCATGTGGTACTTGGAGCATTAGCAGTGAGGATATGAGGTCATGTTAGTATAATGGTAATTAGTGCAAGGATATGAATAGTCATTACAATGACTAAACAAAACGTTGTGGTAGAAGAAAACCAGACTGGTTTTGTAACAAATTAATGTTTGGAAGCATGGAATTTTGGATGAATACCTTCAAATAACAAGGAGAAAAATATGTTACAGTTTGCAGCAGGGATATAGAGGTTTGTAGTGACATTCAAATAACACCTGTTGGAAAACAAAAGGATTATGTCCTAATTTACAACAATCTAGGGATTTCCAACACTAATGCATTTCCAGAAATTGCATCCACAGTAATAAATTAATGGCAGTCAGAAACAATAAAAAGCTAGGATTAACATGGGATACAGCGACTGGCAGCCTAATGATCTCTCCAAATGTCTACTGTGTCACACAGAGGCATGATATTAGTGACAATAGTTCTTATCTGCAGATGACACCTTGAATTAAGTTGGGAGTAGCAAGTGAATATAAATAAATGATGCAATTTTTTTGCTACTTATCTGAGTTATTAAGAACATTTTGAAGTGCCTGAAGTAATGGTCCAAAAGTAAGTAAATCCAGTAAGGTTGCTCTGAAATAAACATTGAAAGTATTTATGTGCGTAAAATTTTATTACTGTGCCAAAGAAGCACCCGCGAGGAGAGGGCTTTAAAAGGATGGAAACAGGAGCAGAGCCAAATGTCTGAATAATCTGTGGATTTTACACTAATCTGGACAGCTAGTTCATCTGCTTTAGGAACTTCATGCAAATTCTCACCCAAATCTGATCTGCTTTCCCATCTGAAGAATTTTTGGTGTATAATATGTACAGGCAGAGTCCTGGAAATGGCACAGAAGCCTGTTCTGGCAGCTCTAAAGGCATGGAAACCAGTTAGTTGAAATGATTCAAACAGCCTCTCTTCACTTCTTCCCTCAAGCAAAACCACAAATCAGAGCTCAAGGAGAAAAAAGCAAGAGATCCTTCCCTGGAGACAAGAAAGGTCTGTTTTGCAGAGGGTTTCCAATCCTTACTGCTTCAGTAAACCACTCACTTGTGGTTTAGCTGACCTTGTTTCTTTTATAAATCACATCAATCATCACAGAGCCTTCATGCTCTTTGTGTTGGATCAGGCAGGTGAATTCACCTCTACATCCAAGGCAACACCACTGTGGTCTCCCAAACTAAGAAAAATGCAGAATATTGTGACAAGGGGCAAGGATTTGAGGGGGAAAAAAACCCCACTAAGTCTGTAGGGTTTCAGAATTGTTCTTTTTCTTTGAATTTTGAAAAATATATTTAGAATGTGTAATGCGTGGGGTTGAGACAGAATTACATCTAAACCCAATTTAGCAGAAACTGTATTTCCACAAGAAATGTTGTTCATTCTTATAGAATCTATCCAGATCCTGTGAATTCAGGAGGGAGACTCCTCTGTGTGAGATTTTGCTTCTGGTGAAAGGCAGAAGCTGGCAGTCCACTCTTCCATCTGATTGCTCACATCAGTGAGAACTAGGTGGCAAGTGACATTATTTCTCATAAAAGCCAGATGCAGTTCAAAAAGGCTGCCAAGAAACAGTTAATTCAGTTTGCTGATGTGTTTTTTTCCTGACACAGTGGTACATCACACTGTTTTGAATATTCATTCCCTTCATTTTCAGCCCTGAGTAAATGAACACACCACTTTTCACTGTCTGTAATTTATGTAATTGCCTTTGTCATTTGGATAAGGTTTAAGCAGATGAAAAGGTTGAAGAGAGGATAGGGGTTTTTTTCTTAAAGTTTTAACAATAAAAGTAAACCTGTGATTTTAGTAAAGGAAGACAACAGACATTCTTTGTCACACTCAAGGGCAGCCCTTGGAGGCTGCAAGCAGAGCTAGCAAGGATGATGTTTTCAGTGCTGTCATGAGTGGCAGAAGGAGAAGCATGTAGAATTATTATCTCCCCTGAAGACTCAGAACACAAAATAGTTTAAAGCTGATTATGCTTTAGTTTTTTTCTCAAAAGGATCTGAAAGACAAATAGAAAGCAGGCCTTGGGCAGCAGCATTTGCTCCATAAATGACACTCATCATAGATATTGGTAAAGAATCTTATAAATGTCTTGTATTGGACTAGCACCTTGTGCATCTAGTGCTGATTTTGCATACTTCTAGGTCCATCTAAAATCAGGTTTTAGTTAATATTTTAATAGAAACTGAAATAGCCATGCTAGGTAGCCCCTGGTGTAAATACTGCTGTAAATGAATAATGGTGATTAGATTAGCATAAACAATTATCTCATGGAAGGATATTGTTAAGTCAGCACAGCTAAACTAATAGGAATTTTCTGTATTAGAAAAACCTTTGAGAAGCGTGAGGAGGTCCTGGAGAAAAATGTATCTTCAATCCTTTTATAGTCCCTATCATGGACTGTATTTTACTGCCAATCCTCACTCAGTGAGTGCTTTGTCAGAATTTCCTCATTACTGTTGACTTCACTGACCCAGGAACTCTTGACAAAGAATCCAGCAAGAAATTTGCTTTATCCAGGTCTTAGTCTTAATGAAGCTGTTTGTGAAATGGTCATCATTTGTGCTGCCCCTATCTTAGCATTTTTGATTTGACTCATCTGATCAGTCTGTAACTGAACATGTGCACAAGGTAAATCTTAGGTCATCAGTAATGCTGACACAGGCAACGTAAGGCAAAGAAGAGAGGGGAAAGGGATGAAACAGAGAGCTACAGGGAAGAATTAAGAATGAAGAAGAGGAGCAACTGCAATTTGTGAATTTGTAAACTTCCCTGCCTCAACCTTAAAACTTAAAATTGAATGTATTTTAAATCCAATACATAACAAATATATTTCTATCACTGCCTCATCACGTTTCCTTAATTCCTAGTAGGTCACAAAGTTTTGTTCCTGAAGAAGCTTGTCTCTCACTTTCAAATAAATTTGTACGTCACTAAGTACTTCATAGATCTGAAGTCAGTAGGGGTTAGGAAAATGTATACCAGGGCCTTTAATTTCTTTATGGTTAAATGAACAGTAATGAATTCAGAGGCTAAAAAAGCAAACTAAAAGGAATAGTCACTTGAGGTGGAAGAATTTTTAGTCATGCAATAGATACACAGGTACAAAGACTATGACAATCTCTTCTCTTAGCTTCTCAGAAAAAGCATTTTAAAAGTGAATACTATTTGTGACAGAAAAATGGACAGGCTAGTACTTTTTTTCCATAATATCTATTATCTTTTTCCAACATGGGCAAATATTGCTGTTGATCCTGTAGTTCTGAGTTCACTAGGCAAGGTAATACCAGTGAATTAACCCGTGAGACCCACAGGCATGGATTTTCCAGCTTTTCAATAATTTTCCAACTGAAAAGTTTCCTGGAGTTGTTCTATGAAATTGCACTGTCTCCCTCTAGTGACTGCTTCTGTCTGTCATCTCAGGTTTAACATGGAATTCTCAGAGACAAGGCATTTTTTACAGCTTGTATTGCAGTCTGGTACCACCCCATCAATGCTCCAGAACTCGGCTGCTTTTGTTGTGCCTGTTAGGTTTGCAGTGCTGGTACTGCAGCTGTTAGTGGGGCCAAGTCAGGTTTAGGAATTCTATCTTGCACTACAACAAAGTCCAGCACTGTGATACTCCAGCAGTCCTTGAACCAGGGAGTACAGGCACCCCATGGAGCAGGTGGACTGCAGCCTCTGGATTTCTTTTAGGATCAGAATTAACATTGAACTGAAGGACCACACACTGCTGTCCAGCAGCTGCCAGGTTCCACAGTTCAGAACATTAAAATCCAAAGTGTTTTCATTGTGATCTTGAAGTGCAAAGTGGGTGGCAGACATCTACTCTCACCCAGGAGCCCTAAGTTTGCAGTTCAGCAGGTAACACCTGCTCCATTTACTCCAGTGATTTTAACTCTTTGCTATCTGGGTCATATACTCAACTTCTCAGCATCCTGCTGCATTAATATTGAGTGTTGTTCTCCTGTATCTGTTATTAGAAATTTTATTGTTGACAGGAACCAACCGGACTCTGAATGTATGGGCTGTTATTATGTCTGCATTGATAGGATTCCATTTGCTGGATTTCACTCCTGCCTGGCTTAGGGCTCCTGCAAGTCAGCCACCTGAATTGGCTTGAACTGGGTAATTTTCTGGCATCCCCATCCACTCCAAGATTTTGTATTGGATCTGGCTTAATGCATGTGGCAGGGGGCATTTGAAAGAGATATAGGATCATCTTCCCCTAGTTCCTTATCACAGGCATCACTCTCTGTATTTCCATTTCCATTTCCTTCAGGAGATGTAATTAATTTTTTAATCTGGACAGTGCTGGGAGATTAGCAGTCTGCTTCATCTCTACCTTTTTTCCCAATTTTTGTTTTTTCTCGTTTTCTTCCTGTAACTGTTTCTGCTCCTGCCTCAATAACAGTAATAATTCAGCTGCTTTCCTTCCTTTCCTGCCCTCAGAGAAAAATGCTGCCCCCTGCATACCCCCTCTCTCCAGCCACATTTTGTTCTAATTTGTCCATTTTTAATTGGTCCTCGAGACTCAGCAGAAAATTAACTCCTTGTTGACAGAGTAGAAGTCAGACAAAGATTGTCTAACCTAGCACCACCTTCTCGACTAGACCATGGCACTAATTGCCACATCCAGTCTTTTCTTAAACACCTTCTGGGATGGTGGCTCCCCACCTCCCTGGGCAGCCTATCCCAATGCCCATTGACTGTTTCTGTGAAGAACTTTTTCCTAATATCCAGCCTAAACCTCCCCTGGGGCACCTTAGGAATATGTCCTCTTGTCCTGTCGGTGGTGGCCTGGGAGAAGAGACTGACCCCCACCTGGCTACACCCTCCTTTCAGGGAAAGAAGTGTGAGGAACAGCCCTGCCAACAGCAACCTGGGAGCAGGACGAGGGGGAGGAACAGGAGGAGGAGGAGGAAAATGAAGTAGAGTATGATAAGATTTCCCCTGAGCCTCCTTTTCTCCAGGCTGAACACCCCCAGCTCCCTCAGCTGCTCCTTATAGGACTTGTGTTCTAGGCCCTTCACCAACCTGGATGCCCTTCTCTGTATATGCTCCAGCATGTGCTGCTGAAATCAGCAGTTCCAACATGGGGATCCCCTGTTTCCCTTCAGGCTGCTCCTTTTAGGAGGGTGGTCCCATAAACTGGAACACCCAAAGGCCTGCAGGAACCATTGCATCACCTATTTCTGATCTTCAGATCTTGACGCACAGCTGAAGCCTCAGCCACCTCTGGACACAGTTTGATGGGTGCTGGGACAGAGCCTTGTGCACACAGACCTCCTGCCTTTCCCCCTGCACTCCCCTTCCAAAGTGGGAGCACTGCCTGTGTGTCCCAGGCTGCTGAGAAGTCCCTCTTGGCACAGGCAGAGCTGTGTCTTTGGCCCAGGTGTCCAAGCCTGGCAGAGGTGGGGCTGCAGGGGAGGCCTGGGAGAAGAGGGAAAATGCTGGCTGAACACCCCCAGCTCCCTCAGCTGCTCCTTATAGGACTTGTGTTCTAGGCCCTTCACCAACCTGGATGCCCTTCTCTGTATATGCTCCAGCATGTGCTGCTGAAATCAGCAGTTCCAACATGGGGATCCCCTGTTTCCCTTCAGGCTGCTCCTTTTAGGAGGGTGGTCCCATAAACTGGAACACCCAAAGGCCTGCAGGAACCATTGCATCACCTATTTCTGATCTTCAGATCTTGACGCACAGCTGAAGCCTCAGCCACCTCTGGACACAGTTTGATGGGTGCTGGGACAGAGCCTTGTGCACACAGACCTCCTGCCTTTCCCCCTGCACTCCCCTTCCAAAGTGGGAGCACTGCCTGTGTGTCCCAGGCTGCTGAGAAGTCCCTCTTGGCACAGGCAGAGCTGTGTCTTTGGCCCAGGTGTCCAAGCCTGGCAGAGGTGGGGCTGCAGGGGAGGCCTGGGAGAAGAGGGAAAATGCTGCAAGGGGGAGTGAGGAGGGAGGAAAGAGCTGTGAGGGACAACAGCAACCTGAGAGCAGGATGAGGAGGAGGAGCAGGAGGAGGAGGAAGATTAGGTGCTCCCAGCACCAGAGTAGGGATCTGTGCATCTGTCACAGAGCTCCCATGCTGGAGCACACGGACATTTAGTGAAGAACGTGTGGCCCATGCAGTGCCCCTGAGTTAGCAGGTTTATCCTGAAGCACTACAGCCCTTGGAAAGGGGCCCATGCCAGACCATGGGACAAGTATGATGAGGATGGAGCAGCAGAGAGGAACAGGTGGAGTGTTCCCATGCATCCTGGGTCCCAGGGAAAAGAGATCAGCACCTCCCTCTGCACCTCACCTGCTCAGCAAGAAGTAAAGATCAGTGAGATCACCCCTGAGCTTGTTCTTCTCCAGATTAAACCCCTCATGCTGCCTCAGTCACTCCTCATAAAACAGCCCTGATGCTGAGCCCTGGGGAACACCGCTGGTGTCTGTCCCCAGCTGGATGTGACTCCATTCCCCATCCCTCTCTGGGCCTGGCCCCACAGCCAGTGTTTCACCCAGCAAAGAGCACACCATGAGCAGCCAGTTTCTCCAGGAGGTTGCTGTTAAAAACAGTGTTAAAGGCTTGACTAAACTCCAGGGAATCGAGACTCTCAGCCTTTTTCTCATCTGCTGAGTGGGTCCTCTTGTCCTGGGAGGAGATCAGGGCACTGTAGCAGGCCTTACATTAAGTACCTCACTGCTTTCCTCCTCCTCTTTTGTCACTGTCACTTTTCCCCCATCCAGTAAAGGCTGAAGGTTCTCCTGAGCCCTCCTTTTGTTGTTAATGTAGTTATGGAAACAGTCTTTTTTTATTGTCTTTTTTAGGGCACTGGCCAAATTAACTTCCAGTTAGACGTTGACCCTTCTGATTTCCTCTCTGACCAACACCACAAAGGCAGTGCAGTCTTCCCAAGTGGCTGTCCTTTCTTCCCAAGGTTATGAGCTCTCTGGTTCTATGTGAGTTCCACCCGAGTTCCATCCAGAGCACAAGCTGTCACTGGGGGGCTGTGGTGACATCAGAGGGGACAAGTGCCCAGCTGCCCCACGCAGCTGCAATGCAGCTCTCATTTGCCGATTTTCAGCCTGTGCTCAGCGCTCCAAACCTGCCTAGCTCTGAAGAGCAAAAGGAGTGTGCAGTGTTCATGAGCTGACCTTTTTGAGTTCAGATGTGTGCAAAAACAAATTAGAAAAGGAAGAAGGCGGCAGGAAGTGCTGGGCTCTCCAGTCGTGTATTGTTGTGATCTCCACTGAGAGATTACTTCAGTGATTGCAAGAGGAGAAGAGTAAATGTCAGATCTTGAAAAAGAATATCCTCACCCTATCTTGAGAAAGTTCATTTTAGTGAAAGGAGTCATGAACTGAAAAGCATTAGAATCAATGGATAGTCCAGTAGTTGGTCTCATTAACCAAATCCCCCTCTCAGTGGCAGTGGCTGCAAGCCTGCAGTGACCTTCAGCACTGTCTGTGTGCTGTAGATGTGAAAACAGAGTTTGGATGACTGCTTTAGCTGCTTTTATAGATTTTATATTGTGTTTTAAGAAGCACATGGGTCTTGAATTACCAAATGAAAAACATTAAGTAAAAAAAGAATTTTGCCTGTTATCTGCCTTCACTTTGCCGTGTTTTTTTTAATTTTTTTTTTCTATTTAGCTGTCTTATACATGGTCTCACCTGAAGACTGTATTAGAAGATAGTTTTAACATCCTTTGTTTAACTGATGTTTGTGCTGAGTATTTTGCAATCTGTATCAGTACAGTGCAGCATCACATAAATCACCCATCCTCTGCTACCTGGGTGCTTCTGACAGAAATGGCAGCATGCAATGACATTTTTCAAACATTTTCAATAGAGGTGTGTAAAATCATTCATATATCTGTTCTTTCAGAACAAGATTAAGGAAAAAGCCTAACATGGGAAAGCATTTTTACTTTGAGCTTCTGATTTGTCTATGTTAGCAGTGGAAAGTAAACAAAACTTGCATTTCTAGTATGTATCCAATTCTAAGCATTTGGAGACAGATTGGTACTCTTGGAGAAGTTCCATTCATTTACAGAAATTCAGTTCTGAAAAACGTCTCAGTTATCAGGGAGGAAGGCTGAGGCCAGTTGCTACACAGACTCTTCTGAAACTGCAGGATGAGTGTGTTTGGCCACGTCTCCCAAGCCCCATATCAGGAGTGGAGGTCCAAACAGGGTGCAGTTTAGCTTTCTCCTTGGCCACACATCCGTGTGTTCATTTCTCAGATTCCACAATTTAGGTGTATCAACTGTGAGTAGCACTAAATCATAATCACTTGCTGTTTGGCAGCAGTTTAACGTGGAAAGCACATTGCCAAAAGGCAGCATTGCCTCAGTTTCACAGGTGAGAAGCCACTGAGGGCAGAGAGCAATCAGTGAGAGTACAGTCTGGATTTCCTGAGCCAGACAAGAGGATCATTCCCCAGTCCTAATGTGCTGTCTGTGTTTTTCTGTGAAAAGGTGCTGGCAATGCTTTTTGTGCTGTGCATCTCTGAAGAGCTTCATGTGTGCTCACCCCTAATTTAAGCAGTCTCTTGACAGAAACCAGAGTGCCAAACTCTGAAAAGCTTTGTAAGCTGCCAGTGCTGTCTGGCTGCCTCGTCCTGCTGGACCACATCAGTATGCTGGATCAGCTTCTGGAGCAAGAATTCTTCCTTCTATGAGGAATCATACATGTAGTTGCAGAGTTCCCTTTTCCCTGACACCTTGAGGCTGTAGCACAGTTTCCCATGAATTGAAGTGGAATCCGAGGCAAGATATAAAGCATTTATGCAGTCTGTATGTTCCCCAATTCTCTCCTGTGTTTTATTTCTCTTTGATGTTTTACTTGATGTTTCTGACTCCTTGCAAAAAATAGTTTCTCTTCAATAAAAGAAAATCTGATAGTAGAGTGAGACTCAGGAGTTCTCAGCTGTATGGTGTCAAGAGAAACTGGGCATACTGGTCATCATGGCTATTTGTGCTATTTGTGAGAGACTGAAAACCTGAAAGACTTAACATAAACTTGAAGGAATTAATGTCTCAAACACTTCACAGAAGAGAAAGGGAATGTTACCATACCAATGAGACAAAGTGGGGTTAGAAAAGAGGGTCTTGTGGAGGTAGGATTGCATCTTTTGGGGAACAACTTCCTTGGCAACTATCTTTAAAAACAAGTCTGAGACAGCATTGCATTTGCCTCTCCGACAGGGAAGAGGGGAATTTAAACCACAACAGCTCCCAACCCCCTTCCAGGTTCAAGAAAATCAAAATGTGCATATGCTACAAGTAGCAGAACTGAGGGGGCTGTGTGTGTACCCACCATCCAGAGGAACTGGACCAGAGACAGCATTGGAACCCTGGTAGTGACCCGGATCTTTCTTCTTTACCTCTGTTTTTCTAACTTTCCTTCTTGCCTTCTTCCACTTCTTAAAAGTTTAATTAGTTATTGCCATGGACTGTTCAGAAATGTTTAAATCATGTTTGGAAAATTCACTGTCAACCCCCTAATGAGTCTTTATCAGCTATAAACAAACTCTGCTGTTTTAATGCTCACCACTTAACAACACTTGAGTGGGTAAATTTTCCTGACAGTGATCAGGACACGCTGCTGATACAAGCATGACCCTTTCTGTCATACTTAATTTTTTTTTTTTTTACAACCAACACTTTCCCTTAATTCCCTGAAACAGCTGGATCACAGTGACTTAAGCTTAAAATCAACTACTCAAAGCAAGCCTCGAGTCTTGAAATTTTTTGTTCAAATGGTAAACTTACTAAATGCATCTGAAAAAGACATTTAAGTCTTGCAACATTAGCTAGAGGAAGGACTACTAGGCACAATGATGACCTTTGGTTTCAGTGACCAATTCATACTTAAAAACAGCAGTCGCAAGGAACTTGTACTAAAAGCAAAATCAATTGGCCTATTCATTACACCGCTAGGGAAAACAGCTGGGGGAGGATGAAATGGGAAAGACCAAAGGAGGGTGTTCAGCCTGACAGCTCAGTAGTATTTGTCGTTGTTTTGGATCCCTGCTGGGTGATCTTTTCACAGAGACAAGTTTCCTTTGGAAAAAATGGCCAACACCATTTCTCCTCCATTTTATTAAAAATGGAGGAGAAATGGGGTTGGCCATTTTGTATCAAGGAGTGTATTCCTGGATAAGCTAAACCAAATGCAGATAGCTGATTAGAAAGACCTCTGGCTGAAATGGTTGTTATTCTGTGAACAAAAGGAGAATAAATTAAGCTTCCTTAGACAGCTACAGTAAATATGAAGTTATTGCATAGATTAATGTGCTAATGATTTATGCACCTGCACTTTACCTGTGACTCCTTTTCTCTGGAATTAACTCTAATTTTCAAGGACTCAGCACATTGAAACAGCCTCTTTTCATTACTGATTTTACTTTTTTTTTCTCTTTCTCTCCTATCACTTTCCCCAAATTTAAAAATGAAATATTCAGTCTGTTGCTATTGAAAAAAAGTTTTAAAATGCACAAAGTTTCAAGTATAACTACCAGAGCTATTTTCAGTTTCTCTATGTAATATATAGCATTTATTTTTAATTCTAAAAATGTCTGTGTAGCTGTTAAAGTCAGTATGTTCTCATGCTCAAATCTATCCCTTTAAGGCTAATAAAGGGTTGTTAGGATTATGCCTGAATAGCCACTGCTGCCTGTGGCCTCCCCAGACTCCCTGCTCCTGGTCAGGCATCTCTGAACAGCAGCAGGGCAGAACTGGTGCCTTGGGTTTGCAGGTGGGCTGAGGTAAGGCTGCACCTCGATGTCAGTCTGTCCCAGTGCCACTCACAACAATGTAGTAAAGCACCACTGCATGTTTTGCTTTCCACCACTGGAAAATAGAGATTTCTTTTATTGGAGACCCTCTTTGGTGTTTTGCATGATTGGGACAACATAGCCTGGGACAAATAAAAATATTTGGTTTTTAAGCACAGAGATAAAAAAAAAAAAATGGCTTCAATAATAACTTCAAAATATTCATAGCTCCATGCATTTTGATTTGGTACATCCTTTTTGTGGCTTCCAGGGCAGTAGTACCCAAAATATCTGAAACAGACAGAATCATGTCAGTGTGATGTAGGCAGTTGATGCTATATGGTTCTTCACTAGCACTGACATGAGAGCATCATATAAATCTAAGTATATAAAAGTTTTATTGGCACTAATTTGAGACGGATGACCTGAGTGCTGTATTTCCTTTGGCATGCCATACCATGTGAGGTCAAATAAAAACTTTATATCCTATTATCCGTTCAAGCCTCAGATGCATATTTGCAGTTAGAGGTGAGGAACTAAGTGTCAACAGAATAGACAGAGCAAGGGTCACATTGTCAAGTATTCCTAAGATGCTGATTAATTCTGTCTTTCTGTTCATATTCCATCTCTGCTTTTAACCCAGACAATGTTTACCCTACAGAGATTTTCTCTGTAATAAGTATCAGTGAGACTGGGCTTCACATCTCTGACCTGCAATTCCCCTGCTGCACGAAGGGTTATATTATGTTTGTTCTTATTGTTTTGAGCATCAATAGCGCAGTAAAAAGTTTGTATTTGAATAAACATAGCTTTGCACAGGATGTGCCAAAAGGCAAGATCATAAATTTTATCTTCTGCAAGGAAATATTTTGAGGAACACAGGTTCAGAAGGGAGCACCATAACTCTTGCAAACTATTCCAGGGAGTGCTCATTGTGTGGTGTGAATGGGGTTTGCATTATACTGCAAACACCTAAACGTTGCAGGGCACGGAGTATTTGCCAGTACTTCCTATACAGAAGTAAAGTATAACCAAAGCAGGTGTAATATGACTCAGAAAAGGAGGAGGTTGTCACACTGACATGGCAAGGGATGTGTTAGATGACACAGAAAACCCACAGGGGTGGGCAACTCCCCATGCAACAAAGAAAAAAAAAATCGTCATATAAAAGCTTTTTCAGTTTTGTTGTTGTTGTTTAATTGAAATCTCTTACGTTTTACCTAATCTAAACTGATCCATTTTCTGCATTTTGGGGCATTTGATCTGATCTCTCAGGATAGATTTGGCCAGTTAGTGTCTGGTTACTGTTATAACCACCAGGGGACACCTCAGAGCTGGCATAAACCAGCAGGGCTGCACGGACAGCTGCAGAGCAGCACTGCCTCCAGGCTTCCTTCATTTCTGCCAGTGTTTTAAGGTGCTTTTTACTTATGGTAACTTTGATAAATAGGGATTCAACAGGAATTGCTTCTAATGCCCTAAATTGGTTAATATTAAGTTTATGCAATGCTTAGTGCAAAGTAATTATTTGGCTCATAATTAAATATAAGTTTATGACAAAGAGTGATCAGGTCAGTCAGGAGGGGTTATAACACAACAAATGTAAGGGAGTCAAGATTTCCCCTATGCTTTATTTACTTAGTCTGTGAGTCCAGTGCTCAAAGTTTTATTTTCATGCCTTCAGAATTGTCAAATATTGGGGAAACAATATTTGTAGGAATAATGTAGGAAAAATGTTCATCTTATCACTGTGTATACATGTGTAAAGGAATACTGTACTGTTCTGAGCCAAGAATAAATACAGTTGTTGGACTCATTTATCTGCAGAGAAAGTGATTTCAACAAACATTAATATATTTATATAGTATAAATAACAAATCATCACAAGTTTTATTAAATATTGGTCTTTTCCTATGGCTTTTCAGTGAAAACAAAAAAAAAAAAAAAAGCAGAAACTAAAATAAAGGAGCACAGGTTAATTCAAATTAGAAAGAGGACGTTGTAATTCACAACATGTCTGTCTTTTCTACATTAGAGTTTTGAACAAAAGTTTATCACAAACCAGTTAATCTTTCTAAGAGACTTTCAGTTCCTTCAAGCATGTGCAAGAAATGGGCATGGCTGGACTTTGCTGTGGGAAAAGTTGGGTTTTTTTCTTACATAAAGTGTATAAATAAACATCAGTACAGCCTCATGTCATCCTATTTCCAAAACACACATGGAGGTTGTAAATGAACTTATTATTCTGATGTATTCAACTGTTGAAAGCACTTAATTGGCATGACATGTGCCTTGGGGATTTTTCAATGTTCTTAAGTCGCAATGTGTTAAATTACAAAAGTAACAGTATTTGGCAGGTTTTTCCAATCTGAAACTTGATTTAAGAACAAGTTGAGTAAACAGGGCCTAAATTCACAAAATTCATAATACTTGACAATTATGAATTTTGCGAATTTTATTCACAGGTTCCCCCATCAATGTCAAGTGCTTGGACAGCTGTGTGTGTCACAGCAGAGTCACCTGTGAGTTCAGTGCTGCACCTCCTTGCAGTGCTGGCAGTCCTGCCATTCCCTCGGGGGGCTGCCATGGCCTTCACCTGGTTTTGCAACTGGTGAGACATGCACTTACAGAGAGAAAGAAATTCCAGCCTTCCAATTCACAGAGTCAAGTCGACTTCTTACCTCACAGTGAAGAACCAGGCTGAATGAGAAAAAATGTGAAGGCAAGGCAACTTACCTGAATTTTAGAGAGAAAAAAAATGCACAAACTCTATTATCTTTACATTTTAGTGTTGCATACCAAAAGTCAGATTAAATCCAAGTGCCTGCAGTCCCCCCTCCCAATTCTCCTTACACAAGTTCCTTCTTAATCTCAAAGCATCTGAGTAGACCAACTGCAGAGCTGCTGTGTGGAAAAGGATGGAAGCTCTGCCGCGCTCTTACCTCCTCCAACACTGCAGTGGTTCAGCAGGACTTTGGTGTCCCTGCTTGAAAAGGAAACCATTATTTTGGTGCTTTAAGCATCAAGATTTGATGTGCAGCTCACATATTTTGATGTTATACCTTCCCCAATTAGTGTGTCATCACAGGTGCAGAAGGGGAGCCACAAAGGAATGCTCAGGTCGGTGTGTGAGTATCAGGTGGATGGCAACATTTAAATGCCTGGTGCTGGGCCACTCGTTCTGCACAGAGTGCTCACATTCAGGGCCCTTTTCAGAAAACCAGTGTTAATTGAAATGGTGCTGAACCTTATCAAAACTACTCTCCTTTTTAACAGCAAGATCTTTGGCTGATTTCTGCTTGTGCCCTCTCATGAAGGGGATCACTTGTCTGGATGAAGAACAAATCTAATAGTACTAAAAATCCTTGAAAATTATAAATCTTGACAGAAGGGCACTTACAGTCATTTGGAAGTGGGACTTAAGTGACACAGTTGCTTTTCAGATTAAAATGGTTTCTTTCTAAAGGTTTTCTCCCTGTATTAAGTTCATATAACTGGATTGTGTTTATACAAAGACGTATAATGTGTGGGTTTTTTCCTAGCAAACTGCTGCTATAGCTCCTGTTGTCAGTTTGATTAGCCTGTCTGCTTGTTTGAAGTAATGTCAAGGAGTTTTAGTCTTAAACATCACTATAAATAGCTTAAGAAATATTGATGTTGACATAAAAATGTGGACTCCTATTTTCTCTATATCTTTTCCACATTCTTTGCCTGCTTTTAAATAAGATTTTTTTTAAAATTTAAATAAGTGCTGAGCACCAAATATTTCACTTCCATTCTTCTTTCAGCATACATTATTCAGCACCCCATCATCTATCCCTGTGTTGTTCAGCTGCTGGCTCCAGCTGAAAATGCTCTGTGCTTTCCTTGTGTTCAGACTCTGGCCAGTCAAACTGCCCACAAACACAGCCATCTGCAGAGCAAGGTTGGGAAAGGTTTGATTTCTGTGGGGCAGAAGTATTTCCTCCCTGTTTATTTTACTAGGGTACAGAATAGGCCAAAATTAAGGGCATACGTAGGCACTTTGTTGAATCTGGACCATTGAAATCAATGGAAGTTTTGTGGAAAACTGAGTATCAGGTTTTTTCAGTGCTGGCTCTAGAGAAAAATATTTCTAAAAAACCATTGTCACAGTTCTCACAATTTCCATAGCCACAGGCTGCTGAGGGAGGATGCAGACCCATTGCTTAGGGAAAGATTCTGTTTTCTTTGTGCTTTCTGTTTCAGCTGCTCCATGCTATGAGTGTTCCTGCTGCAGTGAGAGGCATAGATAAGGATGAAATTTAGGAAGCGTATTCCAGACCAGCCCTGCTCAGAGCCCTCCTCCTGCCCCCTCCTGTGCTGCAGCCACTGGTGGAAGGAGACTGTTGATGCTCACAAATCTCATCCTTGACTTATTGATTTGGGCTCCTCTGGGAATTAACTACCTCCATCAGGTATTCACTGTTAGCACAGGGGTTACTTTGTTAAGACAAAGCCCTTTTTTGAGATTTACTGCTTGGCTTCTGCTCATCTGAGTTCTCTTTGAAGCAGAGAGAAAAAACGGCAGCTTTTCAAACTTCTTAATGAAAACAGTGTCAGCTGATGGCTGGTATTCTTGTAACAGGGTATGCACAGATACAGAATGTCTGCAGAGCTGGTCCAGCAGCAGGCCAGTTTAGAAGGACTGAAACACATCTCTGATGATTTTCAGTAAAATGCAATGCAACCATCTGAAAGTGTTGTGGTTTTTTTTCCTAAATGCTAGTTTTGAAGGTATGCACCACCTCAGAAAGCAGAGAAGCTGTCTTTTGATTAAGAATCACAGGAGGCAGTAAGATAAAATAAAATGTATTCAATTAAATTAATTGAAGTCTGAGACAACTTGTGTTGAATGAGCTAGTGATGGGCCCTCTACAGCGAGAGCAAATCCTTAATCAAGATGAGTGCAAGGTGCTGCAGAGCATCTGAAGGCTTCCATTGCTGCAAATAGCAGCAGAGGAGGAAAGGGTGCATGTGATGCTGTATTTGCTGTAAACAACTAGAAAACAAACTGAAAAACAAATGCTTCTTGCTACTAGAAACCGTGATGGTGCGTGTACCCATTGTTATTCCTTTCCTTCAGTGTATTACTTTTTTTCCTGCCCATTGCCCACCAGCAGCAGAGAAATGGCTGGCACAGGCTCTGGACCTGCCTCTTGCCAGCTCTGTGGTGACGCCTCCATGCACACAAGGGTACAGGGGAACAGAAGGACCATTTGTGCTGAATAGGATAAAATTATACGAGCCTACTTTTAAACACATTAAAATGTAATATATGTGAGTGTGCCTATGCTAATGAACGTGGTGGAGGTGAGGCAGCCTCGTGTCCACAGGCATTACCAGTCACAAGCACAGACAGGGTGTCAGCAGGGACCGTGTGCTCTTGCTACTGTATTTTAGCAATTTTGCCGTGGTTTTGTGCCCTTCTGTTGTATCCTGGCTTGGTTTTAGATCTTTGGAAAAGTATCAGTACCCTTGTGTATGTAGGTGTTTAAGAAATGTTCTATTCCTTACCTGGGAATTTGTTCACCTCAGGATTTAGTGAATATTGCATCCAAACGTGGTGCATGGTGAGTTACTTCAACTGCTAAACATTGTCTTCACCATATGAGAAAGAAAAGAACCCATTCAGCAAAGATCTGAGGCAGAGAGAATTGTTACAGAGCTCTTTTTAAAGTCAAAGTGCTCTCTTTTGGGCAATTCCAAGTGTGATACTTTAGAGTAGTCAAATGCCATGAGTAGTGTGTGCTTCAGGGTGAATACTGTAAAACCTGCTACAACTGAATGGCATTACAGACCTGGGGACTGCTTCATCCAGTCTTGACAATTCTTGCAAATTGGGATAGCAAAATAATGTAACCTTGGCTTCCCTAGATACAAGAATCTCATTTGTAAAATACACTAAAAATAAAGTCAAATTAAGGAAACATAAAACCTAAAAGATTAATTAGGCTTAGGTCTTTACCCAAATCCTCTTACTCTTTCCCAGGATGAGGCTTAAACAAAGCAAAAGCTAAATGTAATAATTCCTATCACCAGTTGATTTTGAGAAGTGATTACTCTGAGGCAGGCTGCTGCATATCTGCAGGAAAAGAGGCTCTTAAACATCTTGTTATATTTTCCTGCTTAACCACAAGATTCATTCATTCATTCATGCTGATGTCCCAAAGCAATGCCTTCAGAGCCCATATTGTCAGAAATTGCAGGCATCTGTGAAGATATTGGTGATGTCTGATCTCACCACCAGCCTCTGGCATCCCTCAAGAGGCTGCCTAGACATACCAATCCAGCTGATTAGGGCTTCTGTCTTTTACTGCTCTGTTAGGGTGGCACAGTGATGGGGAGCTGCGTCTGTCCTGGTGCTGATTCTTATTGGTGCTTCCCACCCCTGGCTGCCAAGAGGCTCAGTACAGTTAGAATATTCTCAGTCAGAGAATATCTTTCAGCTGTCATTACATATCTGAATATAGCAAGAAGCTAGAATGGCATGTATATTTATCAGAAATTTTTCTTGCTGTTCTGCAGGATTTGCTACAGATGCCATAAATATACTGGAATTAATTTTATTCTCCCTGTAGCTGGGTCAGGACAGCAAAGCAAGTCAGGGCAACATGACCTCAGAAGATGGTTCCTCTGAATAGGAGGATTTTAAGGAAGTTTTGAAGGAAGTGGCCTGAAGAAAGTCCATAATCAGTTACAGTAAAATGACAGCCCAGCCATTTTATCTTCTAAGTGAATTTTTGCATGGGAAGGGAGCAGGAAGGCAAGAAAGGAAGATCCCTTTATAAACAGGAGGGTTAGTGAAGACCCATCCTGATCAGATGATCAGATGCCTGGGAAGCTTTTCTGCTGATGCACACAAAAACTGACTAGCACAGAAATCAGAAATGTTAGAGTTTATTCCTGCTGCTTCTGTGTGCACTGACAGTTTAAACCTCTTTTAAACACATTAAAATGTAATATTACTTTCTTCTTTTTTGCATTCATCAGATTCTACCACCTCACAGTCCAATATATTCTCCTGCTGTGCAGAAAAAATCAGAGATTTTCTTTAGATGCCCCAATGCATTTCCAGTGTTGAAGAACAAGAAGCTGATCAGCAAGGGCTATGGTTGACGCTTCAAAATGCTCAAAACAATACCCCTGTTGACTGGTTATGAGAAACAAAATCTGGTAACTGATTGCAAAGCCTGAAAATAATATTTATGTCTCTTGTTACTTGGCTGCTACACTGACTTCTGACAGGGCATTGTACCTAAAAGTCTGAGGTGGTAAAACCCAAGCAGCTCCTGAGGACCACAGAGGTGCCTCAATCAAAAGCCAGAGAATGCAAAAATATTTGGGGGTTTTAAGTCAGCGCTCACTAACTTTCAAAAGAAGGCTCTGAGCAGGTGACCAGACCCATTCGGGTCTCCTTTTTCAATTAAAAGAGCACTGTACTGAGTGTGAAAAGGGGGAAATGATGGGGCTGCCTTTGGTGCAACTGCAGCTCCTTGGTCCTCCTGCACTCAGTCACACTCATGGGCCAGCTTGATGGTGCTTGGAAGGGCTCTCTGACCCACTAACACAGAAAGAGGAAGAACAACAAATAAGTGGGTGGGGGAGAGAAAAGAAAATCAGAGAATTACAGAATCATCAGATGGTTTGTATTGGAAGGGATCTGAAAGATCATCCAGTTCCAAACTGCCTGCCATGGACAAGGACATCTTCCACTGACCAGGTTGCTCAGAGCCCCATCCAGCCTGGCCTTAATCACTTCCAGGGATGGGGCAGCCATATCTTTTCTGGGCAAGCTTAAAAGTTCTAGTCTTTCACTACCTTATGAGTAAAGAATTTCTTCCAAACATCTAATCTAAATCTCTCCGCCCTTAGTTAAAACCATTCCCCCTTGTCCTATCACTATCTACCCATGTAAAAAGTCACTCTCCATCTTTTTTACAAGCCCTTTCAAGTACTGGAAGGCTGCTGTGAGGTCTCTCTGCAATCTTCCCCTGTCCAGCTCCCAGCCATATCTGAAAGCTCTCACTGTACAGCCCAGGGTGCAGTCAGCCCCACGCTGTTCCTCTTGCTTCTTGCAGTGATTCTTTGTGATAGAATTGCCCTTTGCTTTTCTCAAGAGGATGATGAACCTGAAGCTGATGAGGTCATAAACCAATGCTGCAGTCCTTGAAGGTGAAAGTGAGAGGATATTGCATTGCAGCTTCAGGCACACTGGGATGGAACCCCCTCAAATCACATTAGATGTATAAATGCATCAGAGCTCCACCATCAGGAGTGTTATTAACAAATAAACAAAACCCATCTGTGATCCTTAGGAAACACAAACAAAAGCAACACGAGCAGCAGTTTGTTGTTAACATATTCCTTGGCCCATGTTGCCTTAAGCCAGCCTCTTTTCACACTGTGTGTCTGATGTGGGGATCTTAGTCCCAAAAACTTGGAATGAAAGTGAGTAAGTGCAAGCTGCACCAAGTTTCAGGGTCTTTAGAAGGACCATGAAAGTGCCCTTTTGGGGTGCAAATAAAGGCTCATTTGCCAAATCTATTAGCAGGAATGGATTAGCTCATCGAGGAGGCTGGATGCCTCTTTGGGGAGAGACAGCTTTTAAGTATCTGTCTACCAAGATATGCTTCCCAGCTATTAATTTGGGTATTAAAGATCATCACGGACGTGACAAGGATTCCATCAGCCATTTTAATTTCTGCTCAGGGATTTGCTATGTACTATTGTTATACATAGCACAACTCAAGTACATGGAAAAGACTGGAAAAAGCACAGTTCTTCTAATTTCAATTCCTTCCTTCCTCAGTTCCTTTCAGCTTTCTGCAACTGCTGAATCTGTTTTGCAGTCAGTGCATGCTGCAGGGGACATTAGCAATCTGTCCCCCTAGCTCCTGTGTCCTGTGTTAGATCCACTGAGAGTCTGGTGTTGGGCTGCTGCTCAAGAAGCAGAGATCCCTGTGTTTCACACGTGTCTCTCCCAGCACAGCAGCTGTCCCATAGGTCCTGGAGGGGGTGTGTAATAGCTTCTCACCCTCTGTGGATAAAGGAGAGGAGGGATGCATATTGCAACAGAGGCTGGGGTTTTTATATATGTAAATATCTTTCGCACAAAAAGAGAGAACTCAATGACTTTGTTACACCAATGTAGCAGGTGCTTTCTGGGGTTGCACAAAAGGTTTTTGGAAGTCAGCAGAACACTGAAACAGAGAGAACAGCCTTTTATGTCTAGAGGAGAGTGGAAATTGCACCTAGCACGTTTGGACTTTTTTCTTTCAGAATTGTTGTCTCCTCTGCATAAAATACTTTTTGCTAATATCAGCGCAGTCTTTTTTTTTTTTTAAATAACATTTTAATGAAACTGCTGCTAATGAGAGCTCTGTCAAAAACTTCCAGTTATTACCACAATATCCCTTGATGTTTGTGGGGAAGTGGAGCATTGGAGTATTAATTGACCTCCTGATAGTAAAGAAGACCCCTCTAGCAGAACAAGAATTAAAACTGAGAAGCTTTTGGAGTCCAGTGCTGCAATGTAGGAAAAAAGAGCTCTGAAGGTGTTGAGAAGGTCATCATGATGTTCCAAAAAAAAAAAAAAAAAAAAATTCTCTGCAGGGAAGTGAAAGCAGCTGGATTAGCAAAATACCTGCATACAAAATGCAGTCTATCCAGAAGTCAAAAGGAGTTGTCCTCCACACATAAAAATATGAAACCTGGGTAAAGAAGGGAAGACTGCTTCTTGCTTGCCATAAATGCATGTGGGTCACATTGATGCAGTTGTAGACTGTAGACTACTGTACACCATATTGCCAAGAAAAGATTTTTGAGAGTTGTTTTCCATCATTTTTATTTTTGTTAAAAAAACAACCAAGCAATCAAACCAACCCAGACAGCACTGGCATCAGTACTCACAGTGGCTGCTGCCCTCATACCCTTCGGGCTTCCCTGGGAGGAGTAAATAGTCCAAGAAAAAGGGAAAAAATCATACAGGAAAACAGGAGAAACATTCATCTGAAAAAAAAAAATCAAAAAAACCAACAAAGCCTGAGAGAGTAATGTTTCCCTTAAAGATTTAAATACCTATGCCTGTACAAATTGTGTGACAGAGAGTTCATAAAACTGCAACCAGGTAGCTGTTGACGTGCTTTATCTACAAATGACAACTTTAATTAATCTATTTCAGACAATTAAGGGCTTACATACACTATGGTCATTGCATATCAAGTTTGCCGTGTGGCAAGGAGCTGTGAAAATACACTATGTGCCTTAAGCAGTGAAGGAAAGCTCCCAGCACTGTGTGAATTAGACTTCTCTCTTGTCTGGGAAAGGGTTAAGCTTTTAGCAGAACTCCAGGAAAACATGCTGAAATGAACCTTCACCACTGGCTTGCTTTCTCCCAAGACAAGGGCAGTCCCAGTGTCCACCCTGCCCCACCAGTAGTCCCAAGCCCCTACACCAAGCAGTCCCTGGGTGTAGGGGCTGCCTTTGGCTTGACTGTGACTCCAGAGGTGGGAATCACTCTGGTTTGCAGCATTTTGGGTGAGGGCTGGAATCCAATTCAGACAGCCCTCTCCAAATGTTCAGAAGGTTACGTGATCTGTGTGAGTTTCATGAATAGAACTCTTGGATTGGTAGTATCATAGAGAAAAAAGACTGGTTTTCCTCATTGCTTTACTTGTCCACAGTTTTCTGCCTAGAAGATCAGATTCGTCTCTCACTGAAGCTGATGGGAATGGTCTTTCCACATTCTGGCTAGAAAATAGGCTGTCTCTGAGCTTCTGCAGAAAACATTAAGGGAATTATAGGCAAAAACGACCATCATTTCAATGGGACTAGCTGGCTACGTCTCTGTGAGTAAATTCAGTGTGCAGAGAACCAAAGTCCTTTGACAGAAGGGTCTACACCCACACTGTTGGACTTTCTTGGCCTCCCAAACAGAGTAGTCACATGCAAGATGTGTCGTGAGGATATGGAGTATGGAGAGTACGAGTTACCCAAGGCCAAAATTGTCCCAGAGGCCTTTGTCATATTTTAAAAGCCTTCCTGCTCAAATGCAATACCCAGGAATGTCTTATGGTGTCAAATAGTAATGATATAATCTCTGCTTGAGACCCAAGCATAAATATTGAATACAGGCTTAATTGGTTACCTTTTTTAGCTTCATACCAGTGGAAATTCTTACTAGATGTTTCCTCACAGTCTTTTGAAGTAAGGCCTTATCCTAAAAGAAAGCTCAGCCCACATGTTAATCAGAAGCTTCCCATTTACTCTGTTTTACTGTAAGCAATACACCTTTCATGGGGGCACTGGCACTGTGCCAGAGTCAATCCATGACACCTGTGCTTTTTGCTATTCTTTAATTCTGTTTAACCTGGAACATGGCAGAGAAGACTGTAAATTTGTCCATGATGAATAGAAACAGAGATAGTGTAGCTGACAAATTCAGTCTGTTAAGTCATGCAGGGGGTTGCTAGAAAGGATGTGGCTGTGATAAAATTGTTTGGAGTTCTGCTGAGGGTGAGGCACAAAGACATCTGAAACAAATACTGGAAAAAATACAACAGACTGTAAGTAAGCCCCAAAATTTGCCAAGAGTAAATTCTAGAAGTATCCTGACAGTTATTCTGTCATTATTCATGTAAATAGCAAAGCTGAAGTAATTCAGACTTTTTAGATAGGACAAAACTTTGTTTGACACAGCCAATGGCTGTAACCAGATGTGATATATTGCTCTGTGTCACCACTGGTTCAATGATATGTAGGGGCATTGTTGAAACAGCAGATTATTAGGGAAGTTAGAAGCACTATAAAAGACAGTAGGATAATGCTGGATTTGTGTTCCCAAGTTAAGTGACAGAATGAGTGCAATTTGAAAGCTTCAACTTCAACCAGAATAGAAACATAGTTTTTAGTATTTTAGTAATAGTGTTATTAACAAACTATCGCTAACCCATGTCAAAGTACTTAATGTGCTATAATAACATCAATTAAAATACAATAATGGACTTAATAATGTGGCTCATAATGGGAAAAAATATTCATGTGGCTTATGTCTTCATACCCAAGAGAGAAATTCTAATGCAAGACGCTATAATGAACGTAGCACTAAACAGTTTTAATATAATATGAGTTAGAAATATACTGGGATAGAAAATAGCGTGGGTAAAGTCAAAACCATGTCCAGAATGTTCATTGGCTGCTTTGCTTATTGCTTTGAATTCATGAATCTTCAAAGGACCACTAGAAAAAGCTGGACCCAGGTAAGTTTGAGCATTTTTGAGCCGAAATTCCATTTAAATTCCATTTTTCTGAGGGCAGGTTGTCTTGGTGCCCTCTTCCAGGACTTGGCTCTCCCAATGGCTGCACTCACATCAGTGGGTGCTGGTGTAGCAGTGACAGACAGCAGTAGCCATTCTGGGTAGTCAGGAGACCCTGGCCCAGCACTGGCACTGCAGGATGAGGGTACTCACCGCTGGCTGCACCCAACAGCTCTGGTTTGTCTCATCCCAGCACTTTACAGCCCAAGTCCATTTAGTTTAGCCTTGGGCACAGAGCCTGGCTTTCTGCTGGAGACACCTCTTCATAAGCAGGAGCAGGAGGTGGTGGCACATTTGGGATCCAGCAGCCTGGTGTCCTGTTGCACAAGCTGAGGCTGTCTGTGTATGTCAGCCCTGTGCAGGGTGTGCTCTTGGCTGGGGACACTGCTCTGCCTGGAGTTCCCCCTTTGGAAAGTGCCAGGCTGTGTCTGCACCACACAGCACCAGAGTGCTCCTGTTTGTCAGCCCTCTCATGGACTTCAGATACCTGATTCATTAGTCCCTGATTCATTAGTCCCTTAAAACATGTGCAAGCAGCTCATTTATTTGTTAGGCATTATTCAGTTTGTTAGGCATTTACTTTTCCTTACTGGCTTTTCCTCAGCATATTTGATAATCCAGCTGCAAACAAATGGTGATGCAGAGGATGGCTGAATTCACTTTTACCAGGTCCATTTCACCCAGCAGGACCATGCTCCTGGCATGGGAAGCAGGACAGGGCCTGTCACCTGTCACCTGTGGCCAGGCACAAGAGTGGGGATCGGCCAGAGGCAGCAAGAGGAGATTCAGGCTTTCCCTGGGGAAGGTAGGAGAGGCCACTGGAGTCTGAGACCTGGCAGGTCCATCCTGCAATGTCTGCCTCCAGGGCACTTAAATCAGGCTCCATGCAATGTCTTAAGGCTTTCACCTGCAGTTCCTGGTTTCTGCTGAGGGACTGATTACAGCGCTGAGCTGTATAAATTGCATCCAGAGACTTCTGGAAACTGAGTCTGGAACAGGAGAATGCTCTTAAAACTATGCTTACAATGAACTCAGTTCTAATGAAACTTCATTCTGCAGTTTTTATGAGTTAAATTAGTTTGATATTTCAAGAACTCATTTCTACATTGTGGAATACATAAAAAGGTTACTTTTTTCCCCTTAACCTGCTTATTCCAGCAGTGTAAATTCTTTTTATATTTTACTGATTCTAAAAGACAAAGTAACATCAGAATTCATGAACAATAACAGACAGCTAAGTAATTACTCCAGAAAGCAAATTTACTGAAAAAAATGTTTTGAAAAGGCACTCAAATCATTAAAAAAACAGCAGTGCAGAATGAGCCATGCAATGACCTAAACAAGAAAATATATAGCAGAGAAAGTAAAGGGAATATAATTGGAGTTCATTAATTTCCTAGCTACATGCTACCTCTCTTAAAATATGCTGCTACACTCTTCTCACTCCTCTCTTTTCTGTATGTCTCAGTGTACCTTTCCAGTGATGTGATTTAAGTGTTTATACCCACTGTACACCCTTGTTATGTTTATTATCCACAATGTGATAATAAGCAGATAGGCTTTACTGGGCTTGCAATCAAAAAGCTCTAGTGAGAGATGCATTTAACTAATTCTCCAGTACAAAGGCACAAACTAAAAAGAACTGAGTACTACAAAAAACATTGCACAAGGAATATACTGAACAGGACATTCCAGGTGTGGTTTTGTGCCATTCCAGAAGCACCACAATCCCTGATCACTCTGGTTCAGCCCAGAACCTTCTATATTTGTCTCACCTCAGGATCTGCTTGATTTAAATAGTCTTAGCATAAGCATGTTTTCTAAATGTACAGTAAAAACAGCCCCACCTCCAGTCAAGCAGCTAAGAGCATTGTAGGTTAATATGAACAACTGCCTTTGGTATAATTAACATTCATTGTCAGGACCCTAGCTTTGGTGAAACAATGAAGCAGGCAAGATCTGTGTTTTCCCAAGCAGACACTGTAATTGGGAAGTTACTCTGACTTTAAAAATCAAATGGCTAGGCATAAAACTTGCTGGGGAAATGACAGGGAGGAAAGTGATGGAAAGAGGAACTTAGTACTGTTTACTGGGTGAAGGCACAAAAAAACTGATTAGAAAGGAACATTTTGAAACTGTCATGCTTTGGGTCACATTTCTGCAAGGTGATGGGGAACTCTGTACATGGGGAACCTTGTTTCTCTCTTTGCTAAGCACCATGCCAGAGTCACTCAGCACCTTGCCAGGTACAAACCCCATCAGGGGAATTTCTGGTGTCAAAGAGGCATCAGGACTGAAGGTTTAAATGAAGTAATGAATGATCCAAGGAGATAAGACAGAGAAGTTTGTCTGATCAGGTCGTGATCTCAAAGACGAGGTGCTGGGGAGGAGGGAATAGATCAAATGAGAACTAACTGGTTATTGAAGTACCCATGGCCATATGTGTATTGCAAGCTAAAGCATAACTAACTCAGACAAGATAATTGCCAAAGCTCTCTGCTCCCTCCTCTCCTCTCCCCTGGCTGCTTTCCTGTTGGATGATTTGGGAAATCAAAAATCTCAGCAGCTAATCTATACCACCAGATTTCTGTCACCCCAGCAGTTCTTTTTTCTAATGAATAATGAATGTCTGCTGACCCTGAGATGATAACGGTGCAGAATATTTTCAGGTTCTTGAAGGTCACAATAAATTTTGGGAAGCATTGTCAGCATTAAAAGGCTTTGGTGTTCTTTCACCTAAAGCTAGATATAGATGTGCTGTGACCTTTATTTGACTCATATCAATGTTTATGAACAATGTACAGCTCAAATGATGAAGAGACCAGCACCAGCACCTTTTGCTCAGTTTGCTGCTGTGTTACAGTTGGTTGGCTGATACCTGTACAGCTGCTACTGGGCAGAAAGCCTCTATAAACAGGTTGTCAAGTTTAATTGGACTACCTGGTAAATATATTGATAGTAAATAAGATGTGCTTTTGCTCAACTATTCTCCTTGGATTTACTGAGGGCTGCAGCAGCTCAGTACTTCCCAGGATGAGACCCAAGGTGCCTGCTGTTGCTCGCATCAAATACAATTGCAATTTCATCATTGATGTTATTACCAGCAGGACTAAGCCTCGAAACTCGTGGAAGGCTTTTGGACTTCTTTTGATCTGTGCACGACATAGCAACGAGGCTCTCCAACGCCAAGTGCGCATTGTAAGAGACTGAAATAGCCGATACAAGTTGTGACAATGCAGCCAAATGAGCCGCGTTCCTGAGTGTTTGTTTTCTCAGAGCCCTGGAGACGGGTAGTTACGGGAAAATCTTGAGTTCATTAAAATCAAAGGAGTTCCTGGTGTGCGTGACTGCTGAAAAAGGTGACAGGGAGTGTTCCCTGGACAGAGAACAATGTGCATGTGTAAGTGCGTGTGCCTGTGTGATAATATGCCCATTGTGCTTTTTGAGTCAATTTAATGAATTCTAATAGCCCGACTTAATGCTTTCTGAATGCTGCACAGCAGTGGGATGTGGTTGTTTGTTAGTAGGTAAAATATTTTGCTGATGGCTGAAGTGGGAATTTTTAGCAGACTTATTTATTTAATGATAAAAAATTTTATTGAGTCAAATATGCTGATTCTACTTCTGTAAGCCAGCCTGCCTGCTCGGTCTGATAGCCTGACTGCATATACATGAATGATGCCAGCCTTAAGAAAAAGGAGTGTCAGCATCCCTTCCTGGTAATGACAAATGCTATTTGCTCCAGAAAGGCAGTTCTTTAGTGAGCAGAAGGAATAGTGCCAGGTTTACACAAGGCAGCAGGGGAGAGGGAGCCCCTCTCTCCTGGAATCAGTCACACGGTCCCATTCCTGCTCCCGAGCCCTCTTGGTCAAACGTGCCCAAGGCTGTTCATTTCACAGTCCTCTGGTTCAGATAAGTTAAGCAATCAGAAAAGCGGCTGATTTCTACCTTTAAAATTGCATTTTGTGTTGCTTTTTCTTCAAATGTTAGTTTGAAAAGCTGCCTACAAAAAATAGCTGACTTTGTGGTCTGCTTATCATTACACCTCTCTGGGACTGAAGACAGCCTGAAATGAGGTGAAATAAGCAAAGCCACTGGAGTTTGTCTCTTTCTGGGCTCGCAGGGCTCGCAGATGCCCCGGGGCTGTTTAGGGGAAGTGTTCACAGATGCCAAGACCGGAAAATGTACAGATTTACTGCAAAAGGCCGAAGACGGAGTAGCATGGAAAATGTTCCCTGTAGCCGATTATCACCCTCCTCGCAAGGGTGAGTGAGGGACGCACAATGCTTCAGGCAAAGCCTGTCTGTCTCACACCGGGGCTTCGTGGGCTTCAATGCTGCTCTTGTACCACAGCTTCCAGGTAAGGATGTCCTTACTTCCAGCATCTTGCCTGAAGGGAAACGCATATCTGTAGTAATAACACAAACAAACACAACCTGGTTTTACCTTTCAAACATACCTAGAAACCACTCCTTTAATCAACTTAATTGTCATAGATAAAAATTGATCGAGCCAATTTAATAATAATAATTAAAAAAATAGAATTTATTGTGCGACCGATATACAGTCTCGACAGCCACAATCAAAGGGACAGCGTCGACCCTGGGATCGACACTGGGTGAACCGCGATCCGACCTCTATTGCATTGGACTTGCTCTGTTCACCAAGGCAATCTGGTACAGTCATGTTTTATACTCTTTTTGTTGCCCTAGGCAGAGTCTCTCTTGTTCTTTTCATAGTTAAACATATTCATGTCGTGCCCTTTCTCTGAGATGGCCTGGACAATGTGGTTCCTGGCAAGCGATGAGTGTAGATGGCAGGGGTTACAGGAACCTGGCATTGGGATGCAAGTTCCCTGATAGCTTCTGCTATCTTGATCTCAGAGCTTGACGAGTGTTCATCATCCAGATAGCCTTTGAGTAACGATCCATCTCCTTCCAGAGCTAGGCTCTTTCATTTGCAAATTAGGCCTCTCCTAGCTGCTGTCGGCAGTTTCGCAATGGCATGCAGCGGTCTTGTGGTATGAGGCAATTCCTCAGCTCCCACATGTTGATTTGAAAACACTTTTGAATATTTCTTTTAAACATAACATATATTCATATCATATTCTACATAAGCACAAATTACCTATATCACATATTACAATGTGGATAATCCCTGGGAGTGTTCAGAGCCAGGTTGGACGGGGCTTTGAGCAACCTGGTTGGAATTAGATGATCTTTAGTGTCCCTTCCAACTCAAGCCATTCTATGGTTCTGTGATCATACTTGCAGAGAAAAAATAATTTACTGTTTTACCTAATGCAAGACACTCCATGGCGCATTTGACATGGTCTGCCAGCTAAGGAAAGAAAATACAGCAGTGTCTTCAGGAAATGCATCTTTGCTAGTACAAAGTAGCTACTTCAGCTGGAAGAGCTCAGATTCAGGCATCATCAGTTTGCAGTGCTGCATGTAATCTTTCAAACCCTCGCTTCTGGACAGGCAGCTTCTTGCTGACCGCAGCCAGAGCAGCAAGGAAGATAACTTGACAACTTTATGCCTTCTTCTGTCACTGTGAATGCTGGAGCCACTTGTCCCTGTGTTACAAAACATCAAACACCTTCTGTCCGTCATCTGACAGTGAGACGAATCTTACTTCCTGACGTGGTTGCTGCATTCTGGCCAAGAATATGCTCATTTGCCGAATTCATCACGATCAAAACTGACTGAGTCCTGAAATAAATCTCTCACCTCTTTATGTCTCCGTGTTGGAGTTTGGGAAGAATAGACAGAATCACATGCTGGAATAAAGTAACACAATCGAATTACCATATAGCAACCAAGAAAAAGCTAAAATAGCAACATGGTGCTGTTTCATTCTGGTGGTGGAGCACAGCCCACTTGCAGTCTCCTTTTCTCTGCTGCACCCTTTCTCTGATAAAAAAGATGTTATCCAAGGGTACCTTGGAAAACCACCTGTAATGGACTCCCAAGCTGTAGAAAAGAGGAATCAATTACATGGAAAGGTTGATTTTACGTACATGCTGCAGGCCAAATGTTTTAAAGACAGCTTTGCCACTGGAGAAAATATATTTAACTGATCATGCTTAAAAGCCAGCCATATTTCCAAGCTGAACTTATTTTATGATCCTTATAAATACAAGTAATAATAATTGTTACTCATGGAAAAACAAAAATATTTTCTTTATTGTATAAAACATAAAAGGAAATACCATCTCCTCCAGTTCTAGAGCACTCAAATCTGCTCAACTCTTGAAAATTTTGGACACAGAGATAGTGCATAGAATGGCTGCCAAGATATCTCAGTGGAGTCACTCTTCATAGAAATCCCCTTTTCCTGGAGTGCAGAGCTGATTTCCGTCTCTCTCCTTGAGGGTCTGCTTTGCTCAGGCACTGGTTAACAAAAGTTGGACCAGAATTCAGGCACTTCTCAACCCCAATAAACTTTATGATCTGCACTGCCAGAATGAAAAAAAAACAGAAAAGCAAGTGAAAAGCAACCCTGCCCAAAACCCTAAATCTGGTCAAATAAGTATTAATAGAAGTAATTAGTTGGGTTTGATTTGCTGAATCCAGTCCAGTAAACATGTTTCAGGATCAGACAAGCATCCATCATCCAGACCAGCTGCTCTTAGACAGGTCATTATGTGTGAACAATGACTATTGATTAGCAAAACTCTTGGCCCAGAGTTTGCAAAACTCTGAAATTTATCACCTGGCTTTCAGAGGCACCAGATATTCAGTGCTGTTCACCTCAGGAGAATCTGGCAGTGACTTGACACTTCTGAGATTAGGGGCATTTACTTGGCTGGATAAGTGTGGATTTATAAACCTAGACTTCCTTTTCAAATTTGGAGTGGTTTTTATGCTTGCTAAATCAATGCCATTTCATGAAAATATAAGAATGAAATCATAAGATAGGCTAATGTATTTCAGAGAGCTGTGCTCAGCACTTTTTCTCCTGGCTGTGCCAGTCCTGGTCCCCCTTTATGCAGCCCATCTATCTCAGTGGGGCAGAAGAAGACATCACTCACAGAGGTGTATGGACCTGCTGGTGATGGCTTCACTCCTTTGTGAATTAATTTTAGGAAGGGTTGTGGGTCTTACTGAGATCTTCCTCCCTCCCTCCTCAGCAGCAGTGCTGGCTGGGTGCAGCATGTCCCTGCAGCCCTCCTCCCCAGGCCCAGGGTGTAGCCATGATATTTTATGAAAAATCCTTTGCTAGGATTTTTCTCCCATTCTAGCTGAGAAGCCTCAGAAAAGAAATGCAAACAATAACTATCTGATGGCTGTGGAATGTGGTCTGGACATTGTTTACCAACAGGTGCATCTGTGATAGGTCCATGTGGATTGTTTTCACTTGATGACCGATCACAGCCACCTGCGTCGAGGCTCTGAGAGTCACGAGATTTTGTTACCGTTCCCTTCCTGTCCTTTCTAGCCTTCTGATGGATCCTTTTCTGTCTATTCTTTTTAGTATAGTTTTAGTATAGCATTTTAATATAATATATATCATAATGTAATAAATCAGCCTTCTGAAACATAGAGTCAAGATCCTCATCTCTTCCCTCAACCTGGCACCCTCGAACACAACCATACCGGGGCACTCTGCGCCACAGCTGGGTGCCGTGGTCAAGCCATGACCTGATCCCTCCATAAATTACATAAACACTTTCTCTCCCACAAAGGGAAGGATGCAAACCATGTGCTTTCTTCACTGAAAAATAGAAAAGGAGGCTGTATCACAATCACTAATTATTTTTGCTAATAAAATCAGACAAAGAGTGTGACTGTCTCTCTTGAGCAAATATTGTCTCCCACTGACAGAGGAAGATGAATTGTGCTAACTCTGCTGGCACCAGCACTCGTTTGGAGCACCCTGTCAGGATGGCAGTACTGCAGCAGTGTTGCTGGCCATGATTTCTTCTGCTTGCAAATCACTCTGCTTTCAGAAAATGCTGCCAGCACTGGAGCTGTCAAAACCAACTCTGTGTTACAGGGTTTTTCCCCTTTTTCTGACCTTGGTGGTAATTAAGTGTCTCTTTCTCACAGGGAAAAATATGTGAAGCATGAATTGGACCTGTTGGCCTGGCTGCTGATTTATGGGTCAAATCTCTAGCTGTTACAGACAAAATTTTTAAGTCTGATTAAGAAACCCTGCTGATTTAAGGATCTCACAAGAAATGTGTGCATAATGAATTATCTACAGATGATAATTCAAATTATTCCTTGATGATTCATATCACCTTCTTCTATTAAATTATCATTTTAGAAGTTTAACAAGGGCAATGCAAATGGACAGGTGGTGAGATTGCAACATGCATAACAGGTCAGCAGAGCAGTATTCTACAATTTTGGGTAAGTGGCATTTGGTCCCAATCAGAGATGCCAACAGAAAGCAAAGGCTTAAGGAAAAAGCCAAACTGGTATCATTACAGAGTAAATGTTTGCCTCTTGTATGTCTGAACCTGTGATAAGTTTTTCCTCTGTTGAGCAAAAGTTTCCAGTGAGCAGTGTGCAGTCAAATCCTGTTCCAGTATCACTTGCCATATTAGCATTAGGTCTTATTTGCCAGTAGCAAATGGCACTGTCTGTTCTTGCTTAGGAAACACTGAGAGCTACCAGGCATCACCAAAATTTATATGTACGTGGGTAACAGGTTACAAAGACATGTAGAAACGTGTGGCAGAATGAACATTCTTTTTCCTTTCTGAGTTCAGCTTGCTGGATCTTAACCTACATGCCTGGGAACCTGCAGACACCTGCTGTGCCCATGTTCTGTGGAAGGGGTGTGTAGCAAATCAGTCTCTTATGTTGTGATGGTGGAAGGAAACAGTGAGCTTGAGTTGTGGGAACTGGGAAGTGCAAATGCACTGATGTTGTTTGAGTGCCATGTATTATTTTTCTCCAAGCAAATGCATGATACCAATCTCTGTCTCTCCATCTGACGTACATCAAGAAAGTACTAGAAACAGAATTAGCCACTGTTAGTCTTTACCATGACAGGTCCCAGTAAGAGGGCTCCACTTATTTCTGTCTGTGTTTCATGAGCTGATGTGGGCAAGGTCTGAAAAGGAGCTCTGTACCTCCAACCTTCTCCAGCAGTGCCATTTTCCCATGGCTGGGCGTTAACCAGAGAACGCAGAGCAGATGGCAGGGGGTGGCCTGGATCACAGCACTCGAGTCATTGCAGCTCTGGCAGGGGCTAAGGATCTGCTCCTAGCCACCATATGAGCTCCATCCCAGGTGGGGATCAGCCAAGCACACCAGGGAAATCAGAAAATGGTGTCTGTGCTCTGAAGGTACTACATAAGTAGCAAAGGCAAACGGCACAGTTCCACATCTGCAGCAGTTTCACAAAGAGATTGTGCTATTCCTGAGAAATATTAGCTCTGCAATTGCTTAAACCCTGGGGTTTTGTATTATCTAGCCAATACATAGCCTAAGAATGAACAAAACCATATTCTGGACTCCAATAATTTTTTCATTCCATTGCCTGTAAAAAGCATCTTCCTGGCAATAACTTTGTATGCCCAGCAAAACAAGACTTCAGCAAATGCACTTAAAATGTAATTAATGTACAGAAAACCAGAGTCTGAACAGCTTGTGCAAGAAAAATTACTTTCAGCAGAAGGATTTCCATATTTCCACAGGGAAATCCTGGAAAACTTCTGTGTATATACTTATGCAGTGCATGCACAGTAAAATCCAGTGTGTTCTGGACACCCAGGGCTTTGCTGAGCATCCTGAAATGCTGCTGAGCACACAGAGCCCAACCTGATGCTTAGCACACAGGAGTCACTGCACCTTTGCTGCCCAGCATGCCAACACTGGCTCGGCATCTGTGGGGCCCCCGGACAGAGCCACTGCCTCAGGTGAGTCCTCAGATACCCTGAAATCATCAATGACTGCCCCAAGAAGTCTTTTTAACATTTTTGGATGGGAAAAAAAGTGCTGTTGGGGCAGTGGAAGTCGTAGCTGCTCAGGATGCTTGAGGACATACAGTTCAAAACAGCCAAATCAAGCTCCCGTGACACCTGCCTTCAGAGGATGTTGAAAAGTGTACATGAATTGCAGTTTCTGAATTTATGAACCAATTGCTTTACAGCCCATATGAGAACACTGTTGAGCCACAAAATCATATTAGCATGTCTGTGCTGGGGAGGGGGAGCATAATTTATCTATGAGACTGGTTTTTCCATAGCCAAAAGCCTCCTGTAACTCCTTCAGTCACAGCAATGAAACAGCACTTCTCACCATCCAATCTCATTATGTTCCCCTTCACTTGATCCTGCTAATTATTCTGCTATATGCTCCACTCAGAAATCTTCTCCAGTAAGTCCTAACCTCTCCTCAAGCACCATTTTTATTTCAAAAGCCTCTCCAGTTTAATTCTGAACCTCACTTCTTCCATAAACTGCTTTATTCCTCCAGACCTCTTAACGCCCTTCCAGTGTTACCCCATCTGTCTCTCTTGTTTTTGCTCTATTACCAAAGGCATTTCTGTACCTGCATATCTGGAACCATGAAGGTGGTCACCATGATCCTTCTCAAAATCCTTCATTCATTCTCAACAGCTCTGGACTTACTTCTGGGATATTATTGAGGCAAAATACATCAGTGATTTCTAAAGCTCCCAGAAGCACCCAAAGCAGCCAGTTGTGTCAGGCCATTGAGGTGGCAATTGCCAAAGACAAAAAGACAATGCTTGCTTCAGACTGCAGATGAACTGATGGGCTGATGCCAGGGCAAGTTCAAAAACAGGTTTTATGACAAAGCCAGTCAAAGAAAAAGACCTAAAGCCACTGGAAACATTCCAAAGGTGCCAGAAAAAAAGCAGGTAAATGTATGGATTAGAGGAATGGTGGCATGCTTGTGGAGGAATCGTGGTGCCAGGAGCCAGGCACAGGCAGAGCTGTGTACACATGGTGCAGAGAGAGGCTTTAAATCACACTGAGTGGGACTGTGGCTCCAAACAGCTCCCCAGGAGAAATGAAGTGTGGGAATTGAAACCATTATGGCAGCATTTCCTGAAGTGTTTTAAGGATGAATTGCACTGTCGTTCTTTGCTTACTTTAAAAAAAATGTTATCCTTCCATTAGCCTTCAGTGTAATCTTAGTGGCTTCAGACAGTTTTACCTAGTCGCAGACACTTTTTGCAGCCTATAAGCACTAGCATCTAATTTTTACTTTTTTTTTCTGAACTTCCAGGGGTGAAATTAACACAAATCAGTCTTCTAATTAGTGATATCTCTCTCTATGAGTGTAATCTCTTTTCCACTCACTTCACTAAATTTCTAACTCAGATCTTTTAGCATCTATTTCTCTTCTTAATGTCTATCCTAAAAATGTAGTATTCTTGTAACAAAACTGTTAGTATTTCTCTAATAGGTCTCTTAAATTCTGTCTCAGCAGGAGTATCATCTCCTAGTCTATCATGCTTTTCTTTTTACCTCTCAAAGTCTGTTATGAAAATTACTCAGTCATAAGTTGAGCTTCTCTCCTTTTTTTAGTGAGCTCTGAAGGATGAGAGAGAATTATTTTCAAGAGTACAGCTGGAAGAATGAAAATAAAAGCAAAGAGCTAAAAAATTTCTGTTACTGATTGAAAAGCCTAAGTGCTAGAACCCAGGCTATGAAGTGCAGAGAATGGTTAATTACCAGCTCTTCATTTTAATAGCTGCCAAAGATTAAAGTGGGTAACCAAGTGAAGTTTCAGAGCACAAAGAGCAATGCTCCATCCCCAGAAGTGTTTGAGGCCGGGTTGGATGGGGCTTTGAGCAACCTCATGTTGAAGATATCCCTGTTCCTGGCAGAGGGGCTGGAACTAGCTGGTATTTGAAGGTCCTTTCTGACCCAAAGATCCTGCGACTCCACAATTACAGGATTCTCGTGCAAGTATTTCATGTTGGTAATTAAAATGATCTCAGTGCCTCAGTGATGGTGCCGTGGCAGAGGCAGGCAGGGCACAGGCTGGCCCAGGAGCCTCCCAGCCACCTGCCCCCTTCCTGTACCAGTCCCTGTTTTGCAGGAGGAGCAGAGCCAGGGGAGGGTACCTTGCCCTGCTCACTGGTGGCAGAGCTCCAGGCTGCACAACCTTAAGCATTTCTACAGCTATTTCTAGGAAACCCTGCAGTGTGGATATAATATTGAACCTCTTGCAGAAAATTTTCTGCCTACATGACTGTTGTGGTTTAGGAATGGTACGCCCCAGTTTAATGTTTCCACTGAGACTCTCCAAACCTTGTGCTGCTCCCTCAGTTCCCCTCCTCCTTTTGTGGCAGGCTAGAGAGAACTGGAGGCACAAATGGTGAAAATAGCAGGTTGAGGTAAGAGCAATTTAATGAAAATAGTGATGGGTTAAGCAAGAGAAAAGTAACAGAAGCCATATTAATAACAAAGCGCATGAGATAGAGAAATGATTCACATGTGATTGCTCAGAACTGGCATTACCTGACAGCTGCCCCCACCACATTTACTCTAGGAGAAGGAACCCCTTCTTCCTAGAAGACATTCCCTTTCCCTGCTCCCTACAATTACATCAGGTGGTATAGAATAACCTCTGGGTCCCAGCCACCTCCCTCCTGCCTACTGCCAATATTACCCTGTCATGGCTGGAACCAAGACGATGATTTACAGAAAAAGGTTACTTTTCACTTCACACTCAGCAAAGCAGAGTCACACTGAGGTTTTCATAAGTTATGCCTCTTTAGGTACATTTCTAGCTGTCTCTGAAATCCTGGAAAATTTACTTTGGTGTAATCAGATTATTTGACACAGGTCCTCTCAGTTCTGCACTGGCTCATTTTCACATTTGAATGCACCGGCTCATTTAAAATGTATTTCTTTTTCCATTTTCTTATTTTCCACACTCTCCTTCACTGCGTGTGTCCATGTATTTGCTGATGAAAAATTAGCCTTGCAGACCACGTTGTTCTCCTTGTCAGAAGATTTGTTCTGCTCCTGCAGTGTTTCACTATCCCTTCTGTGCCCTGTCCTCATCCTCTGCCTCCTTTCTGCAAGCAGCAGATCGAGGCCAGCCTGCTTCCCAGCTTGTCTCTGCCTTATATTCTCTCTCCTCACTCCCCTTTCATCCCCCCTCTTGTGCTTTAGAAATCTAAAGCAGGTATGTGTGAGTGCCTGCCTGCAGGACACGCTGGTGGCAGGCGATGGCAGCTGCTGAAGGCGATGGCACTTCACCTCAACATGTCACCCCCTTCCATTAGAGCACCATTACGTTTGCTGCTGATGGCATTTCCAAAATCTCGTATGAACTTCAGAGCAACTGGGCATGTTGAGTTGTGTAGGATGAAGGGCAGGAGTGTGGTAGTGCTGGAAGGACTGGTGTTCTCATGCATGGAAGGGGAACAGGGACACAAGGCTGGGGGAGCGGGACATGGCCCTGCTCCTGCCCCTCCCAGGACTGACACTGCAGGTGACCAGCCACAGGGGACTTTGTACTGGGACCAGCAAAAGGCACTTGGATGCCTTTGACTTGCCCCCCAACACATGGGGATGGGACTTTATGGGGTGCAGGGCAGAGCATCTTGGAACTGTGTGTGACTTGCAGGATGTTTCAGGATGGGGAAGGAACACAAAATGGAAAAGGCATTTCAAGACATTTTTGGGAGGAACAAGAATGGAAAACATAAGGAATAAAGGTTAAAAGAAGATGGTTGTGTACATAAGCTGCTGGTCACTGTGCTTATCCGGGCCTGCTCTGCACCTGGCCAGTGCTGTCTGTCCTTGTTTTCTCATTAAAAAACATTTCTGCCTATTTGTGCGTGGGTGGGTGGGTGGCTCTCAGTGGCAGCAGCTGGAGTGGGACCCAGAGGCGCGTGTGTAGGTGTGTGTGTGTGTGTGTCAGCCTGTGCCACCAGTGAGCATCAGGCTGGGCTGCCCAGAGAGTAAATCAAGTGCTCTGGGCAGCAGGGAGAGACACGGGGATCTGCCCCATGGAGGGAGCACGAGGCTCAAGCCAAGGACTGGGCAGAATGCAGGGCCTGGAGGTCCCCTGAGGTCTCATGTGTGTCTGTACATGCCCACACGTGCCTGCCTGCAGCACTCAGCTGGATCCAGGGCACTCAGCAGCCCCGCGTGGGTCCGGGCTGCACAGACCCTGCGCAGTGCTGTGACTGTCCCCTCTGAGCATCTGCTGGTGGGATGGGAGCAGAGCTGGGCTGATGCTGACAGCCTTCAAAGCTCTGCTCGTGCTGTCTAAACTGGAGGAAGACTTTGATACAGACTGTCGAACTTCAAATCCCTCCTGCTTCAGCTCACCTGGAAAACATAGTTCTGCACCATAAAGGTGTAATCCCTAGGGAAGCCTCTTCAGAAAGGAATAAAAAGAGAAGAAGCTGTAACACAAGTCAGGCCACTGTTTCTCAGTGTTTTGTATTGACTTTGTAGATAAAAGTGTTTGCAATCAATAGCTTTGAATTCTATTTCTGCCCAGGTCCTTTTTTGTGACAAATAACTAAGATCACAATTTTGGACCAAAGCCTTGAGAAAGACTCATGAATAGTTCATAATAGTCAATGTCTGTGCCCTTGGACTACAATTTTAATACAGCATGTGAGGTTGCTGGGTGTAGTAACTCACATGTAACCAGCCATTCCATATGGATGGCAGAGCAGGGAGGTATTTCTCCTCAAAGGAGTTGAAAGGAAATAGATATCCTGGAGCCCAGGAGATTGGTCACGCAGAAAGGCCACCAGAGTGTGCACCTTCAATAAAGTGAGGAGAAAATAAACCTAAATGCACTTGAAATAATCCCTCTGAAGTAAAAGGCATGTTGGAAATGGTTGGGATAGCTACCTTTTATTAGGCTTCCTACCTGCCTGACTCCTGGGGGAGGGCAGGGAATGGGTTATCCCCGGTCCCCATAAAGAAGGATAGGAAGGCTATAACTGAACAGTGTGCCAGAGGAAAAGCAGAAACTGTATCTAATTTTACTCGGATTACAGGAGGAAAGATGAATTTGGACTGTGGCAGCTTCATTTTCAATAGCTCCTGACCCCACACACGCTTGGTCAGGCACTGACTGAGTCATTCTGGCCACTTGCTCCTGCCTGCCTGCTTGTCACAGGTGTGCCACAAGGTCTCAGGACACCTTCTCTTCCTCTCTCTGTGCTACTCTTGCTCTTTTCTTCCCATACCTTTTATTGCCTTGAAGTTTTCATTCTTTCCCCCACCTCATTGTTTTACATCCCTCCCTTGCTTTGTCACTTGCCTCTTCATTGTCTCTCTGCCCTCAGCTGTGCCCTTGGTCCCTGGTACCTCTCCTGTCATTCCCTGGCTGACCTTGTCATCCCTTTATCCTCCCTACCTCCTTTTTTGGTAACAGGCTGAGGTATAGCAGAGCAGTTTTTTGGCTGGAAGTTTGGTGTCTTCCCAAGCAAGTCTCTTTCCCTGGGCCCCTCTGTGCACGGAGCTGAATGTCATATCAGAAATAGCGACTTTACACACACAGTCTTTCCCTTTCTCTCACTCTTCCTCTCTTCCCTTCTTCTTTCTCCTTTATCCTTCATATTTTGTGTGCACTTGAACAGTGGCATAGCCTCAATCTGATTACAAATTAGTGCATCTCTGTCAAAGCCAGCAGACAGGGTTGGATTAAAGGCTCATATCACTGCAAAGTGAAAAAGGAAGCATCTTCTTTTCAGTAGGATTCAGACCTGATACAGAATGATGAAAAAGTAGAGTGCATTAATAATGAGGACAAGGAAATGGTAACAGGAGCACACTTCATAAGCCTACTACTCTTCTGTGGCTTTTATGAATTTCTGCAATTTTTCCCAGAATAATAGAGAGAAGCAGCTGCAGACAAAGGCACAGACAAATTACAACCCACTGGCAATATCTGTATTCAGGACAGGTCTGAAATATACTCAGGTGATGTCCTGTGAGATATTAAATGATAGTGTTATTGCATGAACCTATGGCTAGTTACTGCTCTGTCACAAACACCCTGCACTGTCTTGGGCAATTGCATTGCACAAGACTTTCAAGGACAGCACGGATCTGCACAGCTTCAGACAGGCCTATATGGCTGGATACAGATGGACCTGTGCTCACTCCAGCCATGCTCAAAGTTGTTTGGGCAGAGAAAGAGAAAGCCCAGAGCCATGTATTCTCATTAGCATGACACTGTAGCACAGGGAATGTGCAATGTGTAAGGGCAGGCATACCTGACTATGTGCATCACAGCCGTGTGCTTAAACACCCTAAAAAATAGATCTGGGCAGAAGTGATCTCCCTGACCCCTGTGTGAGGGCATCAGTGTGTACAAAAACAATATAAATAAATATGTGTGTACATATATACCAGTGTATGCATGCATATATGTACTATTACATATAAAGATGTATAAATTTCGACACACACAAAAATATTCTTCTTCAGGACAGATCTTTTAAAGGTTCAGTGTGTTTTGTTTTTTTCTTATGAGGAAACAAGCCCTGAGTAAATTATCCCTTTCACACCTCAGAGCATTCCATAAGTTCTATTTTGCTAATAGTTTTTTCCTTTTGGATTTTGAGTGATATTTGCAGTTTACCTTTTCTCTATTCCCCTGGCTGTGTCCTGTGCACAAACCCTTTGGCTGATGGAGGCACAAGCAGCGTCTTGCTTTCCTGTCCCTCTCTGAGCAGCAGCTCCACCATGGATGTGACAAAACACCAGACCCAGCTCTCACATTGAAAAAATCCCCAGAAGATCATACTGAGAATTGGATTTTCAATCAGCGTAATGAGACTTAAATGTCTACATATCTACTGTTAAGCTGTCATGGTGACTCTGACACTGAGTGCTCCTGAGCATGTTACCTTCAGTTTGCTTTGTGTCCCAGCCTCCTCTCTTTCACAGGAGACATTGTCGGGACTGAAGATCCCATGAGGTGAGATACATCCTGTGTAGACAACAGCTGCTCACAGGCTTCACTGATCTGAATGGAAAAAGAGTCCTAAGCTGGGGAAGGAGATTAATAGAAGCAAGGTTTAGTTGTCTATAAAAGCCCAGGAGCAAGAGGCACACGTCTGTCCATTCCACATTGCAGTGGCAGTAGGAGCTGTGGCAGCAGCTCTCTGGCCACAGAGAGCAAGGCACAACTTTCCCAGGCATTGTCCTAGGGAAGGCTGTGAGAAGATCAGAGAAAAGAATGAGAAATAATTCTTACCTTCACTTGCTGCACCTGTTGTTGTGAACTTGTGGAATGTGTTATGGAGATTTGTTTACCAAAGGGTGGTAAACCCTTTATTAATTGGCCAGTGGTGATTGTTTTTAGATTGAAGGACCAATGGGCCCACCTGTATCATGACTGCCTGGAAGGGCAATGGGTTTCTTAATAAGTGTAGTACAATAAAGTGACTGATCAGCCTTTTGAGAATAATGGAGTCAATGCTAATTATTACCTGGCTGGGGGCCTGCAGTGACAGGAGCAGCTCTGGTTATTGGGAGAGGGGGTGCAGGGGACACAGGGGGAAGCAAGATCCCTGGGAAGTTTGTCCCTCTGCCCTGCCCAAAACCTTGGAGATGAAGGTGTCAGCAGCCAAAGGGAATCTGACCTTGGTTGTCTTAGGTACAAACCCCATTGTCATCAATCAGAGATAGCATGTAGCATTCACAGAACTGTCCTCTTTTGGGAGCTTTGAAATAAATCAAAATGACTTTACATGGCCAAGCTTGCTGCAAGCTTACATATGCTTGAAGCATCTCTTTTTTAAATTGAAAGAGCTCTATCTGCTTTTATTTCTTTTTTGCCTCCCATACAGCCCTGATCTTCTCTCACTCTCCTTTCTTCTTCACATCCATTTTTCCTTTCTTCTTTCCCCTGGCTCCTTTCCAAATGTAAAAATTGAGAGGACGGCAGCATGAAGCTCTCGGTGAGGAAGCCGCCTCTTATCCCGGTTCACTCCGTTTGCAATGGACAGTAGGTGGAGCACATCCACTGTTTTAAGTACCGGTGGGTTTCATAATGTTTTTTCTCCTTTCTCTTCCTCCTGTAAAACAATCTATCATTTCTACTGCAGTGAATCAGTAGCTTCAAGGTAGTGCAGCACTGTAGAAAGCAGCCAGTCCTGGCCGGCCCTCAGCAAAGAGCATCGTGACTCACGTCGAGACGCACGGGGCCAAACGCCGGCTGATCCAGACTGGAGATTAAAATCTGGGAAAAAAGCAGTCCCTTTACAGCTCCCAGTTCTGGCCACAGCTCTTCTTTTTGCTCTGTTTTGTGTTGTTTTGCTTTGTTTTAATTTTTTTTTCCCTCAAGAAAGATCTTATGAGTGTGCACAGGCTGGGGTCCATCCCCATCCCCAGCTTTCCTGCCATTCTGTGCCAGGTCTGCATCTTCATGATGCTTTTGCACCACTGCAGCACCTGAGGCTGCTGAAGGGCCCTGGAGGGGCTGAAACAGCATCTGAGGGCTCAGCATCAAACTTCTCATAAGCACATGGGACCTCCCTTCCACACGAGCACCGGGAAATGGGAAATCTCTGGGCAGCCATTATTTCTGTCTTATTCACTTTTTGCCTCCTGTGTATTTTTCATGGATTTGGGGAAAATATGAACAGTGGCAATAGGCATAGACTAGCTTTTAGACAAACAAGTCTAAAAGTCCTGTGTGCCTGAATACTTCTCTGTTTTTGTTTTGGTTTTTTGTTTGTTTGTTTTGTTTTTTTCCCCAACTAGATCAGCTGCTGTAATGAGAGAGATTGCAAATCTTGATCCACTCACATGCTAGAATCACCCTGGCTACATCACTCTTGTCACACCACAGGTTGTCTCACCACTGCAGGATTCTGCATTTCCCTGTGAGCCCTGGGCCGTGCCTTGCTCTGTGCAACCTGCTGTGACACAGCTCTTGCAGAGAAGCAAACCCAGCCCAGCTGCAGACATTCATGTTGGGAGGGTCTCAGCCAGCCTTCCTGGCATTGTCACTGGCCTGCCAAACCAGCACCTCCTCCCCAGCAATATCCCACCCCCCCTGCTATCTGCTGAGCCTGGAAAGTGTTGGCATTGGAAGCAGATGTTCATCTTTCATTTTCAGAGTGTTTTCCTATTAATGGTGAGAGGTGCGATGGTGACATTTCCAATCTGGCTACCTTAGGTTTAGCACCTCCAGTGCACCCCTCGTTGTGGGCACCATACAAACACCCACTGGTGCTTCAGAAAAGGAGTGAGGAAAGCACAAAGTAGGACAGGGAGCCCTGGGCTGAACTCCCTGGACTGAGCTAAACCTGCCCATTCCTGCTGTGTTCAGTGGAGACCAGCAAATTGACACAAGGCACCATCTGCCTGATTGGTCTCCTCCTTTGAACAGACCGATTTTGTCTCTGCTCTCTTTGTGTCAGAGCCATTTTCTTGGCCCCCAGCATTCCAGCAAGGGCAAGGACAGCTTCACCAGCAAAGGCAAGGCCAGCTTCACCAGCCACCCCTCCGCTGCATCCTGGCTGCACTTGCAGCACATTCCTTCCTCTGGGGGCTCTCTGCAAGCTGGTGTGTGCCCTCAGAGATGGGATTTAAGGGGCCTCCCTTTAACAGTCGTGTAATAGTGGTGTAGACAAGGGGACAGTTTTACTCTCAGTTACACTGGCAAACCCCAAGAGGCTTTTTGCTAAAAGCATCCTCCTCACCCTCTCCTCCCTCCTTCCCAAGATCCCCTCAAGATTTCTCGCTCTTTCCCTTCTCCCCACAGTCTCTGTGGAGGGAGGCAGATGCTTCATCTCATGCCTTAATTCTGCCAGAGAATGCCTTATCAGTGCTGGTTTTGAGAAGGGACATTGAAGTACCACTGCAGCTGCTCTTGAGGCCAGAGGAGGGGAGGAGCAGGGTGTCCAGAGCGCAGCCAAGCCTCGCTGCTGGCGACCCACTGCCAGTGCCCCTCTCCGGTGTCCTGTCCCTGCCCGCTGTGCCAGAGCAGGAGAGGGGAGGCAGGGCTGCATCCTGTGCAGGGTGCTCCGTGCCTGCCCTTCCTGTCTCCTGGTGGGGCTCTTGGGGCTCATCCCACTCTTCACATGCCAGACCACTGGCTCTCCTCTGCCCTGCGGCACAGCAGCCAGCAGGGAAAACAACAGGCACGCCTGAAGGTAATGGATTACGACCAGCGGTCATTGCTGTGTGTGTTTTCCAGGGCTCGTTTTATTCCCTGCTGCAGTCCCTCAAATTAACAGTGGTCTAGTTATTTACATTTGAAAATTGGATGATATGCTGGACTGCTATTTCTCTATTGACTCTGTGCCGCTAATACATTTGGAAATTGTCTGCCTGCTGCAGATAGGCACTGCCTGCTTGGAAACATTTGGAGTCCCTCTATCAGCATCGCAGAGGGAGACACAGAAAATAGGAAAGGACATCTGATTGTTTGTGCTTGCCTTCCCCCAGCGGTAATAGAACAACGTTTGTGTTTGATACATCCCCCCGCTGAGCACCAACAACCTGTGCTCTGCCTGCCTGCCTGCCTGAAGAAGGCAAACGCTGGCTGGCATTTCTGCCCCCTCCTTTTTTGAGCTGCAGAGGCTGGAACCAGCTCATCCAACCCTGTGTGTGTCTAGAGGGACCGCTTGCTGGGAAATTTGGGTGGTGCACGAGCTGCACCAGGGCCTGTGAGCCAGTGGGACCTTACGCTGCCCTCAAAGCCCAAGGCCAGTGCCAACAGCACAGAGTCCTGCTTCCCACCATCCCTTCCTGCTTCCCACCATCTCCTCCTGCTTCCCACCATCCCTTCCTGCTTCCCACCATCCCCTCCTGCTTCCCACCATCTCCTCCTGCTTCCCACCATCCCTTCCTGCTTCCCACCATCCCCTCCCGCTTCCCACCACCCCTTCCTGCTGTGCCAGTGGTGTCTCATCACTGCCCACTGGGTCGGCAGGACAGGTCTCATCGTGGTGAGTTTCCGGGGTGGAAAGCAGAACAGGAGCTGCTGTCCCATGGGCTTGACAGCTGTGGGTGTTGGGGACAGAGGGGCTGAGAGCTGGCAGGGCTGCCTGGGTGGATTCCTCTCTCCAGGTACGGTGTGTGCCAGCGAAAGGAAAGGCCTGGGGGACAGCAGGAGGAGGCAGGGGAGGGGGCAGAGCCTCCAGAACCTTTAGGAAGACAAAGAAACAGAAGACTTGCTATGAAAATGGAGAGGGGATAGGGCACCCAGAGGGGGAGAGCAGGGTAAAAGCTTCTGGAGAAGGCAGGCAGCCAAGGAGGAGCACGGCACCAAGGGCGGCAAGCAGCGGTGATCGGGAGTGCCAGGCTGAAGCTGAAGTGAAAACTGTAGCAGAAAGGTTTCTGCTCCTCTGTGGGCCACCACTTTTGAGGGAATAGCGTGCCACAAGCTGCCACAAGCTCATCTCTATGCAGGGCTGAAATTGAATTAAGCTCTCATTTTCTCTTTCCCCTTCATCCCGGTTTTGCTGCCTCACAGACAGGACTCTTGTTGCTGCTTTGAGCAGGATGGCTGAGAATGTCTTCCTGCCTGCAGATGCTCCACCCTTCCCTCCACTTCTGCCCCACTGGAATAAACCTTCCTGTGGCCCTTTTGGTCCTCAGCTCCTTCATCCCCTGCTGCAGTGGCCACGGTGGCTCATGTCTGCCCCTGTCCCTGCAGTCCCCAGGGAAGTCACCATTCCTTTGGCAGCAGAGCTGCTGTGCCATGCCCCTCAGGAGAGGCTGAGGAGGTCCCTGTGGCACCCCAATGGCACCTTGTGGTGCTGGCAGAGGGGAAAGAAGTTCTGGAGTGAGGACACCCCCAGAGCTCCCAGGACAGAGAGGGGGAGCTGGGGGGTGAATAAGAAGCAGTCCCTGGAGCAGGAGGGAATGGGCTGGGATGGGGTGAATGAGGGATCATTTGAAAATTAGTTGGAACAGCTTAAGGGGATCCTATAGGAACTAGTAAAGAATAAAGAACAGAAACTTTTTGGAAATCTGAGAATATCAGGATTTTTTGCACAGCTGGCTAATATTTGGGGCAAAGAGCTCCTCACTACTTGCTTGTTTAAGAAATAAAAGGCTTCTCCATGTGTGCTTTCCCCACTGGGATGTTGGATCCAGCATTCCAGCCTGGCAGCAGGAGCAATAAGCCCTAACTCCAGAGGGCACTCCCATTCCAAGCTGGTGTGAGGGTGCCACAGGCTGCAAGGTGTCAGGGGCTGCCCTCCCCATGGCTGGGCACCTCACTGAGCTGAAATGGAACAAAAAGCCACACAAGCAACCCAAACTGAGGACTTCCCAGCTGAAGCATCCTCGTGTCACCTGTCTGTGAGAGACACTCTCCTGCCCTGCTGCAGGGTCCCATGTATGGGCAGTGAAGGTGCTGCACAGCCCTGGGCACCCGGTCCCAGTGCCACTGCTGGGCAGCCCCGCGGGTCAGCAAACCATGAGCAGCCTCAGAGCCACCCAAGGGCCCCTGGCAAATGCTGGAACATAATGAAACCCTTCACAGAAAAGCAGAAGTAGTTTGCAAATGATTTTCCACTCAGTCAGGAGACTGAAGCCATTACAAATCATGGCTGCTTTGACCGTGCCTTTTTTGAGCTGGAAGGCCATGGGTTAATAAAAGTTTGATTAGATATATGTCTTTCTATATAACCCCTGCTGCTTGCAGACACATCTGTGCCCCCAGCTGCTTTTCACACTGCAGTGCAATCACCAAAGGGTAGCAGAGGCACTGGGGCTGGCTGCTGAAGAGAAAAGATTTGTTGTTTGCTTAGCTGTGACTGAAGAGAATATTCCCTGTGTGCAGGCAGGTTTGATTGCCATGTATAGCTGCATTTAGTCATGTACAGTTGCATTTTGTGTGCTCAGTCAGGGACTCATACTTCAGACTGGTGTACAGCATCCTACCTACACATCATATTAAATATTAACTGGGGGAAGCAGAAATATTTTATGGCTATTTTGTTAGCTCCTACAGTTTTAGAGCTTCTCTTCTTCCCCCTCTCTCTCCCCCCTTGCCCCCCTCCACTCCCCACCCCCTTTTTCTCTTTCTTTCCTTTAAATTACCAGAGAAATGTCAAGCTCCAAGTAATTTGCTCCTTGTGTTGCTATTTGCTGCCTTTACTGGAGTGCAGCATAAAACCTGGGGTCCTCTGCATGTAAGAACAACTGAAGTGAAACCCATGACACTGTCAAGTGCTTAAAATTAAAATGCTGGTTTGTGCTTACAGAAATGATGTGCAGCAGAGCTTAGCAGAGGGTGTAGAGTTCAGGGAAGGATGGGGAAATCGCCTGTTAATGGATGACTGCCTTGGAAAACATTAGTTGCCTTGTGCTCCTGCCTCAGCCAGGAAAAGTCCATGTGAGCCTTTCATAAATTAAACTATTTCTGTCTTAAAAGGGCCTCTGCTGCAAGGATACTGCTGAACAAGGTGTCCCACAGCCTGTGCCACCTCGAAATTATCTTCTGAAACATCTGGAGCCATGTGTAAACCAAAACTGCTCAACCAATGAGTGGCCCTCTTGCCACTTTGCTTCCCCTGTGTGTCCTCCTTATCCTCCACTTCCACCATCAGGGAGAATGGATTTAGATTCCTCTGTGCAAATGCCTGGTCTGCCTCCAGGGATTCCCAAATTCTCATCCCTCTCAGGAAGTGGCCCCAGCCCTTCTGTGCCATCTCCCTGAGGTGTCCCTGATAATTTGGAGGCACCTCTGCAGGGGGCTCCCTGAAGTTAAATGTGTGCTGGCACACAGGCACACCCCCCCAGCATCCACTGGAACACAATGGTATTCACCTGTTTTCTCTTTCCTACCCTTATATCCACACTGCATGGGAGGATGGAGACTGCAGTGAGCAAATATCCTGCTGCTGAGGGAAAAGCCCAGCGTGGGGGAAATGTGGGGTGGCTTTGCTTCGAGGCTGCTGTCTCCCTTGCACTTCTGCAAACTGTGATTTGATACAACCCCTTCCCCAAAGCTGTCCTGAGGGCTGTAACTGCATCAATATTTCTGATAGCATCATGCACGTGCTCCTCTAAGTAGGTTATCCTTCACGCTGTGCAGCTTCCAACCTGCTTGCTGCAATTTATCAGTGGGGAAGGATATTTTGGGAATGATCCCGTGTCTCTCCTCCATGTCACAGGATAATGTGCTGCACATAATGGGTCCAACCCGCAGGATTTCTCAGTATCTTATGCAGTAATGACACAAAAAAATGCATGCAGCTCTCTGTGTCTCTAGATCTGACAGCTTTTTAAGTGACCATCCAGCTCACAGCACTGAGCACTGCCCTCGGTGCTTGTTGTACCCACACAGCCCATTAAAGAGCTCAGCAGAGCCATGTGCAATCACAAATGGGAGCTGCAGGTCACCAGGACAGATGGACAGACACCACTGCTCTGCTCTGCTCTGCACTGGAGCGGTGTCTGCCTGTGTGCTTGGGGACATCATCTGTGACCTGGCAGAGGCACAGCTTGGTCATGGTGGCACTTTGTGCCTCACAGAAGAAATAGTATGGAGCTGAGCTGATCTGGTGTCACACAACACTTGTGACAGCACCAAGAAAGCCAGGGTGGGGTCAGGGGCATGGGTGCTGCTGCTGCTGCCAGCTCAGGGGCACTGTTCCCACAGCTCCAGAGTGAAGGAGACATCATGGAGAGGGAGGGGAAAGGGAAAGGAGTAAGACCAGGAGCATTAACTTCAATACTTTTCCTTTTGTTGGTGAGACTATGAGGTGCCCAGACTTTGGAAATGCCAAATTTAGGTGGCATCATTAACTTAGGTCAAAAGTCCTGCCCCAGAAAGAAGAGACAAGGTTTCTCAATGCCAGAAGCCTCACAATGCACAGAGGCTAAAGGTCCCCCCATCACCCCACACAGACTATCCTTTAAAGTGTCGTGGGGAAGGGCAGAAGAGCCCCAGGCACATGGAAAGTCTTGGCTCTGGAATGTGGCATGGGAAGGAAGTGAGGGCCTTTCCACTGAGCCTCCCCTGGTCCACAGGATCTTTTGGGATGACTCAGTTCTGTGCTGTTCTCTTCTTAAATAAATCAGTGTGAAGAGGGTGAGGGAGAAGAAGGTGGCTCCTGACCATCCCTGGCCCCTCCAAAAGGCTGCTCTGGTGTAACATTCCCAAGGGATGAAGCACGGGTATGGCCCTCACTGGGAGTGGCAGCTGCAGCCAGGTCACCGTGGTGACTCCCAGGCAGAAAAGAAGCTGTAGGAAAGGGAACTAAAGGCAGGATCCCAGCCAGCAATGCTGTCACCTGGCCTGGGCAGCCAGGAAGCTGGGGGACAATGCGTGTCTTTGTTAATGAAAACCCTGCCTCAACAGGCATCCCAATGCTCTGCTCCTTCTTGGGATGCTGGAAGGCTGTGCCACACTCAGCTGGCTCTCCTTGGCAGTTTAGTGCTTTGTGACTGAAGGCAAAGGGAAAAAGGTCAAATAATTTGTATAAATGGGATGGAAGTTAGAAAAGTTATTCTGCAGGTGCTAGGCAAGGATCAAAATTCTGGAATCATACACAGAGCCTAGCTGGAGAAAAACTCTGTGCACGGGAGCTGAGAAAATGTCACCTTTTCCATGGAAATGGAATCCTTCCATTGGGGTTGGGGGGAATGGGTGGGAAGGCCACCCGAGCACAACAGTCAACAGTCTGGAAAATACAATACCCAGTAGTGCATGCAATAATGAAACAGCTGCCTTAGCAATAACTGATGTGAGCTTCTTCATGGCTGTGATTTCTTTTCTCATACAAAAGCAAAAAAATGCCCTTTTATGGCAGGAGAAATCAGAAGTGCCTCTTGCAGCCCACTGCTAAAGGAGTTTTCCCCTAAATTATGAAACCATCACTATTACTTTTTCACAGGTAATTACTCCCTGCAGTTAATTTGGAGCCATATTCAAAGTGAGATGGAGATATCCTGCGTTGCCCTTTCCCCCTCAGTCTGCCTTGGCATTATGATCATTCCCTGCTCTGGTGCCCGTAGCAAGAGCCAGTGCCATCCCCGGTACCCTGAGCACGTGGGAGCTGCTGCTGCCTGACATTTACCCAGCTGGGCTTGTCACCACGGGCTTTGCCTGCCGGGATCACACCTCCCTGAGCCCCTCAGTGCTGGGGGTGGGTGTGGGCAAGCAGCAAAATGTGTTTAGTGCCTGATTTCCTCAGTAACATACTTCGGGTTTGGCTGCTAGGTCTGCAGGAAGCTGTTCTGTGAGGTGCAGCTATCCACAAGCACTGTGGATAATGACTTTGTGTGTTTATCTCTTAAAAATAAAAATAAAATAGGCCATTTGAGTGAATTGCCTGCACAGGACACGAGCTGTGCAGTTTGCAGCCCCCTTTGGAAGCAGAGTCCTTTGGGCTGCCTTTGGCAGTCACGGCTCACAGGGGGTTATGAAGCCTCACTGGTCATGTGGGCCAACACAAATTCCAGAAGCAAGCAAGGTGACAACCCCTGTCTAAAAAAAAAAAAAACAACCCAATAAAAAAACCCACAAAAAAAAAAAACAAACCCAAAAAAACCCCAAAAAACAAAAACAAAAACAAAAAAAACCCAAAAAACCAAAAAAAAAAAAACCAAAAAAAAACCAAAAAAACCAAAACCCCAAAAAACAACCAACAAAAAATCCTCCCAAACTCCTCAAAGACACAAGACAAGGAAAAAATCCACCTATCCAATCAAAGGAAAACCAGCATACCTTCCTACAGAGACTGTTGTCACCTGCATCAGCACATTAAAAAAAGAAGGAATCTCTCACTGGAAGTCTTCAGTGCTAGAGACATTGAGAGTAAGATAAGACAGAAAATCAAGCCCAAGGTTATGAGGGAGGAATGGCACCCCAGGCTGACATGTTCCTAAGTGTAGAGAGGGCAAGGGGAGAGCCCAGCAGGAATGGGAGATGGGGACCGGAGGGGCAGAGCTGCTCTGTAAGTAAAGCTATGTATTAGAAGTGGCAGAAAGGAAAATGTTAATGAAGCACGAAAAAATGAGACTCAGTAGGGAAATTAGTGGAGGGGAATAAAAACCTCAGCAGGAGGAAAGGCAACACGGAGTGTTAAGCAAATGAATTGCACTGGAAGGGATCCCTGGATCAGGTTTGTGGTGAGATGCTGTTCATGGGGTTTGTTAAAAACATGAGGGGAGAGGGGGTAATGAGGCTGTGGTGAGCACAGCCCTGCAGTGTTGGCCGCGGGATGGGGAGCTCTGGGGGGCTGCAAAATGGGGAAGTTTGGCAGGAGCCTGTGCCAGAGTGGGGTGGGAATGGGATGTCTGTCACTGAGGGATGGAGGCCTGTGGGAGGTGGGATTGGTGCAGCTGGCTAAGGGGAGGCCTGGGACACCATTCCATCCTGCTGCCCATGAGGACAGCGTGGGATGGGGATGGAAGTGGGGTTGGGTACAGGGACAGGCAGCCTGGGTGGGAGAGGGAAGTGCCTGATGGTGATGGTACAGGCAGGGCTGCCTTCTGTTGTCCAGCACTGCAGGGGACTGTGGGCAGCCAGGCCAGGACATCAGAAGCAAAATATGGGTGACTACAAAGTAAAAGTCAACATATTTTTGTTGGGAGACATAGAGCATCCTAAGGATTAGGGAACTTTTAAAGGACTCCTTATATACTGAAAAAAGTGTTTGGGGGGGGGTAGAGACCCTCATGTTCCATGTTCACAGCATCTGATAAAAGCCTACAGTACTGCAGCTTTGCAGTGTGAAAATAGGAAACTCTGGGGCATCACATGAGTACCCGCAGCTAAAAGACCTAGAGATGCAAATGGTCTTTTCCCTTCATGTACTGATTCAACTTATAATTTTTTTCTTAATGTAGAAGAGGAAGTTGACAAAACCAGGTTTTTTCTACCTGTTTTCTACATGCATGGTAAGTCATTGAAAGGTGTTTGTCTGCCTGCAAGGTCTTGCTGAAGAAAGGCTTTGAGCTTATCAGTGAGGTTAAAGCAAAAGGGGGGAGGGGGAAAAGAAAAGATGAAAGAAGCTAAGTTATAGGCTTGATGCCTTTTATTATCTTCTGCCAAGACTGGAAGACCATGCCAGCTCTGCCAGGTGTTTCAGAAGAATAACAAAAGCAGACATTAGATTGAGCCAATGTGCTTACAGCCACTTCCTTAGGAATCATAATTCCTGAAGGAACTTCAGCAACTGCTTCATAAAATACTGCTCTGCTGCTGCAAAACACAGACTGTTATAATTTAACATAAAGCTGAATTAATGCACATTGTCAAGCTTTATCTATTTTGACACCATGATCCCGGTTCATTTTTCTTTAATTGAATGGTTCACAGGCTCAGAGCAGAGCAAAGAGCTTGTGTGAGCATGTCTGGGGATGTGTGTGTGTTCATGAATGTACGCACACACAAGGAAGTCTTGTGTTTCATGCCTCTGTCTGTGTGCTTACTGCTATGTATTCATGTATCTAGCATTTATTCTAGCATACCTAATACTTTCTAATTTCTAATCACATATTTGTGGTTAGTAGGAAAAACCCCGGTAGTTTCATGTCTTATCATCTGCAGCTGGTTGCAGCCTTTATCTAAACATTCACTGTGGGATGCAGCAGGGAATTATATTGGCAACTGCCATTAATCTTCTGTGCAAAAAGAGGGATCTCCTACCTCAGTGTTAGAATAAACCCATTTGTCTGGTGAATGAGGCACAACTAAAAAGTACCCTGATGCAGAAGCAAAAATCCTCTCATGATGATACTTTGATGATGTACTAGTCCACCTGAGGCCATCAGGAAGGGCATCTTTAGTGCAAACTGAACAGCAGGGAGTTGGAAATTTTAATTGAACAGTTTTAGTCTTATTTTGGGGCATGGTACCCGGTCTGAAGGAGCTCTAACCTCACACTGTGCCACAATACCACCAGTGTGTAAAAACACGTTTGTGTAAATCTCCCTATACACACAACACCTGACTTCTGTTCCTCCAAACACTTTGGGGCTCCATTCTGCCTCTTTTGTCCCCTGAATGACCATGCAAGGCCTTACCTGGTGTGGTCCAGGAGTGGTCCCTGACTGCTGTGCTTCCCAGGAGGACCACGCAGCCCCACAGCTCAGCTGGACCACGCAGCCCCACAGCTCAGCTGCCCAGCTGTTTGCTGGCTGCCTGCGAGTCTGAGGAGAAGGAGCACAGCTCTGGGGTGAGCAGGGACGTGGCTCTCTCCCTTACACACAGCAGAGTGGTGGCAGTGAGCTGCAGCAGCTGGGAGATGTGGAGATGCTGGCAGCAGCTCCACGGCACACAGGCATGAAGAAGAGAGAAGATCACGTGTGCCAGGGACCAAGCCATCTTCTATAGCCTCATGGACCTCTAACCGATGGATTCACTAAACTTGTCCTTGACTTTTTACAATAATGTGTTCTTAAAGACTCTCATCTTATTTAGTATTGTTGATATGGTCTGAAAGAGATTATACTTCCAAAGTGGCACTCTGTGTGGTTGATTTGGGTCATCAAGTAGGGCATGTGTGAAGGAAACAAATAAAGGAATGCTGAATGAATTAACATAATTTCTTGGTTTCCTGCTATAGAAATGTATGTATATAATTATCTCTTTTTCTAATACTTGCTGCAAATTTAGACATACCAATAGGTTGGTGTGAGGATGCTGTTATTCTGGGAGAGGATGTTTTTTGAGAAAAAACCTCTTCCATTCAGCAAGAAAGACAATAAAATACTGTACTGTTGTTTTTTCCTTTTCCCATACCTGTGCATGTGTGCACAGAGGGATGTGAAGGAGAGTGAGAGAAAGAGGAAAGCCTTACAAGCAGCAGGTTGCTTATGTCAGCAAATAGGGAGAATTTGCTTGGACTCAGCTTTTTACAAGCATGTCCCAGCTATTAAATAAATGGTATATCCATTGTAATACTCAGATAATAGCAATAAAAAAGAAGTCTTTACATCTGGTAAACAATTTCTAAGCTGACTAATATGAGCCTTGGGTTGGCAAGCAGCAGGGGTTTAGGCAATAGGCTGAAAGAGCCCCTCATATTTGTGAAGTCCCACAGTTCACTTCTACAGCTCCAAGATTTCCTTAACTCTCATCCCTCCCTTAACCACAGGCGATTTTATACCAAGTTTTTGGCACTGTGAGCTACTACTTATTTGCTGCAGTCATATTCCTCAGCCGCTGAGCAGCATTATCAGCTTATGGGGTTCATGTATGGAAATGTTGCACCTTGGTTGGTCTCAGCAGGCCCATTTTTCTTGCACAGATTTATGGCACTTTCTAGCAAGTTGATATGCTTGCTCAGAGCCGAAAATTCCCGGTGAGCCTGAGTCAAGAAGAGGAAGATTTATTGTTTTTCAGCCTGACTGCACAGGTGTGCCCAGAGGCAGATGGGTCACAGCCAGTGAAGTGCCCCAGCTGCCTGGGCTGGGGCTGCCCCTGCTGGGTCCTGCTGCTCCTGCCCTTGCAGGGGGGCAAGATCCCATCCACGCAGGGTGTCAGAACTTCAGCCCCACTGCACAGAGCTGGCAGCTGCCCCTCACTGCAGACACCCTGCTGCAAAAGTGACTTGGAGATGGGGACCGGAGGGGAAGAGATGCTCTCTAAGTAAAGCTAGGTGTTAGAGGTGGCACGGAGGACAATGTTTATGAAGCACGATCTATCACAGCAGCTTGGAAGCTGCCACTGGACAAGGAGCGCAGGCAGCTCTTGCTGGTTGCATGTGGGTGGGTTTGGAAGCATTTGTGCTTCATGCAGAATTCCAGACACTGTGCCTGCTACGTGTACACAGCCCGACAAGGCTGGGGATGCTCTGCTGCAGGCACCACCATGGAGTGAATCACACACACTGTTAGCTGCAGACTTTTTCTGCATCCTGCACACCTTTGCTTTCCCTCTTTTGCCCCATCCTAGCTGAAATGACACTGGTGTTTTTTCCACTCAGCTTAGCTGTCCCCCTCCCTGGTTTCTCCTGCCCCACAGGAGAAACCAAGAGCAGCAGAGCAGAGCTGCCCACACAGCCCCATGGGGCTGGCAGGGTGTGCTGGGCTCCCAGAGCGCAGCAGCAAGCCCAGGGCTGGGCAGCACTCCCTGGCTGAGCAGAGGGGAGCAGGGGCCATGCAGCAGGTGACCAGCATGTGCTGGCTCTGTGACACCGTGCTGGGCACTGGGGAGCAGAGGAGACCTGTGCCCTCATTGAGAAGGGAACCTCCAACCCCCCCCCCCGTGATCCTGACCTGGCTACCAGGGCCTCAGGATTTGTATCTATCATTATCTATCAATCAATCAATCAATCAATCAATCTGTCCATCAATTCATCCATCATCTATCTATCTATCTATCTATCTATCTATCTATCATCTATCCATCCATCCACCCATCCACTGAAAAGGTAGAGCAAGCACTGTGAAGCCAAGGAGTCAAGGCAGCATGCTAACAAAGCAAACAAAATCAAAGAACTAATTTTTCTGCCCAGAGAGCAAAGCAAACACACTGACCAGTGCTGAAGGAGGATGTATTGCTGAACATACATAAGGAAAACATTCCTAAGAGCCGCTCAGGAACAGCAGGTCTGATTGATGGGATGTCAGGAGTTGTAAATCATGGGGTCACAGGTGTGGGGGAAATGAGTGGAGCTATCCTCCCTCTTGCTTAATTAAATTCAACAGTCATCATGGGGGGCTGCTGTGCTTTGTGGATTGTAGTCTTCAGTACAGCAAAGCACAGGCTGATTGACTGATGTAGGAGTGAATCCAGAGAATTTGAGTCTGGGTGAGTACATGTGGGATGTGTATTTATTTCCTGAAGTGAATGAAATGAGGAAATTCCCACCTTCTCCTTCACTGTATTACCGAAATCATGGGCAAACATATGCTGGCTTTGCCTTTGTATTTTATTAATTTTCACCACATTATTTCTACCACCAAAAGGTAGCTGAAAGGCAGCACTGTGACACAGCTGAGTGGTCTACAAAGCCTACACATTTCCTAGATAAGGGAGATGTGTGATCAGCCTCTCTGATGGGAACACACACTGCCCAAAGCCCCAAAGAGGCTTTTCCTAACATTAAGCCTGATGGCAAGGAGACTATCAAGTGTTGGACTGAATCAATCTGAAGGTCTGAAGGTCCTGGCAGGGATGAGGCAAGAAGTGTGGGGCTGGCAAACCCCCAAAAGCTTGGGGAGCACAGGAGGTTCACAACTTCAGCAGGGGAGAAAACCCCAAACCAGGGAGAGCTGAGGCACTGAGGTGATGCCAGCAGGAGTTTGGCCAGTGCAGTATGGCAAGGATTGGTGGGTGAGTGCTGAACAAAAACTCCTGCACCTTTTATATAACATAATTGCGTGCTTTATTGATATACACAGTAAAGCAGTATATAATACAATAGTAAGGCATATATTTGGTGAAATTTGGTATGTTGTGAAAAAATGCAGTAAAACAGAAGTTTATAAAAATAATTAGTAAATGTTACAGTGTTGGTGTTAAAACACAATATATTATGATATCCAAGTAATAAACCAGTACTGAGTAACGATGAAATAACATGCCATATGGTATTCATGTATTCAACTACACTGATTATGTTTTACAGTTTAATACTTTGTCATTATAAGGAATATGAAATAATTCCCAAATTATGCTTAAAAAAGCAGCAATAAAGCTTTCAACTTTTTAAATACTTTTTGACAGACTCACTCCAAAACTAAGATCTAGAAAGTAAAACAAACAAAACAAAACCCTGATGAAAACAATCGTGCAATCTCTTTTTCCTCTGTAATTTTTCTGAAGAGAAGGTTTAATGTATAGGGGGGGAGAAAAAGAAGAAACCCATCTCTTTCTCAAATCACAATTTAAACCTTATGATAAAAAAGGACATGAGAAATAGTGAGGGTTCCTATTGTAATCAAGTGTTAAAAAGCTCTTTATTAGGAAAGCAGAGGTTGGGGGGGATTGTACTTTTTTTTTTTTTTTTGTAAATGATTAACGTTGTTGTTATTACTTAAACAATGAGACCTGGTCACACAATGGACACGTGGTGATGATGTAACATTGTCATACATAATTGTCAGGAACACCACAAAACCAAAGTGAGGTAGAAATAGCATGACTAGCCATGTTCAATGTTAACTAGCATTCAAAATAAAATCTTTCCCAAGTTTAATTACACTTCATACAAGAAGAGGTAACAGATTTTTTTACTCTTGCAATATAAAGTCAGATGGTTGTGTTTCTATGTATTTTATGGTAAAATTAAAAGCTGGTTAAGAAAATGAAGTGGTAAAGCTTTTGCTGACAGCACCTCATACCCAAACCTCTCTCTCACAGAGCTGCAGTCAAGCTGGCTAATCTATTTCTCTACCAGCTCCTCTCTTTCTCAAGTTATTGTTAATTGTGCAGGGATTACTTGTACAGAGAAACAGGGAAGGAGAAAGGACCAGGGCCTTTGTTTTGGTGATAAATATTCATGGAGCAGTGTGACTACCTTCACCTGATCACCATTTGAGGCAAGAACAGCAGTAACTCTTCCACAGCCTTTCCCAAAGGTGGCTTGCAGCACCACAGCTCCTCGGGACCGGCTGCTGCAGCAGGATGAGACAGGACAGTGGGAAGCTCTGGGCTCCTCTTCCAGAGGGTCGAGGATCTCGGTGCCCATTGCCAGCACTGGCAGCTGGACAGAGCTCTCTGGGTACCCTACTTGTGCTTTGGGTCAGAAGCCAACCCCACAGGGGGCTGGGGGAGCATCTCCCTCTTTTCTCTCCTCTGCAGCAAAGGTGACAACGGGGGGAGAGCTGTCCCCAGCCCTGCTGCGCCCCAGGGTTCAAACCAGTAAGGCAATGTCTATGTTCCTTTACTAAAACTATCCAGGAATTTAGTCAGCAGAGGAAACACTGGCACACAGGATGGTTGTTAACTTTTTCCTTTCCTTCTTTCTTCTGAGTTTTTTCTTTTTTAATTGATTTTTTTTTGCAGGCTCTGTCATATAATGTGCTCTTTCATTTAATTATTGCAAACTAGCTGTGTAATTGCTAGTTGCTGTCCAAAACCAGGACAGTAAGTCATGTAATTCTTAGTTTTATTGGAAAGATAAAATAACTACCTTCATTGGAAGTTCAGGTTTTTTGGTTATTTTTCTAAGCCAGCCCTAGTCAGACAAAACCAATGAGAAATGTAAGGTGGCCATTCTGGTATCACTGCAGGAAATACTTTCCTTTTTTTTTTCTTTTTGATAGGCAAGGAAAAGAACACAGGACATGAATCTCTCTGATACTGTTACAGAGCTGAAATGAAACTAAACAAATGCACTGCCTCAGTATATTTTTTTGTGGATTTTTTTTAAGGGGGTTTCTATAAACAATTATTTTTATAAAGCACACTTTAGTTTACAATCTTTCATTATAACTGTTATAAATTTTTTTTTAAACAACCCGAAATGCGTTCCATATAAAGAAATGGCAAGTTATTTAGCTATCAAGATTTTACATGTAGTTCTCTTATAATTTTTGTACAATTGCATAGACGTGTAAAACCTGCCATTGTTAACAAAACAGTAACAGACTTAGGAAACTACTGAAATCTACAGTATAGTACCACTACCCTTCACAAAAATATAGATTTGTTTTCTTGTAAACTCTTACAGTCTAATCCTCTTTGTAGTATGAATATTATAAAAACCATGCGGAACGCCTGAAGTTGTAAAACACATCTTGCTATTCTAACACCTTGTCGTCGGTCATCACGGTCACTAAGGTTTCCATCGCTCTTCCCAGGTCATCTGCCATGTGGAAAAGGCTCCCTACATTGTGGCCTGAAAAAGAAAGTCAAAGAGGACATTAAATAAAGAGGATGTGGCAGCATGTGGACAGGAAAACTTCACAGATCCGTCGTTCTCCACGTGCCGCTCGCCGCCGTCCCCAGAGAGACTTCCAGAAGTCTCCTGGATGAGTCCAACAGGCTGTCATTAGCAAAAGCTGCCAGGTTTGTGCAACACTTCAACAGCAACGCTGGCTTGAATTGCTATGGCAAACCACCCTGCAAATAAGCAATCTCCCCCCTGGTGATGGAGCTTCATCATTATCCATGTTCACAAGAAACAAAAATTAAGTCCATTGACATCACAGAAGAGTTTTTGACTGATGCTGCAACTGTTTGAGCATCCAGTGTTCTATCAAGGAGAAAAAGAGAAACAAACAGATCAGCAGTAATTAACTAAATCATTAAAGCCAAGAGATCTCAGCAGGATACCTGCAAAGATAGATATAATGATGACCGAACTAAGCAACTCAGTTCATTCAATCATTTTTAAACATCCTTTCCTTTTTGGACAGCAGTTCAGCACAAACAAAGCTATCACAATTATCTGGAGTCTCCCTCCTGAAAAAATATGACTGAAGAGGGACTATGACTGAGATCTAGCCACCCTACAAGATGAGCATACAAACCAAGGACTCAGTGTTCAAGATTTCTTGCAAGGACAAGAAGGAATGAGCAGACAGAAGGACTTAAACCAAGCAGAAGGAAATTATACTCCACACAGCACATAATTGTATTACTGAACTCATCGCCACAGGCTGATGTTGAGGCCAAACACATAAATGAGTTAAAAGAGGAGCTAGAAAATAATCCATGAAGAAAGATTTATTTAGATGCAAAAAAGTGCACATGATCTCCAATTCAAGAAGTCTCCACACTGCAGAGAGCCAGCAACTGAACATTTATAAGTGAAGTATTACTCAATAAAACTGCACATCAGCCTGGCCTGAAGGGGTTTGATTTACTCTCTGGGAGCACTTGTGATACAATATTTGTCTGGAGAAACACAGGAAGTGCAGTGCCAGCTGCCCACAACTCTGGTTCTCAGAAATGCTTTGTATTAGTCTGGATGCTGAGGTCCTTGAGGAAGGAGAACCCAAACGAGGGAAGGACATGACCAGGGCATCCAGGATACACCTTTCATGCAGTCCCTATCTGAAATAAGCAGGAGCCTGACTGACCATTGCACACCTACATGGTGGCTTCCCCTCCTGACACAACTGCAACAGGAATGAACGTTCCCTGTGGGGAAAATCAGACTCGCCATCCTCCTCCCAATGCTTGTATATTGTGTTAGTCATGTACTGCTGACATTTCTGCAGTAAATCAGAGCCTGGAGTGATCTCAGTTCAGCAGCTTTTATGGAATAGAAAAAAACTACCTTAGAGCTATTCAGAGAACCTCAGCATGGTTTGTGTTGGAAGGATCTTAGGAACCATCTAGTTCTAACTTCCCTGCCATGGGCAGGAATGCCACTCACTAGACCTGACTGCTCAGGACCCCATGCAACCTGGTCTCAAACACTTCCAGGAGTGGGGCATCCACAACTCTGGCCAACCCGTGCCAGTGTCTCACCACCCTCAGTTAAGAACTGCTTTCTAACATCTGGTCTAAACCTGCTCTTTTCCAGTTTAAAACCACTGCCTGTCATCCTATAACTATCTGCCCATATAAAAGTCCCTCTCTCTCCCTTTTATAAGCCCCCTTAAGGTACTGGAAGGTCTCCCCAAAGCCTCTTCTCCATGCTGAACAACCTCAGGAGCTCTTTGCTTCTGAGGAACTATTACCACCCTCTACATTCAAATACTAGTTTTTTAAATATCGTTAGAGTGTTTGGGTTTTTTTTTTTTAATTTTTTTTAGGTTTTTTTTTTTTTTTTTTTTTTTTTTTTTTTTTTTTTAATTTAGCATTGATGATACAAAACTAGGCTGGATCTAAACAAGAACTATTCAGGAAGCTGCCCACTGGACAGTGAGCTGTGCTGTGACACAGCTTGCCAGATTAGCAATACAAAAAAATACTTGGTTCTGGTATCTGGTGACAGTTTGCTAACTGCACTAATGTGGAAAGAAACAGATGCATCAATCAGCAGTTTCATCCATACATCATAAATGTATAGCCATCCTATTCATCTGAAGCAAAACCTTGTAATTTCCTCATCAGCATGGCAAGTAACTGCGTATGAAAGATTCCTGCCAAGTTTTGGTCAAAACATAGTTTATTTTAAAGTAAATGTATCCTACCACATTTATTTTAGCTGTAAGGGATAATCTCTGTCACTGGCATCACGCAGACTGAGATCAATCCAGCAACTTATATTATCACAAGTGAAAATCTGACAAAGCCATATGAAATCAAGAACACATGAGAGATGCTGGTGCAAACCAGCTGAGCTGCTTACTCACCTGAAACTGTCTAAACTCCATGACTTTATGGGAACACTCCCCTCTGGTATAACTAGAGCAAAGCTGTGACTGGGTAGCCAGCTGTGAGAGGCTGCCCGTGGGGTGATGGGCTGGCATTCAGATTTGTTGTGATCTGTTGTTTCTAGAAAACTCCAGGGCTCTTCAGGATTTCAACACTGCTCATTCCCAGGAAGACTGATCACCCTTTTGTAGGCTTAGAACAACCCAGGCTGCTAAATTGCATCCTTAGAAATTAATACTATTTTGTTCTGTTAAAAAAGAGCTAGGTCTAGGAAAGAGTAACTTCAACCAAAAACACACACAAAAAACCTTTCAGATGTATGCCACAGTCGGTATAAACTGTTACATTGTTCAGGCACTTAGAAGTCCTTATGGATCCATGAATCCCTGGGTACTTTTTAATATTTAAAAATTACAGAAATGTCCAATAGTACTTTTTTTTTCTGTATCTGTTAACTGATACCATATTTTTGATATAACCATGCTTTGAATCTGATCTCCCTCCTCAAAAGCTGCCCAGATGCATGCTGCAGTGATTAAGGACACACAGCTCCCTCTCCCCTACAACGTCCACACTCCCTCTCCAGCTCAGGACTTAATTTCCTCTGCAAAAAAACTGAACACTTGTGTCTTCTCCAGAGCCACCTGAGGTTAGAGCTCAGAGCATGACCACAAAGCACTGCTGACTGCAGTTTGTGCTGACTGGACTGCAAATGCAGCAGCAGCAGCAGGGGGACCGTGGTGTGCAGGACAGCCCTGGCATGGCAGGACGGGCCAGAGGAGCAGCTGGTGGCTGAGCTCCAGCCACACAACCAGCAGACCCTCAGCTGGGTGTCACTGCACTGCCAGCAGGATTTTTGCCTCTCTTGGACATGGGAATAGCAGCCTGGTCAATTGAGGCTGCAAAGAGCTGAGAACAGAGGACAGGATGATTTCCTGGTACTGTATGTGCAATGAGGGCACCCTTCTGTCGTGTTTGCACCTCAGTTAGTGTTTAAATTCACTGCTCCCACAGGGCTCTGCTGCTGCCACTGAATGCTGCTCACTTGCCCTCTCTAGTACTGAAATGTAGGACACTGACATTTTTAATTAAGAAGCAAATGTGAGAAATACTGTCCTAAAAGCACTTAGAAAAATAAAAATCAGAACCTTCCATTATTATTCATATTTCTAAAGTAATGCTATCAAAGAAGGCATTAATTCCATTCTTCTTTTATTTTAACATTAAAGCTGAGAAAGTATTATCCGTGCTTGAGGCACTGAAAGGTTGAAAAGTGCTGTTATGTAAGAAAAAAACTAGCAGACACTTTGAAATGCAGCAGTAAAGCTCAAAACGGACATGGACAGTATTAACTTCAACTTCTGAAATCCACAGCTGCCCTTTGCTTGGAAAGCAGAAGACACCTATTTCTGCAGACACTAACTACCTCACTTCTGGCCACACAGAGATGTGTTTCACATCTGCTGAATTTGCTTCAGAGACTCTAATGGAATCAAGGCCCATGGGTGTGGGCACAGTAACAGAATACCAATCTTATATTACAGCTTGTCAGAAAAATAAATGTGGAACAGTCAGACTTGAAAGAGCGGATGGAAAGTAAATTGAGAAATCCCAACACAATACAGGGCCTTTTCTAGCAGAAGAGATTTCTATCCCTTTCCTGACAGAAGAAAAATCCTTCCTGTTGGTGCCTTGGGTTTTGATACCCTTATTCATATTGAATAATGCCACAAAATCCACGGGATTACACACAAAGACAATACCGAATGTGAGTAATGGAATCAAAACCTGGCCAGGTGGGTTTTAAACCACAGGATCTGCCTTTGCACATACAGACTCACACCTAAAGCAGAAGCTGTTCTATACCTCAGCTCATATCCTTCATAAGCAGGTGGACAACTGCATTTTATATTCAGCTCTCCGAGTTACCAAGGTCCCTCTGGAACCTTTACTGAGCACAAACTCAGCCAGAGAGCACAGAGCAGTTCACTGAAGTCAATTTTTTAGGGTTAAACTGCTGGAATCAGATCAAGTAGAACGTGCCAAATTTTTTTTTTTTTTTTTTTGTTAATTGTATTGAATATGCCCTCTGCAGAAAAAGCTTTTTTTTGAGTAATATGCATAAATATAAATGAGGATAGTGGAAATCAATGACCTGTTTTTGCTAAGTGGGAGAACAGTTCCCAGAGTATATGAGCTCAGAACAAGCAGGGCTCAATCTGAGGTATTTTCCATTAAATTTCTGGATTTGTAGTCTGCTGATGCCTTTTTTGATCCATACAAGAGGACTTGCTATTCAAGGACAGACTTAATCTGCACCAAAGGTCTTATACCTTGAAGCAGCTGAACCTGCCCTAGCACCTACAGCCAAAGCAGAGAACCTCTGTATTTCAAGGCACCACATCAGGACAAATCCTGCCTTTCCCAGGGCACCCTGTCAGTGACTGGGGGTTCATAGTGCTCTGTTAAGAATGTTTCCATGAGTACCTCCCTCTGTACCAGCAGAAATTTGCAAACCAGGTTACCCTCAATTCCTGCTTCATCCACGCCAAGTGTCTTCTGTGCAGAAAAGGTCATTTCACAGCTACTGCAACTGCACTCAGGCAGTCTCTGAATATTTTATCTTTAATAATAATTTTCACTAGAAATTCATCTTTCAAACGCTGTGTCTGGCTGGCAAGTGAAGAGCAGCTTCACAGAGGAAAAATCAAGGCTCTCTGGAAATGCGTTCAAAGGAGCTGTGACAGCACAGTGCAGAACGCTTTCCTCCGTTAATGAGCAGCGACACACAAATTCACAAATTCCAAAACCTATTTTGCATCAAACCAGCCGTGTCCAAAGTGCACAGTGAAAACCATGGCCCATCTGCACTGCTGAATGCAACACTGTGGAGCTGGTGAATGTTAGTAGCATTCTTCTTTCTGCAATAGTACATCAGGAAATTAAAACACCTGAGTCTCTTATACCTCTCAACTCTCGTATTTCTAAAGAAATATAAAAAAACTATTTAATCATAATAATGGTGGTTGGTATACTGGCACAGAGATGTAAATACAGCTGTGAGTTTGTAAGCAGAACAGCAAGAGACCCCAGTCTCCCTGTAGTGCTTACACACAAGAGCAACAGAACGTAAGTCAGTGACTGCAGCATATTTACTCACAAAATTTATCATTCAGAGGCATAATTTCAATGTATTATTTTCTCCTCCCCATTCCTGATTTTCCACCTCTGGGAGCATGTAAGAAAATGCAGACCCCTGAGCTGACATTGTCTCCGCTGAAAGTTGAGAGGTACACCACTGTTACAGCACACATGGGGAATGCACTCAGCAAAACCAAACAAAACCCAAAGCAAAATCAAACCACCCCCACCCTTCACCAAACCCAAGCAACCCCGTGCTGTGTCACACACATGCTGGGCACAGAAAGCAAGCTGTGACAAACAGAAGCCATGGCAGTGAGCCTGCGTCTCACTAACCTCTCTCACTGGCTTTCCAGGGGCATTTCCTCCTTTAGGAACAGAGAGAGGAAGTGGAATAATTATCAGAAAGAACACATGAACATAAATTTTATACTGTAAAAGACACTTCAATTTCCATTTAGAAATTTAACATTAAAAAATGCATTTCTGCTTAAACAAAGACCAAAAGTGCACTGAAATCCAGAGATGATTCTGAGCTGATTTATTCAACAACAGTTCTGTAACCTGTGGCTTGGTTTAACCTCTCAAAAGCACTTGAGAAAACTACTTACACCAACTCACACACCTGTCAGCTGAGAATAAGGACTGCAGACAAGATCTGAACTCACTTTCTGAGCATCCTAATTAGCAAATTTGAGTACTTCTAGCAATCAGTGTAACTGGTAAAAACATTTTCCCCCAATGTCAAATTAATTTACCCAGAGACTTTACATTGTATTGTAGCCTACATACACTGAGGTATGCATTGATATACATGCCTATGTGTACACACATATTTCACACCTACGGAAGTACACTGGAATCAACATGCTCACATTCAGGATAAATATATAGCAAAATATGTTTGCAACGTGCTGACCTGTAAGCATGGTAGAACTGAGGGGGCAGAGGGAAAAATAAGAGAAAAAAAGTTCAAGTAAAAAAGGGAAAAAAGAGAAAGTATCTTTCAAGTACTAATTTGGAAATGGAGTCAACAATTGGTTTAGCTGCAAAGATGCTCCTAACAAGCCTTCACAGAAGCCATACTTTGATCATGCTGGTTCTTCTCAAACACTTCTCTCTCAAACAAATAGGATATTTGTTTTCAGAAAAGGGAAGCCAGGTGTTACTCAACAGCAGGAACACCCCTTTGTCCACCTTTCCACCACACAGCCAGTCACAGTCTCCCTGTCTCTGGAAGCAGTGTCCCACTGTCACTGTCCCACTGCTGGCAGCTCTGCCAGGCCAGGCTTGCAGTTCTGGTGAGAAAGTCACTGCAGCAGATGCTGCAGGATGATCTTTGCCCCAGAGCTGCTGTAAATGATGCAATTTTAAATGAAGTGTGGGACACTGGGCAGAGAGACAGACCCATAAGGGAGAACACACCAGTCAGGGTAACAGTAACCTAATTGCTGTCGCGTTTTGCTCTATGGCAGGCTGTAGGAGAAGGGAAGAGAGGCAATAAACAGCTTTATGGGTATTTTACAAGCTGCAGAACAAGGACCAACAGCAGAGCAAGGCAGAGCAGAGGCAGTACAGGAGAGGAGGAGAGGGCAGAGGAAGGAATGGCATCACTGACAGTATGGCTCTGAGCCACAGCTCCCACAAACTCCAGGCAATGCAAAGGGCTGGGGCAGCCTCTGCAGGCCTGGACAGCAGAGGTTACCATTTACAGAACAGGAATTTTTAGTCCCTTCCAGTCCCCTCCCTCTCCCCAGCAGCACACTTCCTATTCAAAATGATAGCAAAAGGTTCAATAACAACATGCTCTGCACAAGGGTTTTTATTCTGCTCCTCGGTGAAATCTCAGCTCCAGTGATGTCTGTACCACACGTGCTGGTGCTGAGAGGTGTCACTTCAGTTCTGAGGACTCCACCTCACAGGCCTGCCTAACTTTCTAGGGCTTACACATGTGTCTGTGCAGCCTGAGACCTCCTCTGGCACTTTTATCAGGAGTCACAAACTCCCTAAAAATGCTTTCCAAAAGGGGAGATGAGAATATCTCACCAATATCAATCATGTAACAGAAAATCCTTGGAAAGGAAGATTCAAAATCTATTGCATACTTTGGTCATTTTCTCAGGAAGAGCCCCAGGGTTTAGGTCAGCTTAAGGACTGCAGAAACTTCAGCATTGTACAGCCTGGTTTGAAAGAGTCCTGGAGCAGGAATGGGACCCAGCAGGAGATTAGCTTGGGTCCACAGTTTAGCTTGGATCAGGAAGAGAAAAGGAACTGCCTACAAGCAAAATACTGGAGTTCTTAAAAAACCCCTTCCTGTCTGCACAAGCACCTACAACTGCAGAAACACAGTGTCTAATTTAAATCTATGTGAGACAGACTGGATTCTGCTTGAAAATGAATGCATTTAAAGGTAACGGGGGTAGCTCAGCACCACACAAAGCAGCTGGTGAGGACAGTCTGTGGTGAGTAATCAGCCCTAGAATTTGTTAAATGCAGCAGATCCACGTACTACAGCAACAGCTAATTTCTTCTGGAGGAAGATTAAAAAGGGTTTAATGGATTTTACGTTATTTTCTTCTTTGCATATGAATGAATGCCTGTTTCTAAGTTTTAAGGCAAGGAGTATGGTTTGGCATATATTGCAGAGGAAGAAGATTGTCTTTCTTTATTGCTGCAGTACTGAAAATTTGTGTTCTGTAAGGCATCCAAATACTGATACGCAATCCATGGGTGCCTAATTATCTATTATTTCTGCTCAAATCAACATTTCCTGCCCTTACAAAATAGAAGAGTTTTTCTTAGTTTTTCTTTTTCTTTTTTTTTTTTTTTTTTGGAAAGCTACATGGCATTGCATCACAGGCAAAGGTACACAGCAAGTGACCACATCAAGCCTGAAAGCAGAGGCACCACCAAAAACTTCATGCAGGAGTCTCTGCAGATCCAGGTCAAAACAGAGAGCACAAAGCAACTACTGCACTGCCCCTGTCACTGAGCTCAGGAAAGGGACAGGCTGCACAAAAGGGAGATCTGAGTCTGCAAAGAGCCTTTCTTCTCAAAACAAAAAAGAGATCTATTGAGGTTTTATTAAATTCATTACCACATTCTCAAGTTTACACTAGAACTGGGCATTATAAAACAGGGAAGAAACTAGTCCACCCCACCACTGTCCCATCTGCAGAGCTCAGCCAGGTCAGTTCTGTTGAGCAAAAGGGGAGCAGTAAGGGATCTCAGACCTGGGCTCACTGCGGTGGGATCCAGGACCTCAGCACAGAGAAGGTGACACAATCCAGGAGAGGCCAGGGTATCCCAAATGGCAGAGTATTTCCAGAATACTCCACAGTACAGTAACTCCAGGGTACTCTTTCACTGACTCAGTAAAGTGTGAAAAGAAAAGTCTGCATCATGAGACATTCTGCTGTCAGAATAAGAGAAACTGCATTATTTGCAGTGCTGAAAGTTGCTAGTTCCACTTAGGATGTTAGTCCCATTCATGACAGAGCCTGGCTGATGCACGAGGGAGAGGAGAAAATGTGACTGGTGTGTTTTAATGTGACAGAGATAAAAATAAAACTAAAAAAGGGTGCTATTCTTAGTGCCATTCATTTATTGCTGTGGGATCTTGTAATTTCACTGCACCACACCACAACTGTGTTAAGCAATATCATGCAAAATTGTGAGGAGCAGTCTCTGTCCAAATGTTCTCACATTATGTCATGGCCTCTTAGCTCTTCATGAGACCATGATGGTCTCATTTGTAATCAGTTTTGGCTCCCACTTCTTCACTATCTCCCAGCAGGGGCCCAGCACTGCAAATCAGTGAAGCTCTCTCACCAGCTTCAGTTAGTTCAAGAACTGCCCCTAAATACCTCTCGGAGCTTCATTCACAGAATGCATTGGCCATGAAACCGTAACTGCAAAACTCAGCCTGGTCCACCAAGAGAGCCACCTGAAGTGGTGCAACTTGTCCATCCTCAGTGCTGCAGGAGAGATGAATTTGACTTTGAAAATCCTGCCAATCTTACTCTCTAACTGTGAACCAGTTCCCTGGAGATTTAGTAGTTTGGGCACAAACACGGCGTGAAAATGTTTTCCTCTGTGGCCCATTATCGAGCAGGGTCAAATAAACCACTGAGGTGGCATTTAATGGTAGATTTCCACTAAATGTCAGACCTCTGGCTTTGACATCTGTTTTGAGTTAGCATAGCAGCTGTTTGAAGCAGCTGCAGCAGTTGTGAATTTGCTGGGAGCAGCAAAGTAAAAGAGGAGTGGATGGGAAACCTTTTAGATTAAAAGGAAAGAAAAATTCCTTAAGGACAGCAATCACCAGGTATTCAGCAGAATCTCTCTCCAGAAATTAAACAGCTTTTGGCACCAACAGCCAGCTGTGCAAGGAGCAGGAAAGTCCTGCTCTCCTAAGGAAATGCCAACACTGCCAAAAGGTTAAACTGAAGAAACAAACAAACGAAAAACCCTATAAAAGGTATAAGATACATAAATTGTTACATCTGAGGTCTGCTTGTACAGGTCCGTGACACCATCTGTTTTGCACGTGCTTCTCTAAAATACATTCAAAATGATGCTATGAAGCCTTGGTGCCCTTTTAAAAACAACTTTGTGCAGCAAAAGCTTGAAAAATATAATTTTAAGGAATCTATCTCCAGGTGAGTGACAATTTATTGCCTTGTTTCAGAATTCCAAAATAAGAGCCACTATTTGCTTTAATAAACTATTTCCCAATGTGAGCAAGTCTTACTCTTCAGGTGCTTTTGACAATATTTAGGCTAAATATGCTCAACTACACATCTGTGCACCCAAGCATCGAAATTCAGTCCTTTTCTCTCTTCACTGCTTACTCAGCTCTGAACTTTTCTCACAATCAAAGCCTTCAAAATCCTGTTTGTTATTGTCATATTGTTCTGAACTCCTCCAAACTGTTGTTATTCTAATAGCAACAGGACACCCAGAATTCTGTCCCTGATTCAAAAGGCCTGCCACTCCCTCTGCTGTGACATGCTGACATTTAGCTTGAAATTTAACACATTTATTTTTACAGGCCACAAAGAAAACGTTTTTTTTCATAAAATCATTATGGTTGGAAAGGACTTCTAAGACCATTGAGTGGAACTGTTAACCCAGCACTGCTGAGCCGAACCAAGTCCTCAGGTACTAGTCTATCAAATACATCCATGGTTGTTGACCCAACACTTCCCTGGGCAGCCTGTTCCAATGCTTGACAACCCTTTTCCTGAGAAATTTTCCCTAATATCCAGTTTAAACCTCTCCTGGCACAACTTAAGGCCATTTCACCTTGTCCTACTGCTTGACACTTGGGAGAACAGACCTTGCCTCACCTTGCTTCACCCCCCTTTCAGGTATTTGTAGGGTGATAAGGTCTTCCCTGAGCCTGCTTTTCTCCAGGGTAAACAACCCCAGCTCCCTCACTCCTCTATCACAACCTATTTCTGAATGGCAGACTGGGACAACTGCATTTCTGATATCTGACAATTTCTGAATTCTACTTAATAAGAATCAATATAACAAAAAGTTATTGTTTATAGATATGTGCTATTGCTTGTTTGTGTTTATTCTGCTCTTTCTGAACACCTGCTTGAGGTAGGTATTCACGCCTGTAATATGAGATTCATTGCAACTTTTACTGGAAAGAAACAAAATTTCACTTGCACCATGTCTGAGTCCTTAACATTATGCTCTCTTCTCAAGCTGCTTTGCCAAGCTGCTTTCACTCTTCTGCAACTGCACTTTGATCTTCTGTTAAAGATTAGAAATCTGAGATACAGATTACACCTCTCAACAGCAAAAAGGTTCCTGATTCAGGAGTTTGCTGAGACCAATCAGCTCTGCTTCCTTTTCTTCTTCCTGCAGTCTTGAACATTTAAAATCAGAGATGCCTGATGCCTGTGGAATCTGCCTGACCACAGCATCTTTCATGTCACACTGAAAGTCTGCATGAGGCTGCAGCACGTCGGATGTCGAATGTAAATTTTGTGTATGCAGGTACCAGTTGAATGTAACTGAATTATTAAATTGGGAATAGAAGAAAACTTCAGTAACAGAAGTTTACATGAGCTCTCAGCAGCCTCTATCAACTAATGAATGGAAATCCACTTGCACTGGCTTTAGGACAAACTATGTCTTAGAGAGCCTGACCATTCCCATACCTCGGCCAAAAGGAATTGCACTAACCTGGCACTCATGCAAATACATCAAAAGGTATATGCAGAACAGAGAAACATAATTGAAGTCCTAATCCCTTTAGCCAAAACCTGGTACAATTCCCAAAAAACTGAACAAGTTTCTCTCCCAGCTGGACTAATTTTTTGTGCAGCCCAAGGGAGGGGAAGAGGCAGATTCTGGCTCAGCCTGGCAGTGCCTTGGCCAAGACCTAAAAGCAAAGTCCCGTGGGAAGCCGGGCTCTGCTGGGCTCTGCCTGTTCCTGCTGCTGCACCAGGAGCTCCTCTCGTGCCTTGGCTCAGGGTTCTCATGTCAAAGGCTGTGCCCCCTCCTCGCTCACAGCCCTCCATCCAGCTAGAGAGTATTCTTGTTCTCCGTGGCTGCTGGTCACACAGAGCAGTTCATAAGCTGCAATACCTTTTGTGGATACTTGTGATCATCTATTATGTTTTCAAGACAGTTACTGAATGAAGAAACAAAATAAGGGAATACATTCTTTCTCTCTGGCCAAATGACCACATTTGGCATCCTGAAAATGAAAATCTGAAGCTACAGGTTAATTTACAAAGTTAAAATATTATCTGATCTTATCGATTTCACTTATTTTTCCTACTAGGTTTTATATTCTCTTAGTTTGTTTCATGAAGCTTTGTGTTTTTCACTAATAAAATAAAGAAACATTTTCTATTCTCAGTGAGCAGAAGGTGATGTCTAAAGACTGACCTCTACCTATTTATTCCAGACAAGAAATGAACCACTCTATTTCAAATTTCTCATTAAATTCAGTTTCACAAATTGCTCCTATTTCACTGAAAAAAAAAGAAGCTTGTTTTTAAAAAGAAACACTGCCAGTGTCATCACCTATGAATACAAATTAGATATCACATTTGGTGAATATTTTTACACATGGGATACCTACATCTAGACACATGTGCCTATGCAGGATCTATGTACAACATATTTACACTGATGGACACTAATAAGAAAACACTGTGTACCTTCTGTACAAAGCAACTTTAAAATAAATTCATTTTAATCTACATAGCAATATTAGGAAGACTTTTAATTTGTTGTCTCTCATAGCAATTATCTAGGCAAAACAAGGGCTGGACATAAGATTTTTTTACATAATGTTGAGGTGGAGCTGAGTGCAGTTGAAAATTTATTGTATTAGACTTTATTCAACGATACCTTTCTAAATGATTCCATCTTTTGATCTATATTATGAGATCTTATACAGTTTATATTGACTTTTATCCCACTGCTCACAGATGGTTTGTAGTGAGGGCTGAACTTGCTTTGAAAGCAAAGGATGGAGAAAACCTGATTCCACTGAATGTTTAGTACAATGGCAAAAGTATTTATCTCCTAAAGAAGAACCCCTGGGTGATGTGTCAAACTTGTGCAAGGACCCTGCAGGAAGTCTATGCCCCCTGAAATCCACTTATCAGGCTGGCAATACCAGGGCTTTCTCTGGCCAAGTGGCTGAGCTTCTTTTCACAGCAACAGCCAATATCCCAAACTTCCCATCTCCTGCTAGGAATCTCAGCCATTTTTCTTGGCAGCAAAGTATTTTCTTCTGGGCTCAGAAAAGAGCTTAAATGAAAAAAGGTTAGACAAATAAATTCTGGTAATACAAATGCCTATTTTTAGCAAACAACAGGGATGAGAGAAATGGAAACACTGGAAGAAAGGCTGTGGCTGTATGAACAAGTGCAGCCCACGCTGCACAAACAAGCACCCCACTTGTTTCCCTCCGTGCCTTGGACCTGAGGGCTACATGGCTGAGAACTATAACTTAGAACTCTATTTCAAACCACAGTCTTAGAGAAGGATAAGGACAGAAGGAAAGCTGGGAAAAAAGGAACATGGCAAAAAGGAAGCAAAGAAAATGCTTGGGGAAGAAAGAGTCTCACAAAGGCATTGTCTCACCCACATATCTAGCAAGGGCTACCTGTAGAGGCAGCTTAAGGTAAGGAGGAACAGGCTGCTCCTCCACTCTAAACAAGACAGGTTCCCCTATAGCTATTGTTGAAATGAAAACAAAGAGCAGCAAAAAAGCCTGATACCAAAACACAACCCCCTGAAAACATCAAGGAACAGAAAACACTTTTATATTCTTCCCTCTCATCTGCCACAGGCAGCAGCGCTCACCTCTGGAGCTGGGGAAGGAATTGTTGAGCTGCTCCATCACTTCCTCCAAACCTGTGCTTGTGTCCTGGGGAGGGCTGAGCAGCTCATCCTCACCTGCAAAGCAAATCCACAGCACTGCATGAGAGCCTGTGCTAACAGCTTGTATTGCCTAAGTCCTCCTCAAAGCTAAGGCTGTTCACTCAGACACGTTCTGCTTAGTGTACAATAAAAATTTCAAGGTGAATTTTGTTGACTGTTACTGTTCTCTTTCTTTATAAGGATCTAAGGGAAACTAAATGAGGAATTTGAGACAATTAACACTATTTTAATTCATAAAAAGGGATTTAAGAAATTGACTCTGGTAAAAGAAGTAGGACAAATGTCTGCTAGGAACATCTAGTTCCATAAATGACACTCGTTTCAGCTTCTCTTGTTCTATTAATGGAAAAAGAAATTGCTGTTGTGAGTGCTGCTGTTGAGCAGCTTTCTAATAGAGCTGGGTTCATGTTGGCACTGCTTTGCCTAGCTGTGCAAATCAGTAGAACCCAGATTCTCATCTGCATCAGTATTAATATTTCTGACAGTTTAATTGCATCAGATTGGCGCTCCAAGAACACTCAATTGTACTGTAAAAGGGTTTAGCAGCAGTTTAATAAAGCGAAATACATTTCTGCCACTGAATAATTTCTATAACCTGATTATAGGGCAGCAGCTTAATGGGAAACTCAATACATTTGATTTTTACTGGATTTTTTTTGCTCATGGTTTCACATAACTGAAATCCATATGTTGTTTTTAATGCAGATCCTGCCTTCCAATATAAATAAAGCATATTGAAAAAGAAAAACCTAAAGTATGTACTTTAAGTGAGATTCTCCTTTTTTACTAGATGTCTTTTATCTCTATTAAAACACAAAAGCAATTTTGCCTGCTGTAATAACTGAGTTACATACTTCTTTTGAAAATTACTTAATGGCCTTTTATTCTAACATGTCGTGCCCTATTTGAGTAGGCAACTGTTTGATTTTCTGTTAACATTTACATTCTTTAAACGCTGAGGTGCTCCACGCCAGTGAAAAACCTAGAAAAAAGGATATGAAAGGAGCATTTCAGGGCTGCCTATATTTAAGCTGGGAGTTTAACAAGAATTATTCTGACCAAGAGTGATTCCTCCCACTCCAGCACAAGAAGTGGGATAGAGTGTCTGCAAGAAGCACTTAATTCATATAAATGATGGTCTTTGTATCAGCTTCTTTTATTCCATGAATGGTCTAAAAATAGTTGCTGAGGCTGCTTGCAGTGTGTTTGCCTTTTGAGTGGTGCTCGGCTCACACAAATCAACCCACACCATGAGTTACTTTCACATCAGGCACTGCACTGACAGAGGTGTCTTAGCAAAAGCTATGTCCTTGCAGCCTTTGCTGAATGTCAAGGTGAAAACTCAGAGTGAGATCTTGCTGCTTCAACCCAGGCTGAGGATTTTACCAGCCTGAAGAAAGCCTCCTGGCCCTAAAGAGCTCAAGAAAAGGGCAGTGGTTCTGCTGTCCTGGCCAAGAACTGAAGACAGGTACCAATTTCCAAATGTCCTCATAAGTGCTGATATAAGCTGCACTACATCAAAAATGTGCTAATTTTTTATTTAAAATTCATTTTTTTTCCTTATTTGGATTATTTTTTTCTTAGCATTTTCTTGTAAAGGACAAAATAAGACATCAGCCAAGCAACTTGACAGAAGTAAAGACACCTTCAGAGCTCAGTCTCCTTACCCAGAACAGCCTTTCCCGTTTGTGTTTCTACAAAAGGTTTAGAGGGCTAAGTGAGTCTCAAATATTCTGGTGGTACATGAACAAATTTAAGTTCAGAACAGCCTCTTGCCTCATGCACTTCAGAGAACCTCCTCTGCTGCTACGCTGCTGGGGGAGCAAGGCCAAGGATAAGGACTTTCCCACTGGGACGCCATGAGGAGAAAAGCAGAACATTTCTGCTTGCCCAGGTGTACTTCAAGTTAACAAGGAATAGGTTCTATTTGTAACTGAGGGTTTGAGGAGGTCACTGCTTTTGCCAAAACACTGCTGGTGGAACACCTTTCACAGCAATCTCTCCTCAGCAAAGCAGAAAGACAAAAGTGCAGTGGGTTTTCAAATGCAGAAACAGCTAAGGTGTAATTTTAAAGAGAGAAACATATAAAAGCTACCACTACCTTGCCTCATTGCCTGAAGCACCTTGAGATCCTCAGTATTCAGGCTTTCTCAAAAATTATGGCTCCCTCAATCCCGGGCACATGGTTGCTGCATGGCAGCATTATTTACACCCCCATTCTGGTTCCCTTCACAATTCAAGTGCATTTTAAGCTGTGCTCCAGAAAACTCTGAGCCTCGCAAGCAAAACTTTCTGGTGTGAAAGGACACCTCACAAACTGAATTAGCTGTGGTTTGTTAGCCTGGTTAGTAATTTTTTTTATAAGCTCCACTCCCTGCTGCCAACAGTGTGGCTCTGCTGAGTCTCAGTATGATCCTTCTGATAACATCTCACTGTCCTCCCACATACTGGCTCCATCAAACCAATCAAATAAAATCAAGCAATGTCTAAATATTTGCTTTAAAAAGTTTTAGCAGCTTATATGACTCTACCGTGTTAATCAATTAATTTCAGTCTCACAAGACAAGTGGGAATAATTTTCTATTATATTCCCAAATTAAAAGAAGCATATTTTTGTATTTTGTCCCACTAAAGGATGAAATAGAAACTACAAGACTTCTAATAAGATGGCTGGGAAATACTATCTTCCTATCTTTTCTTTTAACTGTATTTAAATTCATGTATTTTATGTGATGAAATTCATGACATTTCTCCAGAAAGCTGATGCAAATTACACCACTACTAATATATTTTATCTACTCTGTGTATGGCACACAAAACAAAATATTTGCCCACTGGTAACATGATTAATGAAAGGTCCATTTTTACTTATTCCATAAATTCCTGTTACCTGTGATTGTACCCTCAGTCCCAGGATTTCAACCTCAGCATTCCTAGAGGTACTATTTATTTCACATTTTTAACTGCAGATTGTACAGAACCCATCTTGTTTGATATTGTCATAGGCTGAAATTATTGCTCACATTTAGAATGGAAGAAAAAGCCTCCTCAAAAGCTACATTTCCCACCACAACAGCAATTTAGACACAGCAGAATGTGCCCTCCCATTAAATTTCTCACTGCCATTGACACTTTCACTAATAGCAGTGAAAAGCTCTCACTAATATACATAAAATAAATTTCTCTGTATGAAGCTGAATATTATCATCAGACTTGAAACATCATCTTGTTGAAGTAATATAAGTGCATTTGCTTAAAGACAGTGAAAAGATTGATTGCTTTTTTACTAGCAGAAAATCCTTGCCACTTGGTAATAAATACTTACTAATTTTGTAACAGACAGGAAATTAGGAAAGTGCCACATGGCAGTTACTAAAAGCACCAAAATAATAATTCCAACCTCCAGCTACAGAATATTATTATTTAACCTCACTCCACAACTCTTATGATGTTCATTATCACATGTGATGTGATACTTAGAAAAGCCACTAGATGAGCACTGCCTGTGAGTGACAGCTCCATCCTACTGATTGAGCCACAACATATTAAAAATAAGATCACATCATTTAACATGGGGATGACTAATCATACATTTAGTCTCTTAGCCATAATTAATATTATGTACATTTAAATCAGTCATGTCATGCTTCATAACTGAAAGTCAGTTTGAATAGAATAGTCAGCTTTTCAGCAGCACTTGTTTTCAGAAGTCAAGCCCTGGCTGAGCTTTGTGTTTAATATCAAAATATCCAAGCTACTGGGTACATCATGATCAAAAGCAAAGCCTGAATCATAATGAAGATGCAAAGTGTAAACAGCCAGATGACACTGAAGATCATTGCAAACATCTACTTCATTTCATTTCAACTAAATGGAAAAGTGTTTTCTGTCTTTAAGGATTTTTTTTCTGGAAAATGTGACATAATTATTTTTTTGTGACAACCTGAGCTTTGTTATCTTACCCACGGTTTCTGAAGTCTGGCTGCCAACTACACGAAGAAGCATTGGCTGACTGCTGCCTGACCTCTGCAAAGAGGTAGAAGGAGATGACAGTGTTGTACCATTCACCTTGGCATCTGCCTGTGGCTGAAATTGAAGGAAAAAAGTAAGACATTGCTATAACAGCTCACTACTTTATATCTCTGTAATTTTTATTTATTCCATGAATACACACAATTTTCAGTCTGCTTTTAAGCAAATTCATCCATGCAGCCAATGCATTTTAATTCTGAATAAAACAAGGAACAATACTAAATAAGAACATCAAAACCCGATTCCATATTCTCACTTGCAGCCTGTACAAAAACAATTTTGTACTTTCCTCTGACTCGCCTCTACAGATATGATTTCTGGGTATGTTCCCATTTATTGCAAATGCATGGTGAGCTCCGTGGCAGGGAAGAACGATGCATCTGACTCCATGTTCTCAGAAGGCTAATTTATTACTTTATTATACTATATTATATTAAAGAATACTATATTATACTAAAGAATACAGAAAGGATACTTACTGAATGCTAAAAAGATAATAATGAAACTTGTGACTCTTTCCAGAGTCCTGAAACAGCTTGGCACTGATTGACCAATGAGTCAAAACAGCACACACGGAGTCCAATCAAGCAATCACCTTGGGTAAACAATCTCCAAACACATTCCACATGAGCACAACACAGGAGAAGCAAATGAGATACGAATTGTTTTTCTTTTCTCTGAGGTCTCTCTTGCTGCCTTTCAGCTTCCCAGGAGAAAAACCCTGGGCGAAGGAATCATGTTCAGGGCATGTGAATGCCACACTCGTTATTGATAACACTTCTCACACTGTTTGGAAAATCACTCTCAGAGACCCAGAAGAAATGCCTGAGGACTCACCTGCTCCAGCAGCTGCCTCAGCCTGTGCAGCTGCGATTCCAGCTGTTTGTTGTGATCCTCCAGGATCTGCATCCTGGCCTCCAGGCGGCCCTTGTGCTGGCGAAGCAGCTTGGCTTCTGCAATGAGCTCAGCGTCGCGGGGGCTCTGCGGGGAGACCGGCATCATCTCCGGGGGGGACGGCAGTGGGGACAGACCCTTGTGCTCGTGCTGCTGCTTCAAGCGGTCGTACTCTGCCTGCAGGTTCCTGTTGGGAGGTGACAAGGGGGAAAAGCTTTATGGCCCTGCACAGGGCAGTGACAAGGCGCTTCCTCTGGTGTGGTGTGATGTGTCTCACTTTTCAGGACCCACCTGCACCAGCTGCCTTTCCCTCTCCAGAATCCACACACCTGTGGGCTCACTCCTTGCAGATCCGCACGGATCTGGTATTAGACGGATGTGTGGTTCAAGTTGCCTAAAGGCTCTTGGCATCACCAGAACTCACAACTGATTCCCTCCCAGGGCACCTCATGCAGGAGGCTCCAGACACCCTCCCAAAGCCAGGACTGGTCTGTCCTGGGCTCAGCCCTCCCTCAGCTTCCTGCCCTTTATCCTTCCCAGCAGAAGTGGCACTGCCAGTTCCCTTCCACACATGGCTGCACCTGAGGGGTCACTAATGCTAGAGGAGGACTCAGAGCTACCACAGAACCTCACAAACACTAAACCAAAGCGGGTGCCACCTGGCTGGCTGATCTGTTTTACAGATGAGAAACACTGGAGAGGCAGCCACACAAAAAGGCAGAGCAAAACACAGAACTTGGCTGTCACTCGGGTCACATCGCTCTCCTCTCTTCAGATCTGCAAATGCATTTCCAGCCTAGGGCTAAAATTATCAACTGAAGATAAGAATTAGTGACCCGGTCTGTTGAACTGAATTGCACTGGCTTTTGGGGCTACAATTTTCATCTTCTTGGTCCTGCCTAGAGTGCTACTGTCCACTGTAACTTTATGGCACTGCTAAGCTTGTTCTTTTATTCCATAAAACTCCAATTTTGCTTCAGTAAAACATTCCATAGATTAATATGATCTATAGTGTTCCACTTGAAAAAAAAAAAAAAAATGTACCAAGCAGGGAAAGCACAGAAGGTAAGAAACTGAAGCATTGTTAAAGGTAACAGTCCAAAACCACAAAAATAGTAACTCGTAGCAGAAACTTCATAGGCAAGGGAAGCCTAACAAACTGCACTGGGATTTTGTTGCTATGATGTTCTTTTACAGGTTCTCAGAGGGGGAAAAACGGCTCAATGCTCTGGTAACTGCTTACTCATCACAAGCAGTGACCCAGATTTTACTTTTTCAAACTTGCTCTTATTTGAGGTTGTGAGAACAGACACCTTTTTCCAGTTCTGCCTGCAAACCACAACACACTCTGACAGTTTGGTCTGGAAGTGTAACAGCACCTAGGAAACCTCCCAGAAAAACACTTCTAAAAGAACATTATTGTGACCAGAAGGAGAACTAAAGCAGAATGCATCATTTCACATGGGTGAGAAAGCAATGCCAAGGACAAAGACAAGCCACTGACTGTTCTCCAGAGGTCCCTGAGCTCCTCAGCAGCTGCATGATGGACATGTCCTCACCTGGGCCCGTGGCACCGCCCACAACACGATCTCTAAGGGATGTCTGACCTACATGATCCCTCCTCTGCAGAAATTTTAAATTATTAAAAAGCAAGAGCTAATAATTTTTAACTTCGAGCTGTTCCAAAATTCAAGATTTCCTTCCTTAAAGCCCACACAAAGAGGGATAACTATAGAGAGGGTTTTTTTCCAATGAATTTTTTTAATGAAATACTGAGTTTCAAGTTCATGAAAATTATCTAGAAAAAAATGGCTATCTGTACTGGGAATAGATATTGTCATGTAAGTTATGTCTTCCGCCTGACTTAAGCTGTTCTGATACTTCTAGCTGAACAAACTGGTGAATAATTAATAAAAATACAAAAGGGAATAGGAATGAACATGACAACATGTTCATTACACATGGTGCTATTGCTGGCTGAAGTTTCTACAGGAATGATCATTAAGGCTGCTTTTCACCACGTCCGTAGATAGGGGATATCACTACCCCATGAGGAATTTCTCAGATGCACAATGCAGGCAATGTTCTATGAACAGCAGACTCAGAAGTTTGAAGTGCTATAAAGCAAAAGATAAAACATCACCCTAAGGGAAGCTAAATAAATGCACTTGGTCATACTTACAACATACTCAGATACCTTGCTACAAAGAAATCTACAATTATCTCCTGTATCAATATAGAGAAGTCCTTCCAGTAACAGTGGTATTGAAATAGAAGTAAGGACCAGGGAGTAATTCAGATAAAAATCCTTTCATATCTGATAAAAAATAATGAAAAATCTTTCTGAAAGCCTACAGAAAAAAAAAAGTGAGAGATACTGTATATTTTCCAACCAGAGGTATGTCTAGATTTGGGAGTTCTGTAATTAAATACTATAATACTTTTGTAACAAAGGCATGTAATTTTGAAGGATGCATGTAGGTTTGCCCAGTGCACCTGTATTGCTGACTTTCCAACTGCATCTACACAGTCCTCCATCCAGAGAACTGAGATTCATCATAGTTTCAGAGCCATAAGAGTGATCTGCGGTGCCTCTGGCTGTCTCAAACAAACAATGCTGCTGCATGTACTGGGAAAAGGATCCCTTCTTCAGTAACAGAATACTCAGAAAACCCCATATATTCCATTTATAATGTTTGCAACACTTTGAGGCATTTGTGTAGAAAAGTGACATAGGAAGCATGCAGTGCAACCTTGATTTATGCAACTGTACAGAGCTGAGTAGTAAAGAGTGCATGAATTATGAATCACATCTATCACTGGCAGCATTAATTGCCTGGTGACAGAAATCCTAGTGGACTCTTTTTGCTGAGTAGTTCTCTCAAAGGCAATTGAGAATTTGTGAATTCATGTTATTTCTCGTCTCCCTACAGAAAATCAGTGGTCTGAAGAAACAGACAAAGATGGTAGCTGAACCACCTACCCCCTGTCCCTCACTAGAGTGACAGTGTTTACTCAGGATGCTTCACACTCAGAAGATCTAGTTCCCCGTCAATGCCAAAACAAATACCAAGAGGAGCCACAGCATGTTTAGAAATGCATCACTTTCTTGCTGTTGGCAACTGTACAGAAGGAACTTATGTGAGGAGGCCATTCATCAGTCTTCAGATTTGAAGGAACACTGAAACAGGGCAGCTTTGAGATTCAGGGTGTCTGCTTTCCCTGGTGGCACACCGCCCACTGCACTCCCACTGCAAGTCAGGAAAAGCAAGGAATGGCAAATAGCTCTGCCTGGAGGTCTCATTTACTTAGTTCTTGTTCCAGGACAGCTCAGAGCTGGGAGGAAGAGTAGAGAACATGAGAGAAGTCCTCCTCTTACATACAAGACCAGAATTCAACTGAAATATTAGGAAACATCCAATTTCCTGACTCATTAAAATAGCAGGAAGGTATTTTAATTATTTGCAAAAAGTTTTGACTTTGTCAGTGTAGAACCACATGCTTTCTTATTTCTATTTAATGCCACTACAGTACATCCTAGTCAGTACTACCTATCCTACTGTATAACCTATGTAATGTATTGCTTTAGATGGACAACAAAAACTTGTCTTCTCTCTCTCTGAAATACATTCACTCTTGAGGAAATAGTTTTAGAGAGGGTTTTATAACTGGATTTTTCTTTTATATTGCAATACAGTCATAATGCCTTCAATAGCAAGATTGCTTTTTGTCTATTGAATTCAGAAATGGTCTTATCACAATATTCCATGGGATGCAAAACTCTAAAACTCAAATAAAACATTTTCAGCCATTGAAAATATTCTCTAAACTGCTCACATTTTAACAAATATAAATTATTTAGTAGTCAAATCTTAGCCATACATTATTTAAGGAAGTCATACTTACAAGCTACAGAAGCACCAAGGTCTTAAAATGCTAGCAGATAAATAATGAATATCTAACAAGAGGTCCTTGGAGCTGACAAAACCTGAGTCAGAACCACATCACAGCTAGGTTAGTTCGTAAGTTAGAGAATGCATTTCAGAAGAATTCAAAATAGGCAATAGAGCTTTTAAACTGTCCAAAAGCAAAACCTCAGAATTACAATTTCAATGAGTCTTTTTCATTTAAGTAACAAGTCAAGATGGAAATACTTGGGAGGCCAGAAACTGTAGCTGAAACCCAAATGGAGGTCAGAATTCAATCAATGGCTCAAAAGCAGCAAAGCAAAAAGGAAAGGGCTGTTTTAAAAAGCAGGAAACTGTGGAGAGCAGAAGAAAAAAAGAGAAATGACAATGAGGTGCCAGTATCACAGCACTGCTTCCTCTTGGTACTTGACACTTGAGGCATCACTTGTGGCTGCTTTCCTGGGAGCTGCTGAGAAGTGACTGCATGCCCTGACTCTTACAGTAAAACAGCAGAGAGAGCTAAACCTGGGTTAGCAGAAGTTATCACAAGTGTATGCAACAGGAGTTATGTCAACACAGGTGGCAAAGGGCGACTCCTGCACCACATCCAGCTCAGCAGTGGCAAGAGATGAGCCCTGGTACAAAGGAGTGTCTTCATCCCAAGGCAGTAACAAAAGTTTACATGGAGGGTGTTTCAGGATATGCATGGGAAAGAAGATGTGCTCACCCACTGGAACCAGGTTCACACAAGGAATTAGGTGTCAGATTGCTGATTACATTTGGCAACAGCCAAGAAAGGTTTACACAAACTCGACGGAGGAGAACGGCTAGAAAATGGGAATCTAAAGACTGTTTTCAAAAGTAGGTAAGTTACATGAATACCTCCTGACTGGTCCTGTCTGAAGAGCTTATTTTTCTAAACAAGAATCAGTGTTTCATCCATAAACTCATGGTCATCTGGCTGTGACAAGCAACCAGGACAGCAAGAACTTGTTCACTTTTCAGGAGCTACCTTACATTTTACATACAAGTTATTTATAGCAGTTTGCAGAGACAAAAGTAATGATTTTGTCATAATCAATGAAAATCAGAGCAGTGTGAGACAGAGCCAGAGCTCTCTGTGCCTGCTGGGTTGAGCACTCACAAAAGGCAAGGCTGCCTGTGGTGGCATCCCATCCGTAACTGTGCCTTCAGCAGTACAAATGAGAAAACCTTATGGACTACTCCTCTATTTTAATTCAGGACTGGCAAACTTCAAACCAGGTATTTTTAAGGTATAATTCCTGCCAGAGATCTTTTACCACCCCTCATCTGTAATTGCTAAATTAAATAAAGCCCATGCAGAAATTTAAGGCATGAACTCTCAAAGGGCTTTTTAGCTTGTTTAACTATCTATCTCCATGGTATACTAGCTTTCATATACTACATTTCTAATAAAAAACTATTCTGCTTTAAAAGCCACCCTCCGTTCTGCTAGACAGCTTATTTTGTATACAGAGAGAAAAGCATTATGAATTTTTCCTTCTTCCATGATTCACCACATAATGCTGTTTAAAAAAATAATACACATCTCCTGGAAATGAAGCTATCTTATCATCTGTATTGTACTAGCTTATCATCTGCATTGTACTAGATATTTTTTAGCTACAGTCCTGAACATGCAAAGTATCATGTCTTATTTCAAAATACTGATTTTTCTTCACTTCAGAAAGTACTTGGGCTTTATGTGCTGTGTAGCTGGAAGTTTGTGGTTTGTTTCAAACAAAATCTCCCTGCTGTTCAGTGAGCGAGAGCTTTGTTTACTACAGCTTTCTGTGTGAAACATTGTCCTCATTCTTGATGCCTACAATCTTCTCCATTCTCCCAGACCCTCCTGATAAAAAGTCTCTGATGGAGTCACTGTAATTGATTAGCACCATCCAAAGAAGACATACATGGAGAGAAGATCTATGACACTGCCAACTCCTGCATTATTTCCTTGACAAGTCTAAGGTAAATGATTAGTGCATTAAACCCTCAATGTAAGCAGAATTACCTAACTCTTACAGAAGCAAGGGAAAAAGCATGAAAATGCCAACAGACTGTACTATAAAAGCTGAAGATAGTAGAAGACAAACAAACCCTTTTTTTTTTTTTGGTAGAACTAAGCGATTTATATCTTACAGTCTCATTTTGATAATTCACAGTTGTAATTACCAATCTTCCAGGGTCAAGATCTCCTGGTTTTTGTGCTGATGGCCCAAGATTCCAGAGTACTGTATAAAGAGGACTGCAGTGCTCTTCAAGTCATGCTTCAAGTATCCATCTGGGGGGTTTTTTAAGGTGATTAATGGAATTAACTTCAACTAAATTTGAAGTTGTGATACTTTGTATTGAAAGACTAAAGAAATGGCAACAAGCAACACCAAAGAAAGAGAAAGAGGACCCAGCTTTTACCCACTATGAAATTACTTATTTGTCAGAAAAAATGCAGTTCTATAAGTAATTTTATCCCTAACAATTTTACCAAACTGAATTCCATCTAACTGTACAGTATAATTATTTTGCAGACTTTTTACTCCAAATTCAGCAGCTGGTGGTATAACCCACCTGTTTTCCTCCTCCAGGTCTGCGAGGATTCTCTCCAGCTCCCCTCTTTCCTCGCTCTCCAGAGAAATCAGGATCTGGGCAGGGCTTCGGGGCTGGCTCAGGGGGGACTCCTGGTTCAGACTTTGGCAGTAGTGCTGGATTAACAAGTGTTCATCATCACTGGAAAACAGAGCAGGGTAAAACAGGCTGTTCCCTTCCTGCTTTTCAGCTTCACAGTGAATATGAGGAGATGATTCACTCCCAGTCTCTCATTTCTTACAAAGAGATTTGCTGAACTCTTTGTAACCAACAGCAGAGCAATGCACCTTAAAGCAAAATCTGCTGACCTGTTTCACTGAGTCTCTGGTAATTTTCCTTCTCCGCAGAGACCACCTCCCTCCTTCTCTGCTTCTTGGATACTTAAAGCCAAGTTTTGCAACAGCTGACATCCTCAGCTCCCCTCTTTTGACAAACTTCAATTATAAATTTGCTTGCAAAAAAAAGCAATCTTCTGCTGCCTGATCTGCACTGTGGAAGGGTCATTCAAGCAAGGCCAATGCATTTATTTTTGTACCGACAAACTCTCCTTATGTATTAAGTGTGTGCTTTATTTATAGTTTTTAATCTACAAAATTCTAAATTAGGTAAACAAAGAAAAAACCCTGAACTAATATAATAAAAGTATGTTATTTTCCACTCAGATGTTTGGCTTATTTTTAATTTAAAAGTGATGTACGCTTTCAGAATACAAATATATTCTATTCAATACATGGGATCTCTTCCTCTATTTCTATTGCCCCTGAAGTTGTCTGGCATCTGAAAACAGAAATATCTCTGGAAAAGGAAATACAATTCTGAAGTCCTCAATCACCTCCCAGAACTACATGGATTGTTTTAGGTGTGGTTTAGGTGCTAAGGAGATGCATCCAAGCCCTAAAAAGGCAACTTACAGCAGAAGTCACTGAGAAACCATGAAAGGTATCCCTTGACACCATAGGACAGGGTCAATAAAAATGACACTGCTGTTGGAGATCTCACAGAACAAAATAATTCAGTCTAGTCAGTCCAGGGTTTTTTCCTGTTGTGTTTCTAAACCAGAATTTAACAGGCATTTTGAACAGCTGTTATTGTTCAAAAATTATAATTTTCCTTGTTTTCATTTGTTCCTGAAAATGTTAATGATGCAATTTTATGACTGCAGGAGTGCCAAAGCAGTGCAGAGTACATTAACATTAGTTCATAAAAGAGAAGTATTAATTTTTCACAAAAGGAGAGGCCTGCCAGTTCTTAAATTTATACTTTCATGAAGCACTTCAGCTGTGATTTCCTTCAAACCACTGCTTTGCATTTATAAATATTCTTACAGATCTTAAGTGAATTAACTGTGAACAAGTGACATAACTATTGCAGTAAAATGTCACTTTACAAGCATAGTCTTTTTGTGTGATTTTCAGCCTGCACAGACATTTTATACATCATTGCATTGACATTACATAATGAAACGTTTTGTGATATATAAATATAAATGTTGTGTTTTTATTTCCTGTCTTCCTTGTTTCCATCTATCACTCTACCTGTACTGATTAGCCAAATAATCCAAACCCTGCAAGAATAACAAATAATACTTAGGCATAATCTGATGAGCAAAACCAAAGTAATTACAGTTGTGAATTCAGGGTAAACTTTTGATTTTGCTTCAATTTGTATCTATCTGGAGAATATTTCTTCCAAAATTCAAAATGAACCGTTTTATTCTCATTTTAACAGTTGAAACTGAGGAACAAACTGGATAGTTAACTTATTAATTGAATCATGCTAGTACAACTTCCAATTGATCAGAAAAATGAACTGAACAGGAAGACCAAAGTGTAATACAAGAGATACAGTGTATGCATGATTTCTGTGACAAGGACACTGAAATATTTCAGTGGGACAACACAGAATTTCATCTCTTAGAGCATTACTACAATCCACAATAATACAAAATTAACACATGACTTGGAAACAGTTTTCACTAACTGCATGAAACTTACTGACATTGCATCAATATTAGTTTTGAGGGGTCATTTTAACTTTCCCCATTTACCAATACAGGGGTCATTTTAACTTTCCCCATTTACCTTAAAACAATGTACTTGGTTCTAAAGGAGATTTTATTTCATAACAGGTAGGCAACAATCCTACCAAGTCAAAAGTGAAACTATTTTGAAACAAAGAAACAGCTTTATTGCTGTCCAAGAGCATTCTGAGCTCACATGCTCAGAATCAACCTCACGAAATGCTGTTCATTTGGAATCTCATTTTAAGTGAATGAAAATTGGCCAGAATTCTGTGTTGTAAAGGACTGCTACAAATTTAATTGTCTGAATTTTCATAAAAATCCATCCCTTAAACTGTGATAAGCATGACATCACGTAGAATAGATAACAATGTTTTTAGAGAAGTCGGGGTTTCATATCTGATTGATTTAGAATCCATGCTATGGCTTCTGTTACACAGTTAATGAACCAAGATCAAATTTTCACAAACAGCCATGAAGTAGCTGCTTTTGTGCTGCCTTCAGAAACATTACCCACAGTTACTTCTGTGTCCTTTTATTCAGAGAATAAACAACACCAAGAATATTATAAGAGGAGAACCACAAACGGTTTCAGTGAGTGATTTAACTATCTCTCAAAAATCAAAACTCTTATTTATAACTCTACATTTAAAGTAATACAATGAATGCTTGTCAGTGATCTGTCAAACTTCCAGTTTACTACTGCTAGTATTTCACGGTGATGATCAGTCCCTCCTGCCTTACCCTTGCCAAGTATTTCAGGTATTTGTACGCCAAAGATTTCTGTTTAGCCTCACTTATGTTCTGTATGACACTTCTCCCACACCAACATTTTCTAGCTACCAGCAATTTAACCATGTTTAAGCTTAAACTAAGATAGAAGGGTTTTTTGTATCTTTGTCCTTAGAACTCATCGGACAAAGACCGTATTTTGATTATGGAAATTATTTGCTGAATACATCAGTAATTTCTGGAAATAAATTAGTAGTTTTAATTTTGAAGGTATCAATCATTTGTTGTATAAATTTGGTATTAAGCTATAAGCCATTAATCCAGACACTATGATACAAATTGAAAGGACATGAGCACATCATTAATTCGAACCAGATGTGATACATGGCCATGCAAATTCAGCACTACAAAATTTCATTACAAGTTATTAACCTTCCCAAGAAAATACATGTCAAAACCACGGAAACAGCCTACTTACATGCTCTCATTAGGTGAAATACTGTCATTTAGGTAAGAACCATTGGTGTTCTCCATTTCTGCTAGCCTGTGGAAAAATAAACAAGACTCATTAAAACCAATTATGTTTTTCAAAAACTTTATTTGTTCTAACATTCTGGAAAGAATTAAAGAGCGTGATGTTTCTGATGAATTTGAAACTCAAATTAATTTACACTCGCTGTTGATTACCAAAAGGTTTTGCAATAAGCTATCACAAAAGATTGTTTGCTGCAATGGCCTGGCTAAACTCACTTCTAATTAGGTTTTCAACCCTTTCTCTGAGGTTATATTCCAACTTCTCTCAATTAATTAACTCCAAAATCAAAGAAAAGCCTTAAGATGCCAGGGGATTACACAAATTGCTTTGTACCTGGCAATGTCATTGTCCAAACTGTAACAATCAGTCATTTCTCATTAGTTTTCACACTCAGCCCCTCCTAAACATCCTGGCATAATTCAGAAACCCCTCTCCTGATCAAGAGATACTAGAGGAGAGAAAGAGGCCAGAATAACTATTTTTCATTATCCCAGCCCTTGAAAATTTACTTGCTTCGTGGAAAAAAACATTTTCATATTTGTGCAATTAATCCACTTTTTGATTCTTAGGAGCAGTATGAAAGCAGAGAATTGAACTAAAGCAGTGATATATCATTATTTTAATCCTCCAAATCAAGGAAAAATCCTGTTTGTGGCATTTCATGAGGTGAATTAACATTACAATGACACCTGAGATTCATATGAGAGTTTGGAGGCTTCTGCTCTTCTGTTGTATCAGGGTCCATATTAAAAACTAAAGCTTGTATAGAATCACGGAAGGGTTTGGATTGGAAGGGGCTTTTAAAGGTCTCCAGTCCAACCCCCTGCACTGAGCAGGGACATCTTCAACTCAAACAGGTGGCTGAGAGCCCCATCCAGTCTGACCTTAAATGTTTTCAGGGATGGGGCATCTACCACTTCTCTGGGCAACGTGCTCCCAGTGCTTCATCATCCTCACTGCAAAAATTCCTTCCTTACATCTAGTCTGAATCTGTCCTCTTCTAGTTTAAAACACTACCTCTTGTCCTATTGCCACAGGCCCTGTTAAAGTATCAGTAACTCAGCACACAGCTTAATGAGGACCCCAAGGGACCCAAAAACCAATTCTGACCACACAGGTGCTCTGGCATGCAAGTTAGGACAGGCTGGTTAACAGCAACCAGAGACGATGCTCTTGCATCCCAGAGCCTGGAAAGCAAAACCCCAAATTTTATGTTTCTTTAAGAAGTGCTCAGGTATCCTCTAGCTCTTCTTTTTAAGTAATTTTAGAGAAAGATCTGCCTAACGTCCAGCTGGTCTCATACCTGCTAGCATAATGTTCAATGCGTGAATGAGTATCATCGTGTGAGAGCTGAGGGGACGAGGCAGGCCTATAAGGCAGAAAACACTGATTAATCACAAACAATACCCCTTTAAAAGTAAAAAGACACTTAGCTATGCCTATACCCTCACATGTCTATGCCTTATGCCACGTTTGATAAAAAGCAAGTTAGAACTCCAGGCGCTGTGTGTGCCTCCTCAAGCCATCAGTGCAATGTTGTGTGGTGCCACACTGGGGATCTTTGACCATTTGCAATCCATCTGTTGCCACGACTCTTCTTCACACCAACTCCCAAAGGAATCTCTTCCAAAGGCTTTATAGAAGAGCTTTCACCCTGGTTTTCCCTTCACATCTGCCTCCTTCATTGGCATTTCTGCTTCACGTGCAGCCCTGCACAGGCTGCCAGTGTCCTGCTGGGAACCTCTCCTCTGCCTCCCACCCTGCTCCAGTGCCTGCTTCCAGCACATCCCTTAAAGGAGCCTTTAAAGAATTATTCCACGAGCAGCTAGAAATAAATACAAGTATATAATGTCTGAAATGAGCCTTTAATAACATACTGCAGACACTGATGATTTTGCCTAATGTCTTCCAAGAGTTGCAATCTCAGTGGTAGCTCAGTGTGTTATACAGGGGGACAATAAATTATGTTGGGTTTTCTGTCTGACAGATGGCATGAGGTCCTCTTCAGTTTTCTGTTGATGAAAACAATTCATAGGACTTTTCTTGTCAATTATTGTTTCTTATAGCCTTACCTCTGGAAAACATCAACATTAAATTATGTTGCCAGTGCAGTTCAGACAGCATTCTTTGCTGCCATGTGGGATTTAGCCAATCTATGTGTATTGAGAGGTGCCAGATTAACAAAAAGTGATGCAGCTTCCCAAACTGAATGGCAATTTTATACTTTTGCTAAATTTCAACTGCCCTTTACTCCATCTCTGCTGACTCTCCTTCTAGAACTCCTGACTGAGGAAGGAATTTCTCCCTATTTTTAATTGTTGGATACTGTGGTTCAGGCTGGGAATGCCCCAAAGTGATTGTATATTGCATTGCACAAGCTGACAGGTTTTGTATTTACTGGTTATAAACCAAAACTGTAACAATCTTCTGGTTTGTAATGTTCCCATGTTAGGAGTTTGACAATCCTGCTGTAAATCTACCAGACTTCTCAGCTTCCAGGTTTCTAATCAGCCTCCAAAGGGCTCTAGACTAGGATCCTTCTGAACTCACAGAGTGTATGCTGGATACACATACAAATCAAGCACCATCATTAATATCTCTTCTCACAGAACAGCAAAGTTTTTCCTCTTTGAGATATTATAGGCCAAGTATAACAAATCTCATTTTGTCTTTGAAATGAACTTTGGCCTCTACTTTTACTCATCACATATTCAAGCATTACTACAGCACACCAGAGCACAGAGTTCCTCAGTGCAGCAGCGATTCAGTGGATGGGAGAATTGCTTCTCTGTGACTATATCCCATTCTGTGTAAAAATGAGTAGGGAAGGGAGGGGAAAAGGATGCCATTTCTTTAGAGCAGTGGATCACGAGGCAGGGTAACAATGGTTTTCTGATAAATTGAAGTGACCCACATTTTTTCTATTTTTTGGTCATACAGCAGATGTTACAGTGGTCTTAACTGGTACCATCAATGCAAGAAGAGGCCTTGTTTTCAACACACACACAAATGTTGATGCTAATACGGTGCATAGACTAGGAAATATGTGTTAAAAGTAGCTTCAATTTTGAGTTGAATAATTCTCAGTGCCTCTCACCCTGGCATTGCACATGTATTTGTACCAGTAGGAAAGAAGGGACAGCACTTGGCTGGGATCTACTGGGCAATGAGATGTCTCTTTTTGCAGTACTGCATGGCAAAAAGTCAGGCCTGAATGCATGAATATATCCTTGCTGTCTTGAAATGATGCTGCAACTTCAGAAGTGACCAAGTTGTGTAATACATATAAAAAGATATTTTTTAAAAGACAACATGATGTGTGACTTGTTGGAGTTGATTCTGCCAGCTGCAAGCAGGGAGTGAGGCTACAATTCCAGGTTTGTCCCTACTTCAGAACATACTGCAATGGAGATACACCTCAAACAGCTTCTTAGAAGTTTGCTTAAGAAAGCAAACCTGCTAGAGAAGATTGCTTTGTGTTGAATTCAGCTGCTCAGAGGTACTTTTGCCAGTCTCTGAGCAAACTTGAGAACGATTGTGCTGTATTTTACACACTCTTAGTGACCGACCACCTGTGCTACAGCTCAGAGTCCTTCCTTTCTGAGCACACATACTCAGCACACCTAATCAGCTCAAACAGTCAGCAGGAAGGCCGAGTGACACAGCCAATATTTAGCCAAGATAACCATCCCTTTCACAAGGGCTCCACAGCTGCCTTGTTCAAGCTGGGGTCTGCAGGAGCAGCCTGGGAATTCTAGTCAAGTCAAGTGCTGACCAAGTGGCAAGCACCACCTTCCTGCAATTCCCTGCACCCCTGGAGACCTGGATGGCAGGATGAGGGTACTTTTCTTTGTTCAGCATTTTAGTTGATGCTTCCTGAAAGTGCAGGAACAAGTACATTGTCTTTGTATCATTGCACCATCACAGTTCAAGTCAGACACACATTCTCACAACTTGTGAACTGTCCCTTTAATGCCTGGCAAGCAGTGTATCTGGGCAAAATAGTGGATCATAAGCAGTAAGAACCATTAACTTAAACAGAAAAAATTATCTATTTATAAGCAGTTCCATGTGTACCATGTTGGTGTCAGAACAGCACTAGCATTGCTGAGTGCTGCCACGTGATGCTTTTCTGAGGATAACCAGAAAACTGGCATGAGAACACCAGAAAAAGGCATGAGTGTAGAAAACACAGGAAAATGTTATGATAACTGGTTTGTCTGCTGAAGCTGGAATCACCCTGTAAGCAAGAAAAAGCTTTAAATCTGGGTAGCTCAGTAACTTGAATTGCAGGTCAAGTGCTACAGCATGAAGGAAAGAAATAAAGTTAGCAGAACAAAATTAAGGGCAATTCTTTCCAGCCACTATTAGTTTTTTATTTTTCTGCTTCCTTGTCAGACCAGATGGAAGGATTATGTTCTGGAAGACACCTGAGTTAGTCTGACAAAAAGTGCAACCTTTCTGCACAAATCCTGCTCCTCAGTATTTCTCAAGTTTTCTCAAGTATTGCATGTGAGTTAAACTCCCTGTAGTATGTAACAGCAAACCTTTGGTGTGAAGTTATCAATGTTATTACTGTAACTAGAAATGACCATGTTATGACAGCTTAATCTCATATTATGTCAGACACAGCGATGGCACTCCACACAATCCAAGCTTTCTTTGAATGTTACTTTTAACTTTGCAATTGTTCTGAAATATAAGGAATCTAGATCCATAGTTGCATCTATAAAAGTGCATCCTCAAGCTCAAAGCCCCTCTGTTTCAGTCTGCCTCCAGGCTTTTGGCATTCTCTGTGGGTGAATTCTCAGCCATATGAAGTTTGCAGTATTAGATGAGCTTCTTGGTTGCTTAAATTTCCTAGAGGTAGAGCACTTCCCTTAGCTTTCCAAGGGTTTGTGCTCCCAATGAAAATTATGAATCAATATTCCAGTGTATACATTTCACTCTTGTTTATTCTACGAAAAGTTCAATGGAGGTGCAAGCCGTATACATTTCACCATATAGAAATATAAAAAATCTGTTTATCAGTTTCTTCTTAGTTATCAATATGTGAATTAAAATTAATCTTTATTTAACATTATTCTAGAAGCTTCTGTGTAACACTAGAAGTAGCAAATGCCACAATAGTAAATATATATATATATCTATCTTTAGTTTATGCTGAGGCTATTACTACAACAGTAAGACAATGCAACTTCCGGAGTGGTGCAAGAATGAAAATCTATTCCACAGCTGAAAACTGCTGCTTTCTTAACTTCTGAAGAAATACAATAAACATTTCCCCATTTCAACCTGCCTTCACAAATCTGAATGTATCTAAAAGACTGTAATAAAATACCTAGTGAGCTCTGGATCAACTAGGGCACTCGAGTGTGCACGGTTGCACATAAAACCAAATTATAGCTTTATCTGCAAAACTGTGTCATTCCTGAAACTGAATTAAATCCATATCAAGTTCAATCTCTGTCTTTCAAAAAGCATTTAGTGTACATTCAGAGGGATTGACACTTATTCAGAAACACAGGCTTTTAAATGACAAACTTTGATAAGCATTAGTAGGTCTGCACGAAACCCCTGTTAATTCCATGAAAAACACATACTCCAGGAAGAGTACACAGCACAAAATCCATGACTGCTGGAAATTCCAAGGTTTATCTCATTCTACTCATTTGGGATCAAAACATTCCTTCAGAGAATGCATCAAAGGAAATAATCATAAAGAAAGAAGGAAATGATCTCATGTGAAACTGAACAAAGAAATAAACAAAAAGTGAGGGAGCGCAGCAGCAGTAGCAGCAGCAGCACACTTCAGCAAAAGTACTCACGCAGAATCTACTGGCCAGAAGTTGATCAGAGTAACAGGACTGCAAGACAAAAAATGAGGAGGTGAAGAGAAAGGCAGAAGAAACTCAGCAGCAAAATAATTACAGAAAGTAAAAAAAAAAAAAAGTCACAATAACTAAAAAGCAGAAATCCAACAGACCAACATGAATGGCTGTGAAGAGCAACCAACCAAAAAGTGAGAAAAAAACCTTGAAATCTAAAATTTAAAAAGAGAAAGAGAAAGAGCGAGAACAAGCTGTGTGCAATTGCCATTAAACAACTGATTAAACGTGTAAAAAACCAAAGGGAACTGGGTTAAATAATTGATTTCTCCATGTGAATCATTACTGCTTTTTTGTTTTTTTTTCCATGAAGACATCAGTCATTTAGTAAGACTAAATTTACAGGCTGAGAAAAGAAGAAATCATCTAGGAAGGTCACAAACACCATAGCCTAATTAAAGAAGTAAAACCAAGGAAAGATATCCATTTGGAAGAAAATAAAAATTTAATGAATGTATCATTAACCTCCAAATTGTACATCAAACTTAGAAGTTTGTAAGACTGAAGACTGCCAGTAAGACTGTATTTTTATTTTTTTTTTTGCTAACTGAAGCTGAAGTTCCTGTATAAGGACAGGTGAAAGCAGATAAAGGCAATGGCAACTGGAAGCCCAGCTTGTGTTTTCCTGCCAGGTGAGGTAAACAGAAATGAAAGACATAAAGAGGCTTTATGCATTTAGGAAGTGAAAGGAGTTGGCACCAGCTGGGGAGCTCAAATAGTGTACCAAATGAATTGCTACTTAAGATACTGCAGAGCTACTCACGTTTCCATGTTGTCTCCCTCCAAGACAGTCTGCACAGGCAGGTAGCCCATTCGTGGGTGCTTTGCAAAATATCTTTTTGTTCGAAATTTGTTTTTTAGTACCTTGGCAAAGTCACGGACATCTTCTCCTGAAGTTGTCTGAAAGCCACAAATCACAATGAAATCATCTTTCATGAGGTTGTCACCATTTTTCAATTGCCTCTTCCTTTGCTGGGTCACTTGGAAGAGCTGTGATCACACCAAGCAGAGCTGCCAGCACCTTGAGCCCCAGAACTGCAAATTTTATTTGTCTGTCACTGTCACCTTACAATGCACTACACACACACTGCTAGTGGAGAGGAAGGAGGGAAAGAGAAGAAGTTTCAAAACCCCCTGACAGGCTCATGCCTCACCTCAGGTGATCTCAAGAGGACAAGCAATAATTAGACAATAATTTGTCATTTCCTCACCTGGCTGTGGGGCAGTCTCTCTGCCTACTTTTGGTTCAGCACTAAAATGGCTGTAGTGCAGGACACACAGCCAGTCTGTGTGTCCAGCTGGGTGCTTCACTGCCTGGATCCCAACTCTTACAACATGCTTAACATCTCCATCTCATGGACTTGTCAATCTTTGAAAGTCTCTAGGTACCTTTTCTCTCTAGTTTTCCTCCTCAGCCTTCTGTGCCATTAGTATTTTGTTCTAAGGGAAACAAAAAGCAGGTGAGAGCTGCTTAAAGCTCTCAGATCAGTTATTTCTTCCTGCACCTGTTCAATGTGAAACTAGCAGGGATTTAAGATCAATACTCTGAGGAGAGCACAATTTGCATGAAGTTTTCTACTCCCTTGCCCGCAGCAGGCTTCCCTTGCTGGTGTAGAGACCAGCAGAGGAGCACAACATAGATTTAGAAAGACCAGAAAGAGTCAGAAAGAGTTTCAAGGATGTCTGCTGTGAAGATGCAAGACTTATTGAGAGCCTGACGAAGAATCAGGCAATTTTCTGATGAATTTTAATGCAAGACTTCAATTACTTCAGTCAGGCTGCACTCCCTTCTCTGAACCTTGCAGAAACACTAAACCCTGAAGTACTGATCTTTTACAGTAAATTAAGTTCGTCCTGACCCACATAACAATATTACTTCTCCAATCTATCTAATTTAAAGGAAATAAATCAGAGAAAAGTTAATCTTTCTGACATTTTTATTGAGTTCTGTGCCTTCTGCATAGAGGGGAAGGATGTGCTGGAACCTATCACTTAAGCCAACCTTCACAGAGCTGCTCAAACACAGATTTTTAAAAGGTAGAAAATTAAGGATGCCCTGAAAAAATATCTGCAAAAAGTGTGAAAAGTATTAACAGAAAAGGCAAATATTATCCCTGTACTTATGACACCTGTGAGCGTCACGTAAAGCTGGAAAAATTTTGGCTCCCTTTCTGGTCAGTCTGCTCTGGCAGGAAAATTCAGTGTAATCAAAAACTGGCAGAGAAGTGACACAGCAAAACCTATGAGCCAGTATAAGCATCTGCATTTTCAAGAAACTGAGATAACATTTGGTAATATTAAGTATCCTTTCCTTAATCAGAAGTAAAGGCATTTGGGGAAGGGAGGGATGAAGTGTGCCCAGACCACCCAGAGGACTCCAGAAAGGAGATTTATTGAGGTGGCTCCCTGCCCATGCCTCCATGGAGGAGGGAATTCCCTCTGCTGAATTCCATCTGCACTGCCTGCCAGGAGAGCTCTTAACCAGTTTGTCATCAAAAGAGCACAGAGAGCACATCTGCTGGAAACACAGAAAAACTTTTAATATTTAATCTTGGTATAAATAGATTAAGCACAGCTTTCTATCCTGTTGTTCACCTGTGCCATTTATAACCATTTATTAATGCCCTGTCTACTTCTGATGTTGAGAACACTTTCTATTGCATTTGACTGTAATTTGGATTAAGTGTTTTGAGGTATTAGAAATGAAACATGCATTGCTTCAGCCTTCCTGAGACTGTTCTCCCCTCTCTCTCCCCTGAACCTTCTACAGGACAACCAAACATTAAAATGCACAGAAACATCCCAATCTATCTGGTACCACAAGAATCCCAAGAAGAAAACATATCTTTTAGTGACAACCAAAAGCATCAGGCACCTCTCATACAATCCAACTGACATTTAAAAAATGCTCAAGGAGCAAAAGAAGGGAAAAGAAAATGTGATTATTACATTGACAAGATGATAAACTGAGGCTATTTTCAGCCAAACCTTCTGATTTACTCCAGAGATGTTTTATTACATATGATTTTCAGAGTAAAATCATCCAGACCAAAATTCCAAGAAGAACTGGTTTATGAGGAAGAAACAGTGGAGTTTCAGCATCCCAGCTCTCTTAAGTCAAAGCAACATATAGGCAGATGGGTTGAGCATGTTCCAAAACTATCCTGAAACCAAGCTATTTAAATAGAAATAGTTCTTTTTATTCACATAGGAATAGCTTTACCACCAGCTGACTGTTCCCAGTTTGATTTAAGAAAGTGCCTTGCCAAACCTCCTCCCCAGACCTCAGCCCTAAGTGGAAGCCCTGAATGTAGACAGGTCTATCAGTTTGCCACACTTCCTTCCAAAGAGGTGTTTTTTATGTTTGTGTGTCACTGTTCATTAAAACCCTAACAGAAAAATCATCCTGCATTTACATCTCAGTCTATAAGTTGTCTTCTATGTTTTGTTTGAAAACTCTTTAAGAAGTCCTATCTCTTTGAAAAATAAATTGAGATGTGTTGCTTTCAGGAATAATTGTAGCAATTTTTCTGTCTAAATGAAAACCAAGCAACTGCCTTGCCCTTATTCTGACTCAACCTTTTTCAAGAAAGGGAACATTATCACATCCCTCAGGTATTTAGCACGAGTTCTCAAAACTCCCCTAAGCAGAATTAAAGACAGCAGTGCTCAAAAATTTCTTGATACTAAGAGGGAGGGAGAATAAAAATATCAGAACACTGCGGTGTGCACATCGAATTATTGCAAAGATATTATCAAAGAAGGCATCACATGTCTTGTGTCTGCCAAAATGCATTTTAAGGTGAGAGATTAGTGTGGAGGAAGACTGATAAATGTTCTGCCACCTGCATACTCTTTTTCATTCATTTAGAAAACAATTACAAACTAGACATAGCTTCAGTGGATGTTCAGTCCCCCAGTACCTGAGTAAATTTTTTGTAATAGCAGCAACACAAAAAAGCGTGGGGCTTGCAGTGTATCACATTCACTTCCCCCTCCACCCCAGCTAATCCTCCTCTAATTCAGCTGGCTGCTTGTGCAGCCAGGCACGGCAATTAGCACGGGTTGCTGGAGTTCAGGGAAAAATCCACTGGCTGTGAATGGTTCTTTATTCTGATCCAGCAGGCTGGATGTGGTGGCAGGTTTTCTGTTCACCACCACGTTCACCTCTTAGTAATCTGTATTTTCAGGGATAACACAAACCTGCTGGATGCAGCACTGCAATGAGTTGCTGCAGGCTGGGGGTGCAGCTCGCAATCCCTTTTTATTTCTCTTTCCTCAAAACACATCAAAAGGGTAAGAAAATGGTTGGAAGATACTGGTTTGTACCACTCACAAATCTCCCATGTTGTTTCTTAGCTAGAATAAGAGTGGCAAAGTGCAAAGCAAAGCTGCAGTCCATCCAGGAAGGAGGGGTTCAGCCGCAGGTAGAAAAATGGCTTGCAGGGAGTCAGTCTCTCACTCACTCACCCTGCCTATCACTCAGATCACGAGATTCTGCTCTAGGAATGCCTGCAATGGAGAAGTCTGTTCAGACCTGCCCAGGCAGCGCCAGCGATTCCCTCTGACTGGTGCAGCAGTTCAGGCAAATCGCCCTTCCAGCAACCTCAGCCCCTGGGGGACAGCGCTGAAAACCACAGCCAACCAACACCGACAAAGAGCCAGCAAATGGGCACGGCTGCCACTGCAGATATTCCCAGGAAACCCTGCCATTGAAGGGTAAAAGTGGATAGATAATGCAAGTAACGATCTGTAAGTTAAAACTAACAAAAATTCTGGGCTTGTTTTACTGTAATATTTTAGAGGCATAAATTTTTTTCTCTCTTTTTTAGGTCTCTGAGAAAAGCCGAGAATCTTTGCTTCATTTTGGCCATGTCTTTTTGCTTGGATGAAGATTTAAAGACTGTTCATATAATTTTATGAGGGTAGCCCAAGTATGATTTTGATGCTTTGTTTTCACCATTTATGACTACCAGCAGATGAAAGCCTAGGAATAATCCTATTTCACCAGGAAATGCTGATGAGAGTGCACTGCTTCAAGACCAACACAAGCAATAGCAAAGGCAGCTGAAATCTCAGTTGTGCTACGTGGTTGAAGTTTAACTTGAGAGCACCTCTAACTGATGCCCCTTTACACTGGTCCTGAGAGGCCAAAAAGGAGCACACTGAGAGAGAAATGGAAAATTTCCCTTACTAGCTAGTCAGGTATGAAAGAAACATTTATGCAGAACCAATCCTTTTGGGAGCTGTGAAAGAAGGGTGAAGTCCCTCACAAATTTTCCTTACTAGCTAGTCAGGTATAAAGAAACATTTATGCAAAACCAAACCTTTTGGGAGCTGTGAAAGAAGGGTGAAGTCCCTCACCACACCATCACTGCAGCACCCTGTACTGAACGGCCTGGCTTCCCCTCTTCAGAAATGAAATCTGCCTTGCAACCATGAGAACTTCCTGGCATTTTATATCATCAAGTGACCAGACAATAAAAAGGTACCATGTGAAGAATAGTGAAGAATTTAAAAATGCAACCATAGTGTTGAGAAACCATAGTGGGAGAAAGCAAGTGAAGTGGCAACTTGATGAGGAAAAGCAGAAAAAAACCACACACTTATACAGAGAAAACCTTGGGACCCAAGATATGAATGAGTATTTGCAGAAATCATGTGCTTCCAGGAGAATCCATAAAGTGAGCTATAGCATTGAACATGGAATAAGTCATCAGCACACAACAATACATTATGACACAGAACTGTGCAAACAATGAACTTCAGTTTAGTTCAAACCATTGGAGCAACCTTGACTAAGCAACAAAATTGCTGGCATGTATAGTATATATATAATGAGATTTAATAATGGATGAGGGAAGGAAAGCAGTCCTAATGCTTCATTACCTTGCACACAGGAAAATAAGTTTTTACTTTCTAGTAAGAAGGGACAGTAAGAGTCAATAAAACAGCAACTTACTGGTGTGCAGTATTCCACCATAGGATAGTGCATTTTGTGACCTTTAGCAACACGGCCAGAGAAGAAGCAACTTTGGCAAATGTCATAGTTAAAGTGCTTTAAACTTCTGTACCTAAAAGAGGATAAAAAAAAAAATCACAGCTTCAGAGCTTTGTATGTGACTGCTTCATATCAGCCCATCAAGTTTGCTGCGTTAGTAAATTCTCTTCTGTGACATGTCACATGGTGTACAATGCCCAGCAATGCTCCTCTGCCCTGAGGGACAGGTACTGCTGCCTCAGATGTTTGTCATAGATCTCAATCTTCAAGAAAATTTCTAATACTGGGCCAACAATGAAGATTTCTACACATTCACTCACCTTTAGCGTATGAAAGACACTTTTTATTTCTATAACACTAACTTCAGATCTTTTGCTCTTCATCATGATTCCTAAAATAGAATGTCCTCTGGGAGGAAAATTCAAGAAAGTAATGCCCTCTCAGTAAGTCACTCTGGCAACACCCTCATGCCCTTCCTAGCACCTCTATAAAAACAATTTTCCTGCAGAGCATTCCATCCATGCAAAACTCCAAATGCACTTTTGGGCTATTATTTAATCTCATCAGCTCTATGAGGCAGCTAACTGTAGTATCTGCTGTGCTGAAGTGGTTGAAAGAGCCAGAGGCATAAGGGTTGTCTTGTTCCAAATACACGAAGCAGCTCAGCCACAACGACCTCAAAAGAACATTGTTTTACATGAACTGGGTGCACAGTATTAGCTTTCCAAAAGCCTTCCAATACAGTATCTTTTTGTCAAGTGTGTACACAGGGTTTCAATGACTTGCAAAGACAGAGAAAAAAAATCTGTGACAGACAGATTCTACTATCATGATAATAGATTTGTTATATAAATTTAAGAGACAGATGAGATCAGTCAAGTAAAATTAGACACAAACACAGAGCTCCAGTGTCTGCTCCCTGAGTTCTTGGTGCTTACAACAGAGTATCCATTCACTTGCCATCCTTTGATATTTCCAAGGGCTGCACTTTTCAATTCCACCTACTTGTCTTTGGCTGGTTTGTGCAAAACTATGTAAGTAATACAGTAGTTCATAAACTGCATCTGGGAATTGGAAAATTAGACTTTATGGATGTGCTGAATTACTCACATCCAATCCATAGCTCTTCCTCAGTAATATGTATCACTTCCCAGTTCAGATATTAATGGGGAATAAAAAGCAAAAGAAAAATAATTTAGACTATTAGAGCAACAGCATCAGATTCAAAACAAAGCAATAAATACTTTCTAAATGTCCCCCATTTCCCACTGCCTGTGAAATTGTAGCAGAAAGCACTGCCCCACTACATGCATAAAAGCTACATTCATCTGCTCCCAGGTTAGAGGAAAATGATGGCTTTTTTTGTGTAGCACTGCTTGCTGCTGTTATCTATCTGGGTTTTAGACACAAAATTACAGAAAGCTCTTTGTAAACAACACGATAACATAGAAGGAGAAATGCCAATGGTAAAAGAAGACTGTGTGTAAAAAGGGCAGAAACCATACAAAGCAGCTATTGCAAAGCAAAGTGATAAAACAAGTCTAGGCATAATTGAAAGTGAGTATTTACTTAGCCCTTAAGTGGCTTCTCAACAGGAACACCAACACACAGCCATTTTACAACACAGTGACTTATTCATTGCCATAGTAACCACGGTGTCAATCCAGATGTTTAAATAGACCAGCAACATTTCCCCCACTCCAGGTTAATGTTCCACCAACATTCTTTCGCAGAGAAATGCACATGTAGCTTCTACATGCCTGAGAATTTTCAAGGCACTTGCTTGCTTTATGCTATGACAGAAAGCAATTCATTAGGATCCAATTCAGAAAATGTAACTGCATAGGACACACTGAATGTAAGGCAAATTGCGTTAGTTGTGCAATCCAACAACACTTTTGTTGAGGCATGGAAAGACTGGGACACAGAGAAAGTGCCATGTTTGAACTGGGAGATGACTATTGTCCTGTTCAAGTCTCACAGCACTGTACCCAATCTAGGTGCCACTCTCCCTCATGTCCCCATCACAATTATTTTTTCCAAGAACAAAATGCCTATAAAATGAAGCTCCTGATTTGCCTGGAATCAGGCAGAGCTCTTGATCCACCAAGCAGAATCAAACGTGGCTGAAAGGGAGAGAGTCTGTACCTGAATCCAATAATGGGGCACTCCTTACAGATGTTGCACTTGGCTTGGTGCTTGGCAGTCTCAGCAGCAGCCACCCTGTGCAGGACAGGCAACCACACCATGGACTGTGGCTCCAGCCTCATCCAGTCCAGGAAAAGGGCTGCTTCAATCTCTGGTTTGTTGTTGGCCTGAAACACAAGGGGAAAAATGACAGGGGTTGAGCACAACTGATCTAACTAACAGTTCAAGTTGTTCCTGTCAACTCCGTATCTCTTCCAGGAATATATCTCCAGCTTTTCCCCCAGTCCAACTACTCATAAAAAAAAATAAAATAAAAATAAAAAATCCCCAGGATCCTGCCTTCAAGCTGGGAACTGAAAACCATTATTAATATTTCAAATCTCCCTTTCTCTTATTCTCTCTATTACGATAGACAGCACTACCATGTACTTTGTCACAGGGAAAATCATCCACTTACAGGATCACCTTTGATGCCTGATCTCACATTCTCTGTCTCTCTTATCTGAGACTGTATAGCACTGCTTCTCACCTATTTTAAAAACTGTTATCCAAGCCCTAAAAATTGCATGTCTTTTGATCAAAATTCCTTCCTCCTTAAGATCTTTCATTATCACACTTACCTTTCTTCATAATGCACACATAAGGAAATAATTCAAATCTCTCTCAAGTCTGTTGTTGAACATGTAAACCTCTTTCTCCCTAAATGCCTCAAACCACCTCTTCTTTAAACTTCCCATCACTGACTGCAAACACAATACAGTTCTGTCCCACAAAATAACATTCTCAGATTCCATTACATCCCAAACTCATCTTTTTGCCAACAGCAGAAGAGCCAATGAACACTTCAGCAAACATTCACTGACAAATGAGCAAACCCATTCCTCTGCTGCCTTCCCATCCCATCCCATCCCATCCCATCCCATCCCATCCCATCCCAATCAGTGTGACATTTCAAGTAACTCTTCCATGGTAACTTCAAGGCAGCTCAGTCACAGAGCCAAATCCCAATGTGCTAGGCATCATGCATGCCCGAAAAAATGATATATCATCCCTACCCAGAGCACCCACAGTATGGAAAAAGAAAACAAAGAGACAAAACCCACAAAGAAAGAGGGGACAGTAGTGACGGCTGTGCATGGGGAGAGGTCACACTGTACCAGCAGGCTGGACACTGCAAAGAACAGCGCAGAACAAAGGCAAGGAGCATCAAAAGGGATTTAAAGGAAAACAGTGGAATGATGGAGTCAGTGTTTACAGGAAACAGCCCTCCATCGTGCAGGGTGCCACGAAGCCTGCACAAAACTGTTACCTGAGAAGCTGGGAGATGGTTTCAGTGCTGAAAGTGAGGTGATAGATCAGGTAGAAACCTCAAAAGGTTCTGGTGGGGAGGGTGGGAGAAGGGAGGAATGTGTCCATACAGGGAAAAGCCCAAGTGATGAAGAGGGATAACATCGTGCTGCTTCTCTAAACCATCACTACCATGCTAATTCCAATTCCTCAAGACATTTCCTTCCATGCTTCCCACAGCAACAGCATATTTATGGTCTGAATATATTTAAATCCTCTGCTTTCTTTTTCTCTATGCTTTCAAATACAGCTCTCAGTGGGCCAGTCTTTTATATTTTAAACTTCACAAGGCTGACTGTCTTCCTTTGTGGTTCCAAACCTATTTGAAGCACTTAAATAAATAATAAGCATTAATGTATCATGTACATGGACCAAGATGAATAGGGGATTGAGTGCTGAGGATTTTTGTACTTGCTCTCAGTTACTTGTCCAGTTTCTCATGAAATTTGAGTTTAGTATAATCTAGCTAAAACCTTATTGAACTAAAAATGCTAGCAATGACTTTCAAGAAAAAAATATCCCTACTGATCTGCCGAAGAGCTATAGGGAAAACCAATTAGCTGTAGTTTTGTTTTTTGTTTTCTTTTAAATCTACCACTGTTTATAACCTTGACAAACAAATCAACTGATCAATATTTGAAGGCTAAGAAGAATGCAGTTTCCCAGACAGAACCCCACAAAAAAGATGCAAAATACAAGACCTGTAACATGCCCTGAATAATGAATTGCATTAAAATTGACTTAAAATGCTGTTGCGATACTTTAGTTAATCAGAAACAAAGATTCTTGGTCAGAGCTTCCTTCTTAAGGTGCTCGTTTGGGAAACCATCCAACAACTCCTATCACTACACTTGGGATCCATACACATGTACTTCTAGTATAGTAAAAAATATCCTTTTTTGGATGTTTGGGGTAAAAACATCAAATGAGAACATATCTACAATTATTCAGATAAAGTCCTTCACAATTTGATATTCATGAAAGGATTATATTAAATGGAATACATGCCAAAACACTTCTGAAGTATTCTGCATTAAACTTCTGCATCAAAAACTCTGTTTTTTCACATAGCTGCAGAATTTAGGAAGTCCCCCCAAAATAAAAAGATAAAATCAAAAGCACAATAAAGTCCAGTCAACACTGGCAAGAGGATTTGTTCAGAACACTGACACATCAGTGCATCAGTGAATTCAGTCAAATCAAATTAATTTTGGAGCTCCTAAGTGAAAGGCATGCTTCTAAAATATGACCATCTATATTTTCAGCTGGAAGTCAGGGCAACAAAATGGCAAGGGAAAGGCTTTCTGTGACTCACTCAGGGATCCAGCTTCAGCCAGCAACTACACTGGCAAACCATAACCCTGCCTAGCAGACTACACTTTCTATACAGAGGTCCTCTAAGACTTGAAAAGGAAAAAAAAATTAACAGGATCTCTTTAATATACCATTCCTAACAGAAAAACATGAGGTGTACGGAAATGCTGCAGTGCAATCTGCAGTCAGAATAAGAATGAGCCGCTCAAAGCACTGCTCTCCACTTGTAGCTGCTTTAAATTTGCAGGGAAAATGCTGCAGCAATGAAAGACTTTCTGTAACACCCTAGATCTATTTTAATTTTGCAGTCACTGTCAACTGCCAGCAGTCCCAATAGCTGCCTAGACAGAGCTCCGGATGGCGGCTGTACAAAACCTGTGCTCAGAGAGATTAGGTGCATTAAAATGTATCAGAACTGGTTCTGAATTATATTACATGAAGATTTAAAGCCACGTGGAGAAAAGCTGGTCAGGGTCAGACAGTATAGGACATACAGTTCTCAACTGTCTCCTGAGCTGCTACTACAATTTTTTAAATAATCTCTAAATCCAGTAAGGCAGCAGCTGAAGATTTTACATATGGGAAAAAGGCTGAATTCATACAGTTCATATCTGAAGCAACAAGATCAAGCTGTAAAGAATATTAATGGTTCTTCTCTTGAACACATTTCTGTGCAACTCACAATTTTTATGGTAATAACAGAGTGAATCATAAAGTAAAATTCATTAAGGTCTTTCCAGCTTACAAGTAACAATTTGTTATGGAGGACATTCAAATTCATTATGTTCCAGACATCTGTTTTTCAGTATTTATTCTGCAGAAACAATGGGAAAATAGGAAGTTGGGTGGTGCTAGCATCTTTATGCAATACTTGGGAGATGAGTTTTTTGTTCTTCCCTCTCTCTTCCTCTAGCTAGTAGCTGAAAAAATATCCTATGCCATATTAACTTTGTCTGTCCATAATGGGAAATATGCTACAAAATACAGTTGGGATTTTACATGAACAATGTGGTATGCTTTTAGACTGAGTCAGATAATACAGCAGAAATTTCTGATAACATTTCTGATTAGCTATATTCTGCTTATGTGCAGTGTAGGAAATTGACTGGAAATAAATTAACATTGTTAATTGAATGGTGTTTTTCACCCCGGGTGGAAAGCTTTACATTGGCAAATACCGTTTTGAACAAACTACACTGAGGGATGGGATTCTTATGACTTGTTAAAGTCTAAAAATGCAGAGCAGTCAGTAACAGCAACCCTGTCTCCCCAGTCAGACCTAATCCTGGTCACCCTTGTCTTCCCCTCCTACATTACACTTGATTGCAATGACAGTCAATGTTTTTAGTGTTGTGGCAAAGAATAATAAAATAAAATAACATGAATCCAGAAGAGAATTAGTGTAGTTTGTATCACTCACACTCGAACAGCATCTTCCTGATCCCTACCCCTTAAACCATTTTAGAATAGCTTTTGAAAGCAGTTCACTTGTAGGACTCTTCAACACTGCCTCCAAAGTCAGGCACAGGTTCACAAAATCCTGCTGAAATAAAACCAGAATTGCTGTTTTATGACATTTACAGCACAGCAGCTTGAGGAAGGATTTGCTACTTCCCTTTGGCCAGCTCTCTGTGGTCAGAGCCAGGAGCAGAAGAAATATCCTATGAATAGAAACAAGGGCTGCCTGAATCTGTTAAAAGAGATTGAGTCCCTCAGCAGTAACACTGCACTTGTAAATTATTTTCATATAGACTTGTATATATAACTATATATAGTTATTTGTACGTAGTACTGGTATTTCCTAACTGCTCAAAAATAAAAGCAATAAATAATGCCTCGAGAAACAACTGTCCAACCAATTCAAATCACAGCATTTATGGACAAAGTCACTTTCAGGGTCCTGGCCAGGGATTTGTAACACCCAAATAACACCTAAAAAGGACTAACAGCTCTATTTTGGATTTTATTTGCCTGAGTAAATACACCAGATTTGGACACACTTCCATGGTTTTAGAAAGTGGGCTGATCTTGTCTTACCATTGATCAAGTACAAATCTAGTAAAGAAGACTATACAATACAGAATATTAAAATACTTTGCTTCATCAAAGTGAAGCCAAACAAGGTTTAAAATACATGTATGAGTTAACTGCACATATTTTACTGCTCCTTAGCTTCATCTGTTCTAGTTTTTAACATTAAGTACTCTAATTCAAGTATATCCTTGAAAGAAAGCATCCCTAAAGAATTTTATAACCAAGAACCAACTGTCCAATATCTTACTGAGAAATGGTGAGGGACATTTTTATCTGAGCTGCACTCTGCTCTCTCATCACATTTCTTCAAAGTCTCAATGTCACAGTAACTCATCCAAGGCAGCAATGTGAATTCCTAGGTCCTGTTTACACTATATGAGGAAAGCATATTAAAATTTTCCACTGTGATTAGAACCGTGTGTCCTTCACTCCATATCATTTCCCTATCCTGTTTACTTAAAAAACATACCCATCACAGAACTGAAAGGAAAGTCCTTTCACACTGCAGCAACACTGAATTCACTCAATTTTTCATGGATCTATAGATTGCTTTGATGCATTCTGAGCTTAAGCAGAACTATACAGTCTTCAAGTGGTCACTGGATTAAGCTCTTTGCTCTCTAAACTTAAAAGCATTTTTCTTTAAAATATCAAGGCAGAAATTACACACCCCTGCCCCAAATAGGAAAGATGCGTCCCATGATATTATCCTTCTCGTCCCAAGAACTTCTACCAGCACCTTCCTGCAAATGAAGAAAACTACAGAAAGCACAAGTCAGTGCTGGGGGAGGGAGAAGTAGCAGGAGTACTGGAGCAGCAGCCTCGGGAGAAGGGGACCCAATTCTCAGGAGCAGAGGTGTGCAGCAGGCAAGGCTGCTGCCAACAGCAGGGCTGGGCTCCTCCCTGCCCAAACCTCATTCCCAAGGACTAACCCTTCAAAAAGCAGGAGAGATTTCCCCTGTTATCTCTGGGAACAGTAAACATCCCCTTTTTTTCTGCTGCTGTGCAGACAGACAAGGCCGTTGCCAGGGCACCTAACCTAAGGGAGCTGGGATAACCATTTCTGAGGCACACAATTGTTGCGACTCTGACATGACTGCAATCATATTGCTGGCTTATCATCACCAGAAAGGAAGAAAAAAGGGAAGAAAAAAAAAAAGCAAAACTAAAGGAAAAGTATTCCTCAATGTGGGCGTACAAAGAAAGACTTAAATTAGTTTCCATGCAGTAATGTAAACTATGAACCCCCACAATATTCTTCAAAAATGAATTATCTCGCTACAGGAACAGGAGGCTGCTGGGAGCAGCCTGGCTGTCCAGCTTTTCCAGCCTCCCTGTTACCTGGGCTGCTCCGTGTTCCTCCCACCAACATTTCTGTGCTTGTCCCCCAGCCTGTGGATCCTGGTGCCCACCATCCTACACTGAAAGGATGTCTCAGTGCTCCTCTTCTCCCTTTCTCATGGGAAGTTCTTATCTCTTTCCCCATCTCCATTCCTGGCTGCTCCTTTCCTTTATGCCTCATTCAACCCACACTGTTTCCTTCATCACTATTATTCTTACTGCTGTTCTTACTGTCATTCCCTAAGAGCCATCCTTATTTTCCATTCCTTAATTCCTTCTCCTCTGCCTTCATTAGGGCTTTCCCTATGTTTGGATTTCTGCTCTTCTCCCTAGGGCTCCATCCTACCTATCCTCTGTCTCCCCATCTCATCTCAGCCTCCCTCCCCCTTTCCATCCCTCCTAGAAGATCGTCTGTTCTGCTGCAGCCCAGATTGGAAACCAACCTGCACTCTGATAGTTAAAATGAAGCTTCATCTGGAGGAAAAAAAAGGATGACATTCCTCCTATTGCAGGTATGAAAAATATCTACTTTTCTGTGCAGGTAAGAGAAGGGAACTTCAGGTTCTGGTGCTCTGATTTCTGAGCATGCCAAAGGTTGTGTCCAGCTGTGCTTGGGCTGTTCCTAGAAATGCCAGCAGCTGGATGTGGTACAACATTCAGCCTGCTGGCATGTCTTCATTTATAATGATGATGTTGCTAACTCATTTTGTTCAAATAAACAGTTACCACAAAATCACAGAATTGCAGAATAAGCTGAGTTGGAAGGAACACACAAGAATCACTGAGTCCAACTCCCAAACCTGTACAGGATCATCTCCATGAGTCTTCCTAGTTAAAAAAAAAATGGGTTTGGTGTGTTTCATCCCTGTGATTTTATATTGTTTATTCCTTGTGTAAACATACAGAATGGCAGCCCTCTTTAAAAAAAACTATGGTTTTGCCAGATTCTGAGGTCACTTTCCTTACTAGTTTATCAATGGTGTTCTAAAGCGCTGTTGACATTCCCTTGGGAAAACGACAGAATCTGGTGAGTCCTAATTCCTGAGGAAGGTCACATTGGTGACCTTGGTCACAAGGTACAAAATTTTTACCATGGATTTGCTGCACAATCATTTTGTGTTGGTGTCACTTGAAAGCCCAACATGGAAGTCAAGGCTTGAAAGCACCAGCAGGCTCTAACACAGCTATCAACATTACTGTGCACACTTTATGAGCATGGGTTATTCACCCAGGACATAGTCCTGTAAAACAGTCATTCTGAAATGGCATCAAATACCGATTAGAATTATAAAAGGTCATGACATGAATGACAGAAACAGTAAAATGTAAATCCTGTAAAATGAATCTGTTAAAAGAAATGTAAAAAATACAGAAAGTAGATGTCCCATCAGAACTGAAGTTTGTGGTGATTTTAGAATTAGATTCTTTTCGAAGTCATTGTGTGTATGCAGTCTACTTCCAAGCATTAATATTCATTGAAAACACTTGCTGTGTTTTGCTTACTACAGAACTGAAACTACTACATAATGAAACTTGAGCAGCAGGCAAAAAAGCAAACAACTCCCCCCTTCCCCAAGCAAACAAAAAAATCCCTCAGGGACAGTGAGGAGATGGGAAAAGAGCTTTCTTCCATTGTAATGTAGAACATGCATTTAGAGTTAATCACAGACCATACATTACCTCCCCTCCTCTACCTTTTCACTAAGCAGCTGTCTTCATCTTGTGCATTCTGCTGGTAGTTATGATAAGGATGAATAATTCCCTTAACTCTCTTCCTCCCCAGATTAAATAATTTACAAGTTTGAAAAAGAGCCTCCAGTTTGCTGTGCATTCTTTAACAGACAGGACAAGAATTCTTTCAGTACTCTTTAAAAGAAAACTGGTATTATCCATTCAAGGACTGGAAGGAGCTCATCGAGCACTCCTCGCCCCTAGACAGCACTGCAGGCAGTCGCCTATCGCTCCCCTGGGCACCTGGCTGTCACTGGTATGTACATGCCCAAAATTCAGATAAACCACTGCTCTTCACCTACATAGCAGCAATAAACAGTCATCTACTGCTGGGCAATAGAAAACTGTAAAACCAGGAGCTGCTGCAACAAAGACTGACACTCTTTGCAGGGTTCAGTTTCAACAGAAACCCCAACGACAATTATCTGCTGTCTGAGCTAATTCAAATACACCTTGTCAAAGGCCACTACCATCACGCGACCCATAGCACCCTAATCCTCATTCCAGGTTTTCAACCCTCCTCAGAAGTACAGGCGAGTTGAAGAAAAAATACCAATCAGAAAATTCAGAGCCAGCAAAACACGAACTTACAAACTGGAAGCAGCTCCTGACGCTCGGCTCGATGTTGCTGCCCCCGAAGGAGGCCACCTCCCCCAGCTGCCGGGGAATCTGGATGGAGTCGTGCAGCAGCAGCCCCAGCCGGCGCTGGTCACAGAAGCCAGTGGAACTTGCCACTTGTTTGAACAGGTCTGCAGGAAGGAGAAGGACACCAGAGGTCAAGCACCACCGCCAGGATGTGGCAAGCAGCCCAGATTTGCGTCCCTTCCAAGGCTCGCAGGTGCGGTCAACAGCCTTGGAGGACACGAGCACAAATATGACTTCCATCTGGCTGCTTCTGTTCCTAAAAACACTGGGGTTTTTCTGTGAAATGTGAGTCTGTGGTAATTTTTAACAGTGTTTCTGGCTTGTGCCTGGGGAGAAAGGCCATTCTAGCACACACCTGTGCCATTACTGGTAATAGAGGCAGAGACTTGATAACATAGCTAACTAAACAGCACCATCTTCAAGCCACAATACAGATGTCTAAAAAATAATGTTTAACAGTAAAATAATTTCATACAGCATAGAGCACCTTTTCAAGTCTTAGCAATCAACATAGAACTCAGAGAATCCATTTCTCTTCCAGATGAGTTAAAATGATAACCAACAGCCCCCTAACTTTGATATATGATGAGCTTTTAATTCAAGAGAATTTCTTGAAAATTAAATAAAAATTATAATATGGCAGAACTTGCCATCCATCAGAAATTTTAATATCATATTAATTTTTCGCTTCCGAAAAGAAATGTCACTTGATTTTCTCTTATTGCATCATTCCAGAAAAGAATCCTTACTGGGCAGAATTATTATCCCTTCATAAGCTCAATTTAATTTGATGGGAATTAATTATACTACGTATATATTGAGGAGGTTATAGAATTCATAATAAAAAAAAAGAAACAGTGTATCATTAAATAAAATATTTATTTGGCAACATCTCTGTTGACAATACATTACCTGAATAAATTCTCCTTACTTTTCAACAGTTAAAAAAAAAGAGATAGCAAAATAAGACTAGAATAAAATAATTCTCTTTTTTTGGAGTCACTTTAATATTTTACCCAACACCAGGGATACAATTATAAAGGTGCTTCAGCACTGCTCGAGGTAACTTTCCTAGCACTGCTTAGACACCTGTTTTCTTCCAAAGGAATAAAGGAACAGATAGAGAAAGGCTTATTTTTTAATTACATGAATTTCACTCTTGCAAAGTCTAGTTTTATAATGAATAATTCTGGGAAGAATGCTTCCATCACCTCTGCAAGCCGCAAGACTTGTGCTCTAACAAAACCAACTCTGATGCACAAATGAGACAAAAAATTGTAAGGGGTGCAAGTCATTGCATACTTGCAGCAATACTAATGGCAACTGCACTACAACTTCAGCATGTGGCAAAGCCACACCACAGCATGACAGACACAATTCCTTCCTCTCCCACAGCTATTCAGCTTTCAATTTCCCCATCATTAAAACATGAAATGTCCTTAGCAGGGTTATAGGACACTTAATAGGTTATGCATTACTGTGCACACACACTGCAGGAGAATCTAGAATATGAATAAATGTTTACCTTTATAACTTTGATAATCTTAGATGAAATATCATTTTGAAAAATATCTGTACTGATTTTCTTAAAAGATTTTCTGAATACTTTTTCTTAACACCCACATGAAACATCTAGCAATTTAAACTGTGACATTCATTGTGATTGCCCTAAAATCTGATCCAATTATACACTGTTATGCACAGACCCTGCTGTTGGTACTCTCCGTTTTCTCTTTAGAGTTCTTCAGCTTGCATTAGTAAAAAGTAAAATTATAAGAATTGATGAAGAACTGCTACGGTATTGGGTCAACCCCTAAAGGTTGGATTTTCAGTGGTATTTTTAAGTGCTTGAATGAGAAATACCAGTTAATTCAACAAGAAAGTTACGTTTGAGAACTACGTTTATCAGTAGTTCCTTTCTGGATCCCAGTCTCATTAGTGAACTGACTTATTAGTCGCGTAAAACTAAGACTGCAAGTGGAATTTTTTCAAGTATTTCCTCTCTTAAAATATGCAAAATTTGCCCACCTTTAGTATTTACTTATTTATTAAAATGTATTTATTTAAAGGTAGCAACTATATTTAAACACAATGTACATATTAAGACTGACCACAATGCTGGAATCTTTTAAAAAAGTTAATATATTTGAAAATAGTGTAATGCAAGTGTCCTGTAAACATGCATTTTTTTGTGTAAAGGTGGCTGAACCAGTCATTTCCAAACGGGTTTTTGTGTTTCAGGGAATGTTCAAGACAAACCATCAGGTTTGTCTTGAACAAAGAAATACTTTTTGTACACATAATAAATTCAATTGAAAGTTTCAAAATAGTGTTTATTTAATCTCTTTATCATATCTCTCTTAACTTTCTTCTTTTGGTATGCTTTATAATGTAGACAATATATTAGTACAGCAGTACATGTACATAGTTTTTATAAAGAGATCTACATCTACTGGAGGTGCATGGTCATAATTTTTTCTGCTGGGAGGGGTGTGATCAAAAATGTTTGGGAACTGCAGTGCTAAATTACCTAAAACTACAGGGAACAAGTAACTTAAAAGTACAAGGTGAAACAACACACTTTGCAACTGCAATATCTAAAATAATGTTTCCGTATGCTATTTAAATGTTTATTCAATAAAAAAACAGGAGGAATAAAACAGGAACATAAACATAAGGTAAACCCAGAATAATTACATCGACTTACATCTGTATTTATCTTCCAGGTGTGCTTTACAAAGGGATACGACACCAGTTTTGAAAGATAAGACACGGATCCTTCCTGTTCGACCCCTAATGGAAAAGAAACATTGGCTGATAATAAAATCCATTTGTGTCATAATTTATTTACTATAACCAAGTTCACTGCAGTACTGTAGACTTCATAAATTAAATCTCACAGACAACACTCAAGCTGGATGGTTATTAGTTAAGCTAGAAAAGTAAAACATTGCTGTGGCTTCACAGGCATAGCTGAACTGCAGTGTGCTGTTGTATCAATTCTACGTGAAATGGTCTCAATCAGAAATAACTACTCATATCCTTTTTTATAAAAAAGTGAGTAAAGGCTCTTTACACTATGCTGCCTTGAACAGGCTTCTCTATGAACTGCTGCTGAGTGATTCTCAAGAGGAGATGAGGTCCCTGACAGAACAGAGAACAGCAAACTAGTTCTTTTTCCAAAGACAATATAGCTTTACTTCCACCAGAAATCCAATGTAGCAGTCGTTTTTAGAAAGTCTTCACTTACAGTCTGTCAGCCATGCCCTGACTTGCCTGAAAAGGCAACAGGAAGCCAAGCACGAGAAAGCAGCCTCTGCCAGAAGTGTGCAGCGACAGAGACACTTGTAATATGTTCAGGTGAAAGATAAAGCCTGCCTAGAAATCATGGCAAGGCAGGCAGGCTGTACAGTTATGCCATTAACACCTTGGTGTGCTTTTTCAGCTCCTCCTGGCAGAGCTCAAACCTCTCCTGTGCAGTGCCAAGGGGCTGGGACACACCAACCAGCCCCTGCTGCCTGTCAGTCTCCTCCTCACGCTCACTCCTGCCTTGTAACGCGCCCACGCTACTACTTCTGCTTTCTAATGTGACAGCGAGAACAACATCCTCCTCTGAGCTGCAGGCGACGCAGTGACAAACCTTCACATCTTCTCTCAGTCATCTGCTTTAACTCCATTTACTTCCAGTTGCTGGCTTCCCCCCCAGACTTTTGTTTCTGATAGCATTTCAAATATGTAACTTCTATTGCAAACGAAGACATACACAGAACAGGAAGCTAATGCCTAAACCAAACACTTTTGAAGCAGAGACCTATCAGCAGTTTTGAAGCGTCACCAGTAACGCCCCACTGGCAATAAGATAAATCATGTAGAGGCAGGCCATGGTCACGCATCAGGCTGCACCACAGGTAAAGATGCATGTGGTCTTTTTAATCCTGTGAAAGAGCTGAGGAGCCAGCAGTGCTCATTTACCCACACATCTCCCCTGCAAACCCTATAAAAGGTACAGACACCTGTGGACAAAGCCAAATTTAGAATTTGCAGCTTTTTATTAAAGAATCTTGCGTTTTTCATCATGAGTAAGAAGCATTTGTAGTTTACCTATGCTTTCCACACTCTGGTCCTCTCACTCCTCTCCCTCAAATTTTTTCCAAATTAATTATCATCTGTGCCCTGAGAAACTCCTCCTGATGAATACCAGACTCATGCAAATTATACAAGAGAAGAATATAGAATAATGATTGCTCTGCAAGGCAATTAAATTGAAACTTGTACGAATCATGAGTTGTTCAGTTCACTCTCCTCTCCTCCCAAGTCAAACCAATAATTTAGCAAGCTACTGCAAATGAGCATGAGTGACTGATCAATTAAAACAAATCCGAAATGTGCTGGATTTGCAGAGCTGTACCCATAATTAGATCAGTCATTGACTGTGAATTTGATTAATATCTTTACAAATGACAGTTTTCAATTACAAGAAAAGTAAAGATGCAGTACATTTAATTAAACGTCTCTGGTAGCGCTGTGCACTTTGGTTGATCTCTGCCTATTAAGTTTACAATGAAAACTAAACACATGTAACCCCAAGGTCACCTCTCTTACCAGTGTAATTTAAACCTGAATTTGGGTAAAATAGCTACAAGCTTTCCTCACACATAAAACACCTCTGTGTTCATTGTGCCCTGCAATATGCAGCTCCTCAGCAAACCTAGGGATTGCCTGGAGGCAGATAACTATAATTTCTAATGTTGCACTTGCAGCACAGTGAAAAGATAAAGAAAGCTAGACTGGACATGTCTACTGCACATGCCACATCCAAACTGGACAGTTCAGCTTAGGAGCAGCCTGTGGAATGACCTTTAGTTCCCTCTCTGCCTCTGTGACTGATACAGATTATTATCCCTAACACATGTTTTGTTTTCACTAACTGGGAGTCTTCATTTATATGTTATTTATGGTTCACGGTAACTAAGAAGTGGATCTTTCTGTGAAAGCCAAAGCAGATTAAACAAATAAAACCTGCCTCTTGAATTAATATAGCCCCATTCCCTAGTACTGGTAAACTAATAGAAATATAATGTAATCTGGGTAATCCACAGGATACTGCAGCTGCTGCAGGGGATTTCACAAAAAACTGATTTATTGGAGGTGATACTTCAGGAAGACATGATCTCTACAGATTTGTGCATTTTTTTTTGCAGGTGATCACTGAAGCTTCACTGCTGTGACAAAGGGTGGATGGAAGAACAAGGTTATGGCCCTATAACAACAGTATGGTTCAAAATGCCAATGGAAATACAGTAATTGTCCCATGACCTTCCAATTCTACAGGTAAATGTTTATTCTGCCATAGAAACGAGCATGTCTGGCTGGAAGTGGCTGATAAAAACCTCAAAAAAACACAACTGACTTTTTGAAAATTAAATCAACCAAATACAAATATAAAGGCTTATTCTAAAATGAGCTTACAAACATATGCTGGAATTTGCTTATGCATCATGAGCAGTATCACTAACCCACTTAAAATGAATACCCATAGATCTTCTTCAGGTATATTTAGTCTGTTGTGCCTATACTGATGGGTACACTTTTTAAAATTAAATTTCAAATTAAATGTTACTCAAATCTTCTTACAGCTAAGGGTTGTAAGCACTTTAGACAAGAGATGACCCTCTTCCATCTTTGAAAAAGAATGACAGATTGAAAGCTATAGAAAACTGACATATTTGAAAAGGTTTAACATCCAGAGGAACAGACAGGCAAGAGTTTATGCAGTGTTCATTCTGTTGCTTCTTGATAATTCTCTTGAATTTCTTTAGCAAAATAAATTAAGTTGCCATGTAAAGTCATGACCTACTGTGGACAGACATGCAATCACAGAATTGGTCTGAACACAAAAATCTGCTTAAAAAGTTGTTTTCTAGCTCTCTCATTACCTATCTTAATAAATCCAGGATTGTAAGCCTAACCAAGGGCTGTATTGATTCAGCTAAATGCAGCCATTAAACCATTAGGTTTATTAAACTTTCACTTCAACTACCCTTTTTTTCAGCTCCAAGCCACCCATGCTATAGTGAGGCAAACAGCTTAATACACCTTCCCCCTCCCCTTGTGCTACTGGGAAAGCTTCTGGAGCTTTCCCATGTCCTGAGCCCCGGATACATACGTGTCATAGACATTCAGAAGCCAGTTGAGGCACATGTCCACGCAGAGGGGGACGTTGACCAGGTTATTGTGCTCTTGCTCCAGTCGATCATAAATGGTGGTCAGGCAGTTAATGATCTGCAGAATATCCATTGGCTGGTCGTTCTGTTTGAGGTTGTGCTGGTCCAAGGCATCACAGGCAGCAGAGAGACTCAGGAGATCCACTGTTGAAATAAAACAAATACACAACCATAAAGACAGAAGAGAAACAGTGGTTGCATTACCCACATCCAAAAAGTAAATAGAGCACTGTACCTGGCTTATGTGCCTGGCCAGAGGATGTAAAATGTCCTTTGAAAGTCACATGCAAGACTGGTTTCAGGACTCCCACAGATGCACTGTTATTTAGCTGTGGCCTTAGAGACCAGTGTTTATCTGTTTCATTTTCAGCTGTAAAATACTTATTATGCTCTTGGGTCCTATGGAAATATTACACAAATTGCTGTGCAAGTAAGAACTATGTATTTCATGCTTAATGTTCCTACAGATAGACAGGCTAATATTTGATTACTGCACCCACCAAATGTGCTCTCACCATAGCACAGGTCATCAGCTTTCCTGAGATGCACTGCCTATTTCTTAGAGAAGTCAAGCAATCTTAACCAAACCAAACTCCACAAGGAATATGCAAAAAAATCAGAGCTGAACCGTGTAACCTCTCTGTTACTTTTCCTCTAGTGAGGACAGTGAAGAGAAGGTTCTGGAAACACTAAATGTCCTGTTTCAATATTTATTAATTAAATTAATCCATTTTTAATTCTGAATAGTATTTATGATTATAAATACCTCTATGGCATTACAGAGTAAGACATGTTTAAACTTATTAGTCAACATGCAATAGAGATTTTTGTCACAGACATTTAAAAAATTGATTTTTATTCCAATTTAAGTCAGTTGAATTTTGAAAGGCAGATATCCAGGGCAAAACTGAACTTCCCTCTCTCAGCTCTTAACCTCTACAAACTAACATCACCAAGCAGCATCACACTTAGAGCACACAAAATTATGGGATGTTGGTTTACAAAGTAAGGCAGCAATAATAACAAAGGAAATCAGAAAGATGAGATGCTTGATGACGATCTTCCAGCTGCCACAGGAAAACACTTCGTAACTCCTTGCAGTGAATTTCCAGGGTGTGAGCAACTGGGATGTTGAAGCCCAGATGCTGTTAATCCTGCTCATACCATGAGCAGTCACACAGTGCAGCACGATGTAGTATGACCCAAGGCAGTAGCATCTGGTCCAAAATGAACTGCCCAAAATCATCCAGGAAATTCTTCCAAAACTGGAAAATGAACTGACTCAACTGCAAGACCAGTTTTTCTCTCACTGGAATAAAAAATGTGCTTTCACTGGAAAAAAAAATGTGAGTTCTGGTAAGCAGCATCTCTTCATAATGTCAAAAAAACCCTACATAATGAGCAGAGGCTAAATGCAGAATGTCATACAGGAATTTTTTAAGAACTTGATTCTGTTTAAAGTCCCATCTGGCAAATTCACACTTGAGTATCCTATTTTACCCAGGATGAAACTGCCCTTTTGATGTCCTAGTGGGAGAGGAGAAATACTTTAGCTGCCCACAGGGCTGGTTCCAATGCTGCTTGGACAGTATGCTGGGATTTCATAATTGCCAAAAGAATTTCAAGAGTACAATTTCATTGGAAATCAATAGGGACTTACTTCTGCTACTAAACCCCTTAAGCACTTCTGAAAATTTCATCCTCTGGGCCTAACATACCTAGTGCTAGAGTGAATAAGGAAACTTTGGAATGCTATCCTTATTATTACACCAGGATATTTAGCTTTGACTCCATGATTTTGTGCAGAGTTTTAGCTTTTTTTTCACATTAGCATTTAGACATTTATTAAAATAAAGTATTTTGGAATATTATGTTTAACCTACCAGCATAAAAAATATAGCTATGCTAAAGTCAGTGTTATATCCTGCAAAAGCACCAGATCTGTTCCTGAGCATCTCAGAAAAATGTTTTTCTTCTAAGAATTCATTAGTCAAATTGAAAATAGAGCACAGCCCTCACAACACCTATAACTGAGCTTTAGGCTGAACTCTCAGTTCCTTTGAGACTACGAATCAACGGTAATTAAATGAAGCCCTCAGGCGTCTGAGTGGCAGCATAATTATATATGCAGCTACTGCTAAACACGGGTCATTCCACTTTGTGAAAGCTCTTGCCGTTAATAAACAGCATATTCTGAAAAGCCTTTCAGCCCACTCTTCATCAGCCTCCTGTCCTATCCCGAAGTTTGTAACACACAATTATCTCCTAACAAGCAAAAAGCGCTTGCCAACACGTTCTGCTTTAGGGAATCTCTTTTTCTGGGAAAAAGGAAGGCTCTGGTCTTCATCACATTAAGATCCTCCTTCATCCTTCCCACCAAAACTTAAGAAATGTGTGTGTGGGGTCCTCTCCCAGAACACAGAACTGCATATTTATTTCCTAAAAGCAGATATGGAGGTCCTGTGAATGACGAACTTGCACAAGACAAGCTCCAGAGATATGTATGTGAGATATGCATTGAAGAGCTGACTATTTGGCACCATGCAGTGATTTGAAAAACTTTACTTGAAATAAACCACACCATTTTATGCTTTGCAGGTCTTGTGGATTCTCTGCCACTCTTTTACACTCTTCTATTTAAAATTCCAAAACTGACTCCAAAATCTATGTGAGCAGTGGCTTCTAGCTTACTTTGAAGCCTAAGTCACTTATATAAATATTTCTTTGGCCTCAAAGGCAAGAGAGATAAGATTAGGATGTTTTTAACTAGACACTGCCAGATTGCAGGAAAAGTATAAAAGACAACATGGAATAAGTAACCAGTTGAAGGTCAGAAGTGACAATTAACAGGCAGGAGAAAGTGCACTCTAGAGGTCACAAACTGAACTTAGGGAAAACTCAACATATGGCTGGTAATAAAAAGTATAAACGGTCCTCCCAGAATGCAAGATCATCTCCTCTGTAACCTGCTGCAAAAAAGACCCCTAGCAGAAGTTCTTGAATATTTTATTTTGCTGCATTTCCAAGAAAAGTTTGTGAATACATCTCATTTTATTGATATCACGATATCCTGATGTGGTTTGCACTTGAAGATCAGATCTTTAAAAGTAACAAAACAAGAAAGTCATCATGCTTTGGTGTGATTATCAAAGAAATCCATAATTTAAAAAAAACTTGGTGCAATAGTTACACCTGGCATGCTCACAACAATTTTGAAGGCTGAAATGATAAAGCCACACACTAAATAACACAACACATAAGCATTTATTTGTTAAGGACTGCTATTTTCCATATTCTTCTTTAAGTTTAATATCCTAGTGTCTTAATATTCATTGGGCTGATTTATGAACTGAAAAGAACTGAAGTTTAAGTACAGCTCCGTTTTTGAAGTGTTTCTATTCTTGACAATGAGAATAGGCTGTACCTTTACTTCTGAAAGCCTTCTATAAAGCACACATTTTTAGAGTACTCCTCAGCAGACAAAAATGCTGTTCTCTATGAAGTTTGCAGAAAAGAAGACCTATAAATATATATAGGCATATATGGATATATATATAAAAATATAAAAATTCCTGCAATTTTAAAACAGAAATGAAAAATAAGAACTGAAAGCAGCACCTACTGCAAGTGGGATTTTGGCTTTGCGTAGGAGCCCTGAAACCCAGCACTGTGCTCTCATTCTACTATTGCCAAAATGCAGAAAAATAATTTTGTAATGAGTTGAGGTTTTAAAAAAAGCCTAATTGAACTGAGTTCACAAGTGACACTGAAATGATAGAATACACAAATACAATGATGGTGTCTTCAGGCAAAAATATTTGTAAGAACAAAGCCTGCTAACCAAATTCCTTAAATACTTCTCCTTAGATACAAGTATGAAGAATGTGCTAGAGTAATCAGTGTAAGTGCCACTGCATGTCTCTGAGAGCATCAATTCTCTGAAAATTTACCTAAATGTAACCTCAAGAGATGAACTGACTTCAGCTTACTCAATCGGACAGGGGATGGAAAATACACAGAAAAGCTCATGGGTCGAAATAAGGACAGGGAGAGATCACCCACGTGTTACTGTCACAGGCAAAACAGACCCAACTCGGGAGAATTAACTGAATTCATCACCAATGAAATCAGAGAAGGATAATGAGTAATAAATCTTAAATCTTAAAAAACATCCCCCAACTCCTCCCTTCTTCCCAGGGTCAACTTCACTCCCAAATTCTCTACCTCCTCCCCTGCAGCAGCAGCAGGGGAATGGGGGCTGCAGTCAATTCATCACATGTTGTTTCTGCTGCTGCTTTCTCCTCAGTGGGAGGATTCCTCGCACTCTTCCCCTGCTCCACTGTGCAGTCTCCCACGGGAGACTGTCCTCTACAAACTGCGCCAACGCAAGCTCTTCCCACTGGCTGCAGTTCTTCACAAACTGCTCCTGAATGGATCCCTCCCACAGGATTCAGTCCTTGGGGAACAGACAGTGCTGCCAGCAAACCTGCTTCAGCACGGGCTCCTTGCCAAGAATTCACAATCCCTGCCATGATCCTGCTCGAGCATGGGTTTTACCTTGGTCACAGCCTCCTTCAGGCACCCACCTGCTCTGGCATGGGGCTCTCCACAGGCTGCAGGTGGGTATTTGCTCCACTGTGGAGCTCTACAGGCAGCAGGGGCACACCATGGTCTTCACCATATGCTGCAGAAGAATCTCAGCTCTGGCACTTGAAGCACCTCCTCCCGCTCCTTCTGCACTGACCTTGGTGTCTGCAGAGTTGTTTCCCTCATGGATTTCCCCTCCTCTTTCCCAGCCACTGTTGTGCAGCAGATTTTCTCCCACACTACATTATCCCACAGGCAGTATCACTGCCAGTGATGGGCTTGGCCGTGGCCAGCAGCAGGTCTGTTTTGGAGGTGGCTGGCATTGGCTCTGTCAGACATGGGGTAAATTTCTAGAAGCTTCTTAGAGAAACCACCCCCAGACACACGCGCTACCACAATCTGGCCACACAAACCCAATGCAGAAGTCCAAGATGAGTCCAGAGTTATTTAATGGTAGGAATCAGTTATTGAAGAACAACTGAAGGACCACAGAGTCACAGCCAGCACAGGTTTGTGAGGGGAAAGTCCTGCTTAACAAATTAAATTTCCTGTTCACAGAATTACACAGAATCACAAAATAGGTTGGAAGAGGTCTTTAAGATCATCAAGTCCAACCCACCTCACCTCGAGTGGTGGGGGCAATTTTGGGTGCCACAGTAGAGAAAAGACATTAAGCTGTTAAAGAACATCTAAAGGAGGGCAACAAGGACGGCGAAGCTCTGTGAGAAGGGGCTGAAGTCACTGGGATCAGCCTGGAGAAGACTGAGGGGAGACCTCACTGCAGTTAGAACTTCCTGAAAAGATATTAAGCTGTTAAAGAACATCTAAAGGAGGGCAACAAGGATGGTGAAGCTCTGTGAGAAGGGGCTGAAGTCACTGGGATCAGCCTGGAGAAGACTGAGGGGAGACCTCACTGCAGTTAGAACTTCCTCGTCAGGGGAAGACAAAGGTCAGGCACTGATCTCCTCTCTGTGACCAGCACACAAGGGAATGGTCTGAAGCTGTGCCAGGGGAGATTTAGTCTGGATATTGGAAAAAGGTTCTACACCCAGAGGGTGGCTGAGCACTTGAACAGGCTCTCCAAGGGAAGTTGGTCACAGCACCAGCCTGACAGAGTTCAAGAAGCATCCGGACAGTGCTCTCAGGCACATGGTGAGACACTTGGGGCATCCTGCCAGGAGTTGGGAGTTGGATCACACTTGTGAGTTCCCTCCAACTCAGAGTATTCTATGATTCTAATACAGATAAAATGAGATGCAAAGTTTTGCACTTTCAGTCATAAAAACCTGTTACAAGTTATACTTATGCACTGCCAGCTAGTTAATTCCAAAAATTCTGTTTCCTTCAGTGCTGTGCTGATTATGAATACTTCTCAGTGCATATCACTCCAGTTTCTTTATACCACATTTCCACAGTGAGTGTGGCAGAAGTGCTGTACCATGGAAAGATGTTTATATTTCTAATCATCATAATTCCTTCTTTGTCACTGTATTCATATTGAAATCTGTCATTATGTTACAAGACTTCTCACTTGTTGTTTATTTTTTTCCTTTTTTCCCTATTTTTTATACATTCAGACATTAAGTCTGCACACTTTAGTGGAATTCACCCATGCTTATAAGCCTAAAGTAAACATGCTCAAAAATACTGAGGTTTGACACAGTTCCAGAAAGCATGTGAGCACAAATCCAACTTGAGATAAATCAACAGTTGAGACATTTGCAACAGTGTCAGAAATTTAACCCTGAAATTAAATGCCAAACAGTGAATGTTAAAATATTTTAACAATCCTCCCAATTGGACTGCCTAATAAACTGCTTGCTTTGGCAACTGACTGGCCATCAAGAAAACTCTCAGCGAATTATTTAGCTATCAGGTTACAATAAGCTGAAAAGGAAATGTAATTCTAGTAAAAAGTAGAATAACATACAGCAGTTGGGAGAATTAAAATGTTCAAACACGCACATCACTAATGTAACAGCTGATGAGAGACTTTTCAACACAACTGAAAGCTGGGGAAAAAATGAAGCTAAATGTTTATTGAGATGATCTCATTTAAAGGCAATAACCCCTCAGGGTTCAAGATTCAACTTAAGAAACCATCAGCAGCTCTAGCTCTGAAGCGATTATTTCACCCGAGCTCTCACTGTTCCCAACACACCACAACTGTGCTCCTCTCGCCTGCAAAGCTGTGGCTGACACAGGACATGGCACAGTGACATGGCACAGTGAAAATACCTGGCTAAAGCACGTAAAGATAAGAAATATGTACAGTATGTTCAGTTTTCTTTCTGAACTGCTGCTCTGTCTTACAAGACACAGATCTGCAGATCACCCAGCACTCTGGTTTTGTAATGATCATGCAAACCGGTTGGCAGCAGGAGACCCTTCAGGTGAGAGGTCTCCATGTACCAGGCAGAGCTGGGGGTATGTGTGGGAGTGTTTTTCTGCGTCTGAAATCTGTGAATAAACTAGTGTGTTGGTGCTGGAGCCTTCCTGGCAGAGGGCAAGGCACAGGCAGGTACTTACGGCAGAGGGCTTTCTGCAGCCTGCGGAGTTTCATGGCAGTCCTGTACGCCGAGAACCTGACGTTGTTCAGGTCAGCTGTAGGGAGGCAATATCAGAATAAAAAATCAGCTTTACACACGAGAAATAAACCAGACTCATACATAACATTGTTATGTTGAACTACAAGACTATACCTCTTGGTTAAAAGAGCAGAGGTGGAAAAAAAATTTGTTAGAAATTTCACTGAGTTAAAGACCTCAAATCTTGGCAATCCACCATTCAAAAAAACCCCACTAAGTCCTAAAGTGTTACTTCCTTTTGTTCAAAGGTACTGAACTAAAGAGCACTTGAAAGGACAACATCAGTGACTGCAGCAGTGTCTGAAAATACTGCAGAGCTTTTCACACCGAAGGCACTGTGAGGGAGATAAGCCCCTGAAACTCCTCCTTGCTCACCTCATGCACCAGCCAGGCCGGGTGCAGGCAGCCCCATGGGAAAACCTATGCCCAGGAAGAAACAACTGACTCTCAGCTACTGCTAAAACAAAAAACTTATTAAAAATATCCAATTAAACTTCTATGCTTTCTACCTAAGCAAGCCCCAGCCATGCCCAGAGATGTAGAGCCTTTCTGGAAAGAAGCCAGCTCACCCAGCCAGGTGAGTTTCCAGGCCCCCACCTGCAAAATGGCAGGGAGCCAGTGGCTCTGGCAGCATGACAGGGAATGGCACCCAGGTGAGGAGACACTGTCTGGCTCAACTTTTGCTAAGCTGTCCTCATACATTTAGCAAAATAAGGACATCAGAACGAGGCCCCACTGAATACTTTAACCACGGCTTGCAAAACCTCCTGGCCACTGTGGGGACAAAGACACACCAGACCAGAGCACAGAAGCTGGTCCCACGGGGCACTGCCAGCAGCTGCACTGGGAACTGAGGAGTGGCAGGGGACACACTTGTACAACACAGGGCAGCCCCCCATCACTGAACAGACATGCACGCTCTTGCCCCTGCCACCTACCCAGCTAATTCCTGGGCACACACACTCCTGTGCAGCCTAAGGATCACTCCCAAGAGATTGCTTGGCATATTGCAACTTAAGGGTTTTCCAGAACAGAAATACACTGCTTGTGCCAGCCAGTTTCAGCACCTGACAACACTGCTGAATGCATTTAATTTACTGATGAAACCCATGGAGCCTAAGGAATTACTGATAGGAAAGTGTTTATAAAACGTAAACTACAATGTAAATATAAAAAGAACATTAGAGGAAAAAAGTAGTGGCTCAAAATAAAGGTCCCTTTAGCTCAATAAGCTTCCTCTAACCTGACAGACTCTTAGAGAAAGAATATGATGAAAAACGGGGAAAAACAAAACATTTCCTTGCTGGCACACAAGCTAAGGTGCTGTAAAGCTGTTTGAAATGTAGTAGCTTGGGTATAACTATCCCAACATCATTTATAATCCTGTACAGGTATAGGTAGCAGAGGGAATATAGTCTCAATTACATTAATTTTAATTAAGCTGTTCTGAATGAATAATATGAGGTATGATAATTCAGTAGTTTTGAATACCTTAATAAAAGCTATGGAACATTTCTGAAACATGTCTTAGAGCAGAAAAGGAAGTTTCAGCTTTGTATATAATTTATTTTTCTTTGCACAGTTGCATACACCTTTTTAATGGGCACTTCTGTGTATTGCTCCTGCCAGCTCTGTTCTCTCAACATCATCCTGGCAGGTCCTTTATGCGGTGTAGAATACACTGAGTTAAATAAAGAGACTTAATTTGTCTTAAATGGAAATTAATAAAGCAGTCTCTCACTAACACACCATGAATTCAATTACATTTTGTACCCTTGCTGCAAATCTGTATTTGTAATCTGTAAAAGAATATTATGGCTAGCATTTGACAAAATGAAGAAGCCTTTCTTAAATTCTCCCTGAGTGTTCTGAAAGAAGCTTATCTATTTATTATTTACATTTTCAGAAATGTGAGTAAATATATATGCATATTTCAGGCCTCGATCAAGGCAGAAAATACAATCCGTGAAGACATTTAATCCTGGAAGTGCTACAGTTTACATCTATTTTCCTGTATATGTAATACACACTGAATTTATCATCAACCTTAACGACACTGCTGCCAAGAAGCATCTGCTCTAAATGATGAAGCAGCAATGCCAGGTGCTCATTTTGGAGCCCTCATTTCAGGTTTTGGAAGAGCAGCAGCACCGCTGCTCATTTGGCTCTGCAAGCCAAGGCTGAGCCGTCGCACACCGCTACTGCCACCGTCGCTGCTGTCACCAGGACCAGCCTGCACCCACTTACTGTCCCTGAGCCAACTGCTCACCTCTGTCCTCCTTATGCCACCATCTCCACATTTCTGATGGACAGCTGTCTTACCAGATGGTGACAGTCACTTCAAGATCACTGGATCTTAATGATTTCACTTTTCCCTTCCCTATGCCTATGCAACTGCCAGTGGTGCCTTTCCTCCCCCGGGGCTACTGCTGGAACAAACGTGTTGCCCTGGGTAGCAACAGAAGGAGCCCAGGCCCCTCCTAACTGGGTTCAAAACATTTGGCTTGCTGGCATGAGACCCCATTTAAATGAAGCACAGAACACAAGAGTGCTAGGGAATGAGTCTTGGCCTTGGGCTGGAGAGCGCTGACACCCCTGACATCGAGTGGGGGACCTCGAGTGAGGAGCACACTGCCTGCTCAAACCCCAGCTGCTCCTGCTGGGAAGAGGCAGAGGAGGGAGGAAGGGGGCTCAAGCAGCAGCAACCTTCCAAAAGCCTATGGAAACACCAGGAGTTCTTACCTCTCTGTGTTGTGAAACTATTTTTGCTTTTTTCCTTCCTGGATCCTAACGGAAAAAAAAAAAATGTTGCTTTCTCCACCCCCACACAGCCCACTGAAAGAGTTAGGACCCATGAAGCCCTGCTTCTTCTTGAGCTTTTTCTGCATAACATAGTTTGCAAAATAACTAAAAGCAATAAAAAAATTAAAATCAGTACATTTTCTAAAATAACCTATTTAAGAAGAGGTTTAGCATCTACCATGACTTAAGGAGTCACATCTATAAGCCAGACAACAGGATTTAAGTAAGTCCCCCCTACAGCTGCTGCATCTGCTGAGAGTGCTGAGTGACTGGAAGGTTCCATTTGAAGTCGTCCTATCCTCCATGACAGAGTCATCCCACTGTGTTTAAAAGCACTGGGATGGGCCAGGCTACCTCTCACCAAAGGCTGTGCATACAATTTATCTCTCTCCCAATGTAATCTGAGGGCATCTCATAAACTCCTTTCTACCAGGAAGCTACCTTTCCTCTTTACTTTAAACAGGGGGTTCTTGTTTATATTATTGTGAATGTTATTAAAATTGCTTTTTTAGTTAATGAGGGCAAAAGACACACCCTTCACTTGGTCCTATGGACAGCAATTATCTCACTGTCTGGACATCGCCTAACTGAAATGAGCAGCTTACATGCTTCAGGTGGTATTAACCTGAAATTAACAACTTAATTCTTTTAAAGAAATTAGATGCCATCAGGTCAAATCCCCATCTTCATTTTATAAGATTTACAGTGTTCTGAGGGTGTTTTTTACTCCCAGGTGCAAGGACATAAAATGTGAACCTATAGTGATTTACCTAGAAACCAGAAAGCCTTACTCAGCCACAGCTTGTGACATGCTCATAGACTGCTCATAAATACACTCCCTGGGGATAACCTATTTTGGGAATTGCAATGCCTTCAGAACAGATGTTAAAAACTCTTTACTGGACAGTCCTGAATAGACAGTAATTCCTCTACAGCCACTCTATTTTCCATGTTTCATCAGACATTAGTGGCACTCTTGCCTTTTCAAGAAGCTTCAGCTCACATTGTTTCAATACAGCTGAGATTCCCTGTCTGGCTGGTAAGAATGCTGGATTTCCTCCTGCTGTCCAAAACCTGTAAATTAATCTTTTAACAGTGACATATATTGCCTCTTCTGGAATTGCAGTTTTAAAATGCAAATGACACATATGCACAAAGAAAAGAAATTAATCAAGTAACACTGCTTAATAGCAGCTGAATCTCAGCCATTGACTTTTATTATAACAGTAACTAATGCTATCATCTACACTATTTTGGTAATAAATAACAGTAAACTGTTATTCTATGTACAGCTTAACCACTCTTCATGAAATGATCCAACACGTTGTACTAAGCCTGTCTACCTGAGTGAAAAAGCCAACAGTGTCTCTGCAAATTAACAAGTGGGAGGTACCCAGGGCATCACAATATTACTGACTGCATCCAGCCCCAGTGGCTGAACACCACAGCATGTGCCAGCATCCCTGTCATCGGACCAACTGACAGGACCTTTGGGAGTTTTAGAATGGAGTGTCTTTACTTGGGGTACACCTGGTTCATCCCATTATGGGATTGAGACATGAGTGGAGTTTGCAGTCAGAAAGTTCAGAAACCTTTCATGTACTCTGGTGAGAAGCAGTCATACTGGAAAATCCTAAAATAAATAAATTACAAACAACTTCAGAAAATAATAATAAAAAGTGTCCATTTGCAAACCAAGAGTGCAGTTACCTTAAGCAAAATGTTCCCATACTGATAATATTCTGTAACAGAACAGCCCTTCATTCTCTCTAGAAGAGCCTCCTTCATGCTAATACACCTGTGCTTTCATTTTCAAGGGATGCCAGATTAACTGTCACCCCTAAGTTCTACCTCTCTGCCACAGTTATGTTTACTGCCTGTGAGGTGTGTGCTGCACAGGACTCAACCACACAGAAGGATGGTCTCCTCCAGACTGACTACTGGCCAAGGCTGACTGAACCCAAGGAATCCTATTTTTTTAAATAGGCTTGAAAAGGACATGAGTGAATAAGCAACCTTTAAAGAGAGGCCATATGGATAATCTCACTGGATTGCAGTAGAACTCAGATGACTGATGTGTGCACTAGGCGCGGGTCCTACAGGTGCAAAAATGGAAAACAGCTGCATATGAATAAAACTTCATAATAAATACATGATTTAGTAGTTGCTAATACAAACTGTAATGGCAACTAGGGGCAGTTCAGCCTCTCCAGGCAGCATTTCAGAAGGACAAATCAAAATACACTAATCAAAGAGAATGAAGCTGGTCAGCCTTGGTCACTGGGAGTTAGAAGCTCACAAGAGAAGCCGACCACAAGACCAACACAGCAGCTGCTGCTGAAAGCTCAGAGGTGCCTTCCAGCATTCTCCCACCTTGCGTTAAGCAATTCTGACATTTCTTTCATGTAATCCATAGAGAACTGCCCCCCATCCTCTAAATTAAATGGAGAGCCGTCATCAGTGCACTGCAGCCTGCAAGGATGAGGGTGGTTTTCACCCTCTTGCCTTGCCTTGGTGAATTAGGACTGATAAACAACATTTCTGACTGCATCCTGCTACTGCAATTACTGTTCACAGTGACACTAATGCACCTTGAGGACACTTGTACTGACAGGACATGATATAGGAAGGCTGGAGGAGGGGACACTAACAATATGGCACGACAAGCCAAGTCCTCCTGGGCCATCATAGCAAAGGTTGGAGTCATTCTCAGCTTAAAGGCAAAATACTACTATTCAGAACGAAGCTGTCTGACATTAAATGTTCACTCTCAGAAGATAATCTGAAAAAAACTGAGCAAACTCAGACCACTTTGTGATTCCTGCTCCTTCTGTCTCTTCCCTCATGCAAAGGTCCGTGATCTCCAAGACAGCGAAACAACACAAATTCCCTTTTCAGTGATGCCCTGGAGTCATCATGAAGGATGAAAAAATTTGTAAGGGGGTGTAAAAGAACAGTGTAAAAAGAGCAGATCTGCTGCAGAGGAACTAATTTTGGAAAGAAAAGCAGCTGGAGCAGTTCTTGATTCTTTGAAGACTTTCAGAAAGAAGCTAGAAGAAAATAGGAGTGGTTCATAATGGTGTAAACACAAACCAGGGATGTCAGCTTCTGATCCTTTGAAGCTCACATATAATGATTTCTACTACCTTTCCTATTTCAGCATTTATTCATTTATTTCTTCTCTATGTTCTTAATGTATATTATTCTTTTTAATTTAATTGATACCAACATTTAATTCCTACTGCCACTTCAACTAAGCATTAAACAATTAAATCATTCAATGTAGACAGCTTATTATGTACCTTTAAGTAGCCATAACTTAAAGAAGAGTAAAAATTGCTCAACTTGAGTAAAATTTTCATTAACACTGATAAAATGCTACATTGTTTAAATAATAAAGAGCAGTCATGAACAAGCACCTTAGAGTCTTAAAAGGAAAATCTCTGTTAGAAAGAACCACCAGTTGGAAATTTTTTGATACACATATATAATTTCAATCAAGTATTTAACAAGTATCTTTATAATCAGCTATGTTTTAGCAAATGAGCTCCAAGAGAATTTGAGAATACTTCCTTCATAGGCAGATTATTGTATAATTTCTTCCTGTAGATTCTTCCTCCTATCTCTGATGCAGTCCTAATTGAAGAGGTTACAGGACTGTGCACAGCACATTGCTACCTTCTTTTATTAGTACTAAATAATGCTCCCAAGTAATTTAGCTTCATTTTTATTAATACCCAGACCTCCAAAGACAGAAAAATTAACCAATAAGTCTCACTTGAAATTCACCTACTTTAGCAAAATGTAATGCAACAATTTGGAGGTGTGTGAATTGGATATGTGAAGATTAATATTATTCTTTCTTGCATCTTGGAGGCTGGTAAGAAATGTTACCTTGTGCCAGGATGCACCTTCCTCATTCACTTAAAAAAATTAAGCTTTCAGTAATCTGTAAGAATTTAAATCAGACATAATCATCCTGTAGCAAATTATGATATACTAGCAGGTATAGAGAGCTGCATCACATAGCACAATTATTCCATACTGGGTAAGTGCAGAAGTTGGAAAATGGAAATGAAAACTCTTGACAGCATCGATGTACTTGGTCTCACTTTTTTGCACTCACCCGCTTGCCAAATTCATGCTTTCTACCAGATTTTTAAAAAGGCATACATACTAAGCTCTTTACTAGCTTCTCTATATGAATTAGAAACAAAACTGGGATCCTAATGAAGGGTAAAATAATAAGATATAATGAGTATGCAATACAAAATCGACTTCAATAACATCTTCTCAGATAATATATTACTGAACAGTCTGAAAAGACTTCAAACATCCCATTATTACCATTTTGACCTGAGGCAAAGCAAAGCACTGAAAATACATCAAGGGCTCTGTTCAAGACTAAACGGGTTATACTTGTATTATGCAGCCTGTGTGAGAGTTAGGCAATGGTGATTACACTCAGTTCAAAAATAAAATAAATCAGTTATTCAGGAACACTTTCATCAAAGCTTCACCCATGTGGCAATACACAAAGAGTCACCTTGTCTAGTCTCTTTTGTACCCATATATGAACACCTCAGTTTACTCATAAAAATACATATTATGCATACTTTTCTAAAATCAGTATTGCTTTGACATTAATGACTGTTTGGTCTCAACTCTAAAAGAAACAGAACAGTCCAGATAGAGGACTGCTTTTTTGGAGATTTAATGCTCCTGAAAAGGAAAGCAGCAGGAGAAAAAGAAAGTTCACAAGTAAGTAAGAAACAAAATCTGCCTGAACATGTTCCTCCTTTATGCAGTAAAAAATAAGGCCGTCTTAAACTCCTGACATTTTGGTGATACACTCAGTGATAAAATTCAGTCAAACTAAATGCAAACTGACTTCAGCAGTCACACATCTTTTGAACTGCTGACCTGAATCCATCAGGGCACTTTTCTCCCTTATTACCTTTTCACTTCTTGGTATTTAAGAGTACTCTGGCTGAAACAGGGAACTAGCAGAAGAAAAGCAGTTGCAGCAGGACTTTAGGTCTGACCAACAACAGTATCAGCAATACCACGCAATCTGCGGATCAAAGGCAGCTAAGGAGTCAGAGTGCACTTCAATTAACAGGCAACTATTTGAAGACCTACCTGTATTAAAGGGATGTCTGCAAGTGCAATTACCATTTGTCCTGAAACTTTTAAACCACTCACTTTAAGAGCAGAAATATGAAGGAGACACATGGGCCAATATGTTGTAATTAAATGTCAAGTCCCTGCTTGTCTGCTTTTGCATTTGGTTAGCCTGAACTTACACATTTTATATCCCTTTTTGGCATACAAACCTGCATTCTGGTTAATTTTTAAACCAACTGCTGCCACACTGCTAATATTATAAGGAAAAAAAAATCTTCGCACTGCATCGCTTCATTTTATATCACTTCTCTACAGTATTTTTAGCATGCCTTGAACTGCAGAGCACCATAGAGATACCTGAGTTTGCTTGAAATAGATTACACTGGCATAATTAGACTGTTTTCAGCAGCTAAACTAGAGTTTAGCAGGTGGTAATTTAAGCTGTTTTTCACCATGGCAAATAAGCCTGCACAGAATGCTAGATCTGACAGTCCTAGTGCTCAAGCTGGTTTATGTACATGTGCTGTACAAACGTAACCCCCTTTACGAATGCAGCATATTTACTGATATTTCTTTCAGCAAAATAGCTTAATTTTTATTATACCCTCTATTATTTATTAACACACTATTAAAATCAAAGAGTTAGCTATTAAATGGCCTGCCAAGCAGCCTACACTAGAGCATAGATTAACCCATTTTATCTTGTAGATGAGCTTCTGTTAATAAATTCCAAAGCTGCTAAAAAATGAAAAAAAAAAAAATAAAACCCTCCACCAGAGAGGCACATCTGAAGTCATAATAAGCATGCAATTTGGGTATTCAAAATGACATCATGACAGCTGCTATGCCTTCTAAGTATTGAAAGTGCTTTAAAAATAAAGCAGTGGTAACACAGTTTGGCAAATTGCTTCAACTGGCTTCCCACCATCCAAAAGTCAACATTAACAGCAGCTTGGTTTGATTTTTTCATGTGCCTTTTGTAAAGCAGATTAGACAGTGAAAAGATTCAGGATTATTTTTTTTCTAACTTCTGTTCCAGTCTTTCAGTAAAGAGATTGTAACAATACACCCAAATTACTTTATAAACCCAGTGTACATTCCAAATGTGCTAAATGAAATAAATTTCTTTTCTACTGCATGTTTGAAATGTGTGCCTTTTGTATTTTCCTTGCAGAAAATTTTAACATTGGTGAAAGCTCTGCGTCTTTCTTTCACTCAATTTTGGTTTGTTTCCTCTGGAAATCTTTGCCTTAGCAAATCATTCAGTTGAAAGGAAAAAAAAAAATAAAAGCACCAAACATCTGGTAGAGATGCCTTACCTAATGACTGGTAAAGCTCAGTCATCTTGGGATGATCCCAGCAGGTCGTTTGCGTCTCATGGCTACAACACAAAACATGAAAGTTAGTAAAGAGAATTTCTCTCTCCATCTCACAGCAGTGATGCAGGCTGCACATCAGAGCATGGTGCCAGATCTGTGCCTGCAGCCTGGGCTGCCCCGGCGGGGGGCTCAGCGGTGCCAGGCATTGTCTTCCTTCAATGAGAGGCATTAACCTGGAGCGCTTTATTCAGGCAAGGACTCATGAAATAAAATTAAAAGTAGTGCCAATTAAAAAGACAGCAAGTATGTCAATGTTGTGAGGAATTTGCAACCCATCAATTCTTAAGAACTCATTGCTTTGTACCAGTCATTCTCCAGTTGCTCCAAACTAGAGGACAGACATTTGAAAGGGCTTAGTTCTTAAAGAGTTTCTGGAAACCCTGACCAGATGCTGAGATCCGTATTTGACCTCCTTTCCCCTGCATGCTCTCTCAACCCTTTCCCATGTGGTAAGTAAGAACATCCAATGCAGTGGGTCCAACCCTTCCTTTCATTCCACACACCTGTGCTAAAACCCCTGAGCCACAGCCTTCTGATCCACCACCAGCTTACACCACTTCTCAGGCCAATGCTGCACCCTGTAGTGACAATCTCTTCTAGCAAAGACTCTTGGCTGCTCCGCTTGTTTCCTGGGACTCCCAGGCCCTTTCCCTGGCCCTGGAGGTCCCTGTGCAGTGTCAGGCAGCAGGGCTAATGGGAAGCCAGGGAAAAGCTGAAGAGGGGTTATGAAATGCTGCAGTATGACCAGAATGTAAATTGGAGAGTCTCTGCATTGAGGTCAGCAGCCTCCAGCTTTGCAACACAACGTGTTGCCGAAGGACAGACAGCGTGAGAAAGTCAACAGAATGAAGTGTTAGTGGATGCAGCAGCTCACGTCTCCTAAGGTTATACTTTTTGAGTTTGTTTTTTAATGACAGCATAGCTAACATGATTATGTTTCCATTAACATAGAAGGCTTGAAAGAAAATTCTCCTTATCTGTCCTGTAGCCAGTAAAGTCCTGTTCAATTCAAACAGAATTCAGTTGTATTAAGAGACAACCATGAGTCTCCATTAAAAATATATATATATATTTACGGAACAGGTTTGTAGCATAACATTACTAGCAAATACATGTGCCATTTCTGTACTTAAAAGCAGACATACAGGCTTCAACACGCACACATCATTCTGGAGAACATATGCAGAAGAGCAGGACCTGACCCACAGCACTGTGAGCTCCTGGAGCACACAGCTTCCAGTTCCAGGAGACCAGCAACCACCCAGCAGCACCTGTGGCCTGCACTGTGCCCTGGAACAGTGACACAACAAGGTTGTTTTAGAGAACAAACAGTCCTTGAGTTCTCATTTTGAGGCACTGATGTTCCCAAGTGCACATTTACCCTTTATAGACTAAGAAGAGATAAAACTTCCAATGCATCACTTCAACACCACCTCTACTCAAGGAAAAAGAAAGTTGTGCCAGGTTTTTTTTAGTATGATTTAATTTTGGCCTCAAAAGACAGGCTATTTATTTGATTCCTCTGAATACTTACTGCCCCAGTAACCTCTGTATGTTCAGCAGCTTACTATATATAATATTTTCAGATTTTGGTCTGTAACTACAAGAAAGAATGAAAGGGATCACAAGCACTAAGCATAAGGAAAAAAACTCTACCGTAGAGCTGTCCTAGTTGAGCACAGGGTTTTAAACAAGCCCTGTCTCAATAACCTCAGCATTCCTGCCCCTTCTCAATTCCTGCAGTGGCTGAAGGCAGTGAAAATGGGAGAAGGACACCACAAGAGCAAAAGCAGTCTTGCTCTTTGCTCTGTTAAAAATGAGTCCTGCAAAGGGAGGTGGATGCAATTGTATTCAGAAATCTCAGCCTGGTCTGGGGTTTTTTTTGGTTAGTTGGTTGGTTTTTTTATTCCCAGAAACTGGTTAGCTTCAAGTGAAAACTTGTGGATGTGAACCATCTGCATCTGAGCTCCTGCACTTCCCATCCTGCTTGGAGCGGGCAGGTTCTGCAGGGAGAATGTAACACCAGAACCTTTTATCACACCCAGGTATAAATCGTATTTTTGAAGAAAAACAGAAACAGCTTCATTCCTAAAAACTCAACTGCGAAAAGCCTCTTCTGATACAGCAGCACTCCAAAGGAAAAGAAGATGGAAGTGCATTCACGGCAGAAAACCCCGTAGCCAGAAATGTCATGATTCAGGTGAACAGCTGCAGACCCAAACAAACATTCACACCTACAGACCAGGAGTTGCAATTTGTTTGCACCACCCGACGTCAGCTATCAATAGTTCCCCAGGCATGAGCTTGGCCAGCCTGGCTTGCTTCCCCACAGGCAGATAGCCCCAGAAGTGGGGTATGTTTGAAGAGGTGCCATGGTTTGTGTGCTGAATCATGCAGCAAAAATGAGAAAAAAGAATTTATATGGACAGTTACAAGAAGCCTCCGAAAATAACGTCCTATCTCTATGAAATTAATTTGGTAGCCCCAAATTGTTCTATGGACAAACTAAATAATTTCAGACTCCATAGCCGTCAACCTGACAGCCTTCAAAGAAACTGATTCCCCATGAAAATATTTAAAAGCCATCAGATATTTGGTAAATGTGAATATAGATAGGATTATGGACATATCCCATGCTTGTGTGGGACAGAAGAGGAAAAGGATCATCTTCATGTGAAAAACTGGTACCAAAAATCAAAGTTATACCTATAAGTAATTTACTGATTTTTTTTATTTTTATTTTTTATCATAGGTCTAACCACGTATCAGTGAGTTTAGTGTGTACAGCTTAAGCTTATGGCATTTACTAGTGCTGAATACACAACTGCTTTTGTAAGACTTTTAAATAAAATTTTCTTTGCCAAAGAAACACTGGACTCCAACTGGTTTCAGATATTTTTAATACCAGTAACCCCAAACCTCTACTCAGCATGGTTTTCTTTCATAGTATAAGATTAATTATCACGGGAAATGCACATTTTGTAAAGGATTATTTAATTTGCTTCATGTTCAAGTAACAAAGACTGAATTTGCAGGGCAGGTACATTTCTCCTTTTGCTTTAATTTGAAACTTCATTGCAACTTAGAGGAAATACTCCTTTTGTAAGACCACAAAAGTCAAGCCAGTAGAGGCCCTAACTCTTGCCCCAGCAGCTCCCCAGCAGTGAGCACCCAAGGGGCAGAGTGCCCTGCACCTGCTGGATCCCACCCTCGGCAGGGACCACCCAGCTCCCACCTGGCACCAGCCCCAGCGACGGGCTGGCCAGCCCCCAGCACCCCTCTGTGCTCCTGCAGGAAAAAGCAAAGGCTTGGAAGGGAACTCTAGAGGTTGAGTGGCCGTACAGAGCCAGGGCAGACTTTGCTGGTACTTTACATGCAGAACACAAGAAGGCTGCAGATATTTTGCTCTAGCTAAAAGGCGTTCGCCTCTCAACGTCTTCAGCTCGGAAAATTATCAACTATTCCACACACAAGGGCAGCTCCAGGAAAGGTTAGATTCCATCAAGGCTATTCTTCCTAAGCCTCTTTGCCATTTTCAAAGGCCATTTAATTGTGAGCTCTGGGGTTGGACCAGTGGGGGAGGATTTGTGTGTATGCCCTTATTGTGAGCACCGTCTGAAGTGAAATGCCAGCTCAGCAGTTTCAGGCAGCCTCAACCACACTTGGGAATGCTGTAGCATCCTTAATAGATCTGCAGCAAAGTGTTTGCCAGAGTTTTAAACTCTGGTGAACAAGGCCCTTTACAGCCTGCAAGTCAGAAAGACGTCAGAAGTGTAGTCTGAGTCCTCTTGACTAGCAGCAGCTGAAGCAGAGTGAGAATATGTGCAGAAATAAGTACTCAAAATGCTTTTCCAACAAACCACCAACTCAAAAAGACATTGGCACACACAGCCAGCAGTTTTGCAATACTGCACATGCTCAGAGGATATATTTTTCAATTTGGCTCTACATTTAGGTCAACTAAATTGATCACTAGCTTTTAAATCACAGGCATTCGGAAACAAATAAAAATGTAAGTCCACTCACTTGGCTTATTTTCCTCTTTCTCACCTGACCTGAGCTGTAGAAGTGGAAAGGAAATTAAAACCAAGCCTGAAAAGAAGAGGAGAAGCAATGGCTAGTGGTGACACCTTGGCATGGGTGTGACTGGCACACTAAACACACTGATAATTCGGTGGTATGAAAGCATAGCCTTCACTTGATACATCCTTTGGGAACCACAGGACCACTACATTAAAGGATGATTATATTATATTAGCAAGGATAATTTTTATGTAGGGAATTCTGTCACACTACGCCTGTGTGAACTCTGTTTCTGCCAACAGCAGAGAGATTTGTCTCTCATCACTGTCAGCAGAGCCAACAACACACAGGACTGGAAACCAGAAATCAAGAGATGATATCCTAACAGACACACTGGCTGAATTACAGTTCCCTTGTTACGACTTGATCAGTTTGGACAAAATACAGTCATTTTTTCTTCTTCATTCTTTTTATATTACTTCTGAGTAACACCAGCAGCAAGAGGAATGGAATTGAAAGCAACGCTCCCCACACCCAAATTCTTGCACAAATCCCCCCCCAACATTCCTGCACCAGCCATGCCGTAACATTCACAAATCTTTTAACTGTTTCTGATTGCATCTCTTCTCCCTCACTGCTTTAAAAAAAAAAATTTAAAAATTAGGTCTTGTTTATTCACTGCTCAGCTCCAGAGCAGAATTTTAGGTTGCAACTGCAGAGTCCTTTTTAAACTCTTACAGCTCATTCATTGGTGATACCAGAGCCAGTTCTGCTGCACTTCTCCCCACACCCTTCATTAGCAAATGCGACATGAACAACATGTGCAAACACACAGATGTGCACAGAATAAAAAATTCTATCACATAGCAATAGTCACATATACTCACAAAAGAGTGCCACAATATAGTGGTATTGTACAAAGCTCTGAACTCATCTCTTTTCAAACAACATGATTTACAATACTTCTCACCTTCTGCCTTTACCATGAATCAAATGTTACTCCAACCACCTTATGACTGCTGTCAAAAAGCCAAAGTAAACATGATAGTTGTTTGGATTTTACTAAACTAACCTAAATGCAACTGAAAGAGCTTTTATGAATAGCCACTACCTCTCACTTAAAAGAAAAATGTTTTCAACGGAATATGACAGTGATTGCAAAGAAAGACTTAATATTTCTCTTTTTACAGCGCTTCATTAATTCCTAAGCTAAAAGAAGTTAGTGCTATGGAAAGTATTAGCAATGTAAAAAGGTGGCACTCCTTTGTGCTTTACAAAGAACTACTGTTTTCATCTGTAAATCTAGAGACTACTGATCTGTGCAGAGATTACTTCTGTTTAAGCCAAGGATCAGCGTCTCTTCAGCAGGAATTTGATTTTAGCCTGTTTTATTGGCTTTTGCAAGATTTATCAGGCTGCTGAAGGCAGGCACCAATACATATTAAAGTTTCTTGCCGATACTGGAAATGAAAAACAGGAGAAGGGCCAAATATCAGCTGTCAAGTACTGAATAGCAAGGCTTTTTTTCTCCCCTTGATGTTAAACATTTATTTTGTCTGCTCTGTCAGGGGAACAGATTCCCGCTCAGTGGCTTGGTTTGGGTGAGCCTTGCCCCCCCCCGGCTTGTCACTCTCGGCTGATCTATTTGCTTTCCAAAGCCTCTCCTCTCCACTTCTGCCAAAGCAATTTCACTGCAGGGTCTTGTCAAATCCAGGCTTAGACAAGCGATGGCCTTGAACAATTCCTTAGCGCTAAAAAGGTCAAAGATCCCCGATAGAACCAGGTTCCTCGCTTCCCCAGCTCTGCACACGTACGCCTGCAAAAAACACCTCTTTGCCCAACTCCAGCGCAAGACACCTCCGGTGTCCCAGGCTGCAAGATGTTTTACAGCACCTATTAAAAGGCAATATAAGGTGCCATATAGCAACAAGAAATACAGCACTTGCAGTGCAACCGCCCGGAGGGAATCCCCTCCCAGCCTCTTCTACCTATTAACTTGAAAGATTACTTCTAAGCATGAAATTACGGGGGGAAAGAAGCCATACACCCCCGAGCACGTTTGCTTTCAGGAATTCCGCTGAAGTTCACGCCCGACCCGCGCTACCCCACAGGCGATGCTCCGCGCAGGTGACGCTGCGCAGCACGGCGCTACCCGCGGAACCCGCGGAGCAACGAGGCGAGCCCCGCGCATCCCACACCTCCGGCACGGCCGCGATTCCCTGGCGCGGCTTGTCCCCCCGCCAGCCCGCACGGGCACCGCTACAAGCACAGGCACCGGCACAGGTAGTGCCACGCGTGCGTGCCGCTCACACCGCCATCTCCTACGTGTGCCAACGGGGCGCATCCAGCGCCCAACTACGACCTCGGGAACGGGGGAAAGGCGCCGAACCAAACGCCCTTTCAAGTTCCCAGAAGAAACCCGGCGGCAAGTTGCGATTTCCCGTGTAAGCGATGACAGCTACGGCCGCCCGCCCGGCGCAGACGGCGGCCGGCCACGCCGCTCGCCCCCGCCGCGGAGCGCGGGATGGCCCCGGGCCGCGCCCCCGCCGGCACCTGCCGCCCGCGCCCCGCGTCGCCCTTACCCCCGGAGCTGCTCCCTCATGGCGGCGGCTGCTCGGCGGCGCCGCGGAGGCAGAAACAGCGCGTCCGCCCAGCCCAGCCGCTCAGCGCCACTGCGGCCGCCCCGCCGGCAGGGAGGGACGGCGGCAGCGAGGGAGGGATGGAGGGAAAGGGAGAGGGAGAGGGAGGGAGGAGGAGGCGGCGCTGCCCGCCCCGCCCCGCTCCCGCCCGGCGGCTGTGCCGGCGCTGAACGCCCTCAGCCCCGAGCCTCCCCCTCATCCCGGCTGCGGGGCGGCTGAGGGCACCTCGCCCCTCCCCGGTCTCCCCGGGGCTGTGCAGCTATTCTGGAGGAAGCCCTCAGGGCTTCCTTTGACTTCCGTTCTATTTTTTTGGGTGTTCTTTGCCTTGGCGCTGGCCGGACGGCCGGAGAGGGGTGTGCTGAAAGGCGGCAAATCAGTTCGCCTTCAGCGGGCTTGGGAAGAAAACTTAGCTAACATATGCACCGAATCCTGACAGATTTGAAATGGGCCTTAACCTGCACTTTTTCTTTTGTGTTTTTTTTGGGTTTTTTTAAATTTTTTTTTCCTCAGCGTTTAATTTTGGTGCTTAAAATGCTGAGTGGTTTATCCATGAGTGGAATCAGGTAATTCCATTTCTAAGGGCTTGCTTTCACCCTGCAAGGAAGGAAGGGTGAGCTTCTCCGCTGGATCTGTCAGTGCCGAAGAAATAGTTCTGCTCACGCCGAGTTACTGTTGCAATGTTTCTTTGCATTAACTCTTACGCAATATGCATTGCGCAAATAAAAGCCAACAATCTCCTTTTGGTATCACAAGCACTTCAAATCAGCGTGGCCAGTCTCCCCTAATGAAGGCTCCCAGTCCTTCCCATAACCAAGTAGTTTTTCAAGCCTTACATATTGTGATTTCCTGGTAAAGCCTCCCCAAAAACAATGTCTTTCAAATCAGATTCATAGGGTGGTTTTGGTTGGCAGGGACCTTAAAGACAATCTAGTTCCACCTTCCCTGCTACCTAGACCAGGTTGCTCAAGGCCCCATCCAGCCTGGAACACTTCCAGCGATGAGGCATCTCCAACTTCTCTGGGCAATCTGTTCCAGTGCCTCACCACCCGCACAGTAAAGAATTTCTTCCTAATATCAAATCTAAATCTATTCTCTACCATGTACAAAAGAATCCCCCTGTTTTTACACTGGGGAGATGCACACCTAGAAGCATGGAAAATTCATCCCACTCCTGTTACATGGATGTCAGTAGGCATTGAAGTTGGAGGGTGTTGGCCTAAGCACCAGGAAATTTAGAGCACACCTTAAGGCTTCAGGTAGTTGGATTATCTGGTTTTAAGGAAAGTTCAACAAGCAGTTCAAGGAAAGCCCACAGTTTTGTTTTTTTTTCCTAGAAGTATGTGAGAGATGCTCAAGGTTCAACCCCTCAGGCCCTCAAATATAAATATAAAAATTACTGGAATTAAATGCTAAATTCTCATAGTTTCTAGATGATTTATGTTGTTTTAGCAGGTCTAACTCACAGTTTTCAGTGACCTTGTATCTGTAATGTTACCCCAATATGGAAAGAAAATAGAGGAATAATTTTTGTGTAAACATAAATCACCATGTTAAAACTCATTAGACTGGGAATTTTCCATTTAATTTAGTGGACCTGGTATTAGATCAATTGCTCTAACTACATCTCTAGTGCTGACATGAATAAACTGGCTGAAGGCTGTCAATTGTATTATATCAGCAGTCTCACATGTTCTCATTTTTAGCCGAGTTTTAAGAGGTGACAAAACTCTCCTTAAGTCTTTGAAATAGGATGATTTTCATCCTAGTTGGGAGGAACCTCAGGGTTCACTGCAAGGAGAGAGCAGCTGCTCTGTCATACAAAGGGACGGGTAGCCAGAGGCCAGACGTTTCACAGCAAAAGTGGTTTGTTTTCCTTCAGAAGTATCTAGCACTGATTCCCTGATACACATTCCTTCAATTTTCACTGTTTCTGGAGGTTCCTGGCCTGCCTTAACAGAAGCTTGATGCTGCTATTATCATGCTGGTCTTCTTTCCCATACAATAGTGCCAAGTAATAAGAATTTAAAAACCAGTCTGAATTTCTCATACTTTGCATAATCTTCTTTCTCCTTGAGTTACAATTAAAGCATTGTATTCAATTAGACTCACAGCAGGTGAAAACCCCAATTAGTGAATCCATTTTCTTGGCTCTTTTTTCCTACCTTACACCCACACACCACTTTTTTTCTTTTTTTTTCTTTTTTTTTTTTTTTTTTTTTTTTAACAATAAAGGGTAACTCTGAGTCATTTTCCAATTGAAAAGCAAATTAACCCTTTGATCTCCCAACTCAAACTATTACTCACTGAAGAACATCCAGGGCAAAACAAGAATATTGAAGGATTAAGGGATTAAGGCCTATTGACTTTATAAATTGATTTTTAAAAAAAATCTATTTAATGTAGTTCTGATTGTTGTCTCCAAATTCACCAAAGCTTTTAGCTATTTTGATTGACCATAATTTATTTCATAAATATATTTTGTTTGCAGTGCAAATGGCTACTGTCTTTGGCATTTGTAATTGAAGCCAATTTTTATGCCATGCTTAATTTTAAACCATTTATTTGATAAAAGATAGTCACCTCCCTATAAATAATAAAACAGGATTACAGAGTAAGCAGAGTTTTAATTCCCTGTGGTGCTTTTCTAATGCAAGGGCTAGTCAGTCAACTTGTGCACCTATACAGAGACCTTAATCAGAAGAAGAGCAGTGTTTATTTCTCCTGTACTCTTCTTTTGTCCTGGACTGTATCTAATCAATGTATCTACGTCTTCAACATTTAATAACACCAGGTGCTTAAAGGAAATCATGGCTGCCTAAAAAATGAGGGATGATATTTAGAAGTGGCCTTATTACCCCAAAACTCTTTCAGGAAAAAAGAAAAATAGAAAGATGACTTGGATTTGCTGTCAGTCTGACTGCATTGCTCACTGTCCAAAGGGTCACTGGAGTTTCTGCATTTAAGAAAGCAAATTTTTCTGTTTTGATAAGTTCTTCTCAGAGTGTTGTCCCTTTTCAATGGAGGAAGTGCCAGAGTCATGTACACATTAAAACTAATTATATGAACATAAATTAATCGATTCCTAAGCATTAACACTTGAGTATAAATCCTTGTAAGTTTTATGTACAAGATTTGCATCATCATTCCATGTTACAGAGAGATGTGGAAACCCAATTGCAGAAATGGGTTGGGACTTGCCTAAAATGAAGGTAGACATTAAAGGTACAAGTTTGCTTGTAACTTTAGCATTTTATGAGCTAGAAAACTAAAGCGACATTTTCTTTAATTTTACTGTCATTGAAGGTGAAGATACAACATTTTCCTACTAGCTAAGTCTTGCTTCCAGAGCTCTCTGAAGTGTGTAGCCTCCTTGTAAGTGTGGCTTTACCATTTCTCAGTTATCTGGACAGTGGATTAGTTTGCTTTGCATTTAAGAAGATACTGTGGTGCCCTGGGTTGTGCTGGCTAATTTGTTACACTGTTTGAGTCTATTTTCTTTTCCTTGGTATAAATAAATGTTAAAAATCAATTAGGATGGCACAATGGCACTTTCCTGGATCATGTGTCTTAAATATGCTCCAAGGTGGACACCTCCATGGTGTCTGGGCAATTGTTTATAGCTCTCTCAGAAAAGCCAAGAAGAGAATACTGGTTTTGGATGCTGCTAGTTTGTTGTTTTTTTTTTTTTTTTTTTTCCTTTTTTCACATTACCACTGAAAACACATTAAAATATTGTAAATGCAACGAAGAAAATAGTTTTGAAATGCTCCATTCGTTTTCCCCAACACTGCACTGTAAACTAAAGAACTAGTAAGACATTCAGAGCCCAGTATACTTAAAATCAGTCATTTACACCATAGGTACTGGGGAAGAAGCTTACCACTCCCTGTCCAGAGGGAAACCCAACTTCTGTCCCACATGAAGGATGACAAGCTGGTGCTTCTTCTTACCCTGGGCTCATTCTCTGCCCTCTAAGGCAGGTAATTGGCAAATGGAGCTCACAAGAATTTTTGTCACTGAGATATTCTTGGAATAGACAGAGGAAGATGTATCCTCTTTTTTATTTTATTTTTTTTGTTTTTATTTTTAAAATATTTCTCCAGTAAATATTACAGAGCTTCCAGCAATGTAATGCCGGTATGGAAAGTATTGGTACCTGGCACGTGTGACAGGAACACTTCTGTTCCTGCTGAATGCACAGCAGCACAGCTTTCACATTCCTTCATGCTGTACTTGCTTTTACTACAGTAAGGACACCTGATTAAAAGTGAAATCTTGTAGTTTACCCTACAAGATGGGTACAGTGGAGCCTCAGGAGCAGCCTGTGTGTGCCTTATGTTGCACCACACTGCATGCTGTTGATAAAAGGTGAATGAGAGGGTGCCTGTCATTTTGAGTATATTAAATATACATATTAATTCCAGCCTGATGATATCTTGGAAAGGAAAATTTTGAGAGGCTACATTTATTTTTTAAGGTGATAGTGACAGTGGCAGAGTGTTCAGTCTCTACTGCCACGTGTATGACCTTGAAAAGAGGAGCAGAGTGGGACTGAGGTTGGGTGTGATTGCACACATCGCTGGAAGGGGTGGATAGCACATCCTGATCCCCCCAGTGCCGTGAGCTCTTCAGGTAAGCTCCTGTAAATAGCAAAAGCTCTTTTCTCCCTTCCACAAGAAACCACAGCAAAGAAAGAAAATTAAGGAAGGAGTAACCCTTACTCTTCTGGGATGGAGATGAACTGGAGTGTGAATAGTCCCAAAAATAGGAGATCAAGAAGCAAAATGCTGACATAATGCTAGAAAACTAAAAGTAGTAAAACCCCTTCTGAAGTAAGGCTTTTGGAAAGCTAAGAGGAGGGAAAAAACCATATATATATTAAAAAAAAGAAGACTTAAAATCTGCCAACTGAAAACTGAGGTCAAACAAAATTGCCTGCTGATCTTTACTATGCACAAATAAGACTTGAAAAATTATAATTAGACCATAGTAAATTCTTGGTTTGAGGAATCTGTGTTGACAAAATGAATGGTTATCATTATAGGGAGTAGGGTTGAGAAAAAAATGCAGATTAATAAGGATAAATTAAACAAAGCAGCAAAGACAAACTCCATTTCTTTCTTTTCTTTGCATGCCCAGTTGGAAATAAATTATTGTTTTGCCTCCTGGAGGGATTAAAATAAGAAGGATTTCATAAAATCTCTCACTCACTGGTGCTCTTTTCACCTCAAAATCTTTCTTTCTATGCATAAAATTATGTGTTGCAAACACAAAAGCTGGCTTACAAAATCATTAACTTCTCTACTGTTTCCTATCAATGTATAGATCTCAATATCAGGAAACACTGTATCTTGCAGTCCTACTTCACCCAGGACCAGAAAACCTGATCCTAGCTACTGCTCACCCTGCATTCCCAATCCCTAACAAGCTGCCCCCTCTTTCAAAGGCTTCCACAGACATTAAAGGAGAAGAATCCCTTCTTTTTTTGTACTAATTTACTTTTTGGTTGTGTTGCATTCCATGATATACATATTTTTGACATTATTAAATCTATTTTTGTGACTAATATAATACAAACAGAATTTTTTTTTCTTACACTGGGGACTATTTCAAAATCACATCGAAGAGAAAATACTCTTTTGGGGAAAAAAGCCACTGAGATCATGCTTGAAGATGATTTACTAGGATATTCCAATGGTGAGGCTACAGTTAGGTAGTAAAAGAAAAGAACAATGAAATCAATTGCATTTTATTACAGCTATGTACAGACAAGTTCCCAGTCAGACCACTAGTTGGGCAGACTTTGCACCTTGGAATTAATGCATTCATGTTTTGCTGTCTGTATTCTGTCTGTATTTTAGCAATGGACGCTTTGCTGTGTCCTCACAGAAACTTGTAGTTTCTCTTGCTTTATAATATATGTTGAACCTGTCCTACCTTGTTGTTTCATCAATGATTACAATATACCACACATAATGTATAATTCAAACTCAAGAGGCCCTGCCTATTTTTATGTACACACTAGGCTTTTTCACCCTCTTCCCAGAGATGTTGAGGCTGTTGACCTTAGCAAAGATCAGTTTGAGATCTACTCCTAACCTTTTCCCTTGATTGGGCCAGACAGAGCCTTAATGTGAGAAAGGGATGGCTCTTCCTTCCTGGTAAATCACAAAACTAGACAAACTTTAGCTTCTCCCAATTCCCAATACCCAGTGGTGCAAGATAAGCAAAGCTTAGTCCTGCATGGCAAGAATGCTTTGCTCTCCCTTCCTAAATGTCTTATGTGGGGATCCAGAAAGCAGAGCACTGCACTTGGGGAAGGAGCCAGTCTAGAGAAGTTGATGGCAGAGGAGGCAGCTACACCTAACTGGCCTCACCAGTAATTCCATCCAGGCTAACTCTTTCATCTGATCCAGGTGACATTTCTCATAATTTATTTGCATAGAAATGCAGGTTCAGGGTTGAGCAACTACTCCCAACCTGAGGTCAGAAAGAAAAAACATCTGGAAAGCAAAAGCTTCTCATGTGCCATTTCTGAAATTGAACTTTTTATTTCATTTCTAAACAATATCCTATGAAAAAAAAATGTACTTTAGCTAGAAAATGAGACAATTGTTCATACAGCTCTGGCAGCACCCTTTAATGGCAAGTGGCAACAATCTCATCTTGTCCGTGCCAAAGAGTGAAAATTAGTGTTTATATACAGGCATTTGAAACAACTACAGGCACACAGATGCCTACATTAACTGGGGCTTCCAGAGACAGACAAACCAATATCAGCTATAATAATGGAGCCATGTCCTAGGGCACAGATATTATTTTATCCTAATTGAATCGAAAAGTACCTTAGCACTTAAACCCTTCAGTAAAGAGGGATATAAAGGATTTTGAGGTAAGATAAAAATTATTTCTTAGTAAGTGGATTTTATTGATGAGAAGGATTTCATTTAAGTATCCTGTGGCAAGTCCAAGCATTTATGCTTTAGCACATGTTCAACATAATTCCAGACAGCTTCTCCACCTTCCATTTACTTAACTACACTATGATTCGGGTTGAGCAACTACTCCCAGCCTGAGGTCAGCAAGAAAAAATATCTGGAAAGCAAAAGCTTCTCATTTGCCATTTCTGCAATTGAACTTTTTATTTCATTTCTAAACAATATCCTATGAAAAAAAAATGTACTTTAGCTAGAAAATGAGACAATTGTTCATACAGCTCTGGCAGCACCCTTTAATGGCAAGTGGCAACAATCTCATCTTGTCCGTGCCAAAGAGTGAAAATTAGTGTTTATATACAGGCATTTGAAACAACTACAGGCACACAGATGCCTACATTAACTGGGGCTTCCAGAGACAGACAAACCAATATCAGCTATAATAATGGAGCCATGTCCTAGGGCACAGATATTATTTTATCCTAATTGAATCGAAAAGTACCTTAGCACTTAAACCCTTCAGTAAAGAGGGATATAAAGGATTTTGAGGTAAGATAAAAATTATTTCTTAGTAAGTGGATTTTATTGATGAGAAGGATTTCATTTAAGTATCCTGTGGCAAGTCCAAGCATTTATGCTTTAGCACATGTTCAACATAATTCCAGACAGCTTCTCCACCTTCCATTTACTTAACTACACTATGATTTTCCTTACAAAGCAGTGCTCCCAGCTTTTACACTTAGATATCTTTGTGTAGCTCCTCCTATCCCCAGCACAGTAGCTGGCATTTAATTCAGGGAACAATCCTGTGGGTGACAGCTGATAGGAAAAAAATTTGCTAAACTATATTGCTTAAACTTCATGGTTATCAAAGCCTAATAACAGCATTTAGTGGAACTCAATGTCTAGGTGCACTTTCAGTATTTCGTATGTTACAGTTGAGCCAAAAGTCTCACAGTGCATCTCAGCAAGGTCTTAAATAGCTTGCAGTTCTACTGGCATTCTTTCATGCAGTTCTCTGATCTCAGTTATTTAACAGAAAATGGAATCTCTTAGGGAAAGAATAAACATGCAAAATGATGATTTCCTTTCTCACAACACAGCCAAATTTCACTGTGAAAAATTTGCAATGAAAATCATAAATGCCTTGTCTGCCCAAGCCAAAGAGACTTGACATTTATGATCAAAGGTACACAGATGAATTCAAGGACCTTCCACAGTCCAGTATCAAATCAAGAACAATGGTGAATGTGTTTAGCTCAAAATCAGCCAAAATACTTATGTGCTTTCTATACTGAGCATTTTTCCACATTGAACTAAACAAATATTTGTATTTGGAACTATTTGCTGCTTTAGGAAATTGCTTTCAAAGGTGCAATCTAAATGCTGAACAATCCACGCAGCCCTAAAATATTAAGGGTTTAAATATCGGTTATGGTCCATATTAACATTCTTAGACTCCTGCTGTTACATCTAACTCCTCTGAACACATTATCAGAAATGTCAACCTACAATCTACCATATCAAAATCTTCAGCTTTTTCTAAAATAGTCCAGACTTAAAAAGAAAATTCCTATTGCTAGCACTAAGTCAAGTTACTCATCTTCATCATCTCCCTCACTGCATGACACAGAAAGACAGCTTATTTTAAAAGTTCAAAATACCTTATTTCCTGTTATCAGGCCTAAGAAACATCACACAGTTTTTGTCACCTTCTTTCCAGTGAAAAAAGAAGGTATTAAATTAAACCAAGATTTCTCTATATCTACATGGTGCACTACAAATGCAGAGCACAACACTCAACCATTTGTTTATTTAATAGTGTCCAGAATTTGTCATTTCATACTGGCATAAATTTAATACACAGGTACCATATTGTGTACTGTGTGGAAGATTTTCTACCTGTCATTAAAGTCAGAAAGAAGAATCTTCTAAAGTCACACCTTCTGTCTCATAAAACATTACAAGTGTTTGAGCATTCATCTCTAATCCCAGAATAACAAAATCAGTTTGTCTTGTATTAAAAAAAACCAAAAAACCATCATTCTTCTCTTCAGGGAAATAATTTTTCTTCAGTTACTATCAACAGCTCTGGTCTGTGGTTACCAACTTCAGAACAAAATGTCATTTTGCAAATAATTATCACCACTTTAGGTAATGCCTTTATACTAGTACACATCAGGCAAGAGAAAATAATAATAATAATAATAATACAAAATGAGACCTTCAACCTTATACAGGGTTAAGATGTGATTTCTAAATACTCTTGTATTTTAGCAATAAAATTTATTTTGCTTGTGGACATTTAAATTTTTTTCAGTGTTGAGAAATGGATCTTTTGTTACTTTTCCACAGTTTTGTTGCTGCAGTTGCTCTTCATTCTCATTCTTAAAATTCTACTGCAATTATTTTTCAAATTATTATCCTTCTACCCATGTCCCTCGATTTGTTCTGTTTTTAGGGTAACTAACAGAGCAAATAATTTATTAAGGATAAAAATAATTTTGCAAAGATTTGCAGAAGCTGACAGACTAAGAATTCTGCCAAGTAGAACCCAAGCAGAGAGTGGAGGATTAGACCCCTCTAATCCACTGTTTTTTTTTTTTTAAAGCAGGGGTATTTAATACTGAACTAAAACCGTTGGAGAGTTTTATTTTTAGTGGATTTCCATATTAAGGTTTGCTCTAAGAATTACATTTTAGGAAACAAACAAAGAAATGTATTTCTTGTTTGTGAGTAAGGTATCATCATTAAAAGTCTTTCATTCCCCAAATAAATAGTTTTTTACTTTATGCCATATTTTAATTTTTCTGATCATGTTCATTGTAAACATTATACTTCACTGAGCTTTAAAATTAAAAAATAATTAGAAGGGAATCTATGCAATGAAAACAATCATTTGTTGATGACAGTACACTATGTTTGATAAGAGATGAAGAAAGTGTCTGTTTTTACAAATTATTTCCATGTCAGCAGTGTACATGAAACTTTCTTTCAGTTTGTAGAAAACCAGGCCAGTGGGGCTGTGTCTATGTTGCCTTTTAATTAAATCATTTAGTCTATGAAATAGCCAAGAGAGAGCAACTCTCCAAACATGGCAATATTTTGGCTGTTTGAACTTTCTAGTGGGATATTATCTTAGTTACACTGCTATGTGTGTCTGCCCTGAGAATAATTGTCATTTCTTGGTCCAAATTTCACACACTGACCCTTTTCTTACTGCTGAGAGGTGGATGGCCCTACAGCAGTCCATGGTATTCCTCTACTTCCCACTTAGTGCTCCTATGGACCCAAAGCATGATTTCCTTCACATTTTGATTTTAAAAATGTAATTTTTTTCATTTCAAATTATCTGGCCTAATGTAGGAGTTGATGACACTGATCTGCTGAAAAAACCATGTTATCTTTTTGAAACCAGTTGGGCCTGCAGAATAAATCCATCAAATGGCTACAACCTCTCCCTACACTGGGGAGCCAGACGAGTTCTGGATCAGCTCAAATGCCTGGGATTTACCTGGCATGCAGGACAGTCACAAGTTCTTTGCTGCACTAGATCCTCAAGCTTTTGTGATGAGCTTCACAAAGAAATCAGTTGGTAATCAAAATAATAATTTTTAAGCAGGGAATTTTCTGTCCAGATGCGACTAATCTGACAAAACCAAGTCAGTACCAGTTAAGTCTGCTGAATACTTTATATGTAATTTCCAAAGTTTGCAGCAGTCAATTTTTCTAAGAAAAAAAACTATTATTTCCACTTTTTTTTTTTTTTTTTTTTTTTTTGTAAAATGGCAGAATTTTTGACAAAATTATCAAATTGAGGAAGCACTCCCAATGCATACCAGCATTTCTTTCTTAGATTTATATACAAAGCAGTGGTTTAGGTAGAAATTTCTGTAAGAAACTGGTAAAACGTAGAATATAGAAGAATATCCTGTTCCCTTGGACTGTGTATTCACACAACACTGCTGCATCTTGCCAAGTTTGTGAGCTGCAAGAGCACAGCGTGTAGTGATGATGCTCTAACCCTTTTAGTGCCTTGCATGCTACACACTGAGCTGAATTTTACTTCCAAACAAAATTTTGGCTGCATTCCTTACTGAGCACACATTGTTCTCGCTTTGACAGACCATCCCATTCTCTCGCTCAAAACAATTTGATGCATTTTAAATTTTTTTTTAACTTGTTCCTAGATGGGTAGTTTATATAATCAGCCACCAACTCCAACAATGAAAAAGACAGTTCCTATTTTCTTAATTTAGGTCTTTATGCTAAAATCGTATTTTCTCTACATTTTTTAAAAATATAATTTCCAATTATGAGGATAATTTTAAATACCTTTTAGAGCAAAATTAAATGTCTGTTGTAAAGTTTTTCTTTTTCTAACTTAACATTTAATTAAATGCCAAGTTTGACACTGCATAGTTTGGTGAGAAATTCAGCACTGGATTTCAGTGAATAAAAAGAATACCTAATCATAAGCAATGCAACAGTATTCTATGATTCTATATTATTATATATTGTGTAAATATAATTTGCTTTATAGTGCCTTTTAAACAGATATTTGCTCTGATCCTCCCTGCCTTCAAACCTTCAGACTGACCACAATAAGTACATGGAATTTGAGTAGTAGTATGAGTACTAAATTGCTAAAAATACTGCACCACCAAACCTAGATTGTTATATATTTATATGTATGAACAGAACTGAGAATGCTATTTTAAAGGAGTTTCTTCAAATTTATATAATTGGTGAAAAAATAAAATTGGTCTTTACTGGAGCCTAATGGGATAATACGGTCTTATAGTGAGGAGTACAAACAAGGGGAAGAAAACAATGGGAATTTTGTGTAGAAAACAAGGGGAATTTTAGGCCTAACTGCATTTTCTGTCAGCCAATATCTTAACCTAAAAAGATCATCTGGTCAGCCTCTTCTATGGTGTAGAGTTAATGAAGAAAAAAAAGAGTGGTTACATCTTTTGCAGCCACAAGAAGAGGACAAAGGTGGATAGGGAAGCAGTGGATATACAGTATAATAACTTACAGCTGTTGTATCATCTGTCTACTGGTAGGTATGGTGAAATAAATAAATGATCAAAAAAAATCTAATTAAAAAAACCCCAACAATGTCAGGATGAGTTTTTGTAAATAAGAACTTGCAAGACAAGTGATATGAAAGCAGCAAGATTATTAAAATGCAGTATCTTATTTATTATACATTAGGTAGATCAAAGCTCCTCAGAGATAACAAGGCACTGATTGGGGGTTGCCACCTGTTTGGTCTCACTGGCTGTGGAAATCTGCGAGGTGAAGCTGTGTTAAAAGTTGTCAGCACATGGTACACTTATGAATGGCTTGCATTGATAAAAAAACCCCAAATTATTCATATTTTGCTGAAAAAACATACTCATTATTCACCAGCACATATGTTATTTTCTTAGTTAAGACAAAAAGAATATGCTGTGTAATTCAGGAAGATTTCAGAAACAAACAAACAAACAAACTTCCAGGCAAATGCTTTTACTTGATAGACATCACTTTAATATGGTGAGTATTAAAAGACCTGAAGAGTATAAAATTAGAATATTTGAGCTGTTGTTTTGGAGAATGCTGAGCCTTGCAGCAGACTGAGCTCAGAGAAGATTGTGGCAAGCAAATTGTCAAATAACAGACAATGAGGCAGGAGACAGTTTTCTAGATGTTTTTTGGGTCGGTTGCCTTTTTTGTCTAACTTCTCCACAAAGAACAGAGCAGCTGTGACTTAAGGAAATGTTTGGATATAGATGTCAAACAGTTATTGGCAGGATCTACTAAAGGGCAAGTTGAGGGAAGCTGAAAATCTGCAAGATGCAACAAGGGAAGGCAAGGCGAGGCAGTGACAACCTCTGTCAGTATCCTTGAAGTGTGCCACAGAACTGGCTGAAGAGATGAGCAGAACTCCAGACTGGAGATGTCAGAGCACCACTGGTCTTTAAATGACTATTTTTGTAGGAGATAAACTTAACGCATAACAGCAAGAAAAGGAGAGTCAGTAAGAGTAAGAAAGGTCTCTTTAAGTCAGTGGAAGCTTAATTTGAATGGATAAAATGGGGGAAGAAGTTTCTAAGTACTTTAAAAGTCATGTGTTCCAAAATAAGATTGGTTTGGGAGGTCTCTGGGTGTTCTAAATACACCCACTGACCAAAACCAAGTTGGCACTGACACGCGAGAAATGATTCCCCTTGACTGACTCAATTCAAAGCAGAGAAGACTACTGTGAGACCACATGATGTGGGCATTCCCTCACAGGCGAGTTTGATAAAGGATTCACACTGACAGACTCTTTTCCACTCCTTATTTCTAGAATGGTGAACAAATGCCCCAGAGCAAAGCAGCGCTGAGGGTTTTGCGCTCAATTTTCTCGAGAGAACACCGTACAGATACAGATTTGCGTTCTGCTAGCGGCAAATGTTGATTCTACAATATTTTGGGCACTGATGTGAAAAAACATGATACAGGAGAGGGAATGCTGACGGCCACATTCTGATCCCTTTTAGAGTGCTAGAAACAAGAAGCAACTTTGCTGAAATCAATGAACATTTCTCTCGATCCATGCAAGCTGCTTTAAAGGAAGAACTTAATTTTGATTTCCAAATTTCTGGCAGCAAGTCTGATGACAGCCTAAATTGCTACCACCATAACCTGTGAGTCCTCTGGTTCTTCTGCTCATTTCAAGATTGTTAAAAGTACAATGAAATATTTATTCCTCCTTCAGACTAGAAACAGGAGAAGATATAATAGCATATGAAAGTAAGTTTAACATGTAATAACCATATTAGTAAGGTTTTAATTGCTTTTGTGCCATATCACAATTAAAATAGTGGAAAAGCAGATGAATGAGGAATGTGCAGCAATAAGTATTTGTCAAAGATCTAGAGCACTATCTGTAATGGAATTATTAGGTAATATTACAGCAGTATTAAAAGCATAAGCAGTCCCATTAACGAGCAGTAATTCGGAAACAAATAAGGTAAGTGCAACTATAGCCAAAGACATAATCTCATGGTGGTTTCTATCAAAATGGCTAACTTTAGATTCTGAAGTTCAAACCAGTGTTTGGAAATGATGGTGTACTCATCAGTATGAGGTCTTTGGGAATCAGTTTTCTAACCTCTAATTTTCAGGTGATACTTAAAGTAATCTGAAATACAGAGCTAAAACATGCTATTCAACAACGGTATCCTACTGGCTGAAAAGATATCACTGCCAGAAATCTGGAAGAAATTTCTTTCTAAACACTGAAGTAAAATTTCAAGATGCCTGTATTCCCAATTACTTGCACTAAAAGTTTATAGATGAGAAATAAAAATGTGGTTTTGGTTTAGTAGTTCTAACTCTTGGTTTTTATTTTTTATTCCTGTAATCATTGACATTTGCAACTACAAAATACAGTCTGTTACACTTAGGAAAACAGCTGCAAGGCACTTATTCCCACTCTCTGGGGTTTCTATAGGCTGAAGCTGGGTATGATTTTAAAGAAGAATAATTTATGAAACAGAAAGTTGAGGATATTTCATTTATTGCTTTTACTTTCAGAGTTTAGTCTCTATTAGGGAAATCTGCAACTAGTATGGCAAATCTGAAATCCATGCTCACAGAGGTGCATCTCCTTCTGTATTTCCAGACCAAATGCAGAAACATCTTTAATGAACAGCTTCAGTAGCTTTTTCAAGGATATGCCTAAACAGAAAGTATCCACATATATTTGGGGAAACATAGCATTTAACTGTTTTGGATAAGTAAGAAACTGGCAGTTTCCTCTCATTTGCCACACCACTGCTCAAGGGTCTGTCTGAGAATTAAGTCTGGAATGGAAAACAGAAGTCTGTCACAGATCCTTCCTCTCTGCCTGTCACTTTTGCAATAAACAAGGCTATCAACCCCTTGCAATTTAGGTAAATATTTCTAATGATGTTATACTTCAATTACTGCAAAGAGCTAATAATCTAAAAAGATCTCCAAAGCTGATTAAAAAAAGGTGAGTTACTGAACTGATGATTATAAGATTCAGCAATGCAAGAAACGAGTATTACACTTAGATTTACAAAGAAATTAGAAAGAATGCTAGGCACAAAATCTTTTAGTTAAATGAAGAATACATTTTGGATTCAGAGAAACACACCCTTTTTATGATGCTACTCTCTTCCACTGAATTTATCTGTGAAGATCAAATGGAAAACTTCTGCAAAATATTACAGTTCAGTAAGTATGTTCACTGCAGTAAGATATGGAAGTCTAAGAGAAAATTAACTGCTTCGGCATGCTGTATCTCCCAGAAAGCATCTGACAAGCCACCAAAAAATGAAAAAAAAAGTGGAGTCAATCAGCACATAAGGAAAATGAACTTGTGCTTATTTAAAGGAAAGAGGTTGAACATATAAACATATATGTTGATATTTCAGAACCTTAGAGTTACTGCAGTCCCCTTCTGTGTTAAAGCCCTCCAAGAGCCAAGCACCAAATGGCAACCTACCATGGATAATTTTTAGTTAATCTGAGAGTGATTTTCCTTAGGTATATAAGTATTCACCATTTTAAGGGTTTTCCAGTTCTGCAGGTTTAAGTAGCTGAAAACTTTATCAATACTGCAAGGGCAGGTTCTAGAAAGACAATCACTGCATGAAAATGTGCCCCATCTTAAAATACAAGAATATCTTTCATGAAATGATAATACCCCCATCTTTTACAATGCACTAGGGTGTATTTACTCGTTAAAGACTCTTTGTTGCAAAATTATGCAAAATGAAGTATTTTAAGAAGATGAAGAGTAAAGAAAGAATCTTCATGTGCCAAATTAAAACCCAGAGACATAACGCTAGAGCACATTTAGTTACTTCTGATCTGTGCTCATTATTGAAAATCCAGGATACTGCAAAGTAAACCAGCAGTCCTACTGACCTCACTCTGCTCATCATCTACTTCCACTAACATCTTTCCTCTTGCTTTGCTTTTCTTAACCCCTCTCTGCTTGCACACAAAATATTTGTTTCTAGAGGAAAACTGCTGTGTTCCCAGTATTGACCATGTGCTTTTCCTTGAACCAGACCTATGTGAGCAGGATACCTCTAGGTACGTTTAGGAGAACCAGTGCTAAACTCCTTCTCAAACTGCAAAATATTGCTGCAATGTGCTTCCAGATAATTAAGTCCTCTTTAAACTTTGAGGAAAAAAGGTTGTCAGCCCCACCTCTTCCAGTAAAGGACTTTGGAGTATGCTTATAATCTGCCTTGGTCTCCTTCAGCAGGAGATGCCATTTCTTCTCTCCAAAATTCCAAACAGTGCAAGATGAGATGATATTTGAATGTTGTTTCACTAGACATGATGTGTGCACTTACATTTCCTTTCCTGAGAAGGGGGGAAATGATGATATATAAATAGCATCACTTAACCCCCAAACCCAGCACAGAGGAGATGCACTCTCCACGTAACAGGAGGGCTGACCATGTTTTGTTGTGCATTCATCTTTTACAGATTCTTAGCAGAATCTGTTACTTGGTACAGATTCTTGAGTAAAAGTGACAGACTTTATATGAACCTGTACCATTGAGCAGCAGGCTGGCAAGGGCTAAGTGTCGCTCAGGAAGTTAGACATACACAACTGTAGAGATTGTGAAATTCAACCTCTGCCCTGAAAAATAAATACCTTGGAAAAATTGGGAAATTCTAGAACAGTTACATCAAAATGAATATAATAATTTTACCTGTAATATATGGGTTTGAGCCTTTTCTATTCATGAATGACAAGTGAAGAAAAATCTTTTTTCGGAAACAAAAGCACAACAAAACATTTGCTGTTGCCCTGAATACTAATGATGGAAGACTGTTGCTATGGTGATGCTAATTTTAACGCTCTTGCCTGTGGACTTCATATGAACTGCCCGTTTTAACTTTTGCAAATGTCATTTACAAAATGAAAACCCATTAATGACTGGTGAGGGCACAATGTTCCACTTTAATTAGAATAATAAGGAATGCTGATGCACAAAGTACAGGTTTGTGAATTGCTACAAAGCCCACACTGTCAAAATTAATTACCGCTGATGGGGACTTTGTTCTAATTTTTTTTTCCAAAGGAAGCTTTAGAATAATACAACTGTAGCTTGACTTGAAGTTGAAAGCAGGCTCTCCTTTTAGTAGCAAGGTGGAATAAAGAGGTTTCTGAGACTGACAGTATAGTAAAAAGCACAATAGAGCTTAGAACTGTGACTGAACCATGCTAAAGGAACAGCAATTTCAGCAAAGGGGAAATGCAAGTGCCAATGCTGCCAGGAAAAAAAAAAGTTTTCAGCTAAATACCAGCTCAGAAAAGCAGTTAGAATTTGGAAAATAGAGCTGATATTTTTGAAGAACTTAAAAACAAAAATAAATTGAGTGGGTGCTGGGATATGGTTCTGGTTTAAGTTAGGGGTTTATTGCTGTGATTTGTTAATTGTGAAGTGCTGAGACAAGTAGGTGATGTTTAAAAAAACCCAGCATGATAGTAATAGTAATCTCTTTTTTAATGCACCAAGCCCTTGCAAATCATGAGCATATATCTCTCATGAGAAGGGAAAAAAGTTGCAACTACCATTTCTAATTTTGGGGCAATGTCTGAGCATATAAAGTAGGTGCTATGCTGCTAACAGCGTGTCAGTAGTACTGACTGCAATGAGGAAAGCATACTGCAATGAAAAGCATCACAGACAGCTGCTGAGAGTACATTATACAGACTAATTGTTATTATTAAATATCTCCATTGTAGCACTGCTTAGAGAATCTAATTTAGAGTTGAGATCCATTGTGTTGCATCCTGCATTAACAGAAAGGAAACTTGCCTTCTCTTGTGAAGAGCTGAGCTGGTGAAGGACTTGCTTTGTCTTTATGCTGCGTCTCTGGTTCAGTGTGAGACTGCTGGAAGTGCGACTGGTGAGAGGATGAATAGCTGCTAAAATATTTTTCTAAATTCTCTTTTAATGAGTAGCTGAACTTTCTTCTAGCATGACCAGTATGAAATCCACTCTGAGTCTATTGGTATACTCCAGTGCTGTTTTAAAACAGCCTGGCCAATTTTGCCCTTGAATTGTTGGCTATTGTGCAAGCCTCTGTACTTAAATACAGCTCTGCACTCAAGATGGCTGGAATTTCATGGTATTGTACTGAAGAGAAACACAGCAAAAAATATAGATTTGACTGAGAATGGTTATGTCTACCAAGTCTGATTGATTTTTCTGCCTGTGATTCTTTAACTCAGAACTTGTTTTCCTCTTGCTGTTAGGTTTGTGCAGAGCTAACTGGGTGACCACTGAACAGCCCTGTCATCAAAGACCTTCTTCAGCAAGCACCCACTCTTCATATAGGGCTGTTCAGAGAAGGGCTTGATGTTGAAAATGCCATTGACTCTAATTTTTGCAGATAATCCCTGTATGCTCTGTGCTGCTGCTGAATGCAGCTGTACCTGGTGAGATGCACAGCCATGAGCAGCTGGCTGCTCTTGAGAGCCAGTGGGCTCAGGGCTAATCCTCACTTCTGCAGGACCTTGTCCTGTGATATATTATCTCAGAACAAGAAGGGACAAGGGTCTCTTCTACTCAGTAGGAAAAAAACTTAGCAGCTGGCTGGAATTCAGAGGGATCCAGAAGCAAACAGTAATTTACAAATATGGAACTGATGTGTGTTAACAAACTGACACTTGTAAATTAAAGTTTGGTAGTTTCCCAATACACAAAGGTTTAGAATTTATGGAATTAATCTGAAATAGAGGAAATACTCTGAGAGAACTGCCTCACAGAAAATTGTTACTAAACACCATTATCAAGACAATTAGATTTTTACAGTTAATTCTCTAGATAAAAAGTGGTATTTCTGACAGTCAGTGCCTGCCAACACTGATGGACAAAGAATTCAAGGGGTTTAAGTTAATGGAGCCTGCTAGCATGGAGACTTCTGTGGGATCAAGATCACCTCAACCTTCTTCAAGACAGATTGGACACCTGGATAAGAAAGGAATATTTTTGTTACTTAAAACTCTCTGTTAATCCATGTGAATGAGTAGAATGTAAAAAGTATCTCCTTTTGTGCAGAGGTACAGTGAGACATCCAGTAACCGAGCAATAAAGCTCCAAGCTGCAATCTGGAATTTGGCAATGGAAAGACTAACAGTGCCTCCAACAACTTCGAAGTTCTTCTCACATATTTCATATTCGTTGCAATAAAAATTTTTGAGCTGTTACAATTCATTTTATGACTATTGTTAATACAGTGAACACAGTATCTTTTAATGATGCAATAATGGCTGAGGCTGAATTAGATCACTGCTAATCAGAGTGGATGAGTACCAAGTTAAAATCTCTCAAAAGAAGAGAATCAGAAAAAAATATAGTTGTTTGGTGTTGGAAAAGGAGATAAATTATCTTAAGGACGGGCTACACTAAATGTGTAAGTAGGCATAAAGTGCATGGGATAGCCAACAGAGGCAGCAAAACATTGTGTAAAATAATAGAAACATCAACAGAGAAACACTGGTGTTTGAGAGAAAACATCTATTTTGAGCTTGGGATTTAATAACCATCTAATGGCAAGCGCTATAAACAGGAAAGAAAACTGTAATTTACAAGTTTAGAAGTCATCAGCATAACTAAATTAAACAAAATTCTGAAAGAAGAGGTGAGAAAGTACAATAAAGAGGGTGGTGGGCTGGAGGCAGAATTTCCAGTGGGAAGACTGGCTCTGCAAAGGGAGCATAAGAAAGAAGATACGGAAGAAGCGAACAGTAAATTATTACAAGGGAAAGCCTGACAGCAAGCCAAGAGAAGGCATGAAAGGACAGCAGCAAGATGGCTTGTTGAAAGTGGTGGAATGACCTAGAAGAAAGTGAACACTGAAAAGATTCTTGGAACTGGATGGCAGGAAATTGTTAGTGACCTTATTAAGAGCTGTTTTAAGGAGAAAATGGAACAGAAGCTAGAAATGACTGGGCAGGAAAAAAAACATGGACTGGAAAAAGACACAAATTCCAAGAAGGAGGGCAATGTTCTGCATACTGAACAGCAAAAAGATTTTTTTTTTTTTTTTTTTTTTTTTTTGTAAATCAAGGGCAGTCCTGAACAGAAACTTCCATGCAAGGAAAGAAGGACCAGATAAGCTTCAAATAAAATGCATCACTAGAAATCTAAAGTCCTAAACAAGTAATTTTGACATGCTCCAAATGTCTAAGGGACTGAAGAAGTTAAGCAAATAGACTTGTTCTCTAATATCCAGCTACTTGATGTCCCAGGTGTCATTCTTCTAATTGCTGGTTGTGAAATATACCATCTGTAAGTCGCTATTACTTCAAAGAAACTTGTTGCAAACAAGACTTTTCTCCTTCAAACAAATAGTGCTTTTCAGTTATATTTCCCTCACTGTAACAAGCCCTTTTCTCTGAATTCCTATTGCTGCACAGTACTATGGCAGCAGCTTGATGAATATGCTTTCCTGTGTTGGTGACAGACCATATGGTTTATCACTGGTTGAGTAGTCCTTCTCTCTTTTTTTTTTTCTTTTTTTGCTGATTTCTAAATAGTGTTCACAAAAAAAAACCCCAAAAACCTTCCCAAAAAACCCAAACAAAAACCTCCCAAAAACCACAAACCAAAACAGAAACAAAAACCACAAAGAAACAAGAAACCACATAAACAAGCAAACAAACAAAAACCCCCAGAAAACCAAAGTCCAAACATATTGAAACGGAAGATTATTGAGATTTGTACCTAATATAATTTTAGTTCAGGGCTACTTCAAGAAAATTATATAATCTGAATCCAAACAAAATTTGGAGCGGTTTTTCAGTTACCTCTGAAAGTACAGAATATGGCTGTCACTTGGAGCCAGGTTTTCCTTTGTGCTTCATAAAGGCCATTACAAAACACACAGCAATTTTTGAATTATAAGTGCAAGCCCTCTATAGTGATTGAAACCATCATTGTGGGGTTTAGATTAAAGAAAAACAAACTCAAAGCCTATAGGTTTGGTTGGTGAATATCTCTGAATGATAGTTCAGCTACGGAGTTTAGTTTTATGTTTTAAACTGTGTAAAATTTCAGAATTATTTTTTAATGAACTTGAACTTGCATTGTCTTACAGAAGACATTGAATATCAACGCTGTGCCATGAAAGCAAAATTTAATATTCAATGACTATGTTTTTATAGTCAAGGATCAGCAAAACACAGCAAAAAAGGAATTGAACATCATGCAGTAGCTAAAAGCTGATTAATATACACAGAAGTATTTCACATTGGAACTTCTCATTTACTAACAAAATCTGCTCAGTAAAATTGGCAACTGCAGTATGACTGGAGCTGGTGATAAAATGGAAGCAGAGGATGCTTTCAAGCACAGAAGTAAATGCAAAATAATGACATGCAACACTGTAATCAAATATAAGAAAAACTACCATAAGTGTAGGCTTCTTTACTTCTGAACCTCTCTGAGTTTAGCTGTTTAATCATATTTATCAAATGCAGTACTTCATTTATACATTCCAGGGGTTCTCAGCAAACAGGGTTAAAAAACCCCTCGCTGATGAGAAATTCGCTTTAAACACTTTTTAAATTGTTCCTTAACCATTAGAGCAGAGGGAGTCCCAGGAGTAACAAAATGCATATATGTGCACATAACATATTTTTTAACATTAGGATTCCTATAAAATTTGCATTTTTAGACCTTCAATTGAGCCCTTCATTGAGGGAACATTCACCTATGAGTTTGTTTCTTATTGTTATTCTCTCTGTGTTTATATCTGAAACTAAATTACACACTGGTTTCCTTAGGGACATATCCAGTCTTTATGGTTGTATCCTGTTTACTGCAGCTGCTGTTGCATCAAGTCACATTTGCAATTCCTTTCACTTTTTTTCTGTGTATTCAAAAAAGGTGCACAGGTAAGATCACCTAAGAGCATTGTCATTGATGAAGTCCTAAAGTTAAATGCAATTAAGCAGACTTAAATTGAAGATGAAACAGTAGATAAAAATCACTGATCTGGGAGGACATATGCAGCTTCTGATTTTCTAATGAGGGTGCAGTTTTTCTGTGTTTCAGCATGCATCAGGAGCTGTTCACTTTTTGTCACATTCTTTACAATGTTAAATTGTGTATCCCTTTGCTAATAGAAACTCCAGGATGGCAAATGGTGGATTGGAAAATAGTGCTTGGAAACAAAAATTATTTTAGTATTTCAGTTTTTTTAGTATTTCAGTATTTTTATTAAATTGAAATTTAATTTCTTTTTATTTATCTTACTCATATTTCTTTATTCCACATTTTCAGGTCAATACATTTTTATGACCATATACCCTTTAGCAAACGTCTCCTTGGGAAGTCTATGACCAAGCTTCTCCTGCAGAAGTGTCTCTTAATAATTAACAAAGTATGACACCCATGTCTCAACTAGAAAAGCTTTGGGTTATGATTGAAATCTTGTCATGGTGCTCCATGTTGCTTCTGTAGTTGAGGTGTTTGTATGAAGTTATCTATTCCCATGCCAAACTAAATTTCTAGCTACTCTTTACATTTTAATTCCATGCCTCTAACGTTTTTTTTCTAAAAATTTTTATTAGTATGCCTCATGTAGGGTGTCATTGCCCTCAAGCATGAAAGGCTTTACAACATTTTCTCCAATAATGCAGCTTTTAAGTAAAAAATTGAGTTGAATTTGTTGAAAAATGAAGCAGATAAAAATGTATCTTTGCCCCTTTACTCCTGTATTAGCTCTGCAGTAGTGAACAGAAAAAAATATCTTGATAAAGAAAACTAGGAGACAAGTACATAATAAAATTCAAAAGGCAATCTGGGTTATTTACCAGCCAGATATCTAATACTTAAACATTGAAATAATAGAAACTTTTCTAGCAGACATCTAGATAAATATAAAATACCTGAATGAGACTGTGTTATCATGGTTTGAAATATTTAGATTTCTTTAAAAACCTTTACCTACTGCATAAAAAAAATTAACATTAAACCCCACAACTCAACTGACCATTAAATTTCATTAACATAATAGTGCATAAGTTCACATTATAAAGTGTGAAGTACATAAGTGAAAAATAAAACTCATACCGATAACTTTGCACACATTTTCAACAACCTTAATTCTTAGTAATTTATTGCTGTGCTGAGTTTGTGCCCCCCTCAAGGTCCCAAACTAACACCTACATATGGCATTTATGCTAACAAATTTTGGTCCTGCTGAAAAAGAGGAGGGAGGACCTTGACACACAGAGTGGGTAGGTGATAAGGAGCAAAGTTTGACCTCTACTCACTATTCTACTCTGTAGGCTGTAGACAGCACTCAGTGACCCTGCTAGGCTTGTTATATAAAGGGTGCTGCTTGTGTTGTGTCATAATTTTATTTTCTGAGCTCAATTGCCATGGAAAATGCAATGCCATGAATGCTTGTGTTACAAAAATTACTTGTAAGAAAAGAAATTCATTCAGAGATGAGATGCATTTTTTTATGGTTTGTTTTTCTTAAATTATCTAGCCAGAGATTTCCTAACATAAAAGTTTATCTGATGAATATTTGAAATTCAAACCAAATAAGTAGCATGCAGGAGGCTGCCAAACCTAAAGATCATATTTGAAACTATAATTTATCTCATACAATTCAACTTTTGAAACAGAAAATGAGAAATAAGCAAAATTAATATAGATGATTTGGTCATTCTTATCCTATTCATTAGAATATTTCTTTAAGTCTAACTGCAACCTTACTGACATTTGTACAGTTCTCAATTAAATCATTTTATGTGTCCCTTAGAATCTGCAACTCCTAAGTGTAGTATATAAACAAATTAGTTCTCAAGATTTAAGGTCTGAAGACAAGGACATCACAGGACTGATGCGCAACACAGAACTGATTTCAGCTATTACTTGACAAGAAGAAAAGAAAACCACTGAAAGGCATTCCAGTAGGAGAAAAATGGGCCCAATAATCCATAATCATGATTCAGTAAGTAAAGACTAAACAAATCTCTCATGGCAAGAAGTGTTTGTAAAGACAGGTGGAGAATATTCTGAAAAATACAAACTTATTGCAGTCAGCAGGAGAGCTGGTATCTTAGAAGATCAGAGAAATAATAGATTCAAGAGCAGTTCAGCAGGATTCATGAATTAATTTTGTAAAAGAATCCAGGAAAACACCTGACTTTGCCCTGACAGACAGGCCACTTAGGGAAACAGAAAGAGCCCAGCTGGAGTGGCCAATTATTGCACTTTCAGAGTGCCCTGGGGTGTTGCATGGCCTCAGGTGCCAGCATGAGAACCTTCCTCAGTCTACCAAAGCTGTGCATCCACAGCAAACCGAGCTGGAAATGTGAATCATACCTGCCATACCCACTGCTTCCTCACTGGTATTGAGACCTTTCCTAAAGCACAATTAGAAATTACACTTCTGCCATATTTTAGACTGATGAGATCACAAAGAAGAAAAAAAAGGTGAAGTGGGATCAATTTAATGCTGACCCCCTTATTATATGGATGGAGTTTTTCTTATGTGAAATGGAGAAATTGTCTTATTTGTGGAGCTGACTACATTAGAGGGGACACTGGACCAAGGGCAATGCAGGCAATGGATGTGACAAGTGCTGCTTTGGAGAAGCTGTCAGTCTTGGGAGAAAAAAAGGAAGCATGAGACTTCTTGATATAACAGGAATATGTAAGGAATCTGAGATATTGTTCCCCATTTCCTTGAATATTACATTGGACAGTTGTCAGAAGTCGTCTCCTCTTTGTCTGTCATCTAAATTAAGTACATAATTGATCTTTAAAAAAAAAGAAAAATTCTGACAGGCAAATCTTTCTATTTTTTTCCTTAATGTGTCTAATCTTTTCAAGTTCAAAGCATTCCAGTGGAAATCAAACACCATTCCTATTTTAGAATCCTGCTTATTAAGCACACTGTTTAAAAGATGGGCTTTGAGTAGATAGCAATACATTTTAGCTATCAGGAGCAGCTGTAAAATCTACTTTTTAATGGAAGATTTGGCATATACTCTATAAAATAGGACCATATTGTATAGATGTCACTCAACTTTGTAAAGTTTATATTGGCTATGTAATTTTTCATTCATTTACTTCAGTTGTTAAGTGTAGCCAGGCTACATTTAACAACTGGAGTAAAATGAAGCTAATATAAATGAAGTAAAATTCAAGCAAAAGTCACATTCAGCTTACAATAAATGTAACAACTTCAGCTACAATAAAAGGAAAATATTTAAAGTTATGTAATTATATTCTACTACACTATAAATACATTAACTCTTTACACAGTACCAAAAGTTTACTTTTTCACACTATTGCCTATCTAAAAAGTTCATATAATAATCTTCTAGTCCCAGAGCTGGAAAGCAATGACTAGTTGGATTTAATAGATTTTAAATGTTGATATGTTCCCTTTCATTAGGAAGATAAGCAAGTCAGATCCATCCAAAATTCTGACCCAGCTCATTACCTGCATAACATATTTTAAGATTTAACCTGCACAAAAATTATCCTTGCATTGTTTAACCCCACTGTAATGCTTAACACTACATACTCTTCATGAGCATTTGCACTGAATGAATTTGAAAACAAAGCTAAAGAGCTTTACTCTCCACTTAACCAAGAGCAGTGTCCCATCAAGAGGACCAGGTGTTGTGCAGGAACCCAAGGAAGCTGCTCTCCACCTTCCACAACAGGCACAAGGTTTATGGAGGGAAAGCACATGGTTTCCCTCACTCACTGCCCCAAACCAGAGGCTACAGTCCTGCCCTCAGCTCCCACACCAGCTAGGATGCACTAAAATTGCTGCTGAGTACTTATAATTAAATTAAAAACAAATTAAATCCCTTTCAGTTGCTTCTCATGTGAGGGCAGTAACTCCCTGCTGACAGATGTTAATGAGGAGCAGACCCACGGTATCTTCTCTGAGCGCTCTCGCTCAGTCAGCAGGAACACATCTGTTTATAACCTCTGCTTTCATTATAAAGGTAGTTAAAGGCTCAAGATTTCTCATTTATTTACACTCTGAGTTTAAATTTTAGTGACAAGTTTTGAAACCAAGGCTTCACAACCCTACAAATCATGAAGAAAATCTCTGCGTTTGGACAAACCTCTGAGAAATATCATTTAGGTTTTTATGCCAGACAGCATGAGAATTTACATCACATAAAGGCAAACTGAAAAGTACTGTACTTTTTCTTTCCTTCACAATAGTTTCAATTTTGCTATGTAGAATTCAGAATTGAAAGACAGGAAAAAACCATAATAACTATGCTTTTAAGATGCAAAAATAATACTTTTTCTTGTATTTGGTAGATAGGTTAACTGTTAGCCATACACATGGTTTTCATAGCTTGCTCACAGCTTCACTCACTACGTATACATAATCATACATTATTTATTTATGGATCTCCATGTGTCTCTCTGCTCCATCTGACAGATATTTCCTACTTCCTTTTGTGCCTTGTACTTATCTACATTCTGCAGAAGAAACAATTAACCCAAGTGCTTTTCTCAGAACAGAATCTCTTCACTTTTTATCTTAGGAGAATTTAATTCAGATACATTCATTTATCCTGTCTCTAAGTTGAACAAAAGTAAAAGAATCATGGCTTTAATCTGTTTGCTTTTACAATGAAAACTCGGGGGTCTAAGCTTTTTTTTTTTTTTTTCTGTGTTGAAATTCTGCATGGTTAAACAACAATTGAAAGGGAGATTAAAAAATAAGACAACAAAGAAGTATGTTTATAGAAACTGGCCTGCTAGATCTCCAGTGTGACATAGGAAAAAAATTAAGGATCTAAAAGTAGCAAAAATGTTTGTCACAAGCTGATACATTAAATGCAAATCAAATATTCTCATAGGAAACTACAATGTGGAAGAGAGTGAGCAAGTGGAGATGCCTTGTCCTTGGAGTTAGCTCACTGCATAGCTAATTTATAGAGAGAGGCTCACATGGATCTTCTCAAGGAGTAAAAGCTCCTGAGAATCCAGCTTTGTCCTCAGCAGGACAAAGTTCAGTGAACTGCTATAATCTGTATAAGAAAATAAGCTTGGCTGGGAAATAACTTGGAAGGTTTCCTTTGTGGGAAGCACTGAGATGAAAGACTACTGTATTTCTGCAGAAGCATTTTAAATCCTTCAAAAGAATGGGCACAGCAAGAGAGTAAGAAGACAGACACTGTAAACTGGCAAGCTAGATACATGGAGGAAGAATAATGTCAAAGATTAGTACAAATATAGAAGGCACACCTACTAGATTTCGACACATTCACGATGGCAGGACTACTGAATATTTTTTAGAGAGAAAGTATATTGCAGACTTCAATCCCACTCCTCCTCTTTAATCCGAGGCAACAGAGATCTCCTAACACTGAGTAATGGACAAGTTTGCAGAGCAGAGGATGAGACGAGAGAGATGCAAACAAGGTTCAGAGCAGAGTGCTTAATGTCCCCTTGTGCCCTGGGAGGACAGACACTGCAGAGGGATTGGATCCTGCAGCACGACCAAATACTTCTGGTGCTGCAAAATGGAAGGAAAGTAGACACTTGATTTTGTTACCTGTCACTGCTTTGGAGCAGCTCCCCTATCTGTTTGATTGGAAGATAAGAATATGCAAGTGCATGCATGCACACGTGAGATCCCTTTCATCAGGGGGTGAGCTCTGCTAAAATGTGATCTAACCTGAATTACAGTGTAAAAATCTGCAGCCTCCCTACCTTTATTGTCTGCCTTTTTTAGAATTTGAGACTTTTTTTTTAATCTTTAGACACATATTCAGTAGTCTTTGGGGTGTGCATTTCTTCCATTTACTTTTCAGATTTCTAATGTAGAGTAATTGCCTGTTTTGTCTTCTAAAAACTTAAATGTAGAAATTTTAATGAATACCTAAAACATTAATAAAGAATACAGACATGCCTGTGCCTGCTTCTTCCTTTCCATTTTCTAGGTTGCACGGCAGTAAAAGCAGGATCAAGGTCTTCAAAGAACAGGACTGATTAAACTGAAAATGATATTTTTATAGTCCTCTCCTTCTGTAATCTAATGAAACTTTTACATTCTGTACTGGACACAAGAAATATATCAAGGACAAAAAAGATCAAAACAAAAAGGGTTGGATAGAGTGTGTTTTCAAGCAATTTTACGTGTTTTACCTCAGAGGCAATGCAGAGCGTTTTTTAACTCAGTAGCACCTCATGGTCTGAGCAAGTGCTCATTGCCCTGGCAGCTATGTCCATCTGCAGTTTGGGATACTCCTGCTGTCCTGGAACACAAAAACTAGATTTCCTCAGTTTGCTGGGGAAGAGAAAGCTGGGGCTGAAGTTGTGGTCTAGCTTGTCATCTCCATAAGAAGGGAAGCACACAAAAGTGTGGAGGGAAATGCAGCAGCTGATGCAAGGCCATTGAAAGGCAATTTTCATGAGGCTGACATTAGGCCAAGAAAGCATCCAATGCCAGACACCAGGAACAGCTGAAGCACGTTGTACACTGTTAATAAATATATTGTCCATGGCAATGTTACCTATCCAAATACAATGTGAAATTAAAAAAACCCCAAACCAACTGGTGTGAATAAGCTCAAGAGGGAATTATTGAAGCTTTAGAAGCAACTAGTTGCTACAGATTAATCAACTGTATACAAATGAAATTTTAACCAGGAAAATCACTGGTCTTGAAGATACCTAACCGTAAATAAACATTGGTGTTAAAGACTTAGCATGAAGTACTGCCTGGTTTACAGATTATTAAGTGCAATATCATCACAAATGGGAAAGTGATGAGATGAAACACTTTTTATAAAACACTTTTTTTTTTTTTTTGAGGGAAAAATAGATAAAATGAAAACCAGTAAAATGTGTAGCAAATCTGGTTGATGAAGAGGGCTAACACCAATATTCTGCACTGATGACAGAAAGAAAACTATGTAAACATGAAGAGAATGCTACCTGTATCTTCTTAGCCTCCATTCAGTTCTTTTAGAGAATTAACAACTAATAGAAAAGTAATGCCTCAAAGACAAAAAAAAAAAAAAAGAATGTATTTATTTTAAAAGCCAAAAAGGTACAGAAAACCATTTTGTTGTTTGTAAATATGAGTGATGAGAATGAATAAAAAAGAAATGACTGAGGATAGCTGGAGAAGGCAATAGATATATCAGCTCAGTGAGATGCATTAAAACTGACTGCTTTGTTTTACATCTCAAGGACAGCAAGTTTTTCTATACAATATGTGATTAATTAAAACTTTAATTAAACTAGTAATGTATGACAAATGTACTTGACCCCTTAACCAAACTATCAGTAATTTGGTACAGGCTCCAAAGCAAGTAAAGACTTGAGCTGCATCCAGGCCAAGAACTCCTCTAGAAACTCCCAAAGGGGCAGAGTGACCCAGAGAGCATCGATGCACATGAGCTTGGAACACGGACTGTGTGAGTCATGCATGCATAGCAGGTGGCTTTTCCAAGGGTCTTTTATCAAAGAACAAAGAAGGCTGTGGGTACAAGGAGGTTCACACATACCCTTCCTCCTGTATTAAAGCAGACTACAAGCCAACCACTTTATCCCATGGCTTTGACAGCCTCAGGGAGCCACCTCAGGGAGCTCTCCCTGCTGGGCAGCATGGCTGACCTCCCCTTGCCTGGGACAACTCTCAAGGTCATTCCTTGAGGCAGAGACCTTTCTACAAACAACCAATCTTTGGATGAGTCCAATTCAAATTCTCTAAACTGCAACTGGACTGCACAGCAGTGACTGTCCCCTGGAAATGGGACTTCTCTCATGGACAGAGATTCTTTACCTGAGACTAAGAAATCCTTCCTTACCCAAGGCAGAGAGACCCCTTACTTGTGGATCCTTGGTAAGCAGCTGGTAGCATGCTGAATAAATAATAATGAAATCCATGTAGTTAATTCCTTTAGACAGTGCCATTGTCCAAGTCTGAGACTAAGTCTGGACCTAGCCACAGCTAAGCTCCATCAGGACTTTAGAAAGCAAGGGGGTCTGCTCTGAAACTCATGACCCATTGGAGGGTCTACCTTACCCTTTGGCTCTGGTCAATGTGTAAATCATTTGAAATAGATTTGAACTTGATTTTCCTTTGTATAATGTAGTAACTAATAGAGTGAACCTTGCCGTTGAACTTTACTAAGATGCACTTTTATAAATTCATATTAAACCCACGTTTGTTAATACCCCTGACAGTGATTCCTCAGGCAGTCTGAATCACTCATTTGTGACAAACTAGTGCAGTTGGCAGGATCCTAAATCAGGATTCACAGCGTAATGCTACAACTGTCTATGGCTATTAAAATGGTTTTCAAAGTGAACAAAATAAACATATTGCTTTGAATTTGTAAATGGCCTAGAACAGAAGACTAAAAAGTAGGAAGGAGTAAGCAGAACCAGCATTGATCATTTTAGCCAGTTACCCCTGGCTGCTGGGTGTGAGTGGCACAGACAGAGGTGCTGAGCACAGTATGAAGTGCATTCTGTGTGTACTTTAAAAATTGCCAATCTCCCCTCCCCATAATGGCAAGTCATGCCATGTGAAAGAGAAAAGGAGGATCTTTACCTTCATGTTAGTGTCATAAACTGAGTCTTACATGCCAGAGCATTGACTTTCTTTCCAACCTCTCTGGTAGACTGCTCCTCCTTCTTAATAGAGCTTTCCAGTTTCTTTGTGACTGTTCCATTATTCATAGCCAAATGCAAACATCAGAAAACTTACAAGATTAATGCAACAGTAAACCAGCTTAGCCAGGTATAACTGAACCTCTGTACTGCACCACTCCTTCATGCATAACTCAAATACTTGTTCTAAGGCTGCTCTGGAAGTTCACCCTGTTGTCAAAGTTGCAGTTGAAGTGCCACTGCAAGAGCCTTCTGTAACCAAATTACTTCAGTGGCAGTAGTTGAGCTTGTGAAGTGTTTATGGAGTATAAAGAGGAACCATGGAAGTACATGTATTAAACAATACCCATGTCTTTGTTACTCACACTACAGTGTTTATAGCTGGTATTGCATCACCTGTTTCCTTCAGAAGTATGATAAGTAGCTCAAAGCACATGTTACAGGTAAAGAACTCAGAAGAAAAAATGTATTAAACCATCTTCTTTTTGTTGTCATGTGGTGGTTCTGTTTAGGGCATGAGAAGCAGGTATTTCCACATTGTGATTTTTTAAAAATGTTCTTCTAATTTGTTGTGCAGACACATCTTTAAAGCAAACTAGCTTAATCTGGGAGCTAAACTCAGAAAGATTAGGCTTTAGGGACTAGTTCTCCTTGTAATTCCTCAGCTATGGACTTTACCAAGTAATGTCCCTAAAGGAATTCATAGCACTGAGTATGTGCATTTGAAACCACTATAAATTATTAAAATTATTAATTGATTAAAGTATTATAAACAATCTAAAAATTATAGGGTTTTTAACCCCTACCATATCACATTTACAACTGCAATTCAGAATGTTGGGTGGTTGTTTGGTTTTGCAATACCTGCCATACACACACACAGAGGGCAACAGCACAATTTAAATTATAATCCAGGATCCTCAAAGCTTTCCTTCATTTGCAGGAGATTTATAGCAGCATAAACCCAAACAACTTACAAATCAGGGCATCCTACTGTGTTTTTAGATAACTAGCACACTTCTGTGAAATGTGTTGCAGGTTTTGTTCCTTTTTGTCCTTCCCATTTAGACACTATAGGAGCAGTTCACAATCATTTAAGAAAATTACTAACCCTCCTCTTAAATAAGAAATGAAAATAGTTGGAAGGAATTACTATTTATACTCACTTGATATAATACGGCACTTTGTTTGGTGAGATTGCCCTCTCCCAGGGGCCTTGGACAGAAGCTGTTAACAACAAACAAACAAACAAACAAATAAATAAATAAATAACTGCACACATACATTCATACATACAAACATACCTAGAAGAGAAACGTGGAGGTCAAACAGGAAAGACAACGTTAATCTCCAGAATTACAATTTTTCTCTCGGCCACGTTGATACAGGTCTGTTTGCTCAGTTGCCCGTGAAAGCAGGAAGGATTAACCTGCTGTTCTGAAACTTCTGTCCTAATCTGAGAGAAATTGAACTCACTCAGCTGCAAAGATAAATACAAAAACTCCTTGAAAGCTAAGCTCACAGAACAGATACGAAGCAGAGCAAGCAACGTATCATTCTGATGTGTTCTCTTGTAGATTCTTCCTGCTAAGGTGTTTGACTGGGTTTTCTTCTATTTCTTTCCTTGTGTGCGCTCAGCACTTCCCATCCTTCTAAGAACAAAATTAGGCACTTGTTTACATTTTATGTTGAGTGAAATTACACTGAGAGACCATCTAAATATTTTGTTTGTTGTTATTCCTTGCTGACTTGCTTTAAATGGTGGAGATTTTTATTCTTATTTCTCCACATTACTAATTGTGTCTTACTGTCTTCCAATAACAGCAAATAATGGAGAAAATGACAGCATGATCACAACAAATAGAGAGAAAATAACTTTGCTGACCTTTGGCTACCATGATGTTATATGTCAACATCAGCTTACAATACAATGAAAACATTTTGTAAAAGAGGTTTCTATAAAACTCATTTGACAAAAGATTTATAAATTATTTTTTATTAGAGGCAGAGATAATTTATAGTTTAGGCCATAATCAGCGAGATAATTTTTTATTAGGAGTTTCTTCTCGGTCAAACAAATTAGAACCAAGAATTTTCTTTCTTTAATATAATGATTAAAACAGAAAACATATGAAAAGTAATCTAATGGAGAGGAAAAAAAAAAAGCCTGTTGGCTTCGCCCAGTATAACCCTTCTTTTTAGTGACCCCTGCTGTTCACAAAGGAAAGCAACTGTTACCAGGACAACTAGGAATTAGCTTCTTGACCATTTGGCTCTCATTTCTTTCCCCCCTCACTCAAAATAGATACTTTAAAAATGCCACTCCCAGCTGCTTTATCAAAATCAACAACTCACAATCCATACAAATAATTACTACCAATATACATATTTCATCTATTTTGTACCAGATTCACAGAGGTCAGTCTGTAGAATGAAGAATAATTTCTCTCTCTTGCCCACATATTGGAATATGGACAAGAGTTTGAGGAAAGAGATGAAATGTGCTTCTAAAATGGCTGTATTGGGAAATCTCACTACTTTTGCACATGAATTGTGAAGAAGGGTTGGAGGGAGACTAGGGATTCTACTGAGGGCCACAAGTCAGCCATGGGAGAAACAGGTGCCATTATAGACTGCCTGAAGAGGAGAACAAAGAGATGGAGGGAACCAGGATAGAGGCTGGGGAGAGGGTGAAAGAATTTCATATAAATTTTGGACAAGAAGCTAGGAAAAGGAAGGAATATGTGTGGAAGAATCATAGAATGCTTAGGGTTGGAAGGGATCTTAAAGATCATCCAGTTTCAATGTGCCCACCAAGGGCAGGGAATCCCCTAATAGACCACGCTAATCAGAACCCCAGCTACAGTGGGGAATCCACAACCTCTCTGGACAACCTTCCAGTGCCTTGTCACTCTTGCAGTAAAGAATTCCTTCCTAACATCCAATCTCAATATATCCTCCTTCATCTTAAGGCTGTTTCCCCTTGTCTTATAACTACATGCCCTCGTGAAAAGTGTCTCTCCACAAATACGATAATCTTGTTTCAGATTGCTGGTGGCCAAGGAGTTCCGAAAATTCTACCTCAGTATCTCTGCACGTTCTGCTGTTGTTTTCAACCCCAAGCCAGCCATCTGTAGCTAAGCTAAGGGTCATTGCTTTCCTATTACTTACATTTACACAGATTCCTGTTCTTAAAAGTAGAAAAGCACATTTCAAAGGTATGAACCATGAGAATCAGTAACTCTCAAAATGTGCAATGAACAGAATTTTAATTACAGTGTTAGATCTCTTGGAAAACTAGCACACTGCACTGCCATTGAAGGCTGCAGCATGGCCCACAAACACAGGACCACAAAACCATACGCACTTTCAAATACAAATACTCAAATATACACCTAATTTATATATGATCAACTAATCCTTCTTGGGCCAGGCACTGCCCTTTGGTTCTGTGTTTGTGGTCTGCATGGCTGAGGAGCTGTGGAGGCTGAGGCTGCTGTCCATTGAGCTGCTCTTCCTGGTAGCACGAGCTGCAGCTGCTCCGTTTCTGCTACAGCCTCAAAGGATGTAAAGATACAATCTGTTATGTGTTTTGTAGAAACGAAAAAAGTATCAAACATAGAACATTGTGTATTGTTTTGATGTTAAAAATCTCAAAATAACTTTTAACCACATTTTCAGGTTCATACAAAATTCTTAACCATGATGCTTAAATATTCTTTCTACTTGTAAGAAGAAAAACTGCTGTAAATACAATTTTGATGACAGATCCAATATTCTTCATTCTAGATGGCAGCAAACAAAAGCCAAGGAGTTAAAGAGAGATCACGGTTTCGTTTTACACTATCAGTTACTATGTGATTTCTTTACAGGCTTTCATTCAGTAATTCAAACCTAATGTGTGCTAATATGTGGTCCATCAACCAGTTCTAAAATGCTTACTCAGTGACAATTGTAGGGTTCTTACCCAAGGCAGATGGCATCGTCTGAGAAATAATTCAAATCAGATTACACTAAGTTATCATTTTTGAAAACAAAACACCCTTCAGTATTAACTAAAAGTTGACCTTGGTACATATTTCTCTCCCAAGCAATCATTAATATTCCCAATGGGAATACTACCAAGTTACAGTTGTTCCACTTTAAGATTTGTTTTTAATTCAATAGCTAAAGGACAGAATAGAATGCTGCATATTTTTACAGAAGATGTATTTCATCTGTTGCTTCTGAATTAATCTGGGTAAGAGCTTTGCAGTCATAACTTATTATCACAGAATCTTACATATGATAGTGTTCTTGATCCATTAGAAGAGGAACAAATACTTTTGCTTTCATGAGAGCTCAGTGTTATAGGAATAACAAACAATTCTGTGATATTATGCATAATTGGATTTAGAATTCCTTCAAGAGGTTGCTGTGAAGCTGTCTATAGTACACTTCTGGTTTCCTGGATGATTCTAACCTTGCATAAATTTGAGTTGACAAAAAGTGCAGTACTTTTTACAGCTATACACAGAGAATAATCATTTCATTTTTGGCAGAAGCCCAGAAGCTGTTTCTTACCTTTGGTTATCAGTACAGGTTTACTGTCCATTACAAAACTAGTACAGGTAGATGGCTAAGTCCACCTAAATGTCTTGCTAGCAAAGACTTTTTTTTATATATATGCTGTAGTATCCCTGTGTGCTACAGCACTCAAGAAGCAGACATTTCCTGTTTTCTGAGAGTAATTCCAAAGTGTTTTATTGCTCGAGCTTGCACAGTGTGAGAACCCATTACCATACACCCAGCTACTTTCAATGCTGTTGTGACTGAAATGAAATACCACCACAAAACACAGGGCATTTTAAGAGTGAATTTAAATTTCCCTACACTTTATTTGCATTGACATACATTTTAATGGTTACCTAATTTTTGAGTTTTATTTCTTTCTGTAGGTGTTCTAAGAGTGAGACTTCTTTTGCCTGTGAACACAGTTCTTGATGGTAAGGCAACATTCTTACTTGTTGACAGAATGTACAGTGAAATGGTGGCATGCTGGCTCTCTGAACTTCAGTACTGTTTTAATCCATGCAGGGATCTGAATGAAATATTAAACAGCATGATAGTAGTTGATACTACAAAAAATAGTCTTATAAATATTTCACTTTAGCACTGCAAACATAATGAAAAATACATGTATGTTAACCAATGGTAAACTATTTCTCCTTCAGCTATTCAAAGAGTAAATTTGGTATGTCCACATTTAAATGTTACTCTCAGTGGTCCTTATTTAAATAGTTAGCACAGAGTTTTAGTCACCATATGAGTGTACTTTTTCAGTTCTAATTAAAAAAATTATAATCCTTTGTCTTAATTTTCACTAAGGAGTTTTGGACAGAAACCACAAAGAAGCATTGTGTAGTGTTCATACATTGTTACATATATCCTATTTTTTTCTCACTTTGTTAGAAATTAATTATATTTATTATATATTCCTTTCAGCATTGTGGTAGTTAAAGGTGAGCTCATGTTTACATTCCCATTATCTTGTTTGGTGGCCATAGTGTCTGTAACTCAGCAAGGTGCTGAATTATGTTCACATTTCACATTTAATGATAACAATTCTCTGATTCAGCCTGGAAATTCTACCTGCATGACCTGTGTGACTTACACTGTTCTTAACTAGCATTATCATCATTAATACCTTAATACAAGCATAGAGTTAAGAAACTGTTTATTTATTCATGTAAAGTTTGTTTTGATGCCAATTATTTTCACTGCAGCAAAGTATGGATTTGGTGACTTCAGATAAAGGCAGGCAGGGAGAAAAAAATGATGAGATGATCTTTGCATCAGGAAAAGACTTTGATTCCCCAAGAATCAGAATTTCCCATCTGTGTAAGCTACCTTAACTTTTCAAAGAAGATTCATTGAGTGCTACATTTTGATTATTTTCAGGTAACACCATTACAAATGAGAAAATATTCTCTCCAGAGACTATAAGGAGGTCATGCTTTTCCACCTTATAGAACATGCTAAAGCAATATTTCCCCACCATAATCAGTGCATGATGCAGGCTGGCAGGATGCCACCTCCAAAATGTGTATCTGCATGGCAGTGACACAACAGAAGCGTTTGCATAACCTGCAAGCTCTTTGAGATCCTTTGCAACAAATGCCACTACATACCTGTGAAAGGTAGGCTTTTTTCAGCAAAGAGTTAGATTGATTTCTAAATTGTGTGAATTTTTTATTGTTCTAGGTAAAACTGATGAACAATCAGACCATGTTGTGTAGCACTGAGGTCTAAAATTACTTGATGTAGCTGAGAAACTGATGTCAGAGTAGATCACCACTCAGCTGAGAAGCTGCAAGGCAGAAGCATCAATCCAAACCTGCCTTTCAGAAGGTCTACACAGCTCGGGGTCTGTTCTTCTCCAAGCCCCAGCTGCACATGGGGATGGATTCATGGGCATTTTGGAAATAGAGAGCCCCTTCTCAGCTTGGATTCTGCCCTTCTGAAGTCCAAGCAAACCCTCACTACTTCCCCGGAACACTGTAAGCACCGTCTGTTGTGGTAGCACACGTGCAGACATTTACCAAATGCACCATATTTAGAGCACATCTAACCAGAGATCATCTTCAATGATTAAAAATCTCTGAGAAGAGATTTTTTAGTAATTAAAAAAGTTCAACATGTGATCAGAGTAAATTATGACAGTCATTTTAGAAGAGTTAAAAGAGGCTTTTCCACCCTGCATTTCCTGCTGGAATATGTATGGCCAGCTTCAGATTTATCATCTGCAGCTTAGGGTCAACATTATATGGTAAGACCTAAATAATGCACACCTGTAATCATGAACAGTGTTCCAGAAGTTTCCAAATACCACTTTGTATTGTGAAATAGCAAATCCATCTAATGTTCATTTTCTTAAATGTCATACAACTGCAAAATGGCAAAAATACAAGAATCTACTTGTTTAATAGCAGAATACTGAATGAAATAGAGCAAAGAAATATAGATAGAATTTATAATGGCCCACATACCTCAAGATACAGGTACTCCACATTGCTAACTTCTGTTGCACTCTTATGCTCTTAAAAATGGACTCTCTAAAACTGGCTGATCAAATCAGGTTACAAAATGGCCTAATCAAAGTGGTGGTGATTTTTGGCAAATGAAATTAGATAAATAGAGAAATAAATATTTGGTAAATATTCCATGTCCTACATAGCATATATCAGAACAATTCTGATATACATATATAGAATATGCCTGTTGTAGCCTAGTCCTGGAGCTTGAGGACAAAGGGATGTCCTAAACTGAACACAACATACAACTCATGACAACATGGGAATGTTGTTAAATTTATCTAAGTTAAACTTGTCAGGGTGAAAAAAATTTGGAGGGAAAGAATCTGTCTTTGCAACACACTAATTCAGAGAGTGGACAAAAGTATAATAGGCAATAAATAGACATCTTTTGAATCTTATTAAGAGCAAAAAATCATATTTGTTTACTTGTAAATGATGCAGCATTACAGAATATAGGATATTCTGCCATTAAAGCCAAGAGCACAAGAGAGACAGTTAGAATTATTATTGGTATTATTTTAAACTCCATTCTAAAATATTTTTTATCAGAATACTTTTTTCCCCCAAACACAAAACATTAATTACAAGGAAAAATTTCTTGCTTCTGAGTGAAGAGAGGAGAAGAACATCATTTGAAATCTGGCTTTACAATTTTTTTCAGAAATTTGTATCCCAATGCATTATATAGATAGGATCACTTAGCACAAAAGTGCACAAAAAGAAAAATATAAATATAAAACTTGAATTCAATAAATACTATTTAATTGCAAATCAAAAAAGTTATTAAATATCTTTTTGGCTTTCCTGAATATAATGCCTAATGAAAAAATGAAGATCATGGTAAAATTAATTATACTAACTTTATTCCAAAAGTAAGCATAAAGATAATCTCTCAAAATATGGCCATGTTTTACTACTCTTAAAAACCTTTAGCAGTCCAGCCAAGCCAAGCACTATCAAAAGCTGTAGCGTAGTTGCTTTTGTTGGTACTTTGCTAGTCTTTCCTTTTTCAGAAGCACATGTATTTCCTTTACATTTATACTGAAGTAGAAAAACAGTTTTCTAGCAATCAGGCTCCTCTAGCTAATATGACCAGATTTAAATGTATATAATATATGAATTATAAATACATTTAAATACAATAATAAAATCCCTCTGCTTTCAGAGAGTTCTCAGAGTTAGGCTGATTTGTTTGTGTCCACTTATCGTTATTCTACTGCCAGGTGATATTTTCTATTCAAAACATTTCCTGTAATATCTAAAAATATTAAACCATTTTGCCAAAGGACATGGATGAATGGACACGGTCTTCAGTGTTTGCTTGTCAAAAGTATATCTGAAAGACAGTATAATATAATGTATACAGGGACAAATAAGAGAGAAAGATACAGTTGATTGTACTGGAAAATAATCTATCAGATGGATGGGTAAAGTCTCCTAAGAGTCATAGAGCCTCTCATTTTTAGATTTGGATGTCTCAATTAGGAGGACTCGCCCTTTTAAAGACAAGTGTCTGTGCCTGTGCAAGGAAGAGTTTCCCTAGTCTTTGCTTTGCATAATAATCTGAGCACTCACACAGAAGGTGGGGGAAGTGAGTACTTGACTTCTCTCCCAACTCAAAGTAATTCAGAGCCACATCTCAATTTCTTAGGAGAGTGGCCTAAATAACTGAAGGAAAACACAAAGGCACAGAAATAATAAGAAAAAAGACTCAGATCTGAACCTGAATAGCTCTGAGCTTATCCTGAGAAGGAAAGATCTACGATACACAGCCCAATCCTGTGACCGTATTTTTAATATTTAAGCAACAATTATCTGCTATAAAATGCAGCAGATGCACTCTGATCACTTATGACCCAAACTGATGGCTCCAGCATTGTCATATTTCTGTTTCTGAATGAAAGCTGCTAAGGCTGCCTCATTTTGTGTTGAATTAAGTGCTGCTCTTACTTGCAAGTCCAAAACTGAAAGGCATAGTGAGGTATCTCCTGTTAGGTATCTCCAGGTCCCAGCAAATATTTAGGTATGAGGATTTAACAGACTGGTACTGACATATGCAGGCAGAAAAGTTCATAGCCTGGGAAATATGAATCACAAAATTTTGGCTAGGGGTATATCAGACTTGTAGCTTTGCAAACCTAAATGTTCTTTCTGTTCCTTGTATTCCCAGGTTTTTCATGTTGGTGAAAGTCTGTGTTGTCTGTGCTTGAAAAGCACTGGAATCTTCCAGTCATAATCTTTAGTAATTGCCAGTTATATCATGAGCACTGTTTCATGCAGTCACTTCAGTGACATGCTATACTTACTAAAAGATGGCTCACACTGGGGCTGGACAGTAAATTATAAGGTTTGCTCATGGTTTTAAAAGATGTAACACCTATTTTTCAGCAATCACCAGCAATGCACATGAATGAACAATCACCAGATATGCACATTAAGAAGTATGAGTGATTGCTGAATAGCATTGCAAATGATATTAAAAGCAATCTGACATCAATGCTACTTCTCGTTTATTGCATCTCAAAAAGAGTAATAACTATTGTGACATAATAGGTGGGTCTTCCAACAAGAGACAATGAATCTCATTTTTTGTAAAAGGCAGAATCACAGAGAAAAATACAGACGAAGCCAAAATAGTAAAATTATTCCAGAGTCGTCACTGAAAACTTTGGAGCTAGCATTGTGTTTAAAATTTGCAGATAATATTTTTCACACCTCAGTTACTGTATATAATTCCCAAATTAAGCACCATCATCCATGAAAGGATCATAGATTTTTTCTTGTAATTACTTTGCTAAATATTTACAAGTTTCTTTTTAATAGAAAGATCTTATTTTTACAGTGTTCTTACACCCTGATTTAGAGAATTCTAATTAAACAGCAAGTCCTTCAAAACCAACAAACTCACTCCACGAATTCATGACATAAAGTTTTGTCCATGTAGTACATTTATCAGATCTATCTTAACTATTGTTGTGAATGCTGTGTGTCCTTGGCAAGGAACGAACTGAGCTGGAGCTGGGACTGCCTCTGTGGACACTGGCAGAGCAAAATGAGTTGGGGGAAGCACGAAGGTCAGAAGCTCAAGGTGGGGTGAGAGAGCCCATTAAAAAATGTACCAGGCCTGGAGAGAGGCAAGTTCATGTGAAAAGTAAGGGCCAGTTTTGATAAGTCTTTTACACTTGAGGCAAACCAAAGCCTTAAAGGAGAGAGACACAAGTGGATCCCATTCCTTTGCCACTATCTCTTTAATTTACAACCAGGAAACATTTGAATTATCCCATGCCTCAGCACAGATAAACACTGGCACTTGGTCATTTAAAAGATGAAAGAGTGGAAAAAGGATATTGAACTGCATGAAAAGACAATGGAGAAAAACTCTCTAATTTAAAAATGCCACAAATAAGAATACATTTTTGTTTTTTTTCTTTTACACTCCTTATCTCTCTAGCTCACACCTTCTTTCCAATCTCTTTCAGAAATAGCTCTATGAATAGCCCTTAGAACAGGCTGTAAGTGCTTAGAAACAGGGACTACCACTTGATTTCTTGCCTCACAGGGCATGACAAATATGAGGTCCCTGCATCACACCCCCATTACTTTTGTGCCACGTTTTCAACAGCCCCATGCAGCTTCAGTTTCAACCAAGCAGAAAAAAACAGATGATGCTATAATTTCTATGTATAAAATAATAACAAGCACATGAAAAAGTTACCATGATTAGAAGATCATATTTATTTCTTTCTGATAGGAGAGAAATGTAATTCAGTCACTGATTTTATGTGACCTTGACTGAAGTACAAGCCTTTTTGCAGAATTACTTAAAGCTATATCAACTATAAAAGGATAACTTTTCATATAAGAATATAAACAGATATTATTACTTGTGCCTTAAGATGAACAAGCATGTGTGGAAGAAGGAAAGTTGATGCTCACTAGGGAGGATGAACTGATTATTACCGGCATATAAACTAGATATTCAATAAGCAATAGATTGCTTATTTTCCTTACCGATTATAGTTTGCACTGATCTCATGTGTATCTCAGCTCCTTAGATAAAAATGCTCTCTGAGTTTTGAGCTTAGTAAATAAAACCACAAAAATTGCTATGATTAATCTTTTCACTGCTGTTGCCACAGACTGATCAACTTGGACTCTGTCTACCACGTACAGAAACCTAATTTACAAGCCATTAAATTCACCTTCATTTGACCTGCCTGATTGTGTTTGGCAACCTTTATATCTGACTTGTTCACCCCCAAAAGTACAGCTGCAGAAAAACCACTTGTGCTGGATGGCTGGATGCTGTGTCACCCTCTCCTGCAGCCCTCTCTCCCACAGATGTGCTTCCATCCGTGCAGGGATGCAGCAGTGGCAGTAAAAAAGCATAAAAAGCATGTCAAAGCGTGGTATTTTCCCTAGGCATAGTGACACTACATGATAGTGGATGCTTTTGGAGTTTGATTTTTATGAAAGATGGGACTGATGTAGGTACTGGCAGTTTTCAGTGACTTGGGAAGGATTCTGCAGATGTTTTCAGAGCTTCAAATACTTAACTTTTACATGCATGGGTAAGATTATGTATTTGCACACACCTCTAAGAGAGAGAGAGCAAATAAGCAAATACAAATGCCCATTGTTCTAAGGAAATAGCTGGACTATTTCCAAAATGAACACATTTTCACCTGATTCCTTTTCCTATGGTGATCCTCAAATGGCATGGAGTGTCCAGAATGGTGTCCACAATTTTCTGGCTCTAATTAGTTACAAAGAAGAATAATGTCTCACGGGTTGTGGGTGGGCTAAAAGAGGTGACTACCATACACTGATCATCTTTCAGATTGATCTACTTTAGCAATAATAAGGCAGAATGGGCCTAGGAAAATTGTCTGACTACACTCAACACCAGCACAAAGACACCTTGATCAGTGTGATAATGCAGTGAAGGTCACTCTAGACTCTTCCAGACTTGCTTAATTTACCCTACAGATCTATTCTTTCACCAAGAATACACCATGAGTCACAAGGAAAAACAGGTATCTACTTAAATATGGTGTTTATGTCACATATTCATAGCCCTTGCACATTCAGTCTTGATGAGTCTGATTTGGAGTTATGTATATTGAGCTGAAAAAGTATTCCCAGTGATAAAGAGTTAAAGAAAAGTGGGTTTGAAACAGAAATAATGAAAATATGTCTTATTTCTTCATAGGATCATCATTTGACAAATGAAGGTTCAGGGTTGAATCAGCCTGCATTAATCTTATATGGCCCAAAATCAACCTTGGTTTTGATTTTGCAGGTCTTCCTGTTGAGAATTTTCAGTTTCCTATTAAGATCTTCAGTGGGAAAATGGTTAACCTATTGAAATTACAAGGCAGTATCAGCTGAAGAAAAGTTTGTCCTCTATCGCACTGTGAACGTAGCTGTGCAATAATAGTAACATCTATTTCTGATGTCAGGATAGCTTGTCCCTCTGCATGTAGGAGACCATTATCCTGTGACTGTGTTCTGTTCTGCTGATATAATCTCTTAAATAAAGCTTTACTGTTTACTTTCCTTAATTGAAGAACAATGGAAAAGACATGGCCTTTAAGAAGCTTCACTTTAGTCACTGCCTTGGAGCTTTGAAGGTGTTTCAAGTTGTCTTTCAGTGTACTTCAAAACATCCTTGATAAAAGAATGCGTGTGGAGGTGAAGTGGGGCTTTTGCTGGCAATTATATTTTATGCAGAGTTGTATAAAGTTTACTTAGCTGCCATTCTTATGCCAACTTTCTCACCCCAGTTTTCATCCTCTCACTGCTCTGCTAAGTGATCAAATCCTGTAAAATTTTTTTCTTGCATGTCTTGTTTTGTCCCTTTTTGGAGCTGAACATTTCTTTAAACGATAAAACAAATTCGTGTTGGTTTTGGGTTTTTGTGTTGGTTTTAATCCTTTCTGGGTTAAAATCATCAGAAACTCTTTTTAACATAATTTTAATTTGCTAGGCCTAAAGGGAACCCCCAATGTAGACGAGCCTTGCAGAGATAGAAGGGCAGAGAGACTTGATAATGGCAGACATTTTCCTTTTACTCTGGACCTGGACAATATGAATTTACTTAACATTCCTCTTCACCCAGGGGAAAAAAAAATAAAAGAAAACAATTGCAATACAGTCTAAAATAGAAACTCATAACAACTAGCACATGGCTACAAAATTATCAATTAAATGTGTATGCAAACTGCACAAGAAGAATGGGAAATAAGAAATCACTCACTGGTAAGAAAATGCTGGGAAGTTGGGCCAAAATCCCTGTGAGCTTCATGCAGTTGCTTGATGCGCTCATCAACGGCCACCTGTTAAGAGAGGAGAAAAAAAATTACTCTTTTCTAGACAAGAAACAAAGAGCAATTATAGTCAGGTCATTTTTTTATTAATGAATGTTCAGTTTAAAATTAAGCAATTTCCTGCAACAAATGTTATCCTTCAGAGTCTTCAGATGAGATTAAATGTGTCACTGGAAATAAATAAGCAAAAAAAAAAAAAAAAGGGTTTTTTTCTGTTTTCCCCATCTTAACTGTTGCTCGAAGAAGCTAAAAATGAACAGGCTGATAAATAAAGGTATAGCAAATTGGCCTGACATTATGTACCTGAAAATAGTATGACTGCTGCTTGTCAATACTGAAGTCAGAATATCCATCTGTTAATATTTTTTCTAAACTACTTTTAAAGTACTTTTCAAAGTACAGTATTATAAATCAGCACGTGAAAAGTAATCTCATTTACTGTGGACAGAATAACCACATTTCAACCAAGTGCTGAAATGAGGTTAACCAAAAGAGAGCAGCTGGTAAAAACATTTTGCTGTTCTTTTAATCACTCAAACCTTAGCCCTGCAACCCTTTCCTCAGAACAAACCTTTGAAGAAAATGTTCCTAAGGTTTTGTTGGGTTGGTGTACTGCATGAAAACAGAGACAATAGTTCAGGACTTAGTTTAGGTCCAGTTTTCCAGTGGTTTAATAGACTGTTAGTTACATAAAAAGTTTTTGTCTCACTTCCCTGAACTCTTCTTACGTTAATGTATGACACATGTGATAGATAGATAGACAGATAATAAGAACTTTTACCTTTAAACAACTCATCTTTAAAACAATACCCCATAAGTTACTATAACACAACAACAAACTATAGGAAAACTTATAAAAGATAGAAGACACTTCATGACAACAGAGCTCCCCAGGTTGCTGTTATTCGTGACAAAACTAAGACCCACAAAAAACCTGTTTTTTTCTTCTTATGGAGAAATCTCCAGAACCTTAACAAGAGAGACTTCTCTCCCTAAGTAAACTAAAGAAAAACTATTTTAGAGGTAATAAACTAACTAAAAATTTTAGGTTTTGTTTGTTTACATTATCATTGAAAAAAACTTATGGGAAAAAGTATTCTGAAAAGTTTATTTTGATTCTTACTACCTTTTTTCCCTTTAGTTACTTTTAATAAAATTTCCTTTATACCCTTTTAAAATTTTGAACCTACTTTACCCCTTCTCCTAATCCTATCTCACCACAGGAAACAAACACATTACTTAGGAAATCTCAAAATTAGTAAAATCTCAAATTAACAAACCAAAACTACTACAGACTGGTTTTATCTTTACCCTTGAAAATCTCAGTGGAGTATTGAGCAAGTGGCCAAAAGGGCATGGTTACAACAAGATTCCCTGGTGTATGAGTGACATCTACCAGTCTCTTCAGAACCTATATGCTAGAAGGATGACATTAAGTTAAACCTAAGAATAGGATTAGATAAAACAAGGAAAAAAAAACTTGAAAGTAATGATAGAATAATTTTGAAATGTAATAAATAAAGTAACTGATAGGAAGCAGGTTCACTTAAATATTGCCTGTAAGAAAAAGTGTTCCATCAACACTGGCAAAGCAGAAGGTAAGTGTATTTTAATTGGCCTAATTGTGATATATGTAACAAGGAAACAAATAGGTTCCACAAGTAAATTGTGATATACATAACAAGGAAATGAATGCACAAGTAAAAGGCAATCCACATTTTAAAACTTTCAGGGAATATTTTGGATGGTGGTAGGAGGGAAGTATTGTATAGTAACTGGGTATGATACAGTAAAAGGAAAAAATTTAAAATGGTAGAATTAATGAGTTATTTGATATGATTGTGTGTGTGTGCCAGATAACCCCTAGACCCCAACATCTTCTTTAACTAAGCAATAGCAATTTACTGCCAGGGCATGATTTATTTGCTTACAATTTTAAAACTAACACTTATAAGCAAAAATGCCCATTTGCTTTCTTTCCTCAAACCATTTTTCAGGTGCTTTTCCTGCAGCTCCCTTAATTTCTATGTCATCTTTTCTGGCTTCCCACTGAATTGCATGGACAGATGTTTCTGTTGAGTAATGCCTCATACCAGGGACAGACTTTGAGCTTGAGTTCACACCCAATTCACTGCACAGATAGAAGCTGGGGAAGTCTGTAAGTGCACAGAAAACCATGAAAGGGCTGCTTCTGGTCATCAGTATAATTGGCTTAAGTACAGAATAATTAACTGATATGCTATTATTTTTAACCAAGAAATGAAGTTCAATGAAGACTAGAAAGATAATCTTAAACATACCTAAACACATGCAAATAAAAACCACTGGAAAAACATATTGAAAATGCATATGCTCTTTAGAATTGTCTTAAAATTACCTCATAACATACTTATTTCGTCATTAGGAAATATTGGTTAATGAAGAAATATATGGCTCTTCCTTTATATTAGTACATACTTTTCATTAAGTTAGCCAGGATGGAAAAAGTTTTTTGCTGGCATGAAGAATCCCTAAAGAGAATGAGAACTTTACAAACACACAGTGGGGAGCAGTGTTTCATATAGGAGAATTTCAACAGCCAAATAGTGATCAGCAAAGAGCATGGGAACCCTTTAGTACACATGACCACTGCCAGCACACAGCCTATACAACTTCTATAAGCGTGCTAAAAGTGAGAATTCCAATCCCTTCAAAATATCCAGGTAACCTTTAAACTGCACAAAATTATTAACCTGAAGATTTTTAGTTGCATATGTACATCAGCAAAATAATATACCTTACACACTTCAGGGTTAACTCTCCAACTGAACAGCTTTGGATGTGAGCCAGGAAATACCTCTTTCTAGAGGTAGAGTTTGTCAATACAGAGAAGAAGAAAACACTGAGAAACTTCAGAATTCTCCAGGAAATATCAACTGAGAATACAAAGCATTATTCCACTTGGCTCCCAGGAAATACCACTTGCTGATGTATTGGCATATTACCTTTTAGGTAAAAGAAGTAAAAGATGTAACTCACTTTCGGTAGTAGAGCAAGGAACATTATTGCAGTCAGTTTCTATTAATTTTATCAAAACTAACACATAAATGGTAAAATAACAAAATTTGAACCCAAAATAACTCAGATAATGATGTACAAAAAATACCCACCGAAACAATCCTTGCTTAAGAATGTATCTCTGATCCAATAAAATCAGATTTGGATTTGACTTAGAGACTTATACACCAACAATCTGAAAAAGGAGATTCTATATATATGTCTTCATAAATGTTTCATGATTCTTAAAAGAAATTCTCACTGGCATGTAAAAGAGTTTCTTATTTTCATAAACAAGCCATAGGTAATTCCCAAATTTTAGATTTTTCATTTGTCTTGTTTTGCCTTCAAATCAAGTGAAATATGCTCCTCCAAAATGAGCACAGTGTCTCTTGTATTTTTGTATGCTAGGCTCTGAACCAAGGGCAGTTAGAACAAGTGGTGAACAACTTGAGCCTTGTGGTATGGGAAGAAAACTGCAAAATTTTCAAGCCCATTCAAGCATTCATTTTCCTTGCTTTAAAGGGAAGAAAAAAAAAATGTGCTGTTAATAAAGGAAAATAAACTCTTCTCATTTCAGTAGTGTTGGCTTAGCCATGAAAAAAATACTACTTTAAAGGTGCTATTACCAGAATGTAATCTGCAGGATCACAGTGGATAAAACTGGAAGGGACCACAGTGGTCATCTGGTCCAGTCTCCATGGGATGGGATTGTGGATTTCATTTGGATACCTTTCAGGTAAAACTCCAAAGATTTCTCCACAAAAATTGTTATTAATAAATAAATGGATTTCTAAAAGGTCAGCTATTGCTTTATCATGATATGAGAATTTGATTTAAATAGACAGATATTTTTATATCTAATTATTACTTGAAAACAAACATCAGAACTTTCTAAAATTGGGATACTTGAACCGTTGGTTTTCTTCACTGGGGATGCATGCTTGAGAAGACATGCATTTCCTTTATTTATTTAATCCAATGTTTTAAATAACATGGATCTTCTTTCAATCGTAACAAATGAAAGAACCACAGCAGTGCAGTAAATATACTCGAGGCTGAAGATAGTAATATTAAGCATCCTCTACTGATTTTAAGTGATATTGACATGGTACAGAAACAGCTTCTGCTCAAAAAAAAAAAATTGGCTAGAAAAAAAAATTGAAGTCCTTCTCCTTTAAAGACTTTGAAAACATTTGATGAAACAAGTTTTGTTTCCCAGCACTTGGATGCAGCCCTGTGAACTGAATCTATAATCAAGTTCAGAAAAACAAATTAAGACAATAACAAAAGCAAAGCTCTGCCATGCAGTTGTTAGGAGTAGTTTCTAAGTACTTTACCTAAAGTGGGGTTTGACCTTGACAACATTTTTATAGCAGCTCCACTGCAGTCAGAATAAGGATTTGATAGATTTAACTTGGGTCTACTACTAAACTCTGGCAGGGGGTGTTGGGATTTGCCTTTTTTTTTTTTCTTCTTCTTTTTTTGAGGTTTGACTGTTCTGGCAAGGGGTGTTGGAATTTGTCTTTTTTTTTTCTTCTTCTTCTTTTTTTGAGGTTTGACTGAGAATACTTTTATGACATATAAAGTGTTCTTTTGTGTTTATGTCCACACTGCAAAGCAGGCCTAGATCAAGAAGGAAATAGGAGATGTTTAATTCTCACTATTTCCCATGTTTTCCAAGAGAACCCGACAGCAGCTGTCCAGCAGTGCTGGAGTTGATGAACTACTCCAAGATGTGCTGGAGGAAGGAGACCACCCATCATATTATTGAAGCTGTGTCTGCAAACAAGGAGTGGCCTCAGCAAAGAGCTAAAGGAATGGTCTCTCTGTCAATCCATAACCTTGTCCCTCTTGGATCTACCAACACTACAGAGACATAAGAGCCTTGGTCTAGCTGTGGTATAACCCTGCCGCAGCCTTGCCCATAGCTTTGATTGTTCAGTGGAGGAAATTTCCACGGGGGTGCCCATCTGAGCTCTGACTGCCCCCCGAGCTACCCGCAATGAGCCCTGCATGAGCCAAGGTGACTGCTCGGGTGCTTCTCTGTGCTCAGCACTCTCAGGGAATTCACATTCAGTGAACTTGGCAAGGAATTAATTTAAAAAAAAAATTACACGAAGGTGTGCAAGTAGCAATTTTTACTACTTATTAACATGAAGCAGCAGAAATGAGATCACTAGTTTAAAAAAGTGTAAAGAGTTAAGACAACTGTTGAATGGCTGGGATTCAGAGGGAAAATGGCAAGAAAAGAGAGAAAGAATAGAAGATTCTCATCTAAACAGCTATATTTAGCGCAGCAGCAAAAGGACACACAATCTCCTTTTTCTTCTTTTTTTTTTTTTTTTTTTTTTGGTCAAAATTTGCTTCACCAAAAGCTGTTCTCGCAAAAAGAGAAGGGCAATTTTGTGTCTCAATCAGCATGCATCCACACAATACTTACTAAAACAACACTCCTTTAATTTTCCCACCATATTCATAGCATTTCCAGAGCCTCCTGACCTTGACTCCAACCAAGCACAGCCAATTTGCCTGCATATCAAAGGAAACCGGCTCCTACAAGACCCTCTTTAATGTTGCCCAGCAATTCTCCTCCCAGGAGCTGAAAAGCTTCTTTCTTTGCTCTCACTGAGTCAGAGCTGTCAAAGCAGTGCGAGGCTGTTCCTCACAAATCAATAAACAGCAAGATCTGATCTGCTGTACTTCTAATAGCCCCTGAATTCAGTCAGTCACTCACCACTCCTCGCACATTAGGCGATAAGGATGGATTTAAATAAGAACACTTTGTGCTGTTAATGAGGAACAGCAGGGGGGAAAAGGCAATTGATAGCCATTGTTCCCAGCTGCTGAAATTCAGGTTTAAGTCTCGACATTTACTGAGTTGAAAAAACAGCTAAGGACAATTAGTTTTCTGGTGAAAAGTTCAGTATTCTGAAATATTTTGAGAGCGTAAAAATGTGCTTATTTTCCACATTGAATAAAAAAATAGATAAGTACAATGCTATTTGCATGCATTTACAGCTGTTACAAAGACTAAATTCAAATTTCTGGGTCCTGGTGGGACTGTATATTTCAGCAGATTGAAATCTGAGTGACTTCATGAAATTCCCATTCCAGTAAAAAAAACCCCAAAACATAAGAAATAGTAGAACACATGCATTGCACTTTGACTGCTTTTTTTATATTTTCAGATGAAACGAGAATAAAATGTAATATAAATTCAGGAAACATCTTAAAGCTTGGGGCACAGAGCCTTAGAAAACAGTAAATAAAAGAATTATCTACTTGAATTAATATGTCTATTGTGAATAAGCAGCTTCTTAGGCTTTTGTTTTATAATCCTAAATCTGTGCACTTTGGCCTTTGTATATCTCTGTGCCTGAGGAAAGGAAGTTAGTTAGGTCTTAAAATTTAAATAACAAAAACATCCAAATTTGGAGAGAATAAAACAGTTGTAAACCATGTGAAATCTTAAGAACAAATATCTTTAGGAAACAATTCTCTTAGAAAATGTTACTTGTTTTGTTTTGGATAAAAGATATTCTCTCAGGGAGGCCTTTCATTTGATATCCCCACTGTTCCCATTGGAGACATCACACAAGCTGGTGCAGGTTCTGCAAGGCCACTCTATGTTCCTTATTTCTATCCATGAAATTTTGTAGGATATAAAATATTTTATGAAACTGGTATGAGCTGAGAATGGGCTCAGCCTTTCAAAGGTACTAGAAACTCCTGTGCTGCCCTCCATTCTGGAACATTTCTTAACAAAGCTTTCAAATTCTTCACTGTCCAACAACATGAATTCTTTTCTAATATTGAGTTTTGTACCCATTTAATCAGTATCAACTATTTTTTTTCTGCCAGATTCCTTGCTGTATTCCTTTTATAATATACCAATAAACTGATTTTACAAACATTGATATTTAGCAACTATTTTTCTCAGAAAGCAGCACTACACCAATTAAAAAGTTTTCAATTTTTAATTTACATTATCTTCAAATTCAAATAAATAAATTCCCATTGACACCCCCTTGCATATTCCAGTCCAGGTGGGCTGTGGCTTGCCTAACCACATCTCTGTACTCTTGGACAGTGCTTCTATATTCCTCCTAGGTTACCAGTCCAAGCTTCAGCTTTCTGTGCAGTCCCTTTTTTATGTTTGAGTTTTGCAAGGAGCTCCTTGTTCACGCACACAGGACTCTGGGCGCTCTTTCTGGACTCACTGCTGTTCAGGATGAACCAGTTTTGAGCTTTTTAGAAAGTGATCCTTCCTTATCAATGAACTTTCTTGGACCTCTCTTACTTGCAGGGGTTTATCCTGTGGGATTCTTCCAAGCAGATCCCTGAAGAGGACCAGGTCTGCTCTCCTGCAGTCCAGCTTGTGCTCTCATGGTCACTGCAGCCAGGAGTGCCTTTGACTTTCACCTCCTCAGAGAGCCTCTCCTTGTTTGTGAGTGTGAGGTCCAGCAGAGCATCTGTCTGCACTGGCTCCCTCATCAGTTCTGTCAGGAATTTTCCCAGGAGCTCACTGCATTGCTTACAACCTGCTGTTGTCTCTCCAGCAAATAATCAGGCTGCTCCCCCATGGATGCTGTTTCCACTTGCCTGTAAAAGGCCTCAAGCATTTGTTCTGCAGGGTTAGGTGGCCTGCAGCAGACAACCACTACAGAGTCACCTATACTGGTCTGCTCCTTAAACCTCAGCCACAAGTTCTCAAAAGCTCTTTTTCCAGCATATCATTCCTACTTTAAAGTTCTTTTGTGTCTTTTATATGTTCCCATAAAACAAACTCCTTAGAGCTCTGACTGGGCAGACCTATAGATCCAGGGATTTCTCTTCTGCCTTCAGCAGAAAGCCGAAACTATATATACTCTTAGTTCTGTATTGTAAGCTGGGGAAAAGAGAAACTAAAATGTATAGGCTACCCTGAACCTCTGGTAGGTTATTGATCTTAAAATGAATCTAACTTTGATGCAGTTTGACATTTTCAAAGTCAGTGGGAGCTAGGTGCCTGCAACTAGGGAGAGAATATGTTCTGTGGTAAGTAAAACTGTCTAGAGGAGCTCAGCATGTCACGTATTCTTCCTGAGATCAAATCTGACTTCTGAGATCAAGGCACCTGCATACCTTCATACTGTAAGCTTTGAAATGTTTCCACATAATTTTTTATCTTTTTTAAGCAACATTCTGTCTATCCTTCAGGATAACTCAACATCCATATGGCTTTTAGGTGGTATCTTGTGCTCATCTCTGGGCCCCACAACCAAGACACACATGGATCAGCCGCAGAGAGCCTGAAGGAATTAACAGGAATGATGGTGGCCTACAGCAAAGGGTTGAGTGAACAATTGCAGTTAAAACTGAGGAACAGAAATCTTATGGAATCAGGAAGGAGGGACAGATCTGAAGTGAGTCCTCTCTTTTTGCACTATGAATATCAAAATTTCTGCTGTGTCAGTGATATTAAATCTTATTCAATTGTGCTAAACCACAGGGCATTTAGAGGGTTCTGGATTATAAATTATAATAAGCATTATTCAGAAGAAAAAACTTCTGCTATGTGTTTTCCTAGTTATATATATGTTAAATATATGTTAAATAACATAAGGATTTAGGAAAAGGCTAAACCATTAATTCTGATTCTGTTGTTGCTTAAACATGACTCCTTTTAGGCTCTAACCATCTACTGTTCCTACCCTGACGAGGTTGTTTGATACATGTGGTTTTTCAGGCATTTTTGCTTCACTTTTGGGGCATACACAGAAAATAACATTATGTATAACACAGTTATGTCTCCTTAACATACAACTATAAAGACATAAAAAAGGGTTTTCCTGTAGCCTTTTTTATTTATTTTGCTTCTCTGCTAGAAACCTGTTATTTCTCATCACTATAGATTTTATACTTTTGAAATAGAACTGACTCTTTTCTATTATCTTTAAAACTATTTCAAAAAGATTTAAAATAAGTTCTTTTTTGTAATTCATTTGAAAATGCTCTTTATTAATGTTTCATAATCCATCCCTAAGATAAAACCATACCCTCTCTTGACAAGACGTTTATGGTTATTTTGATTTTCTTTTACCTCGTTTCTCTTTTTCTTCCTCTCATTAAACTAATAAAAAGTAATAAATTCATGCTGCACTGAAAATACCATTTGTTTCTGAAAGGTCAGGTAACATCCACTGGTTTTGTCCCAAGGGAAATGGTTCTCTGGTGACTTAGGGAACTGTAAGTAGAATGTCACGCAAGGAATGTTTTATATCTGCCCCAGAACAAATGCCTATGCAATAATCCTGTATTGGCTGAGATCACCTGTGAAGATTATTCTTTTATAGTTCTAGTTCATTGATCTTTCCTTATATTAGTTTTATTGCTCCTTTTCCCCAGGTTTGTGAATTTCTTGTGCTATTACTAGCATTAGTTTTGGGAATAGTTGCTCATAAGTGCAAATAAGAATTCTCATAGCATGGACCTCTGTTTAATGCAGGTTACTTCTAAAAGAAACAGAGGCTTCAGTCAGTATTGTCTTTATGCAGCACTACTTTTAGCTGATTACCATTTCAAAGATTTTTCTTTCACCACCTTCAGCTCCTTTAACTCATTTGCCCTCTGATTCCTCTGGGAACCATCATCCCATCAGTGTTCAAGAGACTTTGATGTTCAGTCCTGTTTTTTCCACCATTTCCCCATTCTTGTCTTCTTAATTTGTTGTTGAGCATCTTCATTCACTTTTATAATTTCAATTCACACTCCCAAACCCATGTTGCTACCCTAAATGCAGTGAAAATACATTTCTCATAAATACCTAGTAAACCTCTCAATTTTATCCAATAATATTTATAAATAAGGCCTGAAGAATTGCTTAGACTGTGCTGTTACTTACGAAATACCATGGAAAAACATATACAGGTAAGTCTGTGAATTATATTCATTCTAACTCAGGAGTTGTAAGGTGAGAGAGGCAAAAGCCTTTTCCTCAATCAGAAATGAAGAGAATTATGCATCTCCTGAGACAACTCTGCTTATACTAAGGCATACACTCAGAATAACCCTGTAAATATATGTATATATTTGAAATTTATAGAGCTTAGTTTTCCTAAGTGATTTTGCATGCCGAGGAGGAGGACTCTTGGGAAGACTGAAGCATGGAGGAAGAGGGATACAGAAGGCTCAGGAGATGGTGGAAGGGGAGACAAAAATGTTCTTTACAGGGGTACACTCTAGGATAATAATGTACAAAAAGGATTCTACATGCAGTAGCCATTGTAATAATCCTCTGTCTCTTCTCTTTTGTATTTTCTGCTCTCTCCTTCTCTTCCTCTTTGAGACTTACACCAACAGTGATAAATCTGTTCACTCTAAATAATCCTTAGTCCTAAAAATACCCCAAATACATCACATCTTTGGTTTCCTTTTTAGCTGAGCAGGGTGAAACAAGTAGGACAATGTCAGTCAGGACACTTTTATGACAATGTGATCTATCCACATTATTTGTTTGTTTCATCCATATTCTTACATCTGGAAATCTCAAGAGTATAATAGTCTGTTTCAAGATGACTGAAACTACTTTGTCAATCAAGTGCTGACACGGCAGGAAAAGAAAAATTTCATTTCATGAGATTACTGGCTGGATGGATGAAGCAAACTTTTATTTATTGTTCTTGTCCCATGAACCTTTTGAAGACAGCCTTTCTATCTCAATGACTTCTACAGAATGTTCCATACCCCAGCAGCTGCTCAAGCTTGGGAGCAACCACACAATCAGTGCTTGATGCTCCCTGTTATCTGGCACTTCTTTGAATGCTGCTACAGCTCCTGACTTTGCATAAAAGCCTCTCTTTCTCCCTGGGGAAGACATGCATATGGCACTCTGAAAGATAATAAAATTACTTTAGGGAAATAACTGTTCAAATGGGAGCAATAGCTGATAGGATTGATACTGTGCTGATTGAAGATAATAGCAACACTCCCATAATAGTGTGATATGACTTGTGAGAGGAGCTGCCTTCATTCTGCAGCTGGCCAAAATCTATGTATTTATGCTTCCTAATCTATGAGTAAATCCAATTGACATGAAAGCAAAACTTGAGTTATATATAGCCCACACTGCTCAACCAAAATGTTAAAAAACTAATTTAAGTTGGAAGATACAGTCTCTAATTTTCAGTTGCTGCTCTTTGAGAAGAAAGGGTGCTCATAATGAACAAATGAATAAATAAAGCTAAGCCGCATCTTTACTGAGGATGTAGAATGGTACACAGTGAAGGTTAAAAGATATCCTGGCATGAAGGATCACAGTGTATGCATGCATGCAAGAAAACCATCACTTCACGTGTGTCAAAAAACCCCATTATCAAATATTGCACTTGGTAAGTGCCGTACATTTTGTTCCAGTAATTCCAGTAATGTTACATGCAGTTTTCATCTTAAATCTGTTTTCATTAGCCCTCTCTTTGAACAGCTGAATACCCTATTTACCACTGTCAATCTGTAAAGATCTCAGATGAAGCTAAAATCTTTGAAAACGGTTTTGTTCAACCCCCTGATCTGTCCACATCACAGATTCAGGTTCTCCCATGAGCAGAGAGAGAAAGGGCTCTTCCTTCCCTCAAAGCTCCAAGGTGCAACCCCACAGGAGGGTGTGGAATTAAGGCTAAGATATTTTGTATTTCCAGGAAAACTGTGACTAGTCTGCACTGACTATTGCCATTTCAAAGACTTCAAACATTGGCGCAAAAATTAAACATACATTTTTTTGCATATCAGTTAAATAATGAATGGAACAAACTTGTGCATTTCATGGTAGAGTTGTTAAAATATATTTATCACCTGCACAGCTTCAACCATGAGAAAGAACATTTCACCTCCAGAAAATACATCACATTCTGAAAAATGCTTTTGTTGTTTATTATTGAATGCCATAAAAACCTCTCTTAAGTTTCCCATCTTATTTTCACAGCTATCTGTTTTTTATAACTCCCCCCCCTCGCCAAGTAAATAATTTATTTCTGTTTAGACTTGCCTTACTACTCATCTGTTTCTAAAGATAATTGGGAAATTCTAAGAATAGATCTTGGAGAATTTAGACAGTAAGCAAGATGGAGATCCAGAGATGAAGTGCCACTGAAGGGGAGTGCAATTCAAGTTTGTGAAATGAGGAGAAAGGATAAGAGAGAAGTAAAGACAAGATTTACCACACAGACTGAAGCCAGACTCAAAACCTGAATTTGCACTATCTGTATAGCAGCACCATATAATCTACTGACAGGCAGTTTAATTGGCAGTTACAAAACTTTAATTTACTAAGTCAGAAACCCTTTCTGAATGTCTAACTCACAAGCTGTTGTTATCACAGTGGCGGTTTGACACGTGGCCTTCAAGCTAGGTAAATAAAGGAACAAATTAGCATTTTCTTGAAAAAAAATCTGTTTATGAAAGACTTAACTATGAAGGACATGCTCAAGAAGGGACTCCACAAGACTAAAAAAATAGAACCAACATGGTCTTAAAACTCATAAAACTTAAGTGTGACATAATTATTTCTATGAAAACACCTTTAAAAAGCAATGAAAGAGCACCTTAAAACCATATGTACAGTTTAAGAAACAAAGATGGACTTGATTCCTTCAGTAAAACTGACACCGAATGCTAGATGATCAGATTACATATTTTTTTTTAAAAAAAAAATCATTAGTGCCTCTCAGATTGAAATTTATTCTCAGGGGTTATAGAAGGCAAGAAACTGACCCAAGGCGACACCATCAGTGCATGACAGTGGCAGGTCCCTCCTGGAGCTGGCTGGCATTGCCTCTGTCAGACATGGGGAAGCTTCTGGCAGCTTCTCACAGAAGAGAGTGACTGATTTCTCCTTGTCCTTATTTTGACCCATGAGCCATTATAATACCCACTGAACTTTCCCCTGCTGAGGAGGGGATGACAGAGCAGCTTTGGGGGCACCTGGCTTCCAGCCAGGGTCAACCTACAGGAACACATCCAGATGGGCAGGATTTCTAAAGAAATCTGAAGGCAGAAAAAATTTTATGAAAACTTTTTGAAAAATTGTGTCAAATAAAAATAATTAGATCATCTGTAAAAAGCAAATGAAATAATGGTTGTTCAATATGCTATTTAGAGCAATGAATTTATACATTTGAATGAGATATACAGAGGAATTTCAAGCTGCACTGAGTCTTGTGTAACTTTATTTAGAACAGAATAATTTACAATCAGAAGTTTACAAATGGAAAATACAAAGATTTGACTGGGAGCTTTTGTGTTCACACTTATTTTTTTTTAACTTAATGAAAACCCCATGGAAAAAAATTGTGGTTGTTGAGCCATTTAATTCTGAAACCTTTCCATCCTAGTAGGTTAGCTGTTCTCTGTTCATTCTGAACAATAATGTCAGTCCTTACTTTCAGTGCCATGTAGATGAAACTTTGTTTTTGTTATATACATGGCCATACCAATTCTGTTAGTCCATTTGTTTTATTCATTCTCTTTGCCTATTAATACAATTTAGTTACAATAATTTTGTTATGCTTTTTTGAATGTATCTCTTTAAAAACAAGGGTAAAACCTCTCTGTAGTAAGATTTTTCCTTTTCCCTTCTCTTTCTACCATTAGAACTCACTCTCTGCAGATCCTATTATGTCCTATATTTCCTACCTTGATAAGTCTTTGCACAACCTCCATAGTCTCCCTCACAGTCTCAGGAAAAAAAACAAAACTCTAACTCAACCAGACCTAAGACAGAAGGCATTATTTAGACAGTCCATTCAGTCAGTAACTCCACAGTACAGTAAGATTCCTCTGAACAAACAAAAAGTGCTTTGATTAGATACTGCTGGAATGGCAAAGCTGGCCTACAGTCCTATGTCTGTAACTTCTTCCTGGCTGCAGAAGCCAGATTCCACTCTGATGATCTGTAATTGCTGTGGACTGGGTGATTTTTATCCTCTACAGTTGCCAGCAGTGGCAGACATGATGCTGTAAGGTAGCTACAAGTCCCAAAGTAACTTTCCAAACTCCAGTTTGAGACACTTGAGACAGCTGAGATCTTGTAGAAGAGCTGGTGAACTGACCAGGGTGCAGTGAGAATGAAAAAACTTCACTTTCCAATCCTACAAGTATTTTAGAGAAAAACATCCACAGTGAAACTGGTGTTGCATTTGATTTTGAAATATATGCACTTGTAAACCATTCCATGGCATTTCCCCAAGGGAATACACTCTATCAGTGTGTTTCTAGTTCAGCTGCCCATGCCATTGCATTAATGTCTTATTATTTGGCATTTGTCTTGTACAAGAGAAAACAATCATGACAATCAGCGAGGAAAAACAGAAAAAAAGCAACAGCTGAGAAACCAAGAGTACAGATCTTGTACTGTTAATGTTCATCATATGAGAGAACAACTGGCAGGATCATATATCTTAAGAGTGCAGAATTGTTAAAGGAAAAATATAACTTTATAGGCTCATATGAGCAAAATGTATTCATTTCTTCATAGTTCAGATTATTTTAAAAGACACATTTGCAAAGCAATTCATATAACACTTAAAGAGGTAAATCCTTACTGCTGTATCTCTCACTTCCAATACCAACAAGAAGTTCCCCCAACTCCCATTTTGCTCCTCTTTCTCACCACTGCCACTTTCCTATTAGGTTCTGCTTGGGCTCCTGTTTTTTCCTTCATACTATCACATTCTGCCTGTTTTAAGCGATTCTTCAGAGTTTAAGGGTCCTATTTTTTCTTTCTTTCTGTGTTTTCTTCCTTTCTTACCTAGGACTCATTCCCCCATCCCTGGAAACGTTCAAGGTCAGGTTGGTCAGGGCTCCGAGCAGCTGGGTCTGGTGGAAGATGTCCCTGCTCACCGCAGAGGGTCTGGAGATGATTTTCAAAGGACCCTTCCAAATCAAACCATTCCATGGTTCTATAGCCTCCAGATTCCAAAAATGCACTGCCTGCCCTGCCTCACAGCAAGGTTGTTGCCCATATTCTTTTAAAAGTGTGGCCAAAAGTAAAGCTGAAAAAAAAGAGGCTATTGGAATCTCTACTTTGACAGCAATTTGCAGGTTAGGCCTCTTAAAAATTTACATTTCTGCCTACTCCAGTTCACTTTTCAAATAGAAAAATTGGCCTCATGTCTGTATTGATTCAAAATAAATATGATGGCATTGTGTCTTTTTTTTTTTTTTGTGTTAATCAGAAATACTTTCAATTAAACTGGAAAATCCTTTAAAGTCTATACAGAGGTAGTTGTTGGATTTAAATTCATTTTGCAGGGTTTTTTTTCCTCAGACAACCATCTGTGTGTCTGTTGTGATAGCCTATAGTACTGCAAGAATAAATTATGTACCTGCTTGTCAGCTCTCAAACCTATTTTTGTTTCCCTTGTTGTCAGAAAATCTGTTTTGAAGTGTGAGCATAAGCATATGGGAAGGAGTATACAGATACAACAGCCTTTTTCCTTCCAAAATAATCCCAGAACTTAAATTCTGACTATACTTAGAAAACTTTACAAAAATTATGGTCTGCTTAAGTGCAGAATAATATCTGAAAAGTATAGAATTAAAGTTTAGCTGTTTTTCCTTCAATAAGACCAGCAGAAACTCCACATCATTCTAGTCAAGCCATTTTCTAATTAGCAAAGAACTGAACTTCCTGAAGACCTCTGAAGGACTTCTGGGATATATGGATGGAATATCACACTTTTAGACAGGCAGGGAGGTTTTTTTTTTTTTTGTGTTTGTTTTTTACATCTTGCTGCATAAGGTTAAGTACACTGAGTTAAGGAGGCACAAACAAATTCACTTCTAGAGAATTAATTCACTCCTGGACCAGCGTTTTTTCCTGTCTCTGATCCAATCCAGGTTCAGTGGCATTGACTATGCACAGTCATGACTACCCATTAAGTTACAGAATTTACAAAAATGAGGTATATCCAGAGTGATAATCATTCATTTATGACTGCATTATGGTTCAAAACACAATCAATAACACTGGAAATGAGAGGAGTGCCTTCAAAGATAAGTTAGGCTGACAAAAGATGCAATTTTAGTATAGTCCTATTTTTTCCCTAGTCTTAGAAGTTTTAAATAAAACCTTGGATTTGTTCAAACATTGTTCCCTTGAGAAAATGCATTACTAATCTCGACTCCTACATCACCAAAACCATTTTGCCTGCCAGTTTTCTGTCACTTTTACAAGCTCTTAAAATTGTTTAACAACAGAAGTGGGATTTTCTAATTAATTGGGAAACTATTCACCAACTCCTATACTGGCAGCTAACATTTCTTCCCTAATAGATTCATATTATAGTATGCTGAAGTATTTATATTCAAAATGTTCTAGTCACAGTCTTTAGGAATTCTACCATTTATATCATAAATGCAGACTGAATGAGCCATTTACAGGTTCCCTTTTGTTACCAGCATATATTAAATAGAAAATATAAGGAACAGTGGAAGTCATGTTCTAAAAGTTGTATTTTCCACATTATGAACTGCCATGAGACTGTACAAATTTGTAAACCCAAAACACATTACCGAGTAATCAGACTTGAGTATTATTTGCTATTTTAAAGGCAAAGCAAAATACACATCACAATAAATTGTAACTGAATACCTGCTTCTTACTTGGTAGAAATGGAAAGTACTTTGACTTCAGCTGTGCTTAAGAGCTACGGAATAAACTGCAGACTTGGTGCCTCTTTTGAATTCTGATCTTTCTGAGGTCTGACACTGTGTTGACATTTAAATTTTACAAATGTTAAACTGGGCATCTCCTTCTGTGCTCAAGAACTGGTGCTGTGTCTGAAATGTACCAGGGCATGGAGGCCATTAAACAAAACACTGCCAAGACAGCTGCAAGATGGACTTTATTAGAATAATTAATAATGCATGACTATGAAATTAATTAGCATAAACCTTCTCGATGGAATGGTATAGAAGAAATATCTATATATACACACATGTTCTATACCAACCAGGTAATACAAAATGTTAGAATGTGAACTCTTTGTTAGAGCAAACAGCCTTTAAAATAAGTGCATTAAATTTTAGGAAGGAGAATAATCGTCACCAGTTTCTGGAATTGTAATTTTAAGGCTCTAACAGTCTGCAGACATTACATCAGCTATCAAAGACACTACAGCTACAGAAATTGTCCCAGAAGCACCATCACCCATTTTATAAGTTGGCCAAGTAGGCTGAGATCATAAAGATGTTGTTCATTATTTCAGACTTTCTTGTGAACAAGTTATTTTGGTTCACTTAGAAGCAATTCCTAATATTGGGAAAAATGGCTCATGAATTCATAAGCCTAACATCCTACCCAACATCCTGATTTATGTATTACTCTACATCTTCATGGGAATTTACATTCTTACTGCTCATTTCACTGAATAATTAAAGAGTATATACAAATCAAACTTTACTTCAAGCAACCTATTGTACCACAACAAAGCAGTGTGAAATAAACTCAGAAAGAAAGGCACCTCAGAGAAAGCAAGCAAGCAAGCAGGATTGTATGCTTTGTCTCAAATATGTAACCAGAAAGATATGACACAGGAAGGACATAAAGTCCTCTTCTGTTCTGTTGTACAGATTAGTGACAGTGCATTACAGAAATAAATATGAAGGGACTCTAATGAATCAGATGAGAAAAATCAATGAAAATATCCAGTTGCACTAGAAGGATGTAAAGTTACCATTTATGCAACTGATGCATGCAATAGGTGTTGGGAAGGAACAGTCTCTTTGGCAAAGTATCAATGAAATTAATTTTTGAATTTTGAGGAAAATGTAGGGCAGTGGGAATAGTTTCAAGTTGAGGAAAGCAGATACTATTTGAAAATCAGAGTGCTGTCACTGAAAGACAGTGATCATTGGTGTACATTCAGAAATGGAACACAAGTTGAAATTACTTTAAATTTTCATGTCATGTTTATTAGAACATATATATTTCTGCTTCAGGTCAATGCAGCCTTACTGTGAAAAGAAATGGTTAACCTTTTCTCATGACTTCATCTCATGAGAGAAGATGCGCAGTGCAAGGTTTTATTTAAATACCTGCACCTCCCTCTCCCAAGGATGTGCAGAGTTCCAGCCTCTCTTTGTCTCCCCACATCTCTCCCAGAGGAGAGGGAGCTGGAGAGCAGCCACAGGCTGTGCTGGAAATGTGCAGGTGCCCATGGAAGGTTACACAAGGACTGAAGTGTCTTTGACATCTGCTCCCACCTCTGGACCTGCTCCCGTACATCCCTGACAGCACAGAATTTTGCAGTCCCACAACTCAGGTAACTTTCTCTGTGCAACACAGCTCACTCCAAACCTGGAAAGTCCTGCAGGTTGTAGCTTTTTAGCAGCACAAGCCAGCATTGATATGGCATTGAAAAAGGGACAACAGCTGACATGGGATAAAAACAAACTGGCCCCAACACACATGAGAAGAGAAAAATACATCTTCAATCACCACTTACAGGCTGTCCAATCAGATGTCCGATCCTGTTATAAAATCCATGAACCAGAATAAATATTTAGGAGGAAAAAAACCCCTTTCTGCTATTTGCAAAAAGCCACTAGAAATCTAGCAAAAACTTAAATATAGTTTGGGTTTTATTTTTAGTTATTATTAGGATCTGTTATTTAAGATTCCCATACAAGAAGAGTTATAAATTGTAAGGACTATCCCAACAAATTTTCAATTAAATAACTAAGTTAATGTAGAGAAATTTAATTAAAGCTTTACTGGTTTTTACAAATGCAGTTAATTAAGCTGCTATCTAAAATTAAATCTCACCCAAACTCCTTTTACATTGTTGCAGCTCATCAGATACAGATATAATTAAAATTCTAGAAGTTCACCTATGTATCTGAATACTCAAAAAAGAAAGAAAATCCATAACCAAAACTTGCTGAAGTAGTTTGAGAGGCTGCTGCTTTAATGGGATTTATACAGTCCTCGGAGTGGGAAGACAGCACATAAAACCCCCTCAGAAACAAATCTAGGTTTTCAAATCTGCACAGACTTTTTCGTGCAGTGTAACAGGCCAGGAACGTTTGAAGATTTTCCACAAGTGGAGGGTAACAGATTGACATGACCAGGAGCCAGGGAGATAAATCCCGCTGACTTTATGTGCCTTCCATTGAAGTGAGCAGGAGCAGCACAGGTGAGGCACACAGCACTTATTGCACTTATATCCAGGAGCAGATGTGGGCATCCTCTCAGAGGGAAAAATTGCTTTTTCATAACTGGAAAATCTCAGGTCTTCTGGTAGCCTGAATGATCCCCTTTCCTTTCTGGCAGTTTTTTTCTTGCTCAGATCCAGGCCAGTTTGTGTTGTTGGTCAGTTAAATGCAGATCTCTTTTCCAGATGATAGTGACCCAAAATCATCATACTTGTTTTAGGTAACAAGTAAACATTAAACATAAACATTTTAGGTGTTGGCTGATCCAGAGAAAGAGATGTTCAGACAGATGGGAGGTTTGTCAGTGCATTACTTAAGATCAGAGAGCAGTCTTTGAAGAGTTACTTTTGGAGGGAGGGGGAAGAATATTAACTGAAATGCATCTCAAGACTATTATTTATTGCAAATAACAGTGATTTTTCTATTAAAACAGGCATATGCTAGAGCAAAACAAATGATGACTAAACCAATGTGGGCAGCCAGAACTCAAACTGGGAGCTGGTCATTTCAACAGCTCACTCTGTGTGGCAGCAAGTGGGAGCACAGGAACCCAGCACTCATGGCAGCCACGCTCCCCTGCATGGGCAGATCCCCCAGGAGCTCTGAGAGCATGCCAAAATAAAATTATCCTCTGGTGTTAAAGGCATAAAGCTGAAACACACAAAAATGTGCCAACATTTTCATGACAGGTATTTGTTTTCTCTCTGCCAGCAAAAATATGCAGAAGATAAACATTGATCATATTTTTCATAATATGGCATGCATAAAACCCTTTTTTGGGCAAAACACAGATGGGAATCCCATATCTAATGTCATGGAATTGAGGGTTTAGAATTTAACCCCCAAACCTTTATCTGAAAATTTTAATTTTATCAGGAAGATGGTTCAAGGTCTGAATACTTGTTTCCAACTTGTGGCACAGGCATCTCTCTAAATAAATAAATCACATGCAATTCTCTTTCAAATATGAATTCACATAGGTTTACAGACTTCCACAGGCTTTAAACTTAGCATCTGAAATACAATTGCCCTATCATTTTATGTAGAGTAAGAAAAAGGAAAAGAAAAAGCAACAAGCATCCAGAATATGATATTAAAACAAAATTTAAAAGACCTACTTGCTCCCTTTTGAAGACCCATCTCTCCTTAGAGGGAAAAAAATCATTAACTTTTTTTTTTTTTGTGCATCAAAAATGAATGTGTTTCCTTTCTTGCATAGTAAAATCTGGAGTATCTACACAAATAACAAAGAGAGTAAAAATCCACAGAAGCTTGGAAATTGAACAACCAGTGATAATCTATCTTTCTGCAGGCACTTGAATCACCCTCTTACCTTGAGCTTGCAGCAGAACAGGACCCTGGCAAATTGCTATAATCTCCTTTAACCCTAATCACCATTTTAATCAGAAAAAGGTGGGGCAGCCTGGAATTTGTACAGCAAGCAACTGTCATTCTATTTGCTAAATACACAGAGTGTGCAGCTAAAAGGTTAAAATGGTTCAAACTTTTATTGTCTTCAGAATATTGCATTTCAGCATTAACAGTTGACAAGCAGAAGAAAGTAAAATTATGAGACTGTCTGCTTTGAAGGGCTTTAGAGGTCTGCTTAGACCACAGCTGCATCTCTCACTAACTCTGATATTCAGAGATTTATTGGGAAAAGAAAAGGTTGTGATTCATACAGCAGCCAGGACTAAAAGCCTACCTCACCTTGCATTGCACTTTACCTCTCTCTATCCCTCTAATTTCTTCTCATTTCAGATTATAAATTTCCTAGCTGTGTTCTCTATTTATTCATTTAATGATTTTCTTCCTAGCCTTTTCTTAATAAATAGTGGGATAATTGTAGATGGTATTACAGACAAGGAGAAGCTTATATGAGGAGGAAGAAAGCAAGCTTCAAGGAGAAAAAGAGCAATGAGAGAAACTAAAAAGAGCATCAAGGAGATTGTAGGCAGGGGAAGATTAAAGGAAAATGCAGCAGACAACTGTGATTTTCAGCTATAAAGGATTCAGCAGCTGTCATTAAAAACCTGCAGCTCTTCTTGAGACATATTGATCACACTATTTCAATGTTTTCCATACAAGTTCTCTCTGTTTACTTCAAATTATAGCAATACTCACACTAATACTTATCTCAAACAAATATTTAGTCTTTTTGAAGGAGGTTTTTTTTTTCTTTTTTTTTTTTTTTTTTTTTTGTGAGAGCCATTTATACATACACCTCCTGTGAATATAACAGAGAAGGCAGTATCTCAGTATTTACACAGTACTGGGGAGTTGTAACCAATCCTGGAAAAATTGTAGAACATCATTAGACTGTGGACAACTGGAAAAGATTTGTTTCTAGGATTTCTAACCCATTTTTTACACAATATTCTTCTACTGATATCCAAAAAACATTTCAAAAAATGCAAACACTTCTTTTGATAAATACTAAGACAGTCCTTATCTTTCACTTGAGTGTGTCTCAAGCTTAATTTTTTGGAAATTATCTCACAGTTCTTGATCACAGGGGTCCTTTTAAATACCTTGTAATGTAAAATATAAATGTTAGAGGACAAAAAAGCATGAAGTAGGATGATCCATGTCTGCCACATACCTCCTCTAGTAACACCCTTTTTAGAGGTATTGGGTTTTTCTACATATTAAAACCAATTGTATTAGTTTAAACCACAGAATTACATTAGATTTTGGGCAAAAGGGAGAAGGGCAAAAAAGCAGAAAAGAGCACATTCATACTGTCCTTTGCTTTCAAACACAAAGCCAATACCTTCCAAAGGCTTCTCATTCCACACTTGGAAAAGAAAAAAAAATGTCCCTTATATCATGTCTTCCCCTTTAGGTACATTAATGGCATTTTTGTTCTGATGTGACTTTGTAAGAGTCAAAATACCTCGGTCTTAGGGATTTTTTTATAATGCACTAAGCTCAACAAACCTTCGTAGAAAATAGAATACTCTTAATTATGAATAAATTAACTAAATTAGCAACATGAGATGGATATGAAATTAGAGGATTGTTAATTGAAACTGCAAACACAGCTGTATACAGCTTAGAGATGAATCACACCAGTAATGACACAGATGTTTATAAAATGTGATTATGTTCAGCAGGAGCATACTATTGAAGCTCCCCAGCCTATTCTTATATTGTGTCATTGAAATGGTTTTTAAATCCATGAACACCAGGAATCAGAATCTCAGGGATGGCAAATTAGGCTCCCTGGATATGTGAATTAGTGTTGTCTGAATGTCAGCAATTTAATTCTCCAGCTTTCAAAGAATGTAGAAATGGAGCCAAAAACAAACATCTGTTAGTTATAGTCTCATTCAGTAAAAAAAAAAAAAAAAATAAATAAAATCTCTGGCAAGTTAGAGCCTATCTGAATATGAGCAAGACAGTGAAATACAGTATATCTAAGCCATGTGAATATACTGATCATGTAATTAATATAACACAAGAGCTCAATAAATCTACTTTGTGTACAACTGTGAATATGTATTTTTGGGACTATCCCTCCAAAGTGCTAGAAGGATCATGAACAAGTGATATCTCCTATCTAAAAATTTAAGAATCAATTACCTTCCTAAAGACAGCAAATCAGGCTTTTTTTCCTTTCAACTTTTGCATCTTTCCTTGGTGTTCTTCGATAAATTGTACAATAAAGGTGTTGGGTGTTTTTCTGGCAGAAAAGGGCACAAACGTTGCTCCTGGGTCATCCGAGGATATCTGAGCTGAGCAGGCTCAGCAGGGATGCACCAGCCCAGCTGGGAGGGATGGCAGAGCAGACAAAGCCAGCAGCCCACGGGGGCTTGAGCTCCAACATTCCAGTGTACAGTCTGCAGGAGCAGCTCTCATTTCACAGTGAGCACTGAGCACCCACAGCAGCACGTAAATGTTATGCTAAACACCCTGTGATTTGTGTCCTGCAACAGTTCACAGACTAACAGAAGCAGATTTTACAGCATCAATGGTAACCATGCTTTCAATGAACTCTCTGAATGATACAAGATCATAGTTCGTGTCCAGCACTGCAGTGCAGCTCACATCACAAAGACACCATTATCTGATTCAGGGGCCTTGGCCGATATAAGGATAAATACTGATTAACACAAATGTACATGAAGTAGACGTTGTTTTTCTAGCCCCCTTTTCTAGGGAATGGGATAAACATTTGAACTATGTAACTGTCTACATTAAGCTAAAAGTAAAAACTACCAGTAGAACTAAAACTTACACCAACTCAGCACAATGTCATTATAATTCAGCTAAATTTTATAAATGTAGTTCTGATCCATAAATGAATACTCACCTGAAAACATGTAAAGATGGTTAAAATAATTTGGAAAAAAAAATTACATAGAGTGTCAGTGGCAAAGCTGAAATAATCAGCACGACCTAGCACTGTTAAACATCACAGGCTTATCCCATCAGCTGTGGGAACTACTGAGCACAGTCTAACGATGTGGGGGCACAGTGTTGAGACAGAAAAGTGGTGATCATAAAATTGGATTTGCCTGTCTTTCTGAAACTCTATTTGATGGGAGCTGACCTCCTATTCACTGGTGAAGAAAAAAGGATTAGATCCTGACTTTTAAAAAGAGGAAGCTTGCTTGATTTCTGCAACAGACCATACCAGTCTGACAGTATTTCACAGGCCATTCACAGCTGAATAAAGTTATGGAGGCTTTATGAGAAAAATGTAACCCCTTTCTCATTAGAGATAAACCTAGGCAGATTCAGGGATATATTGCAGGTAGCTATGACAACTGATGTGCAACCCAAATTGAGTTATCTTAGTTTTCTGGCTGGCAAAAGTACAGACAAAATCAACTCAGGATTTGAAATGTGATGTTTTGAGATAAGGAACTGTAATGCTTGGATATACAAAAAGCACAAAGCCATTTTATGGGAGACACAATCTTCTATTTCTTCTGAATACCCCAAAAATCACTACACTGAAACAGCACTCTATTATCAGCTATGTGTCAGCTAATTAATTAGGACAGAACTGTTTGTTTGTACAGATGAAAGAGTCATAAATGAGGGTACTGAAAGGAAAGGACACAAAACACTTGAGGATGGTATGAGAAATCAGAGGAATGAAAGTGAATACATCCAACAAAATGAATATGCTACCTACAGATGTAACCTTAGAATTATTTTTCTGAATTGATTAATCCTAATTAATTTTGGTTTAAAACAAACTGAACTGTGGTAGAAAAACAACTTTGAACACCTGAGGAGAGGGAAGATAAAAACTGAGTCTTCAACCTCCATAACTGAAGCTCCCCCAAAAATGTTACATCCTAACGAATTCATTTTCACAAACAGGAATTGGATGTTGATCTTTCCAGGCACAAAAAAAAAAAAAAAAAGAAAAAAGAAAAAAGAAAAAAGAAGAATACTAATAAAACCTGAAATTGTAAGTTCTATGTCAATAATTGTAATCCATACTATGTTTGTTCTGTAACCAAGGAGTATATTTCTAAAGTTTATTGCAGTATAAGTGTTTTATAAACTAACAACAAGCAGAAGAACTGAACAGCTTAGACGATCCACAGGATAAGCATCTTGAAATAACACCTTCTGGTTGTGCTGGGTAGATCCAAATTAGGAAGGACTTTATAGAAGATTTTGCACACACAACATACCATTACATCACTTCCATGCTGCTCATGGTTTCTATGCAAGGGTACAATATTTAGCTTTACTCAAACTGTGTTGAAAACTGCAGTGGCAACTTTAGAGAGCACCTTGTGAAAATATTTTTAAAATGACACACATAATCTTCCATAAAGGCTGGTTTCAAATCTGTGTCACAACTTAATGCCACTGACATTTTTAGTATTTTAAACACTATTATTAACAGTACTTCTAAGACAGAAAAAAAAAATCCTACTTAGTCTCACTGAAGCAAAAAGATATAAAAAATAGAGCACAAAATACTACCTAGCTTAAAGACTGCAAAAGCCTTCTGTAACCTGAAAGTAGATGGCCTGACATAAAACTATCTGCAGTGATATAACACATAATTGATATGTCAGAAAGACACAAAATGACTCAACAAAGAAATAAAAAAGGCTAACATTAACCTTCTGCACTGGAAATGTGCACATTATTTCTTTTCCTTGGGCTTTTAATCACTTCAAATGAAGTTTCTTGTAAAAAAATCACATCATTTCAGAATAAGGGATTAGTGAAAATGGGGAGAAAGAGAAATATGTTTTGCCAGTTTTACATTCTCCCTCTAAAAACCTTTAACAATACTTTGGCAGTGGTACTTGGAATCTAAGGGGTTTTATATTGCTTTCAATCCAAGGGTATTCATTAAGGTTTCATTGAGTTACAAGCCTCTGAAAATCACATTAGAGAGCCTTTACTGGGCAGCTCTTAAATTCAGTGAATGCTCTACCTGTCACAAACGTGTTCCACATTCAAAGCAAACCTTGAACATCTGCTCCAAGCTCACTTCAAACCAGGCTGGCACCAATGGGTGGAGGAAGTGTGTGAGAGGAAGTGTGTGAGAGGATGAGTGTGAGAAAATGAGTGTTAGAGGATGTGTGTGAGAGGATGAGAGTGAGAGAATGTGTGTGAGAGGATGAGTGTGAGAGAATGTGTGTGAGAGGATGAGTGTGAGAGAATGTGTGTGAGAGGATGTGTGAGAGGATGAGTGTGAGAGGATGTGTGTGAGAGAATGTGTGTGAGAGAATGAGTGTGAGAGGATGAGTGTGAGAGGATGTGTGTGAGAGGATGTGTGTGAGAGGATGTGAGAGGATGAGTGTGAGAGGATGTGTGAGAGAGAATGAGTGTGAGAGAATGAGTGTGAGAGGATGTGTGTGAGAGGATGTGTGAGAGGATGAGTGTGAGAGGATGAATGTTAGAGGATGTGTGTGAGAGAATGTGTGTGAGAGGATGAGTGTGAGAGAGAATGAGTGTGAGAGAATGTGTGTGAGAGAATGAGTGTGAGAGGATGAGTGTGAGAGGATGAATGTGAGAGAATGTGTGTGAGAGGATGAGTGTGAGTGAATGTGTGTGAGAGGATGAGTGTGAGAGGATGAGTGTGAGAGGATGAGTGTGAGTGAATGAGTGTGAGAGGATGTGTGTCAGAGCATGTGTGTCAGAGGGTGTGTATCAGCAGTGTGTGTCCCCTCCAGGGGATGGAGCAGATCCACGGATTGCAAAGATCCATCACAAAGATCCATCTGGTGCCAGCAGACAGCTGACCCTGCCTCCTGCCCTGCCTGACCTATACCCTCCTGTCCTCTCCTATTGCTTTAGCAAAATCTAACCTGCAAATTATGAGCTCTGACAGTTGCTAACATTTTGGAAAGGAGAAGGGCCTGTGGTGTGGAAGCTAGGACTGGAGATTGACTTATAATTGCAAGGTTCATTTTTGTTTTGTCCTTGTTTGCTTTCACTAATGACTGCTGCTAACCTTGTGCACTTCCCAGCTGTTCCCCCTCACATATTCTTGCCTTAAACAACCCTAATTTTTCATAAAGAGCAGCCTAAACATAGCTGATTGGAATCAGGTCACACACCTATAAAGGTTGAAAAAAAAATCAGGCCATATTCTTTCGATTTGAACAAGCAAAAACCCAAAGCAATCTGCAATTTTGGAATCCAAGGTAAAATCTAACTCCTGTGGTCTACACCCCTGTATAGGACTGAAACTTAGAGGTTTAATTCTTCAAATGTAACTTCCACACTCCTCATCAAAGGGACTTCTACAGAAACTATTTCAAGTAATGGTTTTGAGATGATCAGGTATTATAAATCATGAACATTAAATAATACAGTTCCAGTGGTGGTTGGTAAATAAGTTAAAGAGCTACAAACTGGATGATTTAGCTAAAACTACTTAACTAAAACCCAACAGAACTAGTGGATGTTGGTTTCCAGTGAATATATTCTCAATAGTATGATATCCTCTGTTTTCCTCAGTATCCTAAATATAGTCTGGTATGAGTCATATGGATGTGTGCTGCCAAACATAATCTATAACTTGTGACAGGTGGAAGTAAATTGCTCAAGTCTTCCTTTATAAGGAAATGAGACTTACATATTTCAACTAATATGCCCATTCTTTTCCTATCATTTATCCATCAAATAGATAAATGGGAGATCTTACAGAATATATTGGATATGCAAAGGTTGTACAAGAGAGTGCTAAATTCAAGATGCACGTGTCACATATTTTCTTACTTTTGATAGATTTTAGGTGCTTTTCTTTTCACATATAAACAGCATAACTCAGCTTTTATAATCCCTTGCACTTGCACACATTTGTGAGAAACACTGAAATAAAGCTACAGATGCATATTGTAATGAGGATATAAAATAGGGTAAGTTGCTATTCTTCTGCATGGCTCTTCAAAACATCTTCATAGAGGACAAAATTTCAAAGTAAAGGAAGACAAAGGAGCATAACAAAACTCTCAGAATGAATGCTCCTCCTTTACAAAAAATGATTAAAGCATTTGCAATTTCCAGCAAAGTGAAATTCATCACACACATCATAAATTTAGTAAGATTTTATTAGTTTCCTGCTGTCATGTCTGTGGATGATAACCATTCCTGTTTATAGTTACACACTTTCTTTCACTGACTGCCCTAACAATGTCACAACGAAGGTGTCCTCCTAATTTAGGAAGGAGGACAATTCCTCCTTCAACTTCCAATTTTTGACACAGACTTCATTAGTAGAATTGAATCCCAATCCTGACAGCTGGCCTTCTTCCACTAACTTACAGAAATAAATAAATTTGATTTCTAAAGAACGAGTCATTGCAAAATGACTTCTATATGCATAATTTTGCAGACAAATATTGAGAAAATCTGAGACTCAGTCTAACAGAAATGAAGAAAAATGCTTGGGTCTATGACTTCTGCAGCCAACTGGCATAACTAATTAAACAAATAAGACACCATTAAAGTGCTGTAACAACTGTGGTTTTGGCAGAAGTTCCTGTTCTCATGGAACATAGAAACCAACACTTTAACTAAGTAGTCTGATGGGAAAACTCAGCTTCCAAAAAGGATCAAAATCTCCCTCTGCTGGGAAGACGAAGTCTGCAACTACAAAATAATTTCAAATTTCAAGGTTGAAAAGCACCATAACTTTAGTAGTGACTTTACTATAATTCTAGCTGAGCTAGAATTTTGGCTCCGTATATTTAGAAAAGTTGTCTCCCATTTTTTTTCAGCTACTAACAGATGACATATGTCAAAATCTAGTTTAAAAAGGACAAAAACCCAAAGAAACAGAAACAAATTAGTTATTAAAATTAATAAAATATCACAATGGAAAGAGAAACTGCTAAGATAACAGAAAGGTGATAATGTATAAATATAAAAATATAAAAATATAACAGCCTTTTATATTGCCCATTCATTCAGACATGACATTCTCTGTCTCATACAGAAACATCTTTCTTGCTACTGTTGCATCATCTGTAAATCTATCAACTTTAACCCCAGTTTGCACTCGCTGTTTAATAATAAATAATGCTACTTATATTTTAAGATTTAGAGAAATTTAAGGCCAATATTCTGTGTAAGTATATGACTAGAGCTTTTGTGTACGGCGATACTAGGCACTGCTAATTGGATAACTGGACTGTAAAGAAAGAGAGGTTTTTCTTTTTCTCTAAGAAAAATGATACCAGAGAATACCCTTCATCACTTTCAAATTTTAATTCCATGGTTTAGACATCAAGTTTACTTCCTGGAAACATCACTACAAACAATTTAAAAAAGTAAACTTGGTTCGATTCAACAGCAAGAGACCTGAAGAAGACATTTTTTTACATAGGTATTTTTGTTGTTATTTCATTTTTTTTCAGGATCTTTTTCTTGAAGAAGGCATGAAAGACAGAAGGTGAAGTAAAATTAAAAGAACCTAAAACCTGCTACAATAGGTCACTGCTGATTTCAGCTTATATTTTGCTTCCTTGTCTTAGTGTCCAACCCCTATAAAAAGCAATGTGTGAGTTGAGGACTGCTGCCCAGAATGCCTGTGATTCATCTCTAGAGATTCACTGGCCAGCAAGATTTTGATGCATAGTGACAATTTTACACTGATTTCAGGGAGATGGGATTTCCCTTTTGGCTTTTATATTCTTGATATTAGTGCCTCTGGAAATACAGATGGCAAGATTCATTCATATTTCTCACCACAGATTGAAAGAATCATCTAATATTTGTGAAGCACAGAGAAGAAGCTGATTTTTGAAATAATTCATTGCAGCAATACTTATTACACTAGTGTGCATTATGCAGCTCAGTAAAGAGCCTGTCCTCAGCAGAATACAAATAAAAATCATGATATGACTTTAGATAACTGCCTGCAGGGGTACTAAAAGCCTGCTGGCTCTTCACAGCTCCTGAAAGCAGAGAGTGCTCTTCAAGGGAACAGAATAATAGCTGTGGCTGGACCTTCTAACAAATGGCAGTATGGTTTTTGCATCACAACAATCTTCAAATCCCCATATCCTGCAGAATCTTTGCTACTGGTGCAAGATGAGCAGAGGAGTTCGGAATGATACTGAAATTAGGGCTTATGCTTCTTGGCAATCATTATATATATGGATGTAAATCATAGAATTATAGAAAAGTTTAGATTGGAAAACACTTTGGGCTGATTTAGGTTTTTGATGTGCTCAAAGACAACCACTCACAAACTACTAATCTTCAAAATTAAAAGCACAAGAGTATAAATACCATAGCAAAATATCTTAATAGATAAATTTTTGGATGAGACATATTTCTTACTGTATTTTTCAGCTTATTAAAGGTATTATTCTAAATGAAAGCAAACAAAGTATGATTTAAACAAAAAAAATCTTACTTGATAACTGAAGGCTGTGTCCTCTGTGGGATACTTGTAAATTCTTTTACATGTCAGGAGTTTTGCCCTTTGACCAGCATTACACCAACCAGATCTCTGACTTAGTGAAATGGATATAACTCCCACAAATTTTAGGGGATTCCTGACTCCCTAAATGTCAACTAAAGGAGGAAGGAGTTTGCAAGACATGTTCTACCCCAGGATGAGCTCATTACATACACTGAAGCACACATGAGAGCTCCTCGTGAAATTCATAACAAGTAGCTCCTTGGAAAGATTTCATCTCCTTTAATGTTTAAGAAAAAAAAATAAACAGCATATTTTCCTGAAAACTCTTCTATTAAAGTCAGGAAGATACTCAAAGTCCACAGGAGATGACAGTTTTCAGTGACTGAGCTGAGTGCATCAGCTTTCATTAATGAAATGCACTCCACACAACACTTCAAAACCAGGACTGGTTAAGTCTGTAAATGGTTGAGTGCTTTCTATACATTTTTGTACCAGTAATACTCCGGAGTATATTCACTAAAATTGAATACAAACTAGGTAAATTAATGGCAAATATTCCTTACTGCAAAAACACAAATGAAGTTCTGGGAAGATTCTGGAGAAATATTTGATTCTATTCACTAACAGCACTAGTCTCACTGTAGAACCACTGTGCAATACTGCAAATGACTGACTACAGTTGGCCTTATTTTTATGATTATAAAACTAGTATAATATTAAATCTTTGTAAGATTTGGCTTAAGATGATACATTTCCTCCTCTGATCTTATGTAAGTTCCCAGTGTTAATAAAGAAACAAGTGAGACATGATTACCTTCTCTACAAAATGTTTTAGATGTGATAAATTTTATGTCTTTATGCACTTTTCCTACATATAACCAAGGATGGGTATATTTCTGGCAAGCAATAGCACAGAACTCTCTTTTTTATGATTTTCCTGCAGTGATATTTAATAAGAAATGGGGTACATGGATAAGAAATATTTTCCCCATTAGGAATATGGCAAGGGGAGAGAAAGAGATCTAACCTTTGAGGAGGGAGAAGAAGAGAAGTAAGCTAAGAAAATAAACAAGGGGAGTACAGGAAAAAAAAAAACCCCAAAAAACAAAGAGAAATAAGGGAAGGAAGATGGGGAAAGACAGAGAAGAGCAGGAACACAGAAAGAATTCCTTTTTGAAAATAAGAATTAAGAGAAGCCTGAGAGAAAACACAACCAGTGTAAAAGAAAGACACATGAAAATAAACTGAAATATATAGAAAAGATGATGAAAAGACTAAAGTCGATAATTTAGGTGACATTAGCATAACAAAGGTAATTAATAAATAAATTTAAAAAACCCACAAAACCACCAGAATGAAAAAGAAACATACTAGACAACTGCAAAACCAGAAACAAACAACATGAACATACCTTAGAAGGAGAATGGTTTTGCATGAAACAAGAACAATTTTCATTTATGCTTTTTCTATTACGTGGCCAAAATTTCAGTTTTCTATAAAGGGTACAACATGTAAATGGAGTGCTGATAATACATAAAAAAGTCTAGCCCTAAGATGGAAAAAAACCTAATATTCTAAAAAGTGCCATTGGGTGTGATTGTCCCACAGATCTTGCATGTAGAACAGTTGGTCCAAATAATTGTATATTCATTCCAATTGGTCTATTCTATTCCAGTCTATGCTATTTTATTGTCTTTAAAAAAAAACAAGAGTTCTACCTCTCAATACATTTCAAAGTCTGCTCTCTTTTAAGTAGAATAATTATATTAGAGGAACAGATGTGTCTTACTTCTTTCCAAGGGCCACAACTTGGCCTTTAGTATATCATAACCTTTCAAAGTTACTTATGTCTTTTCCCCTCAGGATGTGTTTAAAAATTTACTGGAGTGCTTTCACCTTAGTCTCTGCATCTTCCAGATGACATTTAAGTAAATATGAAAAAAGACAGTAAACCATAATATTTCAATTAACTATCTGTTCTGTCAGCAATAACATCTCACCCTGACATACTGTCTCCAAGTATCTTCAGAGAAGATGAAAAATTTATTTTCCAAATATCTGGATTTGATAAATCAAAGCAATAATTTACAGTAAAAATTGAATTGTTCACAATGTTTCCTGAGCTTTGTGGAAGAGAACATATTATCTTTGAAATGTGTGCAAAACATGTGGCTTGCCCTTTATATTTTTAAACTATCAAGAAGATCAGGTTGGGCCTCTCTCTAATGCCTTTATGAATGGTAACAATAAACATTTTCTTGGGCTTTCTCGTCTTTCATTCCTTAGAATGCCTTTGGTGCTATCCCACAGGGAACAAAGCACAGAGAAATAGAAATATTTACTTAAATGCAGCATAAAGAAAAAAGTAATGTGAAATATACCTGCAGCACCTTCCACCTCGTGTTCAGGTCTTCCACACAGCTGAGATTGTACTGGGAGAGTTGAATGTCGGGGGGAGTGAAGCGGTGAGCGAGCTCATTGACGTGATGCACCTTCTCCTTAAGGGGAACAAGTTCTGCTCGATAAACCTGTGTGAATCAAATATAAATACAAATAAATACGAGCACTAACTTCAAAAACGATGGGCTCTGCTACCAGCTGATTAGTAATGTAAAGATATTATGTGCCAAGCTGAAAGGAAAGAGCACATGGCCATGATTCAGTTACCTGTCTGTTTATTTAACTTCATATGGACTTTTGGTCTCAAGTGTAAGACCTGGCATTTCAGAAGGTGCTGAGAATCTGGAACCTTCGCAGCCACCTCTGTCCAGTTTATCCAAATTTCTAACCAGCACACCCACTGGGAGGTGCACTGTCTTCTGCTTCGTCCATATTTGTGTTTAACATGTTCAGTCAGGATGGATGGGAGTGATGAGCAGTTTAACCCAGGAAAACAGAGGAAGACAGCTGTTCCCAAATATGACAAATGGAAAAATATGAAACTTTTACAGACCCAAGGCCATGGTTTACCATGGGTATTGTGTGTGTTACAAATAAAAAGGTTAATAATGGGAAGTCTATTCAAAAAAAAGGAGACAAAAAAAGATTTAAAAAATTGCTATGCAGCTCAAACTGGCTTACATAGCTCATATTTAAAAGAAAAAACAAAATAATGTTTCTTTTAAGATAACCTTTAAAACCATGCATTAAAGCAGTTTAGCTATTAATTTCGGTAATGTATGTGAAAACCAGAATCTGCCAGTTACAAACTTCTTCTTTTTAAAATCAACAACCTGATGAGGATGTCTCCATGATGTAGCTGGGTACATTCAGATAAATTCAGGGCACCATGACTTTATCAGAGAGGGATCTCTATGTAGATCTTCCACTGCTCCATATCTATATTTTCTAAGGAGACATTTATGAATTTTTAATGTGATAAAATATGTCAAAATGTAACAATGAGTCTTTTCTAAGGGACAAATTCTGTCATTCTCAGGATCATGTTTTATTGCCATATCATGTCTGCACACCAAGGCAGAATAATTTACTTGCTGTATGAGTCTGCTCTATAGCTCCTTTCTCTCAGCATTTTTAATATAAGCCGCATGTGGTCTGCATCTCATTTTAGTTCATCAAATAACCTGAAATTATTGCCTAGTAATCTTTTCATCAACACATGATACAAAATAAGGTTAAAAAAAAGCCCATCCAGTATCTCAGTGAACTTTAAGAGTAAATAATAGGAAGACATTCATAGACATTAGAATGCCATGAAGAGCACTAAAGGTAAACATCATTGAAAAATTGTTCCTCAAACATCTTTTAAAAACAGACTTGACTTCCATCAATTATGTTAAAGTACCCTGCAACATAAGGAGTTTGACTTAAGTGGTACTCATACAGTGAATGACTCTAATGATCAATCTTTAAAATACACCATCAGAAGGGATGTGTATTTTGGAAAGGAAGTGCGGGAAATAAGCAAATGCCACGATATGAGAGAAGATGCTTACATCAAGTTCATGACATAACAGTTAACTTCCCTATTTCACCAGTTTTATACCACTGGAGTAGAACTGACATTACTGGTGAGGACAGATTTATGGTTTAGTGCTGAGCAAGGTCTGAAATACAAAGAAAAGGAAGACAGCTCACGTTTGGTTTTACCCTAGAGAGTTATATGTGTGTTTACCTTGAACTTTTTAGTTAGCAAGTGAGTTCAGAGAACAAACAACATGCTGTAAAAGCAGACATTTGTTGTTGTAAAGTAAAGGCCTGAAAGGCTGAAGAAATATATACACCTCTATCTGAGCACTTCACTTACAAATGGTTGTTTTACTGCTTTTTTTTCTGTGATCTGCTACCATGGCCCAAGGTGCCTGATCATGACTCTGTGGCTTACATTTGGAATGATCAACTCAGTTCCTCCCATATTGCTTTGTTTCCCAGATGAGAGAACACCCCTAATCTAGTGTCACCAATAACCATTTTGCATAAAATATAGATATACATATACATGTACATATATTTAGATAACTTAGAAAATATATAAGGAAGGTAATATATAATAAAAATTAAATACACACTATATATATATATATATATATAAAATTAAAAACACTGACAGAATAAATGCCAATCAATAGATGCAAAGATCAGTTCCTACACTACAATGCACTTTAATGCAGTTCCTGTACTAAATTGAGTTAATTTTCTATTATTTTTATCGGATTAGGGTCAGCTTTCTGATTGAAAAACATCACTATTTAAGCAAAGCACACAGGCCTTATCAGGCACTTGTTTTTAAACATATATTGAAGATTCTGACTGATTTCAGACCAATTATTTACATCTGCATTTTGGACTTGAAAGTACTGGTCTCACTTGAACGCCAACATTAATTATTAGGTAAATTACACAGCCATTATACCTAAATTAAAATGAAATAGAAAATCTTTCATAATTACTCAGCAGGTTTTTTGACTGTAAGTTATGTTACAGACCAAAAAGGCTACAGCACAGAAGCAACCCACAACAAAAGAAATGAAATAGATATGCAAGTAAAGAAGAAAACTCATCTTCTGCCTTCTCTTCAATCGATGTCCTAATTAAATTTTTGTGCTGCAAGGATAATGATTTTTGCAATGTGATAATAATATTCCAATGCACAAAATACCACAGCTTTTGCCTTTAAATTCAATATTCTGTATTCTATTATGCTATGCCTGTTTATTAGCTGGCCAAATCCAAACATGATAAACAGCAAGAACAAAAAAAGGAATGCTAGTCAATGAACAGCTATCTAATTAATGCCAATAAGCTTACAATTAGAAAACTGTAGACAGAAAAGAAAAAAATAACCACAGAAAGGTTTGGAATATGACTTTGTATTATTAAAAAATCAGCAACTGTAAGCCTTCTTTAAGCAATAGTTTATCACAGACATCCACTCCATCAGTCAGCCTACATGATTCTAGAGCTAAGCACTGTAGGAGTGGAAATTTAGAATTTTTACTGGAAATGTGTTACAGAAATATTTATATTTCTAATAATAATTTTGTATAATACAAGACTGGTTGATTTTTTTCTATTTTTTTCCTTCTGCATAAAGAGCACTAAACATATGACATGTTTATATCGAAAAAATTAAAGTATTATATTGTTGGTAATTTAAAAACCAAAATACATGGTGAGTAGTAGTGTATTACTATCACAACAAGATGTACCCATTAAATTGCTCAGTGTGCAAATGAGTTCACAGTATGAACAGCGATAGGACAACGAGCCCCAAATTATCTTCATTATAACTGTCCTTATGCAAGACAGAATTTCAATGGTTTGTGATACTGTAGGTGGTAGATTGGATTTTAAATGATCCGTACAGTCTTGTTGGAAAATATTTCAAAATGCCTTGGAAAATGAGCAAGGACTCTAGAAGACACATACCACAGGCATCCTAACCAGACAAATACTAAAAGTCTAGAGAGCACACAGTGGCCATAATCAGTCAGATGAAAAGCTCAGTCCCTTGTCTGATATTTGCCAACACAATTCCATGAGGAAGAAAGTAAGGAAAAGCATCAGCTTCCCTGTCCCTTGCACTCTTCCAGCTCAGCAACTTGAGTCTCAGAGATTATGGACCCAGAAGCTATATTTTTATATCAAACAGATCTTGATGGAATCTTTTCCAAGGAATTACATATTTGGTTTTTGGACTAACATAGGTTTATACAATACAAAATATCTTATGGTAAGTTTATCATTTAGGTTAGAGTTTTGGGGGATTTTAAACCTATTTTTGGAGACACACTTGGGACCTAAATCTTAGCTCATAAGAGACAGAGATCGACCATTCCTAGTGGACTTTGTGCTGCGTCAGGATGTACAAGACCTATATCATGTTTTTTCCTTCCTTTTGCTTAAGATGCAAAGATGGAGATATATTTGATTAAATGTGGGTGTCTACAAGGCATGTACATCTGAGTGAGTTGCCTTTGTATTTACATTATTCCTTTATATTCCACAGCTAATCAAAGCAAGGAGTTGAACATAATGTAACGTTTTACTATAGGATGACAAGAATCACATTCTGAATTGCAACAGAAATGAGCAGATTTTAACTGACTATATAGGGAGCCGAGGCAAGTAACTCACATACAGATAGCTATCTGAAAAAAAAGACAAAAAAATAAGACAAACCGAAGATATAGGTATAAAATAAGACAAACTCCAAGACCACTCATTCTGTCCTTGGATACCTTTTACCTAGTGTGTTATATAGTCTGTTATAATTGTTTTTACATCAGGGATCCCTAACACTTCCTACTATATACATATTATAGATACAACAGGGACTTACAGTGTGGCACCATGATATCTTCTGCTTTTTCAGTAATTGTCAGTAATTCCTCACATTTCATTTGGCTTTCTGAACAGTCCTGAGTATTGAGGTGATGTTTTCAAAGATTATGTTATGATTCCAAGACCTCTTTCATGGTGTTAAAGGAATGTTTGAAATGCCTAAAGAGATCATTACTGTACACAGAAAGTTGGGATAACTTTTTCTACATTTTGCCTGAGATTTATTAGCATTTGATTTTGTCTTCCATCACTTTGCTGGCAGTCAGTACTGTGAAGGCTTTCCATAGCTGTTTGCAGTCCGTCATCACCTTAAATACTTTGAATAGGCTTGCATCATCAAGATGTGCCTCTGTATCAATAATTTTATTTTCCAGTTCATTTATGTACATGCTGGACTGAATAGACCTTCTGGAGCACATCATCTTCATCTTTGGGAAAACTGATTTGTGCTTTCTGTTTTCCATCTTTTACAGGAAATTACCAGATAATTGGCTATTTACCCACTAGAAGACCTTTTCCGTTGTCTCACTGAGACTTAATTTCTTTCCTGGACGACATATCTTTGCTTAAAACCTCTGGGGAATGGCAATGGCCTATATCTCCTTAAAGATTATGCCCATATTTTCTTAAAGGCCCAGTTGGAGATGTAAGGCTCACCTACTTTTACAAAACTGTTCTCTCTTCTACAGAATGTCCTTTCCCAGATTTCCTTGTCTGTAGGCCCACAGGCCTGACTACATGCGTATTTGAAAATTATCACCATGTGTGTCCCTCATCACTCCTCATTAAAACCCCCTGATTTTAAATCAGAAAATGCTGTTAATAGATACAGCTATATGACACTTCCATTAGAACATTTGACCAAACAGCCATCTGGTTCTGGTGATTTAATGATCTTAATCAGGACAATTTGTTCTTTGTATTTTTCCTTCAAATAGGTTTCTTTATTATTTTCTTTAGCCAACCCATCTTTCCAGGTCATTCTGAATCCATTTGGATGGTATGGATTGGTTCTCAGGATGCTGTGCCTCTGTGCTGCCTTCACACACTTTGTCCTTTTGGTTCCTTTTTGGCAGGCTTCCTCATTTGTGTGCAGTTTTCTTTCTGAAAACTGAACACTGCTGTAGTGGATTTTTTGGGTTATTTTTGTCCCTGCAGAGTTGCTGACCTTTAGTTCATAATGATCCCTATTATGATAGCAATGTTTTGAACTTGCAGTGCTCAGCACCAAGCCAAATCTTTTCCCTACTGGTTATCCTTTTGGATTTTCTTATGTATTTTCTATTTGGTGCTGGAACTTCAATTTCAAAAAGGATTTTAGGCTAGTGTCTGTAATTACAGATCTAAGATATTTTAGAAGATGCAGGATAAGTCTCCCAAAATTATTTACAAGTAATTTTCTGCATATTTTTCATTAAATTTCTTTGTGCTTTGGGTATCCTATTCCAAGGTAGTAAAAACCACCAGGTAGTCCTCACCTCTTTCCAGAGAATACCAACTCCACTTATGAAAATTTGATGCTTAGGGTTTTTTTTTCAGATGTCTTTTCTTCCACATTTCACATGCCATGTGGCTGGTTTTAGCCTATCTTTTATTTAAGGAACCCTAACACAGACTGATTTTGCTTTGGAAGGCTGCCCAATGTTCAGAAGAGAGAGAAAAAATGTAGGTCTTTTTATTTAAAGATTCACCAAAGGGGGAGGGTTTTTTTTTCAATGCCATGAAAAGGTTTGCTTTTTCTTTTAGCATTCATAAATTGGTTCCATAAAAACTAAAAGAAAATTCACTAGTCATTCAAGTAGAAGAGTAAAACAAAGAAAACAAGCTTATTTCAATATCAGTATTATGTATTTTATACTAATTGTACATATATATATATATGTATATATAACACATTTATATATACTTGTATATAAACATACATAAATAACATATATCGTCTATATTTATAATATATATAATATATATAATATTATGTATTTTATATTAATTGTACATATATATATATGTATATATAATACATTTATATATACTTGTATATAAACATACATAAATAACATATATCGTCTATATTTATAATATATATAATATATATAATCATTATTAAATGTTTTTCTAGATTCATGGAGTTTTTGTTGCTAAATTCATCATAAATTTCAGAAAGGAACATTGAGTCTATTTCTTAACCCCTTCTCCCTCAACCACATGCTCAACTGCTGGCTGACAAGCCAAACACAGAGTTCAGGAGTCCAATCAAAATTCAATCAAGAGCCTGTAACTTCCAGCTCACTGATGTTAATGGAATAGGGTGACTAAAGCCCATGAAGGCAATTGGAAAATACACCCTGAAAAGGAAGTATATTCCCAAAACATCAAGTATTCCTTGTGCACAGAGAAAGACTAAAATGAGGACTGTTTTTTCTTTATTGTCTGCTATTGAAAAATGCCAATGGATCATTAAAAATGCTTTTTTACATTTACTGTCCTTATTCCAACTGATCCGAACACCTACCATATATGTTTAGATATAGTCCACAACAGTGCTTTGTCAGAACAAGTAGCATTTATGCAGCTTTACTGAGTATGAAATCATTGCTGCTTAGCATTTGCCACACTGACAGGGGAAAATAACAGCATGCACATACAAAGTCACATATCCTTATGCACACCTCAGTAGTACTGAGATTGAGTTTAGCTGTATTTGTCTTAAAAATTTATTTAATAAACAGACAATACATAATTATTTATTTGCAACTGGTATGCAATTGTTCAAGAAGAAACTAAAAACAAGCTATTAAGCTTTACAATTATGATTTAAAATAGGCAGTATTCCTATTGGCTCCTACTTACCTGCAACATTTCTGGTGTGAAAAATAGCTGGGAGCGGACCCATTTTGAGGGTTATTCTGTTCTGTTGTTCCTTAACAACACTTGGACTTGTAAACAGGTTTAAAAAAAATCTATGTGAGACCACGTATGGACAATTACTCCAGCATTATAGTGTGGTATTTTTTCCCAACTATATTGTCCTGAGTCACCCTGAACACACTGGTAAAAATCAAGACTCATTAGTATTTCCCATACTCGTGGGAGGAGGGACCATGAATCTCACGGTGCATATACTGCAGTACCCTTCCCTCATTGCAAACAGGAGTTAAAAGAGACTTTAAAGTTCATTTCACCAATGCATCAAATGATTGAATGTTCAGTGCCAGCTTCTGGAAATGAGTCTCTATCTATTTGGTTATGGACAGAACTGGCACGATGCCTGTATAAGATGTTAAAGGCAATTTGGCATCATCTCTAGATTTTTATTTCTCAAATTTTATGGACTGGCAATTATAGCAACACCAGCCTTTGATTTGAACACTATGTTTATGCTTAGAGCACAACATTGGAAATTAAAATTGATCCCGAAGTTAGTTTCCCCCAGATACAGTAAATGCAAGACATCAGTAGATAGTATCCTCTTCCACTAATATTCATTTTTACAAGCCTAAACATGAGGAATTTAAAACATTTTTCTTAGCTTTTTATAAAGGAAGGAAAAAAATTCAAATAATTTGAAAATCTTCTCTGGTTTTTCAGCAATGGTATTTACTATTTAGGCAGTTCATATCTTGTCTTTATACAGGAATAAACATTAGGAATTAAATGTTTTGCACTTCTTAATAAACTTTTTAAGACCATGCAAGATTGGACATGTACAAAAACTGAAGGCAAGAACACAAATTTCTTCCTGTTATTAGTGTTTAAATGCATAATGGTTTCCAAATAATTTTGTATGTCTACTGAAAATCATTGCAAAGGCATACACTAAAAAATGTTTTTTTTTTTCTCACAGAACTCTAAGCTGTCATCACAGACTGGCCAAAGCTGGAAGGCAACTCTTGAGATCATCTAGCTTAGCCCCCAGAGTGGGGCCAGCTGCTCAGGACAATGTCCAGTCAGGTTTTAAATATCTCCAGTGATCAAGACTCCACCACTTCTCTGGGCAACCTGTGCCAGTGTTTGAACAGCCACAGGTGTCTCTTCTCATATCCAGGTGGAACTTGATGCATTTTCATTGGTCTCTTGTCAGTGGACAGTACTAAGAACAGTCCAGCTCTCTCTTCATTCCCTCTCATCAGGAATTTATACACACTGATAAAATACTGAGCTGCCTTGAGTCTCAAGGCTGAGCTGCTCCAGTTCTCTCAGCCCCTCCTCACAGGAAAGTGCTTCAGTCCTGTGACCTTATCTGTGGTCCTGCAGTGGACCTGTTCCAGTGAAATCCATGCCTTTCTCATATCCCAGAGCCCAAAACTGGACCCAGCCCTCCAGGTGGACCAAGGCTGAGCAGAGAGGAAGCTGATGGCAATGTTCTGCCTAATGCACCCCAGGGTGCTGTCAGCCTTCTGTGCCATGAGGGTCTGTGTAAGAGACTTAAAGATCACCATTTGTTCAAATGCTCTTAAGATCACTGAAGGACTTTGCCACTGTAGCAAACCAAGCAAAGAAGCAACTGCTCATCTGTGACCACCAAAGCCCATCCTGTCCCAAAATGCCTTCTGGATTCCTGAAATTTGGACTGTGAGTTAACCCACCTGACAGGAACTTGAGATACGATAAAGGTGGTACTAATGTCCAATCACCTCAGGTCTAAGGAAAGGTAAATGAAGCTGGGAGAAAGATGTTTCACTGCAAGGAGTCTGTGGGAAGGCCAGCTCAGCAACTGTGCTGGTAGCCGGCTGTGGCTGGGTCCAGTGGGGGGAGAACCACAGCCTGCTGGCTCAAGACAGGAGGCTACTGGCTTAAACGAAGAGAAAGAACAAGCATGGGACTAATCAGCATTGGAAGTGAGGGAATCATTTAACCAACTAAATGAGAGAACTGTGTAGCCAATGAGCACTTTTTTTTTTTTTTTTTTTTTTTTGCTAAAGTGTATAAATGGTGAGAAGTTTTGAGCAACCTTGGAATCCCCACCACTGAGAAGCTCAGGGTGAAGAGGATCAATGGGATACCACTGGATCCATGGGTGGTGACTATCATTCCATCTGATCTCTTTCTCTCTCTCACTGTCTTTCTCCCCTCCCTCTTCCACCCTCAATCCTTTTCTATTTCTTTCTATCTCTCTACCTCACATTTTACTGTTAAATAAAATCCATAGTATCAACTTCGGCATATGGTCTTGTTTGCACCTTAATTCAGGCAGAGGCATCTCCCTAGTAACTTTAATAACTGGATTTTAAGAGTGTGTTCCTGTCAGCTGTTTGTCTACCAGTACCCAAGGCTCTTCTCTTCAGAGGAGACCTTCAGAGTCGCTTTCTGGCCAATTGGTTTTGAGTGTGTATTGTTACGTGGACACAGGTACAATATTGTTACCTTCCTCCCAGGACACAGGACTTGGCATTTCTCCTTGTTGAACTTCATGAGATCCCCTCAGTGTAATTCTCCATGCTGTCAGGGTCTGTATGAATGACAGCACAACCATCTGGTGTAATGGCTGTTCTTCCCACTTTTGTATCAAGTGGGTAATTACTGAAGGTGAGCTCTGTCCCAGGGACCATTCCATTAATACAAATATTAAATGATACTGATTCAGGATCAAACACTGTGGTATCTCACATGTGACTTGCCTCCAATGCAACTTTCTAGTTCTTCCTGGAGACGGTTTAAAAAAATTGGCTGTTCCATCACATTCCCAGAGATTTGAGTGAGGCTCAATAACTTGTAAGTCCCTGTGTCCTTCCTCCTGTCCTGCTTGAAGGTGAGAGCGACACTTGCTCTCTTCCAGGATGCAAGAATTTTTCCCAGTCGCTGTGACTCTTGAAGACAATTGATAATGGCCTCTCAATAACATCTGCCAACTCATTCCGCACTTGTGACTACGTCCCATTAGGACTCAGGTGTGACCAGAATTATGAGCATGATCCATGCCCTTACATGGTCCATTGTGGGTATTTCTCACACTTAGTGTGAAGCAGATTTCAGGAAAAAGCCAACTGTGCCTACAGAGAAAGTCTGTTTCCCTGCTCTGTGAGCAGCACTTACACAAGGCTGTGGTCTCATGCCAGCCTGACATTTCCGTGAAGAATTCCCTCAAACAGAGGAGTCTCCCGCTAGCACTGGCTTATGTTAAACCTCAATTCTCACAACCAGTGAAAGAGACAGAAAAGAACATCTGGCACTGTGAAGAAAATATGAGATGACTTAGGGAGAAAAGTTCTCCTGTGTCAGATGAATTTCTGCTTTGGGAAGGTTTTACACAAGCAGCAGCTGCAGCTAAATCAGAGCAGGAATATGCCTGGAGATGGTTTAAAAAAAACTGGCTGTTCCATCACATTCCCAGAGATTTGAGTGAGGCTCAATAACTTGTAAGTCCCTGTGTCCTTCCTCCTGTCCTGCTTGAAGGTGAGAGCGACACTTGCTCTCTTCCAGGATGCAAGAATTTTTCCCAGTCGCTGTGACTCTTGAAGACAATTGATAATGGCCTCTCAATAACATCTGCCAACTCATTCCGCACTTGTGACTACGTCCCATTAGGACTCAGGTGTGACCAGAATTATGAGCATGATCCATGCCCTTACATGGTCCATTGTGGGTATTTCTCACACTTAGTGTGAAGCAGATTTCAGGAAAAGGCCAACTGTGCCTACAGAGAAAGTCTGTTTCCCTGCTCTGTGAGCAGCACTTACACGAGGCTGTGGCCTCATGCCAGCCTGACATTTCCGTGAAGAATTCCCTCAAACAGAGGAGTCTCCCGCTAGCACTGGCTTATGTTAAACCTCAATTCTCACAACCAGTGAAAGAGACAGAAAAGAACATCTGGCACTGTGAAGAAAATATGAGATGACTTAGGGAGAAAAGTTCTCCTGTGTCAGATGAATTTCTGCTTTGGGAAGGTTTTACACAAGCAGCAGCTGCAGCTAAATCAGAGCAGGATCCCTGTGCACAGCAAGGTGAGTGGTTGCCCTACACCTGCCACAGCAGCTTCCCAGCACTGAGGATTCTCCCCCTCAGCTCAGTTGGTGTCCAAGTGGAGAACTATTCATGGGCCAGAGCACTTCTCACTGTATATTTAAAACCATACAGTGTTGAACTGTCCTAGGACAGTTTAACAGTCTCCATCTTTTTAGTTCAAAATGATTTAGTTTCTTCTTTGAGGGGTTTAGTGTAGTCTGATTCAAATTTCATTGAAACCTGGGTTTGTCAGCCTCCAGCTCAATATGCTACACTTAGCTTGCTTTTAAATTCACCCTGTATTTTTATTGGATTGTAGTGCTCCTGGGGCAGGCGGTGTTGAGACAAAATGGATTTCAGCTGATTTAATTTTCCATCCTATATATTTTTATAAACTCAGAAATGACCAAGCAAGAGAGCACTACAGTAGAATATAAATCCTCTTCTGGGATAAAAATAGTTCAAACAAAAAACATCAGGGGAGGAAGAAAATCAAATTCCCTTTAGGTTCTCTCCCATTTTCAATTCTGTATTTCTAAATCAGTAAAACATTCCATTTTTCAAAAGTCATTTCCTGGAATTTGGAAGACTAGCTCAGTATTTCTTTAAAAATAAGGTTATTAAAATTTGAATAGATGAAACAAAAAATGAACTAATGCCAGGTATTAATTTTCTTTTTTTCTGAATTCTCAAGGAAAAAAGCTACAATTTGTAGCAATGTTATTTCTAGTTGAAAATATTTATTTATTAGGATGCCTGATTTAGCAAACAGAAGCACACTAATAAATAGATGCACTTATCCTGAAACACAGATCACTAGGTTACTATCATTTTAGATCTATTTATTTATTTATTTAAAATCAACAACTGATATACAGTTTTATGATTCTTGAACAAATACAAGCTATGCTACTGCCTTGCCATTTATTCTGAAATTGTGTTCTCCTCCATGGAGGGGGGAAAAGTAAATAAGCAAATTTAGATTGTAATTCTCTCTACAAGAACAACTCTAACCATGTCATGGCAGAGCCCATGACTACTGAAGTGTTATAAACAGCTCCACACCAATTTTTCCATATAATCAAAGTCAATTACTCAGTTACTTTGCAACCAAGAAGAGATTAAGTACCTGGGAACTGTAAACAACTAGAAGGATTTAGAAGTGTGATCTGAAAGTCTAACAATCACTACACCGAGGTCACAAGAAACATAAAAGAAATTTTGCAAAGGAAAGTTTCCCTTTAGTATGGTTTCATAGTCAGCATTATTAAAGCTAAAAACACTTGCAAAGTATATATGCTCAGGTTGTAGACTCAGTGAAATTGTTTTTAAATCATTAATAACACAGTATCTGTTGCTATTAGTTAATTTGTAAACAATTTATGTTAGATATACAAACAGAAAAGGTAGAATAATAACCTGTGCTCACCACCAAAAGCTCTTTCAGGTTATAGCGGCTCCTTGTCCTCAGAAAATAGTTGCTACAAAGCAAATCTCTATTGTGCTGTAAGGCAGCATGGCATTTTAAAGGCAAATGCACTATTTCACTGACTCTCCCAGTTTTGGCCAGGACAGAGCTGTTTTTCTCACTGTAGTCATGCGAGAGAGCGGGGAAGGGCTGGGCAGAGGCTGGGCTGGGGGTCGTGCACAGGATGGAGCTGCTGGCCTCATGGATGAGCCTAGGTTGTATTCCATACTCCATACCTTCCATGTCATTACTGAGGGGTGGAAACTGGGATCCTCACTTCTGGAAGAAACCTGGGCTGTTGGCTGGGGTGGGGGGAAAAGGGCACCATGGAGGGTCTGGGGCCATTTTTGCCTTTTGTCTCGGTGGTTAGGCAGGCCAGTGATATCCAGATATTCACTTGGCCAGTGAATATCCTTTTTTGTATGTAAATCACACAGTCTTTTGTATACTTTTGCTATTAATGTTGTTGCTGTTCCTGTTAGTTTTTCTTATTTCATTGCTGCTTTTCAAATAAATTCTCCTTAATTCAGAATATCTGGTTTTGTCTCCCTCTTATGGAGAGGAGGATGAGGGGGAAGGGAACACTTTCAGTGGGATTAATTTTCCAACTGGGTTTTAAAACCAGCACACTGACAAAAAAAAAAAGGAAAGCAGTTTAAACCAGAAAGATTGCAACACCTGTATCATAACATAACAAAACACCTCAAGCTTCCAGATATCAGCAGGTGGATGCTGTAGCTCGGGAGGAAAAATATGGATACATACAAAAGCTTAGCTTAGAGACTACTAAAACACAGATTGTTTTCTGACACTTGACCAACATTAAACAATTCAGACAATAAGCTTCAGGAATTCCTCATTTTTTCTAACAAAAAGCTAATAGAGATCTTAAAAGAAATCTTTGCTTTCTTCTCATATGTCTTTAAGTTTACCCAGTAGGTATTTCATAATGTTTAGCCTCATAAAGTTGATAATTACTACCTCTAGTAAGGGGGATAAAATTTTTCATAGAGCTTAAGGCCAAAAGAAGTTATTACAGTCCAGTCAGTCTGGAATATCCAGAAGAATGCAGATCAAATGGACCTGCAGCTTTGTTGAAAGCTCTGAGTTCCAACTCTTGAATTAAGATTGAAATTCCCATCTCCACCTTTTCATCACCACTGTATGATGTGTGTGGAGTGGGTGGGCATGGGTGAAACACCAGGTCAACACAGAATCACAGGATGGCTTGGGTCAGAAGGGACTTTAAGGTCATCTATTGCCAACCCTTCTGCCATGGACTGGGAACCTTCCACTAGACCAGGCTGCTCAGAGCTCCATCCAGCCTGGCCTTGAACACTTCCAGGGATGGGCCAAACTGTTCCAGTGTCTCACCACCTTCACAGTAAAGAGTTTCCTCATAATATCTAATCTAAATCTACTCTCTTTAAGTTTGAAGCCATTATCCCTTGGCCCATCACTACATGCTCTTGTAAATAGTCTCTCTCCATCTTTCCATCTTTCCTGGAAGGCCACAATTAGGTTACCCTGAAGCCTTCTCTTTTTGCAAAGAGAAGCACAATGCCAAGTCTCTCAGCCTTTCTTCTGTGCTAAGGGTGGTGATTGAAGAGATGCTGTATCCCTTTATTCATCTTGGCAGCCTCTGGATTCACTCCAACAGCTCCATGTCCTTCCTGTGCTGGGAGTCCAGAGCTGGATGCAGCCCTGCAGGAGGGGTGTCACCAGAGCAGAGCAGAGCAGAGCAGAGCAGAGCAGAGCAGAGCAGAGGGGCAGAATCCCCTCCTCACCTGCTGCCTACAGGGCTTTTGCTGCAGCCCAGGATATGTTTGTTTTTCTGGGCTGTGAGTGCCCATGGCCAGCTCATGTCCAGCCTCTCACCCACCAGCAATCCCAAACCCTTTTCAGCAGGGCTGCTCTCGATGTGTTCATCCCCAGCCTGGATGGATACCAGGGGTTGCCCAGACCCAGGTGCAGCGCCTTGCACTTTTTAAACCATATGAGATTCCCACGGGCCTACTTGTGGTGTAAATTCCTAGACTTCTTACATCTGGTAAGAACATCTTTCAACAGTGCCAGAGAAGGAATTCAGTTGTAACAGCAGCTTTTAGCAACCACAAGTGACAGTGATTTACTTTTTAAGCTAATGTAGGAAGAAAGAATATTAAAATGAAATGCTGAAAAGGAGACACTTCAATACAACTTAAAAAGTTAAACACGTCTCGGGTTTCTAAAACAGCACCAGACACAGCCTGGGCAACTATTATGAGCAGTGCCTACCTTTCCAGGCATTCAGGCTGAAATCCTTCTGGGTGGCTGCCCTGCCATGTCTTTAGGGGGAGAAGGCTGTGGCTCTTGGAAATGGGCAACAGTGGCTCCTGCTGTGACTGATGAAACTATCATTCTTAACGCAATGAGTAATTGAACAAAATAATCCAGTGAGTAATTGAACAAATAAAACAATTTTCAGGTAAAAATTCAAGAGAATAAGAATAGTTTGAGTGGCATTGCTGTCTGGACAAATTAGTTTCACTGATTCAATGGCCCTATTTGTAAACTGAGGATAATACTTCTATTGCAGTCTCGGAAAGAAGCTGAGAAAATTAGCTCATACTATCTGGAACATGAGAAGCACTATAAAAGTGCTAAGTAGCAATTATAAAGTTTTATTATGGGTTAACCTTTGCCAAAAAAAAAATGAAATAAAACTCTATTTGGCCTTAAATTTATAAAGATGAAAATGAGAAATGTGTAACTACTGGGCCCCTGATAAACATTCCAGGCAATCTAACATTCATTGCACTCCCTACATCAAGCAGTCCCTAGACAATTACTGGGTACCAGCACAGGAGCTTGATAAATTGATTTTACTTTGCTCATTGATTTTCCCATGTCATAGAAACAATATCATTACAGAATCTACACACTTGATTGTTCCTAAGAATTTATTTTGTCAATGTTTTAAGAAATGATTTCATTAGAAACACAGTACTGACAGATTTTTTCATGGGAAAAAATTGCCTCATCACAGAAACAAACAACATTCAAATTAATTTCTGGTACTCTTCCCTTTTCCCTCCTCTCCTGTCTCAGTGAATGTCCACGTGTCTGGTTATACAATAATTTCTGGGATATCCTTTTTCCTTGCATAGTAGCAGACTGTATATAAAAAGATATCAGAGTTATGTTATAAATACTCCTTAGATATAATTTTGCTCCCTTTAGCCACACAGCTCCCTGTGCCACACTCACTTAGGAAAGCCTGAATAAAATGATCCCATAGTAAGAAATGTGTTGCTTGCATTGTACTTTTTTCCCCCTCTTGGCTAAATATTTACATTTCCAGGTCATAAGAAAAAGAAGGCTTTTGAAGAGAACCAAAACAGTTCAAGAGCATCTTTGATTTAATGTCATGTCTTGGAATGTTAATACTTCACCATCAGATTAATATCTATGCATGCTGCATTTATATGGCAAACTTGAAACAAAAAGCAATGCTAAATGTCAGAGTCCCTGCTATAACCATGCCACTTAGCTACTTAAAAATTAATGTTTAATTCTCCCTCTAAAAGCTCAAGTCTCATTCTTCCCTCTGATAAACTGATAAAGAGAAATCTCTTAAAAATGTTCTGGTCTGACCTCAATTCTGAACTTCAGAGGCATAAAACAACAGACAAGTCTTTATACACCTATTAGTCAGTTCTCTCAGCAGGGTAACAGAAACCAAGATCAGAGATTACCAATACTTAAAAAGTCAAAATCTGCCTGCAGATGTGCATGCTGAATTCCCACTGAAATCAGCAGGGTGAATTCATACAAGGAAAAATTTGGCTCTAAATGAAATATGTTGATCTAATAATAGCATCTTCTACCAAACTGGGTTGGAGGTAGAAAAGATTTCCGCCTTGACTGGTCACCTTTTTAGAGCTCAAGAATTTTCCTGCACTAGTTGTCAGGGAAAACTATCAGTATTTTTTAGCCCAAACATCCTTAATCAAAGAGAAAATAGTTAATATGCACTATTAATAATTGTGTTAATACAGTTAACACAAATCTGATAGAAATTAGGTTAAATTGGAACAGCTCTTTTCCATGTGCTTGTTCTTTGTAAAGTGGTCTACAAGTGCTCCTTACACTAGCTGTGATTCCTCAGAAAGTTAATTAAAGAATACTTATTTTTGTTTCTTTGTTAGCAGAGCAATGCTACTTTTTCAGTATCACAATTATGCTACTGTTTCCCAATAAGTAGTACGGTGAAGAGCAGTTGTAATTTTAAAAGACAAGGATTTCATCATTCTTATTATTCCTATGTAAAAAAAGATTTTGGATTCTTCCTTTAAACAGGTAGCTTGATATAGACAAAAAGCTATGTAAGCCAGTCTCTGTAAAAAACTATAGATACAGTGGTAGCATCTAAAGCTGAGACAAGAAATGTATAACTTATTGCAAAAGAAGTCAGCAGAGGGAATGATTGTTTGCTTCAGGTGTTTAAAATGGATTTAGATTTAGGCTATTGCCATAACAAACTCTCCAATCTTATCTGTCTGATTACATAGAAAGAACATAAGGCAGATTATACTTTTAAATTAAATTTGTATCAGAAAAACTACCTGATTATTATATACTAAACAACCACTTTTGAACATTTCTTTTTGTGTAAGAAAATAAATTGATTCATAAACTGTTTAAATGAGATTGAGAGACCACAGGACACAACTGAGTAACTTTCATCTCCTACAAGCTAAGCATACCAGAGCTAAAATGTGGTACAAGTACATGACAAAACAGTTCATAGTTTTTAACTGAATTTCGTATTTAAGAAAAAACCTTAGCAAATTAAACTTGCCCTCAACAGTGACAACCAAACAACCCTACTAAATTCTCTCTTGTTTAAAAATACATTTTAAAAAAGGGAAAAACAACATACCAGGCTGTCACCAATTCAGTAATGTGGTTAGCTGAAGTGTCTTTGATGTATAAAAACATATTAAAAGTTGACCCATTAACAAATTGAGCAGACTTCAAGTATTTCTTTCGTTATAGCAAACTCCACAAAGTTTTAAATTCACAGGAATATTATATATCGCAAGGACATCTGTAGGATGTCAAAGTGTTCCAGTGAATTTCAGTATCGTTTTGGTTTATTTTAAAATAGATTTTATTATGCTCTTATATATTCTAATGTTTTAGTTTTACTAAAACATTTACTCTATTGTTTTAGTTTATTTTAGCAGTACAACAATTGATGAAGAGTTGATATTTTGTAAATTCTGGTTTCATTGACCATATTTATTTTTAAAATGTAAACGTCCTCTAGTGTGCCATGAGATCATCTCCTCCTTTTATAGCATCTTAGAACAATCTCTAAATTACAAATATTTAACTAATACAAAATCTGTTTAGAACGATCATCTCTAATTTTCTTCAGAACTGATGGTTGGGTTTTGGAAAGCTGGAAAATTCATTAGTAGGAAATGGTTATTCTGTATATAATAGTTTTAAAATTCCCAGAGTCCAGCACAGAACTTATTAGGAGACTCACTTAAGGAAATAGAACATCTTAACCCAGATTGATTACAGCTCTTGGTGGTAACAGCTGGCTTCAGATTAAACTGAAAAAATGTATATGCATTTTAAGCAGTTTAAGAACATTTCATAAATAACTATTGTATGGTCCTATCACAGAATGATGTATATGAAATGGTAAGCTTGAGAGCCATTTGTAACAGTAATTACTTTAGTTATAGTGTGAAGAAAACATTAACATTTCCATCTCCTACACTACAGGAAAATGGTTTCCTATTCAATAACAAACCAATGGATGCTGTCATCTTCTAATTGTACAAATTATTTGAAAACACCTAATCAAATCATAGTTCATAGTCTAAAAGTCTGGATGTAAAATACTTTAGCATTTTTGTGGTTTTTAAAACAGAATATTAAGAAGTCTAGATATTGTAGAAATTCTATCAGTAAAGAAAGAGAATGAAAAATTATCTCAGAAGCTGCTATATTTGCAATGCCATTTTATGTTACAGACTGGACATCATGAGCTCTGGCAACTTAATTTGGTGCATAGCATAATTTATGTTAGCAAAAATTAACAAGAGAATAGGCATCACATTGCAATCTGACCTCTAGTTGGTTTAACAAGGATCTGGCACTGCTATTGATATCAAGTTGATTGGAAATTCTGGTTATCAATACATCTTCCAGGTCATTATTTCCAGCATAGATTATATTGATCTATTTAAAACTGATCTCCAGTACACATCTCCATTGCTAATGGTGGAGGGGATGAATGGGGACTATTGGCTTGCTTCTAGGTGTCATTCATTAATTTCCCTCTATGTGACCCCTAACAGCTCCATGCAAAAATAATTTTTTTTTTTTTTTGAAAGGCTAGAAAATTATCAATTACCCAAGCATTTAAATTAATTTTGGGATGAAAACATAAATTAAAAATTCAACAACTCTGTGGTCAGAATCTCCATATTAGGCAGCTGACAGCACAGTTCCCTCATAACAGCACTGTAAGAGTTCACTTTGCTGAAATACCTCTTTGCAGCACAGCAGTAGCTGAACAGTACCAATGTGGACTACAGAAGAATATATAATACCTTAAATATGATGATGATGAACTAACTACCCCCATTTAGTGTTCTGAAATTGAGGTTGCTGATTTAGTATTAAAATGCTTGTAATAATATGGAATTTCAATCTTTGCAAATCCATTTGCATTCTTTTTATGGCTGGATATGAACACGACTGAAACTCAGCTAATTATTTGAATTGGTTGCCTTACTTTTGTCTCATTTTGTCTCATCATAGGAAAGATGACTAGGGACAAAAAGATTGTCCCCAGTCTCTGCACACAGTGTGTCATTTTGGAGTAGATGATGAGCAGATCAGTGATCAGTTCATTTTTCATTTATGAATAACTGCAAACTCTATTTGTTTTACAAATAAATAAATTTCAGGCTGAAATTTTCCAATGAACATTGGAAAATTGACATTGTCAGTGACATACAATTGACTTCAACTCTCAATTATGCTGAAGAAAGTCTGAAATAAACAGCATATAATTCAACAAGAAATTGTATTTAAATTGTAAATAGGCTTTGAAAAAAGAATGAAAAAGGATATTTGCATCCTTTATGAATATTCTTGTTACATTAAGTATATAAAGTCCATAATCTGTACACAAAGTCCATGCAACTGCTTTAATCATAACTATAAAAGTGAATCTCCAAAAATGACCAGCAGTTCTTAAGCAGCAAGACTAAGACATTCATGAAAATTCCTTGCAGAAAGGTACAAGACTTATGTAACCAAATTCTGTTCTGCTTTTCACAGTTATCATTATACTGAGTCAAGGTGCCCTCTTTTTGTGACAGTGAGGGAGAACTAATTATCCTATAGCAGACTGGAGTTAATTGAAAAAAAAGTCCACATGATTCTACATGAATAGCCCTTTATTTGGAAGGTGTTCTAGAGATATGCACTTCTATTTTGAACTAAAGAAACCACAGACACTACTGCCCACTCTTCATTATTTTTGTTGAGTTGTTTTTTTTTTGTTTGTTTGTTTTTTTTTTTTGTTTTGTTTTGGGTTTGGTTTTGTTTGGTTGTTTTGTTTTGTTTTGTTTTATGGAGGTTGCAAAAGAAAAAAAAATTAGGATGTAGTTATACTCATCGAGTCTAGAGGCTCTGCTGTTTATGACAGAAAACTGAAGCAGTTATATTGCTGCTAGTGATATGTTAAAATATCACTGGCAGAAAAAAGTGCTTTGCATACTCCTGAGTATGTTGAGAGTAGCCGAACTACCTTTAGCTAAAAATAAACCACACCATTAAAATTGGCTTCTCAGTTGCAAAACTCTGTGCACAACATCTCAAAACAATGTCTTTTAATTTAAGAAACCTAATTTTCCAGAGTGGAAAAGTACAAAAACCTGAAACTTCCTATGGGTACTAATTTCTGTTTGTATTTCTCAGCAGCTGTCGGCAGAGAGACAACAAAACAGTGAGGAGGTATCAGCACAACATGCAATGATTGTTGCATGCTGCTAGCATAATCATTATCACAGTTCTGCATGGCAAAGGAGAATCTTCGGGGAATAAAGAGAGAGAAATTGGTTCCACCATCAATTCCTGGAACGGGTCTTTGAATAAGATACCAAGTGGATAAGGTAGGCATGATTGCATATCAGTTGCACAGCAGCAAAAGCTTCATATAAAATCTGAGTGGTGGTCTCATGGGATCCTAAGTGTTCCAGGCATGCTGATGAAAAGAACACTTTGTTAGTGATTACAATGAGAAAGCATCATTGAATTTGCTGCAGAGGGGAGTAGAAGTCATAAGCCATGTCTAAAATATGACCTGAGCTACAATCAAACTGATCAGGCAATGGATATTAAGGGACTAATAATAGATTCATTTGGGCTTGAACTGAATTTAAGACAGTTAAATTATGGTTTCTGGACAGAAAGATATACCTGGAAGGGAGACAGAAAGAATGTATATTATTAAGAAAGCAAGGCACATTTCAGCCTGCAGATAACACCACTCATATGAGAGAAGAAAAAAGAGAGAATAACAGATGACAGCAGAGAAGTCTGAAGAATAGTTTGGTTCTAGATACCCTCTAGTCTAGGTTGCATCCTTTGGAGCATCCTTCTTACAGCCAGAGAAGAACACCAATTTGTACATTAATTCAGATGAAGCATGTGTAATAATAATATCACAACATTAATACTGATCCAACAAGGATCCACTATTTAGTATGAGTTCAAAGTTATACCATGACCTTGTCAGCTCCAGCAACTCTAACTAAAGAGGACAGTGACAAATGGCACTAGAGTTAAAAACATTCCCCAGGAAGTTATTCATCAGGTTAGGTTTGGGAAAATTATTGTAATCCAAATTAAGAGAAGGATTTGTAAAAAATGCAATTGCATATGACCAATGTTTTGAAGATCTACTCAGAAGATGTTTGGGTTTCTTAGATGTATAGAGAGAAATTAGGTACCTTGCCTCATACTGTAATATCAATCATGATACTCATCATAAAAACCAGAGCAAGGATGAGACATAGATAATGTTTCAATTGGATAATGTTTGGCTGATAATATAGTCAATAAAGAAAAAACCTTACTTTTTACTAACAACTTTTAACTCAAGGCTATGAAACTTCAACAACTTTAGCTTTTAACTGAAACATTTCCAAAGGAAAAGTATTTAACCCTTAAGTGAAGCAATTATTAAGTCATTAATTATGTTAACTAGAACGTATTTATTTGTTTTTTAAACCATAACAGGACTCAGAACTATAATTATGGACTCAACACTCCTGCTCATAGCTTTAGAATTAAGTGACTTGCTTTGTTTTCCAGTAATATCAGAGATTCAGTGGTTCTGTTCAGGATACCTTCTTCAAAATTAAAAAAAAAACAAAACAAAATCATGGTTGTAATGGCACTTTCTGAGAATTTATAAAAAGATTTCTTCTGTTCATTTATTAATTTAAATGCAGATAAACAAATTTCTCAGCTACTATTTCATTTGTTCTTGTACAGCATCTGCACAGGACGCTCATTAAACTTTCTGTGTGATTAAAACCTGAGGACTTTCATTTTAATAAACTACATTAGATTTTTAGAGGAATATTTTTCTTGCCATTAGTCATTCTACTTCCTCTTTTTTAGATCCCAATGTTCATCTAGAGAAAATAACAGTTAGCTCAGGTCTCTTTCAAAATGACTGATGATTCCCATTTATGTGACTGGAACAGAGGCACTTTGTTCTTATCAAAATGGCAGCTGCCTCTATTGTGCTCTGGCTGAAGGAATCCTGTATTATTTATCAAGTCTGTCCATGGCAGTCATGCTGAAAGAGGACAAGTCTGCCCAAGTTTCTCGATAAGCAATGATTTTATGAAACAACCCTTAAAAGCAGATAAGCATTAAGTTATAGAAAATAATGACAAATTTTCCAGGATTGCCACCTTTTTTTTAAGACTATCTTTAGTTATGAAGCCTATTTATCAAAAAAGACAGAATCAAATATCACCATCATGAAAAACCTCATATTTCAAATTGTATAAATTTTACTCTACAATTATATAGAAACAACTATGTATTCATCATACTTAAGAAAATATAATATAGCAAAAAATTAGTTCAATAGAATTTTATAATATATTCTCCTATCTATTTTATTTTGCTTTCTTTAACTGCCAATTTTGCATCTCCTGAGTTGACAGTGAGTGTGCTGAGGATTTTTGCACTTTTCTATAGTGCTTTACCCATGTCAGCAGTGTACATTCTCAAGGAGGATCCCATTGCATTTTAACTTCTGAAATCATAAAACTATTTATATGCATTTTTGAATATAAATCACTATGATACAAAGATATCAATTTCTCACTCTAAAAGATAATTGCTTATAAAGAGATTCATACAAAGAACTATTTTATACTCAGAAATACTGACATATGTCAAGTACCTTGACTTTTTCCAAGTGATCCTGCAGAGAGTCGATGAGCAGATCCCCCACTGGCTGCCAGGACCCCTTGAATGCCTCCGCCTGGCGCAGCTTCAGGTCCAGCTCATCCATGGCCTCCTGAAGGCCCTGCAGCCTTTCGAGAGCATCGTCAATCTTCTTTTGCCAATCAGCAGACTGTAGATTCAGCTTATCCCACTCAGTTCTGACCTCATCTGCTTGCCTTTGCAGAAGTTTGTTGACATTGTGGGCTCTCTCCTCAGGTGACAGATCTAAATGTGAAAGTAGAGAGGCTTTTAAGACATATTCTGTCTTAGAACTAACACAGTTGCCACCTGGATAGGTTAAAATCTCAGTAAGAAACTCTTCATAACCAAAAGCACCTGTGAAATTTGCTTTATTAATGTATTCTTGTTTCAAAATATCTTAAAAAAACCTCAAATCTTGCCACCATAAAAATCAGCAAAATCTGCATTTAAGTACATAAAGGTATTTTGAAACATGCAAGGTGTAGATAGAAGTTTATCAGCTGATTCAGCACAATTTTTCTGCACATAGATAAATATTAATCACTGTGAAGCTTTTGATGCAATTAGGTGGATTTGGGATCTCCTGTAGTACTGAGACTACAAGGTGAATTTTAGCTTAAATTGCAGCTTTGAGCCCTCAAATGAGGCTATAATTATAGACAGGTCCTGAAGGTTTAAAGGCAGTTTCAAAATCTGCTTATAAATATGCATATCTATTTAGTACCACAGTGTTCAGAAGGATTGCTAAGGCTTGCTTTCATCTATATTTTTAGCTTAGTTTCTGAACACTGGCATTCAGCTCGGAGAGTAAAAGGAATGCTTTCAGAGCGGCTGGCAGGATTTATTTAATCATCGCTGATCATCAGTGATCCTCCCAGAAATGTGTTATTACCCTGTTCTTGCTTCAATTACCTCTGGGCTCTGGGCAGACCTTCTCCACTGCCTCCACGGGCTGCTCAGCCAGGAAGATTCGCACAGTCTCAAGGGCACTCCTGATAACAGGTTCTTTTGTTTTTAGCTCCCTCTTGAAAGTCTAAGAAACAAAATTATTGTAAGTGGATCTATAAGGAAATACCAAGTCAGAATAGCAATGTCAGAACAAAATTTCCAGCAACAGCTTCCACGTGTGTATGACAAGAAGCAATAAAACACACACACACACAAATGAAAATATTTAGCTTTTGCTTAACCTGAAATCACATTGTATTCAAAAGAGCTGTCAGCATACTGCATTTTTCTTTCTTCAGCAACAGCTCCTTTTACTCTTTTACTCTCTTCTACACCCTATTTTTAAAGGACCATGAGTAAGTTACTCAAGATTAGTATTAGAAGCTTTGGTAGGTCACTGAAAGTACACATATCTCAGTATTTATTTATTTCTCTATTTTTGTTAATGAGAACATAAGAGTCAATTAGACTGATTCCAAATGGACACCACACAAAAATGCAGATGAAACCCAGCTTGTAGGCTGAATTTTGCATTGGTTCTTCTGCATGTTGCAGTGAATTTATCTAAATGGTCCTTACCACACTTTTATTTCAATATTTTTTCTATATTTATGAAACATTTTTGAATGCATACAGTTTCAAGCAGCATAGAGGTAAAATATGTAGGTAATTTAATAGTACAGTGTAACACAAAACACAATACTGCAAAAAGGAGAGCCATATGCCATGGGCAGAAAACTGATATTTTACTGCAGGGATTAGAAATTTCTCTTTACAATACCAGCATTATATAAGTTTGTAACATAATAAGTGCACCAATTCAGTCAAATTAATTATTAAACAAAATTTGTATTTCTATGAGAACTAATGAAGGATTATAAATTCAATATTAAAAAGTTAATTACACTTTGAATTATATTTGATATGTGACTCTCTGTACAGGAAATACCAACCAGAACTAATAGTGGGGTCATGTACAGTTTATAATATGAGAACTCAAAGGCGAAATGTTCTTAACACATTTCAGGAAAGTAAACTTCAGGAAAAAACTACATTATTCTACTATAAATATTTAAATACACTTTTTATTAAATGGTCAAGAACTGACCATAAGTTTTGTAGCTGTTCTTGGAAAAACCCTTAAGCAAAGTCTGCTTTGTTGAAGGAAATAACAAAGCAAAAAATCTTCATTTTGTGTCAAGGTCAATAATGGGACTGGAATCTTTTCACAGAATCTGCTATAATAAACAATCTGTCATTTGATTAATACCTGAGCTAAAGGTTTAAAACAATCATGTTAACCTTTAAAAACAATACCAATTTTCACAAATAAAGAAGTGCACTGTGTATTAACAAGTAAACCACTACTGGACTTTTTTTTTTTTCCATAAAAACTGAGTGGAGCTACTACAAGGTTGAATGAAAAATGTTGAACTTAGACATTTTTAGGTTTATAATTCTTATGATTCATACGTGACTTTTGCATGAAGTGCGATAGAAAGAAGAAATATAATAAGCCTTTTCCATGCCTCTAAATGAGGAAAATCTATTCCTTTAATTAGCCTTTGTGTTCATCTCACATCATTCTGTCCCACTAGAATGGTGTGGCAGGTCTGCAGGACAAGTGAGCCGGCAGGAAGCATAACTTAAAATCCAGCACAGTAATTTCCATGGACTATGTGCTTTGCTCTCTGCTGATAGTGTTAAAAGTAACATCAACAGTCAAACCCACTTAAACCTGTGTTTTTTAAACATTAAATGGTGCAACAGCTTAAAGATATAATATACTTTAGAAATGTTTCCAAAGATGTATTATTTTTCAGAAATGTCTGTGGCCCAAACCAGTCAAAAAGGAAGCACTTGCACAAAGGTGCGTTCCGCAAACACACACCAACAGCAGGAAGGAGTCACCGATATTCCAGGGGAACACAGAAATACACTGATGTGGAAAATAGTTAAAAGGCAGAAACACCTCCGAGCTATGCATTTGGGAATGAGTAGTCCTTCTGTAAGGACTGCTGCTGCTGTAGACAGGCCACCCCTGGCTATGTGCACACCAGGAGAAGGACAAAAAAATAACTTCTTTCAGCTTGCACTGTTTTTGCAGAAAACTGCAGCAATCAAATACACCGAGTGGCGTTATCTTTCCAGAAGAGGTTTAAAGCCACAGTCTTCCTGTAACTCTTGTGCAACTGAAGGAGAACATATACACCCTGAATCCCATAAAGCCTTTGGGCAGGAATTATTGTAACTTCCTCAAAACAATAGAGAAATGCTAACAGGAACTTCTGGCTTTGCGCATTTTGTATTTTGTCACAAACAGAAAAGGCGCCTTCTTTATTAATATAGGAAAACTGAGCCAGTGTCAAACTTTTTTCCCCTCAACTTTTCCAGTCTGAATGTTGGAGCTGGCGGAGGCAATTCTAGTCTGTAAATCCTGAGTTATAGAATAATACACAGTATTTACAGTCCTCATCTCCTTCCCTAGTTTTGGTCTGCAGATTTCTACCAAGTAAAAACATATTTCAATTAAAGAAATTTAAAAGGAGAGGATGAAAAAAACATGAGACTGAAGCAGTAGCACAGAACAGCATAAAAAATAATGAATGCTCGTTTCATACTAACCCATTAAAAAAAAAAGTTCTTACTGTATGAAGATAAAGCTGCTTTTTGGATTAAAGTTTTATTGTGAGATATGTATACACTACCAGTAAAAATCATAAATAGCAACATTTTTTCTTTTTTTTTGGTGGGAAAAAAAAAAGAATTTATCTATCTAGAGCCCTGACAAATACATCTTTATAATAACTAGGCCATCACTGAAAGCAGAATTAGCCTAAATGAATGTCTAATGTACAAATAATGATTGCAGGCTAATTTCATTGAATTCCTTAACTTCTTCCACACTTCATGGTGACTGTAGAGGAAATCGAATACACATAATGCATGACCTGACAAAAAAGTAAGTAAACTACTTTATTTAAGCATGTCTATTTGTCATCAACACTACAGCAGTAATGGCATTCTGTCCACCATTTTAATAATGCATATATTGATCAGCTTATCTCAGACCTCTACCACCTCATGAGTGTCCTTAAATCTCTTTAAATGAGGAAACAATGATTGCTTAAATAGAAAAATGAAAATATAATGAGAAAAAGAGTTGCATTAGTAAAACTAACATTAATCTCTGTTATTTAAAAACTAGGACTTTTTGCTTTCAATATATTTTAAAGAGAAAGAGTACAATTATATTAACTCAACACATGTGCCAAACAGAATGCTTTTCAAAATATGGGGTTTGTCCTAATCATTAAAAGTTGATATCAACTGTGGATCCATAACTGGTTAATGTGTTGAAGCAGGAACTGCACTCCTCCTTAGGCAGTCATTCTACAGATTTTATGTTAAAGGGTTTCCATGGAATTGTTAATAAGTGCCTTCTATGTTCATAAATGCTATTTATGCTGTTAATAAAATCACTACACAGCAAATGAGGCAACTCTTAAAAGAATGAAAGACATAGCAGGGTATCTGCATGATGCCTGAGTTACTTAAATTAGATTAACAGCAACATGCACACAGTTGTTAATTCAATTTCACTAAAGCAATATTTTGATACTTACTAAAAAAAAAGAAAAATGTAAGATAATTAAAAAATGTTTTGAAGAACAGGAGTATTTTTTGTCATTGATAACACCACAACCACCACTCCTCCCCACATGTTCTAAGACTGGAATAGAGACAATTTCTTCAGATGCCAAATATTGAAAAAATGACCTACTATATATATAAGTTCAAACAAATAGCAGTTATGTGGGTGTATTTGGGATACATTCCAAATTTCCTTGTCTAAAAAGCACCTCACATTTATAACACAACAATGATTTTAACTGCATGGATAGCCCTGTTCTCAGTTGAGTTCAAGCTCTCCTCTGGCATAGATTCAAGCATTTGAAATTTTCATCTGAATCCTACTCTTAAAATTTTTAAGGCCAATCTTGGCAACTAGGAGCAGTCAAGTGGTAAGAACTGACTTATTTTCATCTCTTTTATGAATCTCTGTGGTATTCCAGATGGTCTTCTGAATGATAGAGAGGTTAAATATGTTTGCTCCTCTTTAAATTTTACCTTTAAGGGAAAAAAATAAAATCAGCTTGCAACACTTCTTTAGAAAAAGGATTCAGGCATAAAATCATGTTGGCATTCACTGTGCTATTTCTCAATTGAATCAGCTAAACTGCCTTTAAATAGTGTTCCCCTGATGAGGCTTATTCACTTATCAAGTGAAGAACGTAGCTGAGTTCAGTTCCAGCATTACCTGACAAAAACAATCCTTCACAGAAGGAACACCAAACATTGTACTTATGAAGAAAGATCAAAACTGAATGTTTTAGTCATTTAAAAGATTGGTCAGATCTGATGGATGCTTCTCTAGTTTACTGAAGACTAATTTTCAGAAGTGACATTCAGGAGAACAAAATGAAGAGTCAGCAGGTACTTTTTCTCAAGATAACACGCAACTACTCTTCAGTTTCACATGCAACACCCTGAGAGCTGAGCCCTGCTCTTAAGCAAAGGCCAAACCTCTCAAAAACAGCTTTCCAGTACTGGGCTCTAGTTTTAAGCTAGATAATTGTACACTTGTGAAAACATTTGAAAACATTTTTCTTATTTTCAGAAATCAGCTAAGCTGTTCATTCTGATATAGCTATTGTATATCTGCTTCTTTAAAAGAAACTTTTAGAGTGACAAAGTCCATAATGCCCAGAGGAAAAAAAAAAAAAACCTCAAACCAACCAACCAACCTGTTGCAAACACAGCAACCCAAAGTCAACTTCCATGTTGACTGTTTTCCCTTGTCTGTCAGTGACATTTGAAGATCAGACAAGGCAAATTAATTTCATGTATTCTGTTATGTTCTTTTTTCCTCAGGGAATCAGCATACCTACACTCAAATTTCTGAAGTGCTACAGAATGGGAAAAAGAAAAAGAAGTGTTTCTAAAAGGAACTAAAACATTCTAGCTTTGATACTAGACAGGATGACCAAAGCTCTGCATTATGTACCTGAAAGTGACAGAGAAGTTACAAAAGAGAGCTGAGATCTTTTTTTATGAAGTCATTTTGCCCCTACTCATGGTATCTTAATTTTATACAATAATTCTCATCCCTAAAAATTCTAAATACTTCATTTGTTCGGTGTGTGACAGAGACATCACTTAGTTCATCACTGAAGACTTGCCACCTTTATGATGAATTCTTGGAAACCCTTAAACTGCTTACAGAGTGATGTACAACACTAAAATACTATAAGAAATAATTTCTTTAGAAAAAAAAATTCTTCTGTCTAGGAGAAAATGTTTTCAAATACTTAAATATTATTTAGATGGAAAAAGTTTTGTTGTAACAATTCTATAGAAATCTCTCCCTAACTCTTGTTTTAGATCAAGGGTTGCCTTTGGAGAAAGAGTTTATGTCACACTGGGTTAAAGCAACATCTATATTGCTTCTTTCATCCTGATATTCTGGATAGCCTTTAAAACTACTTTATGGAAGTTGCTACTTTATGGCTAAAACAGACCTCAGGCTTCTCTTAACTTTCATGGTTATATATAACACTTGCCTTAACTTTCTTGGGGGAAAGGTGAAAAAAGGAAACGTGCTGCCCTGTAAAGTCATGGATGTTCTCACCTCACTGTCTCTGTGATAGTGCTTTAAGTCCCACATAAAATTTTGTGAGAAAGACACATCCTACACATCACGTCTCCAGAGGGAAGACCTACAAAATGTGATGAAAATGCCCCTTGCAAAAAAGCATTGTATTATCTTAGAAAAATTTGCCACTGAGAGAGACAGTTTTTTTGTTCATCTTTCCCTTTTGCCTTCTCAGTCTTTCAGTGAAGATAGATCCTTGACAAACTATATTGACACTACTTGCCATCAGTTTGTTGCAGTAGATGAATGCCTGTGTGTCTATGGAAAAAGCCATGTCTGACTTGTACTTCCTGACTTTTCACAAACTCAGGGTTTTAAAGCAGAAGATACGTTATATGTGCTTTACAAATTTGATCTCACTATGTGTTCCCAAATACGTCTCTCCCCATGAGAAAGGACAATACATTAGAGCAATATTTATATACAGCTACCTGATGAACAAAAAAAACCACAGATTCTATTTTGTTTAAAAGCACCATTTCACATTTCTCCATTAAGTAATAAAATCAGAGATTTTGGAACTTCAGAAACAATACGTTTTATGGCAAGTTACGCAAAGAAAGTTACATATATACAGCACAATGCTTTGAGAAGATGAACATTAGATTTGGAATATTCTTTTCTCATGAAATAAAGCTGACAGGCTGATAATTTAAATTTTTCAATAAAAATTACATTTGCTTGAAATAATTTTTCAGATAGCACCCTGAAGCATAATCGGACATCAAACAGGAAGTAAAAACCTCCTATGATGTCATTATTTTAATTAAAGACACATGGGGCTGAAGGAGAGGAGAGCTTGAATGTATATTGAACAATAGAGGTACTAGAACTGTGATTTCTCATTCAGACCTGAATAGACCTCAATGGCATATGAAATTCAAGACTGTTTAGGTGAAAGCAGACATTGGGTTAGCATCAGACTGGTGTGAGTTGATTAAACACTGTAGACATACTCCAAGCATACCCTCATCACAACAAAAATCAGTGTGAATCTTTGTATGGAGAATTATTCTGAAGTATTATTCTGGAGGTTGCTCATTTGGTGGGTTTAAAAAAAAAACAACAAACAACTTCCTGTACAAGTGCTCTATTTAGGTTCCCTTTTAATACCAATCTCAGTCTAGAATGGTCCCCCATAAGAATTTCCATAAGAATTCCCTCATGAAACCAGTTATCACAACAGTTTCATGGTGCAGAGTTGTGCAGTAGAGCTGATACCAGCTACTCTTGTCACAAATGTTTCCAAAATCCAAACTAGGGTTTCAAAAAGTATATGTGAAGTTGGAATGCCTGATCTAGAAAAACAATCAGAAATAATTATATAATCCTAAAAAATTACTGGGTTAGTAACTGTTCTGGCTATGAAATCTGCCTGTCTGTGATAGGTCTCTGAAGATCATGGTTGTTAACGCCTCCTTCTCCAAAAGGTTGATTTTCTCTGCTATGTCTGAAAGCTATAGCTGGAATTCTTTCCAATAAGGACTGTGTCATGCAGCACTAGCCTGCAAAGGAAAAAAACAATGAGCAAAGGATAATAAAAACCACCAACATACCCGATGAATATCATTCTGTTTCTGCACAGTGGGAAGATCTCCACCAATGGGTGCTTGCTGTTTTAATTCATCCTCCTTCAACTGCAGCCATGCCAAAAGTTGAAGTATTATTCTGGAGGGTGCTCATTTGGTGGGTTTAAAAAAAAAAACAACAAACAACTTCCTGTACAAGTGCTCTATTTAGGTTCCCTTTTAATACCAATCTCAGTCTAGAATGGTCCCCCATAAGAATTTCCATAAGAATTCCCTCATGAAACCAGTTATCACAACAGTTTCATGGTGCAGAGTTGTGCAGTAGAGCTGATACCAGCTACTCCTGTCACAAATGTTTCCAAAATCCAGACTAGGGTTTCAAAAAGTATACATGAAGTTGGAATGCCTGATCTAGAAAAACAATCAGAAATAATTATATAATCCTAAAAAATTACTGGGTTAGTAACTGTTCTGGCTATGAAATCTGCCTGTCTGTGATAGGTCTCTGAAGATCATGGTTGTTAACGCCTCCTTCTCCAAAAGGTTGATTTTCTCTGCTATGTCTGAAAGCTATAGCTGGAATTCTTTCCAATAAGGACTGTGTCATGCAGCACTAGCCTGCAAAGGAAAAAACAATGAGCAAAGGATAATAAAAACCACCAACATACCCGATGAATATCATTCTGTTTCTGCACAGTGGGAAGATCTCCACCAATGGGTGCTTGCTGTTTTAATTCATCCTCCTTCAACTGCAGCCATGCCAAAAGTTCCTGAAGAGAGAGATGCAATCGCTTCCACTGGTCGGTACTGGCTTCCAAATGGGATCTGAAAGCATGTGTTAAATATAAGATAGATTCAGGCACAGTGGAAGTAAAACCCAGAATGTACAAGCTTATTTACTGAGAAAGATCCTAGTGTTTCATTAATTTAATGATTTTTGAATTGCTTCAGTAGCTTTGAATTAGATTCTGGCAACACTGATTTAAATTTGGTTCCACAGTCCTGGCTTTTTTTCACATTTCCTGATTTTGTTTTTGATCGGTTGGGGGTTTTTTGCTTTTTAGTTTCCCTCTTCAGCAGTGAGTAATGGCTGTGCTGAATTGTCAGTCTCACTAGAAGTGCACAAATACTATGTAGGACTAGCATGAGAAATGTAGTCATCACTCAGGATGACTAGGACATTATTTGCCTGAAATGTAGAGAGTACTTCCCCAACTCAGTGAAGAGCAACCATTTCTCTAAACCATTACACAAACCATTCAACTTACGCAAGATTAATTACCTTAATTTTCTAAAATAAGAGAACCAATGCCATTCTTTAAAAAAGTCATGAGGAAATTGTCAAATCCAATAGAATCCTCATATACTATCTAGTCGAATGTCAATGTCATTTAAACAGAGGTGTGAATGAAACTATTTGAAACACTGGGAAAATGAAAAGACAAAATATTATTTTATGAAAAAAGGCCTCCATCATAAGGACATTTTCCAAAAATTTCTTCTGTATATGCATAAATGTGTTTTTTTGGGATCAAGTATTGAGCTTCTAAATTTCAGCAACTGTTTTGTGTGGCTGGACTGACAAAATATTCCATTTTCTCTGTACTGTAGATAAACCCCACTAAAATTTTGTCTTTCTGTACTTATGAATATGCAATTTTAAAATTTCTGGTTTGTAAAAAAACCCCTAATTCACCTCCAAGTAACATAAGAAATCCTCTTAGTAACTCAAACCAAAGGATTATTACATAACAGTAAAGTGAAAAAGTGTGCTGGGAAATAAAGTCAAATTTTCTTTTGTTTCGTACATTTCCGTTTAAGTTCTAGCTTTGTTCATATAACATTTATCTTCTTCTACAGTCATTGTACATAAAATCATTCTCTTCTGACACTAAGAATTCTACTCCTATACCTTCTATATAATGTTCTATAAAGAAATGTGAAAAATATGGACTCAGCATTTTTGCAAACCTTGTTACTTAGTTTGGGTATGGAAATGATGAATTGATCAAGGTAGAGACAGTTGCATTTCTCTGAAATGCCCTGTGAATCCTGTCATCTTTCCAACCTCTTACATCAGGTAAAGCGGCAAGGAAAGAGAAAGGAAAGGGGCAGATCAGCCACATGCTGACAGAAAATTCAGCTGCTCTCAAAGTGTGTGAGCTAACGCAAAATCTTCTCTTTTTTCAAAGGTAAATGCTACGTGTGAAGGACGCACATAGATCCTACATGTGAAGGACACTCATAGATCAGGCCTTTTGGTCTGTTCTCTCACAGGGCACCTGGGAGCTGGGGCAAAACTTCACAGCAGGGGGACACCAGTCCTGCAGGCAGTGAAGTCTGGAGAAGGCCCTGCAAGCTAAAACATTTAGATTGTATATATGTTTATATATTATAAATTATTTACACTTAGGGTGGTGAGGCACTAGAACAAATTGTCCAGAGATGTTGTGGATGCCCCATCCCTGGAAGGGTTCAAGGCCAGGCTGGATGTAGCTTTGAGCAAGCAGAATGTGTCCTTGCCCATGGCAGGGGGTGGCACTGGAGGATCTAAACAGTCCCTGCCAACACAAACCATTCTTTCATTCTATGATAGCTCTGGAAGGAGCAAGGGGGAGAGAAGCAGGGAAATTTATGGAGAGCTGCAGGAGGCAACAACCAGAGCAAGGACCACAGGATTTTAGCACAGGAGATAGTTAAGGAGTCAAGTTTCTGATTCAGACTAATTCCCTTGTCTCATGTTTATCTTGGCAGAGGCAAGCTTCTACCTCTTCTGGAGAAGGGCAACAAATGGAAGCAAACATTTCCCTGCTTTCCCTGGCTTTACAGGGAAAAATGCAAAAGCAGTGACCTGAAGGGGCTTTGTTACTGCTGCTGTGCTCTGACCTTCCTCAGTTGGGTGATTTTTTTTTTTTTTTCCCCAGAACCTGTCAACCTGACTTGTTCTGCTCTTCCTTCATCTTCAGGAATATAGGTTTATGCATGCACACACCAGTGTACATTATATACAGGCACTCATGTATTTATTACTGTGTCCAAGATGTGCACACAAAAGAGATAATACTAAAACAGTTTAAAAAATACTTATGAGAAAGTGTTTATTAGGGTAAACTGTGCTGACATATCAGGATGAAAGAAAGGGAGGAATGGAAAAGAGCTTAGTTTCTATTTAATATCTATCATATATTTTATCTAATGCATTTAGAAAAGAATGCCCACCCAGGGTCTTCTGTTTCAGCAGACTAAAAATGACATAAACAAAGAAACTTATGGGACTGATGTCTGGAGAACATTTCATATGTCTTCTCTAATCCCTCCTTTGTGTAAGCAATGCCAGTTATGAGGAAATCTATTCCATTCTGTGCTTTGGATAGAAAGAGCACCAAACAGGCAGACTGGGAAGAGCATTTTCATTTCATCTGGTGGCCAGCAACACTTAAACCAAATGTCTGAGAATTTAAGAATCGTTTCTTACCCGAATCACTAAGTTATTGAAGACCTTAAGCCTTTTTATTGGAAGCATAGATTTTAGAGGGAAGGTTTGTTGCTTTGAATGTGCAAAGCAGGAAGTCACTGTGATATAACAGGGGTTTACTGGTTCTGACTCAGTTAATGACAACAATACATTAAACACCAAAAAAAGAAAGACAGAAAGTCCCATACATTTATTTACTGATATTTGGACAACTGACTATTTGTTTTTATCTCAAAAATCACTGTATCTGAGCATGTTCATGGGTAAAATGCATGTGAAAAAAAAATCTCAGACACTTTGGAGGGTTTTGTTCCTCTTCTTTTGCTCCTCAGAAAGAAAAAAAAAAAAAGGAGGAATATGTCTCTTTTTTTTTAGTTATATCTTTTCAACCTCACAGCCTTCATTTATTTTTAATGATTGATGATACAAAGATGGTTTTTTGTCATTACACAGCCTGACCTCCCTTGGGACCTGAGCTGAAAAAAGCTAATATTTCATATATTACTTTGGAAAACACTTCTGTCTTTTGCTGCCCTCTGAACTACCACCAACACACAGCAAGTGAGAAAATGAAAAAATGCCCAAGTGCAACTGAGCTGGGTTGCATATTGCAAAAGCCGTATTTCTGGAGAAAAGTTTCCAGGACAATTTCTTTTGAAATGAAACCTTCAGTCCATTGAAGCCTGAGTGACCACTTGATAATTTGTAATGACCACTTGTAATTTGCAATTGCAAACAAAAGTGTTTCCTCTCATGATACTACTTATAAATTTCTTTTACCCCTAGATTTTATTTAGCAATTCTGTCCACTCTCCTGACAACAGTTAAAATCTGAAATAATTTGTCTTCTCATTTGTGAGGATATTTTTAGTTTTGCACTGGAAATAGCAGTCTTTAAAATGAAGCTTATCATAAATATTGGCTATTTAATCACTTTCTTTCATGACTCACTGATAAGTCATACCCAGTTCTAGAAAAAGCCCACATTTAGAGGGGGTACAGTTACTGTTTCTTTCTGTAATTACAAAACTCCATCATAACCCTCAAACCCTAATCCTCTGCTATCATTTTCACACCCGAAAACCTAATCGTTCTTACAAAGTTAAGCCAACATCCAAAGCAGCACAAATAATTTCAAAATAGACAAAACCAGTGCTAACAGAAACAAAATTAAAACTTTTTACTTGCAAATTGTAGTATTCCATTTAATACACCAACGGCAGGCTTTTGTTTAGGTTCAGGTCCTACCTAATGTTTAGAGATTTCTTCCTAAGTTCACTCCATCTGAGGTTCATGTTATCCAGACGTCTCTGCAGCAGGGTTGCATCCTCAGAGCCTTCCAGGGATCTCAGGATTTTCTGCCCATTTTCATCCAGGTTGTGAAAGATGTCAGTGTGAGCATCAATTTCTGCCTGTAGTTCCTATGGAAGCAATAGAAAACAATATATCTGATTTCTTTAAAAAATCACAGAAACTAATATTTTTCAAAAAAGTAGAAAAATCCTCAGTGCAACACAGAGCACAGGTTTTGATTACTCCTTTTACAGCAATATCATGTCCTGTATACAAAGCCATGTTTCCCTTTCACATGAAGGCCATTTGCATTGAATATAACCTTTTTTTCCCATACGAAGCATCCCGAACAAAATTTAGAAAGCCAAAGGTGTAGCCTTTGACAGGCAACAAAGCAAGGATAAGATATATTAAATGTGCTGATGTGGGAAAAGCAAAGAACCACAAAACCCTCAGGATCTCAGGTAAATCTGACCTGCACATGGTACGTCTTCCTGTGCAACATTTTCAATTTGAGCTGGGGACTGCAACACTGGTCCTGCTGCATGGCAATTCCAAGGAATCTAGGAGTCTGCAGCAGCCAGGCTTTAAAATGCCAAGTTCACTTAGATTCTGTTGACAGAACGCATTTTGGAGCACAGGCCCCAGCAGTCAATAGCAATAAACAGCCACTTTGTGCTGTATCAAAACACTGGTTGGGGCCACGGCTGTAGGAGGGCCTGAGAATAGCAAGGACCTGGAATATGCAACTGGCAGCTCATGTTGAACAGCCAACTTTTCTTATCGCCTCGTAACTGCAGGCCAGCTCTAAATTTTGAATTCATTTTTTCCCCCTCATTTTTAGCACGGCTGTTTCTGCCAAAAGAGCATTCTTTAGAGAGCTGCCTGGTACCAGCATTCCTGCCTGCCCACACACTCAATGCAGCCTTTGTATGCTGGCTGCCCTTCCCCAAGACGTTTGCATGCTGCAGCTCCACAAGGTCAGATTCATTTGCAGAGAACAGTGGTTGAATCAAGGTCATTAAATGGAATAAAAATAATAATAATAATAATAATTCCAACACGTACATGAATGAGCACACATGTACTTTATATGCAGCCACATTTGCACAAAAGTACTTTTACTTTCAAACAAAGAAGCACACAAAGACACAAAGAAATACTGAATCATGAATAAAGCTCCACATTTTCTCCTGAGATGCTGGAGCACTAAGATTTCTGGTGATCGTTTCTTGCTGCCTGAAATGAGAGTGCTAAAGATAAAGTGGGGAAGAGGAAATGATTTATGGCATTTGAGAACAAGACCCAGCACTAACTAAGCATCACAGAGAGTCCCCAATGGAAATTTGTTGCAATTTTCTTCAGAAGAATGACTTTGAAAGAGGGGAGCACACAATCTGTCTAATTGGTGTGTTCTTAATTGAATTGGTTTTATTTGATATTTTAAGTGCAATGTTACCTGCACTGAATCATGAATAGATTGCCCTTGCTCACCTACTGCTGTTCCAAATGTCCTTAACTGGATACCTTTCACAGCAATGACCATTATAATATTTGAGGAAGTTTTAAGGAGGGCTAGCAACATCTTTGGTACAGAGTAAGAATCCTTCTCCAAGAATCTCTATTTTACTTATCTATTGTCGTTCAAGCAGTAAAGTACTTAGGAATGAGTTTGATGTACATCAGAGGTAACTCTGCAGAATGCAACTGTATTATAAACATATTTATTTATTGTTGTTAAGAAAATCTATATTTTAAAAATGGCATTATTAAATTACATAAAAATGTACAATATTCCAGGTATGAATGTCCTTACTTGAAAATTTTATTTCAAGTAAGTAATATTATTTTATTTCAAGTCTGAATGTTGCTAGCTTCAACTTCCAGCTGTGATACTTCATTTTTGTTTACTTGAATGAAGAATACTCTATTACCAAATTTCTCTCTTTCCATGAATGTATTTGGAGATACTGTTTAAACTAGGTGAAGTATAACAGTACTGATGTAAACAGCTGAAATAACGTGTAAGAAAGGATAAAGTCCACAGAAAAAAAAGTTAACTGTTAATGTCTATATAGTTCTAAGGTCCTCCTACATTTAATAAACAATAAATCCATTAATGGATGAAAGAATTACATGCACTACCAGCACAAAATTCTTAGTTTTCAGGGTAGTGATGGAAACACCAAACTTACAAGCTTGTTCCTTTTCCTTGGCAAGAACATGTGCCATGAAACATGTTGAATAACCATTCACAGTAGGAAGCTGTCAAATCCATGCCCTCTTGGTGTTTTACCACACATACACTCATAGCAATATATAAGACAAAATGGAAGGAAAAAAAACCTTTCCACATTTTTCTCATGTTTAGAAAATGTGTCTTATAGTCTACACCTTTTATTTATTTCTCCAGACACTTACATAATTCAGAAAATAAAAGCAAACCACATCCCTTTTTATTTCAGAATACCACATAGTATCACAACACATCTGGACAGTTAAGTGGACAATGATCATGAAAAGTGAAGTATTCTTATCAAAAGCTTAATATTCAAGACTGAGTTTTCATTATTCCAAATTACTTGTGTATACTGCACTGCTTCTAATGCTTCCAAAAGCAGTTTACTGCAGCTATGCAGGAAGCCTACACTGACAAAGAAGCAAGACAACAACAATGATATTTTCTCCATTTAGGTTGGTGCATTTCAGAACCTTTCTTTTTGACACTTAGAGATCCCAAGAGAAGCAGAGAACATATAAGAAAAAGATCTATACACCTTTTATTTGTTTTCTGAAAGAAATAAATTCATATTCGAAAAACACAATTCTTTCTCTTGACAACAGTATAGCAGGAAGAGCTATTTAATCTCAAAAATTGCTAAAATATTTGCAAAAGCATGCTGCCATTACATGTCATACCAAGAAGCACAGCATATAGACAAAACATATATTATTTATTTCCCTTTCATATTTTCCGATGTGTTCAAACACATTAAAAGACTACAGAGGATAAAAAAATCAATGCTGGTATAATTCTACTGAGTTACAGTTGGAGTGTATGCTGCATTTTGCTGTAGTGTTTATTACTGAGACTGTGCTGAAAAAAGATTGGCTATCTGCTCTTAAAAAGAGCAGAGAGCAAAATGAAAAGCATCTTTTTCATCACAAGTTACTGCCTAGAGTGAGCTGAACTGCCTGGAAAGAACAACTCCATTTGGTGCTGAGTGAAGTCCTCCTTTATTAAGATGAACTATACAGTTAGATGACAAAAGGCACCATAATATTTGTTTGTAAAAACTGAACTGAACATGTATTAGAGGTTTCTACACATTTAAAAATGTGTGCTTACATTATTTTATTCTATAGAATAAGTGTGCAGCTAAGACACAGAACTAGGGTGATAGAGAGATGAAATGCATTTTGCCTTGAGGAAAACAATCTTGTTGGGCAAAATGGGGTGAGGAAAGTTGCTCTGGCTGTTTCACTTTTGTCCTGAGCTCTTGCAACTGCTACACATGATTTCAGAGAAGTACACTAGCATGGTAAATAAGCACACCCAATGCTACCAAAAAGCTAGGGGATGGGTGTGTTCCTCACTTGCCCAATTCAGTTCCTCCTTGGCATTCCTGCTCCCATTCTCCGTGGAATGCACAGATCCTCACTGCCCTCTTTCTTTTGGTAGGCAGAAGAAATTCACCTGTGGCTCCACAGGTTCTATTTTACACAGAGCCCTGCTGAGCACAGCTGAGCTCTTGCTGTGAAATCCAATGCATTCAAAGCTCTGTCAGCTTCCACCCAGCACAGCTAGTACTGCAAGAACTCAATGTGGTTTGAGGTGCCTTAGCAGAAACAATTAATCAGTGTCAGTATCCTTCATATCCCACATGCAATATATAGACATGACATATAAAGGACATGACACATGTCAAAATCTGCCATTATTTTGGCAATACACCAGAGAGGGATTGATAGTCTGGGAGTAAAATGAAGCCCTAGAAAGAAGAAATTTGTTCTTTGTCTTGGACTATAGGTGAGTCATGGAAAACATGGAAATCAGTGCAGTGCAGATGACAAAACATTTATCTTTTATACAAGGTAGAGAAAATTAATTATGCAATAATTTAAAGAAATTAAAGGACCCTAGTTCTCCTCTATTTGCAGCTCTGTAAAGCACATCTTAGCAGTTTAGCAATTGGATTTCAAATTAATTATCCCACTTGATTTCATTTAATTACATCTAAACTCCTCTAAATTTCTGTTTCTGCCTAAAGCATAAACTCCGTGTGAGGGTTCAGAGAGTTTGAGACATTTTATCAGTGCCCTGGCACACTCTAGCAGCCTTGGGAGGCACAGAAATCCATGCACATGGCACCACTCTCAGGATCACAGCTTAGCCTCCTGTCTGCTAGACAGAGGGATAGTTTTGTGAGTGTTACAGTTCTGGAGATGTTGAATTAAGGGCACAGCAAATCAAATGCATTTTAAACCCCTGAGTGATAGATTCAGTGCAAGGTGCACTTGATCTGTTTCTTTTGTTTTTGGGAACAGAAGTCAGTTTGCACTAGGCTTTACAGCAGTCTCTCCTTGTGAGCTTTTTGCTACCATTGGAACAGAAAGAAATGCAAAATTTTTTGAAAGAGAACATTTGTATCTGAAGATGCTATGATTTAGATTAATGATGGAACAAACCAGTGAAGCAGTTGTGCTGATTTGCTAGGCATTTCTGGTCCCTTGGAAGTTCTCTCTTTTAAATGTCACAGTTATTTTAAAAACTGGTTGTTAGATTTGCTTTTTGGTTTTTTTTTTTTTTTTTTCTTCTTTGATGCTCCCCATTACCCCATCAAGCTTTTAAGTAATTTTCTCTCCCAGTCCATAAGCAAAACTTTTATTGAGTCTTTAGAATGAGACCATTCACTGGGAAATTTACATAATGATAAAAACTTCTCAAATGAGATTTAAAATATAATTAAAGGGCAGATTTACTGAGTTAAAAGCATTGTTGTGAAATGGCTATACATCACCATGCCAAGAAGCCTCCTATTCAGCTGGCCTATGGCATGACCCCAATTCCAGTCTGGTATGATTACATCTCTGAGTTTCATGCTAATGACTTGATTAAAAAGAACGATAAAAAGGTCTTTTCCATTGTGAAGATAAGCTTATGAATATAATTAAGGCATTTCTGGTTTCCCAACACATTTTTCAAGATAAAAAAGGGTAAGAGCTAGTCCTCCAAAAGAGAATCAAGTGCTGATGAATGGAAGCCAAAAGTATAACTTTGCCCTGCAGAAAGCAATCTGTGTATGTTGCATCTGTCATTGTTAGGGTTTAAAATTCTGCAAGTCCCAGAATAAAGATGTAACCAAACTTCATATTAAAATGCTTCTTTCATCTAACAGAAGATTAAAAAAAGCTTTCTTTAGCAAGTTGGGCAGTGTTTTCAGAAAATATTATTTTTATAAACAGGCAAAAGAGCCTTCAATTTGGGTTATATTCAGATTGCAAGGGACTTCATGGTGCATCTAAGGATGCAGCAATCTCTTGCTGACAGTAACTGCAAATGCAGTGTGGGCTTCTTGATTTCATTTACCTTGGGCTGCCTCAGCTTTGGAATAGTAACTGTTTAAGAGCACTAACACAATCATTTGAATATACATGTGCCTTAGTGTGCAGATATTTATTCACAGACCTGACTTTTTGCCCATAGCACAAGGTCTTACATTTCTCCGTTGATCATAACAAAATAATAAATTTTTTGAGACCTCTAGCAATTAATTTGTATTCAATTATTAGCTAATTTCATGTGTTTGGAAGGAATTTGTGACTTCTTGGATATGCTTTTTGAAGACTGAGAAAACTCCTGCTTTCATCTACATGTAATGAAAATATGAATAAATATATTAAATAAAGAAACAAATGTTTAAAGAAATCTTTCTTCATTTACAGTTTCATTTAGGGTTTGATCCTTGTCTAAAGAATATATCCTATTCTGATAATAGTGACTTCAATGGAAATTATTATTTTCACTGTCTACTTTTCTTGTCGTTATACCAAGGATGGAAACCCTGAATAGAAAGAAACATGTTAGTCTGAGGTTACACTAATGAAGAAAAATTCCTTGTAGACACAGAAATGAAGAACTTTTATTGTATGGTGTAAAATATAAATATGTATTTTATTAACATAGCCTGTACTCTCTTTCAGGCAAGTCAATCCAACAAGGCAAACAAAGCACATTTTTCAAGTAGGAGTTGCAAGTGTTCTATGTGTCAGAAAATCAGCCACCTCTACTGAGATGTCTAAGAATGGGCTCAGCTATCTGCCTTTGAAATCTGTATTTGAGATTAGAGTGAGTAGGAGGGAAACAGCATAAATGTGCATAGAATCATACACATGATTTTCTGAAAGCAGAACCATAAGGCCCATTACAAACCAGCAGAGTTTTCTGGGTTTTAGAAGGAGGTCTGCTCCCACCAAATATGCACATCCCAACCCCCATACTTCAATGAATGTCTGATCCCACTCCACCTGCACATGCTGTCAGCACACTCACCCTGTCAATCTTTTGACAACCTTCCTGCAGCAAAATAATTATGCTGTTACTTTCAGTATGTCTAATTTTTCCTCTCCTCGCTTTCCAGAGATCAAGCAGCAACAGCACAAAGAGTATCTTCCTCTACAGGAACATTTACTTCCACTTACTCATGCAAGGTCCTAAAATCCTGTTGCATAGTTTGCAGAGCATTTGCCTCTCTTAGTTCTGCTGACATTCCAGCACTTCAAATTAATACTGATTTCCTTTTACCACACATACCTGGAGAGGTTGAAAACTATCTCTAGATCTGGAGGAAAAAAAAAAATCTTATGAAAGACAGAAGGACAGGGTTTTTTTTTTTCTTTTACCAACCAATAGTGAAAAATATCTGATATCTATTAATTACAAATTACCTTTTCTAGAAGAAAAAATATTTGTACATAAAGAAATATTTGTTTCACAGTACACCAACATGTAACAATAAGGTATTTCATGTTTTAGCACCTATGATACTCATACACCCATTCATCCTTCCCTAAATACATGAACATATACAATCCTCTTTCAGAGCCTTTTAAAACAAAAATTGAAGTCATTTTATACTTGAAAGAAATTATTTGTGTTCAAAGCATTATCCTAATTTCTTCCATTACAAATAATTTTTTGCAATCTTCTTTTCTTTTTAAAAAAATTATCCTGACATTTAAAGTTTTTGTTGCTACCATCATTGATGTCTGAAGAAAAAAAATTGATACATCAGTTCCACAACGCAATTCTCAATTAATTAAAAAACCACAAAATCTTTTTAAAAGAGAACAACCCAAACCATAAAGCAGAAACTAGAGGCCTCATATGTTGCACATTACAACAAGTGGATCAAGCAGAACAATAACCATTATGGCTTTAGGACTCCTTTTAGAAGGAGTTTTTATTGTTCTGTAGGTGATTAGGTTTCAGTTAGGAATTTATACTATTTCAGGTGTTCTTCTCTAAGAGCATACAAGATCCACTGCAATTAACTGTTCTTAATCAAGGACAGGTTAATTGGTGGGCATTATGCAAGAGGCAACGTGGGAAAAGCCCCAGTGCTTCTGCACTACTTGTGTCAAATCCTTCCTGCTGGAGCTGTCCTGAGAAAGGGCCAGGAAAGGCAGGCACTTGGGCAGCATAAAGGGCAAAAGAACACTTCATCTTGATTTTCAGTGGAAATCCAGGTCATGCTAGGGTGGCCTCAGGATCTTCTGACTTCCTAGGCTTTAAGCAAGAGATGTCAGCAACGCTTCCCCAGAGAGAAAGCTGCTGTGCAGCAGTCAAGTGTTATCAAAGTCACTTCAACAATTGATGTTGGCTGTTCCTGTCACAACGAGACAGAATTCGCCAAGTGTTGGTTGGTTTACTTATTAACATGACCTGGGTTTAAACTGCCACGAGGAAAGTTGGTTTTATCTCACTGCTGATGTTTTAACTGCAAGCCTGCTCAGTGTGAGGGGCACCACGGGTCTAAACACTCAGTGAGAAGCCAACAGGCCAAAGTCACCACTTACGGCCTCTCCCTGTGTAAATGGACTCCCCTCTAAATGCAACAGAGGCTCAGTTAGCCCTGAAGAGCTGCTGCCAAGGGGGTTGGCACAGCAATAGAAGGAGCTGTCAGGCTCAGGACCAGGGTGGCTGCAGAGAGGAGCTGCCACCAACTGCAGCGTCCTGTGCGGAAGGTGATGCCACCGCCTCCCTCCGTGGGCTTTCCCTTCTGACCCTCAAACCCCAAATCCTCCTGCTCACACCAACTCTGACCACAACACCATGACTTCCACCTTTAAACCTGTACTGTGTCAATACCCCAAACTCAACAGCTGAATTAAAATGGGTGAAATTAATTAAATGAATTAAAATGTTGATTTGTTGCTACCCTGCCCTCTGAGGTGTTCAAACATTCCGACTGCTGCTGTACTGGAGAGCTGCACTGGGAAGGAATTTGACAGAAAGGTCCATCCTCATTAGTTTTCAGCTCTAAGAAGTTCCATAGCTTTATGTTTTTCTCAATAAGCTGAACTACATCAGAATCATGTTCTGCATGATTTATTTTAGGTGCTTTAATAATGTATGTTGACTGTCTTGAAAAAAGCAAATAACTGGCAAAAGTTCAGAACCAGAAAAAAGAATTAATTTTTAACAATATCCTTCAAAATAGCAACTTTAACTATCATATTGATTGGTCTCTCCGTGGCAGTCTAACCATGTTTTGCTGCAGCCAGAATTCAAAAGCAAAATTGAACATAACTCCTGCATCAAGGGGTCTCTGAATAAGATTTACATTCTGAAAATAATTATTTGGTATTTTCTTGGATTTACTAGCAAGATGCATGTACTCCCACAGTAAATGCAGTATCAGGTTAAAATGGCAAATGTCACTGAAAAAAATAATGATATCACCAGCAAAATCTGACATGAGATAAAGTTGTGTCTTAACATATTTTTTTTAGGAGACAAGTTGCTTGGGGGTGAAAACTAACTTCTGTTCATGTTTTTCAGTTTGACATTAAAAAAATTAATTAAGTTGAATCACTGAGTTTCTCAAATCCACCAATTGAAAAGAAATATACTTGTTCCTTCTATCTTCCCTTCATTCCAGTAAAAGAAAAATAATTCCACTATCATAATAAAAACTAAATTATTTTAATTCAGAAGTCATACTAGTCAAGTCACGTTAGTATTTTCATCTAGATCCAGATAAGAAAACCAGCTCCAAGACTCAAGGGCAAAAGGTAAGAAAAATGAAATGCACACATTTAAAGCATACTTGGTACTAATGAAGGAACAGAGGTGAGCATACAGTAATGGAGGTAATAGAGCAAATACATGTGAAATTAAACAAACAAACAAAGAAACAAAAAGCACCCTTCCCATCCAGAATCCGACTCTTTCTCTTTAAACTTAAATAAGAATTCATAAAGCTTAGATATGCTATCAGAAGACAGAATTCACTCTTGTCAGTAAGTCACTATATCAGGCAGATCTTAAGTGCTGCAGGAAATTCATATGGTCCTACTGAGGTTTCTGTAGAGATCAAATATGCCTCTTCACCTACTGTCACTCCAAAGTATTCCATCCAGTCCCAGGTTTATACCCTGGAATTGCTTTTATGGCTCTTTGGTCAAGATTACTTATCAAACACTTTATAAATTGCTGACACAGGACACTGCAAGTACTTGACTTCACTGCTGATCATATCAAAGTCACTCTCATATCCAGAAGTTTTGGATATGTTTTTTTTCATTGGTCTCAATGATACACTAAATCTGACACAAACACATGACTGTGAGATACTTCTTCAGAAAACAGTTCATAAAATAACCTAAGGTCTCACATATACATAAAATTCAGGAATACACTTGGAAGCAGAGCTCAAGTAGCTCAGAAAGCTGAAGACTTTGCTCAAACATGCAGTCCAGCCACATTAGTTACACCACCCAAAGCCAAAAAGTGTGCTGAAGAACACTGCGTAGTACCACAGGCAATCTTGGAAATGACACTGTCAAAAACAACACATCAGATTGCAACAAAAAAGAACTGACTGTCAGTTTATTGTTCATAATGAATGCTAACTCCTTCTCAAGAGACAAAGTCGTATTTTAATGAAAAAGAAAATTAAATTAAAAGGACACTTATTGTGGAAACCTAGCTGGCCATAACTGTTTTACTCCCACAGTAGCTTTTGCAGCAACTGTATATACAACAGGCTTTTGAAAGGCATTTGTGTGACACACCCAAAGATACCAACAACACTTGCTTTTGTATGAACCCTGCTGACAGGAGGCAGCAGAAGCAGGATAAGTTCAGTTAAAACAGAACTGCAGCCATCTGAAAATGGTCGCCCACCCCCCCCCAATTCTCTTCAGATTCAATCAGAACAAAAACAACAAACATTAATAACAAACAAACAAGCCCCATACTTAATTAAATTCTGAGAAAAATACATCTTGCTCACGCACACTGTGATGGTTGACCCTTTCTGGATGCCAGGTGTCCTCCTCAGCTGGCTGGCGGGGAGAAGATAAAACAAAAGGCTCCTGGATGAAGGTAAGGACAGGGAGAGATCCCTCACCAGTTACCATCATGGGTAAAACAGACTTGGCAAGGGAAAATTAGTTTAATTTATTACCAGTCAAATCAGATTAGGATAATAAGACATAAATTCAGCTCTTAAAACATCTTCCTCCCACTCTTTCATGAAATCATAAAATGGCTTGGGTTGGAGGAGAGCTTTGGAGACCATCTAGTCCAACCCTCGCGCAATGAGCAGGGGTATCTTCACCTATAGGAGGATGCTCAGAGCCCTGTTAAGCCTCACCCTGGATGTTTCCATGACTGGGGCTTCCAGTACCTCTCAGGGCAACGTTTCCCAGTGTTTTAACACCCTCATTGTAAAAGATTCTTCCTCATCTCCAGTCTAAATCAACCCTTATGGAAGCCACCTTATAACTCCCCTGCTACCAAAACCTGGCCACATAAACCCCATACACACACTTGTTAGTTCTCACATCTGTGTGTATCAAGCTCAGAGTAAGAAGCATCACTTTTAGAAAAAAAACCTATTTTGAATTCCCTTGGGATTAACACCAACTATTTCTACTCCGCTGATAAAGCAATTTTTAAACTTTGTTCATATTGCATCCACAGCAATTGCTGTTCTCACAAAGTTGCCAATTGCACTATATCATTTTCTGATTTTTAGAAAACTCTGCAAAATTTAATACCCACTAATTCAAAATACTTTTGTACCTAAAAAAGTGAATGAAAAAGAATGTGAGGAAATGATACCAGGGGTATCTGAGTTATTGTGTAATATGTGAGTGATCACAGAGGGATAGTTTCTACCTTTGTGTCAGGGAGTACAGTTTGCTCACAGAAACAAACCCAGAAGTTACATGTTCCCTATGGAAATAAGATCTCTTTTTTCCTATAATCCTCTTTGAAGTATCATCATTGCTTTCGTGAGAGAATTAAAAAGACCTGTGTATGGATTTTAAGCCCAGAAAGCTAAGCACAAAAGAAGAGACACATGATATGTTTTGTATCTTTGAAAAAAAAAGATACATTTCCTATCTTATTGGAAGTGGTGTAAAATAATTCCCATAACAATTACATGCTGATATCTGCATATGAATTCCTAATAACAGGAATTCCAGGCTAGAGGTGAGGGAAGAGACAGAGAGAGAGAGAGGTAAAAATATTACTTATATCCAGAAGTAGTTTATGAAATTTCATACCCAGTGAAATGAGCATAAGAAATCCCAGAGGTTTAAAAGATGAAATTAGGCAAACTATGGCTGAAAAAGGATGAACGTAATATTCCTCAAGGCACTCATAGTAATAGTCACACTATTCAGTGTAATGCCACTTATTATCTTCTATCTACACCTATTTGACATATAATCAATGTTGTGTAGAAAGAATTCTCATGGCATAGACCTATTCATAACTGACAGTAATGTTGCTATTCAGTAAATACTCACAGAACAAGGGATAATAATGCACCTGCATCATGCACTCATTCCGTGGTTGGTCTCATTGAGATTAAAACTTCCTTTCAGATACACTGTTTTTATCTGAAATGCCTATTGTGTTAAACTGAAATTCAGCTCATTCACATTAATACAAAAACCTCTGTCTGTGCAGAAAAGCTTACCTTCCTCTCTTAACTGTGAGAAAACTTCATGACTGACCAACCTTATAAGAGAGGAGCTTCCTGGAAAAGGAAACTTGCTTATTTATCTCACCTCCGTTACCACAGTACTTTTTATAAAATTGAGGAAAAAAAAAAAAAAGCTCGATCTGAAATTAAAATTTGAGAATTTGTCTGTAATATTCAAACAGCTTTTATACATTGGACTTGGTAATAAATAAAATTCAGAATTCCCTTTCCACATCAGTGAGTTTTCTGAAAAAAAACACCATTTCACACACAGTGCTTCATAATCTAACTGTACCACTAAATGAAATACTGATGCTCAGTTTCCCAGTGGAGCTTTGTGTTCCCTTTGCAATCTTGCTGAAAGCCTGAAAACCAAACACTGACACTCAGAGTTCTGATGCCTGTTATTCAGCAATTGCATCTGTTTGCCCAGGGCACACGCAAGTGAGGACAGACATGAGTTGCTGCTTAAACAATATCTCAAGGGAATGCAGCCTTATAAGAAACAAAATGAAATAAAATAGTCTGTAGAAGGAAATTTTAGGAGCTGATGAAAAAGGAAATATGGCAAACCTTTTACATTTCCTCTTTGTACATTCATTTACTTGCCAAAGGACATGCTTGGTATGCAGAAGTTATCTTAGATTAAAGGAAATGAAAAAAGAAAGAACAACCAAGGAATGACTTTACAATTCATATATTTGCATATTTTAAAAAACACAAAACCCCCCAAAAACAACAACAAACCAAAAGAGGCAAAAGGAAACGTTTTTTCATAAGCAAAGGTATGATCATCAGGAAATAGAATAACACCATCATCCTTCAAATATACCTATACACATGCCACAGCAACCATCTGCCAAAATGATCTTGCTGTCACAGTTAATTCCAAGAATCAGACACACAGTCTGTTCAGCACAACACCAAGCTCTATGCAGATGGGATGTGAGCTTTGAAGCACAGCCTGCGCTGATTTACCAACAACAGCAGGTGATCCCTAAGACCCGAAGACAGCATCCCAAATTCAGGGATAGAAAAGTAACCATTGCCCAGGATTAGCTTTCTATCAATCAGTGCTGCTTTAATCTCTGTTGTGAAAACTATAAAATCAGAAGGATTAAGGGTCTGCTCAAAAGGATACAAGAGCAGGAAGGAAAATGTTTGATGGGCACTAAACAGTGAAGCCAGGCTTCTGTAGGTAAAAGAGAGTTCCTTGAAGGAACTGTGAAACTGGATGGAACAACTTTTCCCTGCTGTTCAAAGCAGTCCCTCAGGGACTAAATCTATCTGACAAACTCCCCCCAGCACAAAAGGCTTGCTTTAGAAGAGAGGCAGCACTCTGCCTGCTATTGCAATATGTCTAGTTCTACCTTTGTAGTAATTCCAAAACTTGAGCTCTCCCTGGATGTGCAGCTGTAGGCTGCCTATTACAGAGGAGAAGACCATGTGCAAGTCATCCTTCAGGTCTCCTGCAGGGGAATGCCAGCTTAAACCAAGGAGATCTCTTTTATCCCTGGATAACCCAGAAAAGTCTTGGGTCTAATTCCTTTAAAATAGAAAATAGACTTCTATAAATTCCATTGCAGGTCCTCTCAAAAGAGGGACAATAAACATTTCAGTTTCCTTTACATTTATTGTTCTGTATAATCTGACTTTGCATGTCATCTTTGTTTAAAGAGTACAATTAATCCAAATACCATTTCTCAGTTATTTAATGTCAACATTATTGTGTGACTGTATTCCCTGAAAGTCATGGGGAAATAAATACAGCAATTGGAATGCTGCAGTTACAGCATTAGAATGATTTCTGGCAATGAGTGGTAAAACCTCAGCAACTTTGTTTCAAGAAAAATTTAGACTTTTGAAATTCTCTTTGACTTGGAATTAACCTGAGGCATTTTACTTTTAGATCCTTCCTGAAAATTACAAAGAGCACCCTGACAGCTAGGAAGTCAATGGCTCAGTTATATCCTATTGTAAAAAGCCAAAATTCATGCAGATCTTTCTTTTAAAAAGTTAATTAAAATTGCTACTATTTTTTTACAAGCTGAGACTTAAATGAAGGTATTTGAAGTTATTACTGATTGCTAGGATATAAAAAAAAGACCAACAACCCAACACAAATACAACCCAAAAGGAAGAGAGGGAAATTACTAGACTGCTGTGTAGTAGTTCTTTTTAACTGACTCTTGGGGTACCTCAGACCTAGAAACTACTGTTCTCTGAGTTTCACTTAAAGTTATACTTGAAAATCCCATCCAGAATAAAATAGGAACATTTTATGAATGACTGACTTGGAGTGATGCCGTAAGTTTTAGCTTTCACATTTTCCAGATTCCGTACTGCATTAGTCTGTGCCTCTGCACTTCATATAAAGTGTTAGCAAGTTCTCCTCACAGTTTAGTCAGACGAAACAATCCTTTTCCAGCCTGAGAACCAAGGACACTCTCGCAGGCCCAAAAAGTACAAACAAGGGAGAATTGAGGAGATCAGCCTGTGAGGATGTGATTTCATAACCTGAAGCTGTAATTGGACAATTAACCCCAACATGTAAATGGACCAAAATTTATAAAAGCGTGAAAACTCATGACCTGGAGTCCATCTGGGGTCCAGCTTGGGTAGAGTTACAGCCAGGCTCTTGCACTGCTCAAGGTGTATCCTTTGAAGGCCTTTTAATAAATACCTACTTTATTCCTTTAACACTGTGTAGCCTCTGTTCTAGGTAGCCTCTCAAAGCATCAGGAAAGGGAACGTGGAACAAAATTAAAATTTTCTTTAACAATAATCTCTAAAAAAAATCTGAAGAATGTTTTAGAAAAGTTTATTTTTTACAAATTTTCATCTTTTATAAACCAAATAAACAGCAAGAGACAGTGATTTGTTTCATTAGTGAGATTTCTTTCACCTGTGATTGAAAAAAAATGTTAAAATTACTACTAATATGCAAATTGTCACTGAAGTTACAGGACCCTCAACAGAGATCTCAACTTGAAATATTTAATGATTAAGACCAGCATTGTGTTGGGATCATAGCATTCATTAGTCGTTAATAAAATTTTCTGGAATTTACAAAAACAGAAAATTAAGACCACTGAGGATGTTACACCAGAAAAATAACACTTCCACATCACCAGCATGCCTTTCTGCAACTGCTCATGAAGAGAAGTTTGGCTATCCCTGTCCCACCTAAAAAAAGGAAAATTCCTTTCAGAAAGATGCAAGTACACATAGGAATAGGTATTGTTGGGGTTTTGGGTTTGTTTGGGGGTTTTTTTCTGATAAGTTGCAGTGAAGATGTCCTTAAGCTTCTTTGCTCAGTGATTTTCCAATAATTTCCTAAAGAAACATAACTGAGAAAGAAAATAATTTCTATCTTAACAAGTTTCCAAGCACAGGTTCTGAGATAGGCAAAATTCAGTTGTTCTTGGTACCACTGGCTTGTGGTTTTTTTCACTACGGTAAATTCCCCAGGATTGGAGTTCTGGGCTGGAGAACTCCAGGCTGCTCAGGAGGGACAGGCAGGGCAGGCCAGGTGGAAGTGTCACACCTCAGGTGTGAGGTCCCTACAGTGAGTGATGATGTGGTGCACAGGCTCTGGGCCAGGATTAGGTGGCTGGAAAACAAAGATGTTGTAGTGGGTGTCTACTATATCTACAGGAATGGAGAAGAAGAAGAAGAAGAAAGATAGTTTAGAACTGATGAAGAAATAAAACATAACACTGAAATATACAAATAGACTCCTTTGGACAATATAATCTACAGCTCAGCATATCAGTAAATTCACACCAGAGAGAAAGGCAAAAAGCAAATTAGCTAAAGCTTGTGATGTGCCATCACAGCATAAAACAACCAGAATAATTCTATGCTATAAGCAAACAATTACCACCTTTACAGAAAGAAAAATTATTTACACCTTGATAAGAAAGACCTTGTCTGGCAATTTGTTCCTGATATTTAACTTCTTTTTGTTTCACAACAGAACCACTAAGCTTCTACTGACCTCTTGTTTCACTGCAAACAATTTTTCTTCCATCTTGCTTCACCCTTCAAACTTCAGCGGACAGCTATTTCTTTTGTGGACCTTTCTATACAAACTGGCAAGGGCTGAATGAAGTATAAAGTCTACAAGCCAGCTTTAATGCATGTTCCTGTCTTCAGAAAAGGGATACTTGCTGTGTTCTTTTTAATTGCCAATTCTGTAACTGTCAAATAACCAATTTTGTCTTGTCAAGTTTTGATCTTTTAAAAGCCTACCACTATTAATCCTACTTTTTTATACACACTTGCTCAGACCACTTTGTTTGCTACTGTTCAATAGCAGTTACACTCTTAAATAGCACAGCAGAAACTAATTTTTCTTTGTCTTTGTATCCCTTTGAGGATGGAATTTAAAAAAATAATTAGGAAAACAGAAAATTAATTCAACATATTTTAGTCAGAATAGTTGAAGAGAGAAGGGCTTTACGAGAAATTGCATTTGTTATCAATCTTTGAGGTTTGTCCTCTATGGAGAAGATCTGCATTCAAGACAAAAAAAAATACAAAATGCATAAAAGTCCCCCCAGAAAACCCCAATAAAGTTGCAGATAAGAAATGGAGGCCAGCACATAAATCATTTAGCTTACTTCATTGTCTAAAGCAGGCTTAGCTTTATATGACAAGGATATAAAGAAATTATTTCTTACAAGGCACTTCATGTTTGTACATCTGGGGCTCTGTAGCTTTGTGTGCATTTCCAACAGCCTCGAAGAGTTAAATCTGTGCCTTTATGTGCATGCAAAAGTACTCATGACAAAAGAGGTAGCAGGATGGACTTCTAACTCTGCACAGCAGGAGTGGGTTCTTAAGCTTAAAAAAAGGAAATGAAAAAGGCAACCAACTGTCTTTTTTAATTACTAACATGTACTAGCTTCAGCAACAATTTTAATCTTACACTTGCTTTTGGACTTTTTCTTCCCTGCAGTACTTGGCAACTTATTGGAAATGCAAGATTTATTTTAAACTTCATTAAAATGTTCAAAAGAACATTTAGTGTTAATGTTAATCTGAGCAATCTGTCCTGAAGATCATTTGGAATATTTATTTTCTTATACAAAATAGACAAATCCATATAGTTTCTGACACCATAGCTGACAGGTAGGAAAAAATAGTAACAAGAACATTAACTTTTAGCAAGTACAGTTTTTAAAACATATGTGTATGGAAATAAATTTAAGAAAGCCTTGTACAGATGGGAGAAGAAAACTTTCTACTTTTTAAATGTCCAGTGTGATAAGTTCCTGCCTTGGATGACAGAGTTTCATCTTGTTCATTCTTCTTAATTTGGGTTATTTATGTTCCTATTTTATTTATTTTTTTTTTCACAATATGAAACTTTTTCACATATTGTATTTTAAAATAAAGCTCTCTTTTATTTTAAAATAAAGCTCTGACAACTATCCTGGGCCTAATCCTGAGCATAAAATTTACTTCCTTAAGTTATGTTTAAGATCAGGTGATTGTTTTAAATGTTGAAATGTTTTAAATGTTGAAAAGTGTTTCCTTAATTTGGGGTTCCAGTTCACCAGCAGTAATTTATACTCTGGCAATTTCAAAATTGCATGTTGGAAGCAAGTAGGTGCACTGCTTTAAGATTTATTAATAAACTCTCCCACATATAGCATCACAAAATAATCTATTTGCTTTCTCCCTCTAGCTAATTCATAATTTGACCCACTTAAAAAGATGACACACATTGAAAAAGTATGATTTTATATATTTTACTTGAATCTTCTACCTGCAATGTGTAAAGTACTCTATCATTGTCCATGCCCCTGACCATTGTTAAGATATATTAGTCACACATTAGTTGTCCTCACTTTAGCAAAACTCAACACTGACAGCTACTCACATCAGTCTGGGCTTTGCCTTCCATATTTTTTCATTTCTAGTTTCACTACTTTAATGCTGTAATGGTTTGGGTTGCAAGGGGACCTTGAAGATAATCTAGTTCCAAGCCTGTTGCTGTGGGGTCTTAGACAGTTCTTAGACAAATTTTTAGAATTTTTTTCTCCCAAACTTCTGAATCCACAAAACCCCATCATATTGAAATCATCTATATGAATATCACATTCCAAATTTTTATTCCTGTAGCCACCTGTGTCATAGAGCAGCAAAATTTTCCTACCCCTGGATGCAATGGACACCAAGTCATGACCTGCTGCAGTTTCAGCCTCACAAGAGAGTTGAGTTTGATGAGTTTCATCCCTTGATTTCCACACATCTTTAAAAGGATAACCCTTATATGCCTATAGATGGATGTCATTCTGAAGTCCAGCCTCTCTCAGGCATTGTCAAATGGAAACTTTCTCTCTGATATTCCAGCTGTTTCAAAGCCCACACCAGGACTTTTGCTCTTCAGGCACATATCTCTGGGGCTGGTTCAGCAGAGCTTCTCAACCACCACAGAGCTCCCAAGAACCCTTCCAAAGGTAGCAGTCCCATTATGTCCTTAAAGTGGCTGTAAAGGCAAGAACCCTCAAGTTTTCCTACCACACTCACACACTCAACTCTCTTGAAAATAACCCAAACAACCAAAAGGTCCCCCAGTCCCAGCCAACAGGGGAGGATGAATTCATGAATGCATTCTTTTGGGTCTGCAAAAAATAAAATCCACGCAGCTGACTTCAAGTTCTCACCAAAGCTGTCACTCCCAGCAGAAATTTCTGCACATTTTGCTCTTGACTGTATTTTAGCCACCTTCCTATTTGAAGTATTTTTTCTTTAAATAAGCCTCTGATCTTTTTCATGTCCACAAGATTCAAGTGAAAATTTCCAGCCTGAAGCTTCCAAAAACTTGCTGGTCTCAAGGAAATTTGCTCAAAGGGAGTCAATATGTTGGTTTAGTCCAGCTTTTTTCTTCAATCTATTCTCCACTTCTACTTTGAAATCTGTGCCTGTAAATGCGACAATACCACTTTTCTTCTCCACAATTTGCAGGGATAAATCACTTCTGTTTAGATTAAATATGCAGTGACATCCTGTATATACAATGCAGTGGAGTTTGCTTGTCTAAGTGCTTTCATCAAGGGCAGTACAGACAAAAATCCTGAATAACCTCTGCTCTTGTGCTGTGTAGTCTCAAAGTATATGCACATTAAATCTGATGCAGCATTGAAATGTTGGATGCACTCTGCATAAGATACTGTGCCTATTCTGTTCATGTGTGCAAGGTCTCAGAATTTCTGAAAATGCTTGTGAACTGTGAACTAGAAATCCCCTGTTATGTATAATAGCCTTACTGCTATGGCACTATTTGATTAGAGCCACTTCTCATAACTTCTGAAAATTTATCACTCACAATTTACAGATACATCCAAAATGCAAGCTGAAATCCAACACGTGTTTCCAAAAGTACATACAACTCACAAAATGAAATGGGCATACGCTTTGGGAGGATAGATCCAATGGGAACTTGGATCTAGACTTTTTTGACAGCACATTAAAAATGCCTTCAGATAGTTTATTTATAAGGTGATTCTGTTTGGGTATTAAATCTAAGATCACATCAATATATATTATGGAGTAAACAAATGCCTTCATCGAATTTTTTTCTCACTGTAGAAAGTTCAGAAACTGCAAATTTAGCTGTTTTTCATGGAGCAGTATAACATTATACACTGTCTCTTTAAAAGTCATTCTGACTACTTTTTATAGTTCTTGTTTCATATCAGTGCTATTTTTGATATCTTTGCTAAAGAATTTGTACAAATTATATCTCTCAGAGATTTAAATACTTATTTCTTTTGCTTGGACTCACATTTTTGTCCAGTATTGAATAAAATGAAGCAAAAAGACAGAAACTTAGTGGAAAAAAGACCAATCCAACAAATACCACCAAAAGCCCGTCAGAAAAGCAATATAATTCCATTAAGATATTCTAATATTTATAGGTTACAAACAGAATTTACTCAATAAGACTAAGATTAAATTGGCTACCATCCTCCAAACCACTATTCCTCCATGTGGAGTACTCACCTAAATTAAAACTAACACAAATCCCAAACCAATATCCAAGTGGTTTGGTACTTTGACATTTAATCAATGGAATCTAGTTGTACAATCACAAGGTGCACCAGCATTTCAGACCTGAATTTCCACAAATTATCCCTGCTTTAAACTAGACCCCTAAAGAGGTCCAACCTCCATTTATGTTCATTCATTCTTCAAACATCAACTTTTTTAGGCTTTCGTTTCTACCTGCAGTTATTTTTAATAAACCTAGACAAAACTTGTAAACTTGGAATATTTAAAAGTAGAGCTTCATATAGAAATTCATAGAAATCTTCAATGGTCACATGGCCATTTCCATGTATCTAACCTCTATAGTGTTATATTTGTCTAAACACATCTTTTCACATGCAAAAATATCACAATTAAACATGATGCTTATTAAAAATAAATAAGACAGAAGTTAGCCAATGTAATTCAAAGTCAGAAACATAAATAGTTTTGTAAGATCTATTCATTGTGGTTCAACCTTTGAAGTTTTCTGTGAAGTGCTAAAATAGTCAGAATCAAAAAAGCTACAGCTTGAGATACTTCAAGTGAGCTGTGCAATATAATTGCACAGCTAATAGAAGCATAATCATCTCAGCAGGAATTAAATAAGGCAAATACAACTGCTGAGTTGTTTTTCAATATTATTAATTTCAAAGCATATCTTGCACATGCTGGCATATTTAGGGAAGCCAGGCAACTTCAGATCACAAGAGTACACATTTTAAGAGCTTTCTTCTGATGATGCAGCATGTAATGAAAAAGCTTTGAAACAAACTTAACTCAAATGTTTAATGTACATACAAAAAATACATCTAAACCCCATATATTTCATACTTCAACTTACTGCATTTAAAAGCTTTTCTTACAAATTGAACTACATAAGAAATTAGTAGAATTAAGTCAGCAGCTATGCAAACCCTACAATGCTGTTTTTTTTTCTTTCCCATTATTTCAAGTTAAAAAATTAAGGATAAATTTGTTAAGCATTTTTCAATACATAAAACCAGCAAAAGAGGAGGGGAAAAAGCATTTTTATTCTGCTTTAAAAGAAAGGGTTTGTTACTAAAATAAAATCAAGTAAATAATAATTAATAATGATATCCTTATTCTGCGTAGAGGAGTACTGTAATGCAGCTATTGCTTAAGCAGTAACAAAAAGCAGAAGGGCAACAAAGAACAAAAAATGTAGCTTAGATACCACTTGCAAAAAAGACTGAGAAAACAACCCAACTCACAATGAAGAAAAGGAATATGCTGCAATATGGAGTCACTGGCTTTACATTATGAAATCTCTAAAAGATCAGGTTACAAGGTGGCATGTACCCACAGCCTTTTAAAGTCTAGCACCAGCAGTGATGTTAACTCCAGAACTGAGCATCCAGCTGTCTGGAAATGGATGGCAAAAGGGATATTTCTGAAAAAGTGCCTCCAGGGTCTCTGAAGTCCCAGTTCTTATGCATCGTGTCCAGCCTTGAATCCACGAGTGTGGCACTAATGTAATGCTCAAATCTGTTTTATGTGACATCAGTCTGCCAGCATTCCATCATTTTTACTGAATCAAGATGCCAAAATATATGCAATTATCTGATTAAGAAACTTGATTAGTGGAGCTTGTTTTACTTGTCATACTTAAATGAAAGAGAAGACCAAGCAGCCTGTTTGGCAAATCAAGCAGTATGTGTTCTGCTCACAAAATCTCCTGTAGCCTGCAGTTCTCATAGTCATTTACCACTCACACTGCCAGAAATGCCTTTCTAGAGAGGCCTCAGGCTCAACAAAGTTTTGCCAGTTTCAAGATGGGATTTTGATGAATGCCTTGGCTGCTGGCAAGGTGCACACAAACACAAATCCTCTCCTGGGGACTGCAGCTTCACCAGGACATCCCTTCCCCAGCCTCTGCTACTTCCAGGTCACCTCAGGGTAAGGGAAACAAATGATACCACCGAAGGCTGGTGGGTTTCTTCTGGGATTGAAAGTTCTGGAATTTGTGATTTCTTGTCCTGGTGAAGCTCCTAGGGATTAGTAAAAGTCTTTGAAAGTGAGAAGACGAATCAATAAGCGCCAAAGTGTGCCTAATTTCTGGGTAATTTAGAGAACTTTTCATTCTGGTCTTATTTGGCCTAACATCAAATTAAAAATGTTCTTTTTGAACTGGAAATACTGGAGTTTGCCAGATCTTGAGGCCCAACCATATAAAATGTATATCCCTTCAGAGTTGGGGTAGGATGGGAGCTGTTTTTTTTTTTTTCTCCTCTTGCTCCCATTTGGTCACCAGTGTATTCTGAGACATGAGAAAGCAGAGAAGATAACAAAACAAAACTTTTTTTTTTAATTATAGCATAAGATTCCTTATTGTCCGTTCAATCTTCAGACACTTCCAAGATCACACTCATACGGAAAGTTTCTAAAATGCTCTTCCAAAGCTAACATCTTTGGAAATTACAAAATTCAGCTTCAAGCTGATGCCAAGAAATTACATTCTATAGTTCATTATGTGCCCTTCCTGATAAAAAGTGAAAAAAGAAAAAAACATACCTTGAGGTATCTTGTTAAGGTGCCTTAAGGTATGTTTTAGATGTTTTAGAGCCATTTTTAGAGTTCTAATACCTGATTTGACTCTAGACAGACAGTAAAACTGACAGTCACTGACATGAAAGTCTGATTTCTAATCCATCTACCACTCTTTGCTTTTTTCTGCTCACCAAGACTGCTGTAAGCACAACAATTTTAAGAGGACTAAGACTTGGCTCAGCTCTACCTACCAAGGTGTGCTTGGAAAACATGGGTACAATGCTACTTTTAATAGAAGCGCTCTTATTTTAAGTGGTCTACATATTTCCTTAAAATAAGGCATGCAAACAACAGATGGCCAAGCACATGGTGTGTCACTTACAGATATAACCCAACAAAACTTTTAAAGCTGCCCAAAAAGTAGGAATGACCCAGGTAGCCCTGGGTCAACTGAGCAAACACAACTTGACAGCAGCCTTTTCTGACAGAACAGCAGCAACTGGCCAGCCCAGACAGGTGTGAGAGGTCTTGGTTCATGGACAAAACGTGAAACATAAAAGGTCAGCCCTTTCTGAATGCCACCAGAGCCACGGGGGCTATCAGAGTCCTGACTCTTGGCACCAGCTGTAAAAGCTGCCCAGAGCACACACATGGCCAGGATCCTCTAACTGGTGGCACAGAAAGTCTGCTCTTAGGCTGCTGCTCTGTTTTATTATTAATTAGGCATATCTGCAACTCCACAACAGCTGCAATGGTGCTGTGTTATGCAGAGGAAGAGGAGGGGAGTGAAACCAGGAGAACTGCAAATAAACAAAAAAATAGTCTTCCACTGTCTCATGTGACATAGCAGGAATGATCATGCTTTATGATAGACCTTTAAAAATGATTTTTCAAGCATCCTTAATTTCTTTTCATTGCTTTTATTACATTCTTAGTGTAAGCACATGCACAAGCATGTGCATTCATGTAGTCAGTGAATGTTCCTTTAAAAGGATAAAGGACACTTTTTAATATTCAGAGTTGAATTTAGCTCAGTCTGGTGTTATACCTAAGCAGTTTCTGGTTTTCATAAGGCATTGTGTGTGCCCCTTTTACTTAGAGGTCATGAGTTGTACTCATTGAAAATATAAATACACTACCAAATACACAAATGCTTTCCATTTTGCCTCCCAATTTACCTTAATATAATTGTATCAGCGGTGGGAAACAGTCAATTTGTATAGATTAGAAATTACTTTTCACCCCTCTAAAAGACAGTTGTCTTTTAACTGCAAACCTAACTACAGCTAACTTGTCCTCAAGACAAGGAAGTCAACACATGCTGTATGTCAGGTTTGTGTTGAATACAAAATCAGAAATCCAGGAATCTGAAGGTCATGGCCTTTAGCAAAAGGAACATCTTATACTGAATGAATATCCTGCACTAGCAGACAGCTGAGGTCTGCTGGATCTCAGTGTAGAAAACGGATTTCAAAAGAAGGAACCTGTTTTTGTGGCTGAGAAACAAGAATTGTCAGTGGACAAAAGGAGGTTCTGTCATTGTTTAGGATAAACATAAAAATGTTTCCCATTGTGGAATTTCCCTTTGTACTTTATAAAAAAAAAAAAGCAAAAATTCAGCTAAAGAGAATTTAATGCTGTCTTTTCAGATTGTCTTGCCCTTGCTACTTCAATATTGGTGGTGCCTCTAAAAGAACACTAAAGTTGTTATTTTATAAGTCTGCAACTCTTTAACTTCAGTTTAGACATTATTTATGTCTTATGGAACTTGGATATTTTGTAACAGCAAATAACTTGTTCTAGCACCAGAGAGACCACAGCAGTGGCAAATGGACAAGACTTTTTCCATATTCAGAGCTACAGAAGGGATGGAATAATCCCACTAAAGTCTGTGAAAAAAGATAAAAATTTAAACACTTAATGGAGGAGATACCAATTCCAGATAAGAGGACTGTAAATATAGAATGTGGATTAAAAAAAAAAAAAAAAACAGATTTATCTTTTTTGTAAGTGTCATTTTGTGAGCCACTTGAACCACTCTATGGGCCATCAAAAGAGATCAGTTTTGCTGCCCCTTTTAAACTTAAAAATATAACTAGAGCAATTAGGATGCTCTAGATAATTATATATTCTTTGCTGTGTCTTCAGGTAATTTAGCTTCCTGGCAGAGTGGACATAAGAATAGCCTTGCAATAGAAGCCTTGCTAATTCAAAATAAATGAAAAGAAATACATTACTGCAGGCAAATTGGAGAGAATATATTTGAAATATATTTCTTGAGAACAAAGGTAAAGTGCACATTTCCCAAATATTACAAGAAAATTCATTTATTTACATCATATATAGCACAAAAACCAAATTAGCTCATCATATCCTCAAATATGCCAAATGTTTATGGTTTAATTGCTAAATAAATTACACTATTAAATGCAAAAATATATTTTTCTTCCTCCTTAAACTCAAAATTACTACTAATTGCCAAAAGTGATTTCCCTGTGTCTCCAACAAATCAGAAAACTATATTAAATAATTAAAAACAAGATAAATAGGATATGACTTACACTAAAAAATCTTACACTACTTTTTCACTGCTATATTATCACTGCTTTTTATTCAGATACATGCTGCCTCTGAAATGCTAGGTTGCCATTTTATGACTTTGCACACCAATTCCTTTTAGCTAAATATTTTTCTTCAGAGACCCTGGAGCTAGCACACATGTATGACACTCCCTTAACATTACAAAGTCCAGAAAATGGGTAATTTTAAGGAAAATGTATTGAAATGGAAATATAACAGTGAAAATATATAGTGTTAGTACCTTTCTGAAACAGCACTGTTGCTATGGCAATTCTCAAATCTAGTATTTTCATGAGAAAGCTCTCTTCATTGAAAGAGCCTGAATTTATATCCACCTTCATATTTATATGCTCAATTACACTTCAGAAACAGCATATGAAAGGTTTAGTTCTGCTTCTATAACTTTTAGTCAATTCTCTGAGTAGATGTTTCTTAATATTTGGCTTCATATTGTAAGAGTCTGAGTGTCAAAATCAAGTTCTATTTTTACTTCTCCTAGAAATCAGCTGATACTGCCTTGACAGCTTTTAGACATTCTATCAACTCTTATGGGAATAAATATAAATGAAGCTAATAGATTTGTCCTATTAAAATGGAAACACTACTACATTGAAGTTATAGAAAAGTGTGCATATTAACTCATAACAGCAAAGAATGTGCATGTTAAAATCTTTCCTCTAGTGACCTCACAGCTTAATAACCCAAAAGAAATATCTCATCATAAAGGTATTTTAAAAGTAGGTTAATCCTTATTAATTTGTTGACAATTGACTGCAATTACATTAACCCAAGCACTTTGCATCACTCTAATGTATGTATAATAAACACTTCAATAGGAATCTCACTGTGACACAGCATTAATTAATGTCTGCTTGTTGCAGAGTTACAGGTTTCCAATGGCCTCTGCAACAGTGACTCTTCGGAGGAAATGTCAAATCTTTCTTATTTCAATGGTACTCATTATAATAGCATTACAAAACACCATATGCTTCTGCTGTGGGTATATTCTGTGTTTTCAGTGCCACCAGCAAGGGAAAAAAGCCCTAGTGCTGAACATGGTGTATGGGAACTCAACACTTCTGAATACCCAAACCTCCTCACATCGTTCTGTCCAGTGCTGAAAACAGGCAGTGTCCCTTTCAGAAAGGAAATGAAAATGCCTCAAAGGTTTCTCTCATTTCCTGCAAAAGTATAGGAAGCAAGCAATTCAAAGAAGTAGTCAGACATATGAAGAAACTATGACTTGCAATACCAATTTTATAGCACCAGTTTCAAATCTGACACTGTAAAAGCAGACTCTTGTGAAGGGCCTAACTAAAGTTAAGAAAACCTCCATAAATAAGTGACAGACCTTAGAGGCCAATACATATGTTCCAAAAGCTCGGATCTGGATTGTAGTCTTCAGGAAACTTCTGTACATTCAGTTCAAGGGGGAAAAAAATACTACTTCTCACTGTTAAATTTCATGGCTTTTTTTTTTTTTCCTCTTATGTCTGAATAAAATTACTCTTAACAGTCACATTTCCCCAAAGGTTTAAAAACAGAAGTTTCAGAATGCAGCATGATAGGTCTAGACACACATGGCTGTAAACAAATACACTTTGAAAAACCCTGCTTAGTGCTATCTCAGCCTTGGAATTCTGAAGTCAGCAAAAGAAGCATAGAGGGATATTGCTTGCAGCTACCAACTCCAAAAAATGTCCTGGGAATCCAGAAAAAAAAAAAAGTAGGAAGAGTTTCTTTATACTTTCAAATACAGCATTCTGTATTTTTTAGTTATTTACTGTACTACAGGGCACTTAAAAACTGTCATTTATATTCTAGATCAAGGATTGGTTCTAGTGCTGTTTTTATGGCACAAGACTAACTGTGGCCTTATTGAGGACAACTCAGACACTGATAACTACAGAGACACCACACAACAATAAAACCACAGGTTCATGTTCATCTTAGTTCTACTTGTGGGCAGTATTTTGGTGTGCAAAAGTCATTTTATTGAAGTGGGACTAAAATGGTAGCTGTTACATCTTTGCTATGTTAAAGACAGGTTAATGACTACATAAAAATTTATGTGTTAATTCTATAGTACACATATAAAGAAATTTTAAGTTCAGAAAAGCACAACTGATATGTGCTGGCTTTCATGTCCTTTTTTAAGATAGGTTCAACATAAAAGACATCGCCTTTCCAGTTATTACATAAAAATTAGGTGCTAGGGACGGATGGGAAGAATTTATTTAGTTCTTTATTAGCATCCCAAATCACCCTCCTCCTTTCACCAGCTTTTTTCTGGCCTGACTTAACTTTTATTTATTCCATCTTCATTCATCTGCTTCAGTCCTCCCTAATTCTCTGTAGCTTTTGGAAGAACACACAAATAATAAGATATTAAACACCACCCTTGGTCTGTTGTGACTTCTCCCTTTCATTTAAGCACATTCAGGGACTTTCTAGAAGACTCCTGCTCTGTGAGTAAGACTGTGGAGTATATGAATACTGAATTATTGAAATCTTGGAAATACACTATCACCCTGATTGAGGGTGGGAGTTATGACTCAGAACTATGCCATCTTTGATTTAATCACAAAATCATAAAACAGAATATTAATTCACTGTATATTTGCCATGAAATGATATCTCACTATAGCATGCACATGAAAATTAATATATTTCCTAAAACCAAATCACCATAATGAAAATTATTCAACATATTCCTATTAAATTTACTTTGAAACTCATTTATTGCTCTGAAAAGCTTAAATTTTTAAAATATTTATTCCTATCAAAGGAAGACAACCAGCTTTAAAAATAGCCCTAAGTGATACATTTGGGGACTGCATGCAACCTGATTTAGTCTGGATAAGCCAAAATTTGAATCTTTATGCTCATCTGACCCTAGTATTAAAGCCAATGAGCTTTATATACTTTCAGAATCAATTTTCTAAAGCTAATTCTCTGTTGTCTAATTTTAATATATGTTCTAGAAGTTAATCTTCTGTTATTCTATCTGATTAGTTTAAACCATAAGTACATGTTCATTGTACTTTTCAAAAAATTAATCCTGAGATAACTAGGAGAGCCTAGCAAAAAAGCCTCACACAGACCTCATGCAGCCATCCCATGCAAATATGATCTTCATTATAAAAGATTTTCTCACTGCTTAAAAAAGAAGTTATGATATCGCTACTTTGCTGGCTCCTTACCCTCTTATAATAACAATTTCCCTGCCATATTAATGACAAATACATCATAATTATCTCTCTTCACCTTCAGCTAGAACAGCACAGAACAGCCCTCAATCTAATTGCATCTCTAAATTCATAGGAAAACAGTCAATCATGTAAAGACTTGTTTGACTACAAAACCAGTAATGGTTCAAACAATTAAGACTCTCACTGCCTCCGTAATTCACAGATTCAGGAAAGCAACACCATTGTAATATGAAGTACTGAAATACTTTCTGGATAGCAAGAGGAGTTTGTAACTTCTGATTTCCTTGGTTCTGTCAACTTTGCCAGCCCATTAACATTAAAATAGCTGCTGACATCTGGTTCAAGTCTGGGCAGCAGTTCAGTGGAAATCTCTACTTCATCTCAATAATGCCAGAAGACTGGTTTAGAGGTTGTGGAACATCAATTTGTTTTGTTTCCCCTCCACACCTGGCAGCCCACATACATTCTTTAAAATCATAATATAATTAATCACTATGATGATTTGGGAATGTAATGTAAAAGGAATTTTAAAAAATCCAATTTCAGAACTGCCAAATTTATTTAGTACAAGCAATGATTTTAACTTAAGCCCAGGGAACCCCAATCCTTGTTAACTTCAAAAATTCTGAAGCACATATAAAACAAAACACATGTATGGCTGCTTTACAGAGCATTAAGTGCTAAGCATTTCATAACAACAGAATTTTCCAAAGTACAGCTGAGGGTAAAGCCAACCCCACTAATGAACAAGTGTACCTGTGGTTGTACTCAGCATCCCCAAACCCAATGTGGCCTGGGTGCCTTAGGAACTCATAGGCTGGAATGTCAAATAGACCACCCTTTAAAAAAAACCCAAAATTTTAAAGGAGATTTTCATGTCCTTAGAGTCTCATACCCACATATTTTTTTATTTTTTTTTACTTTCTTTCTGCAATGCTGCTGCATCTGTTTGCTCTGCAAACATAAATACCAAAGCTATTCTCTCTACCCACTCCCAGATGGGAAAGCCCTAACAGCAGCTAAACAACTGTCCTGAAAATAAAGAGTAATATCAGCTACTCATATCAATTTGTAACAACCATACATATCCCTATGTATGCATTTTTTTGCATTTGCAGGACTAATTTACTCTGACAATAACTACACCGGCATCAGCAAAATACTAAACAAGATGTGAAAATTTGTTTCTACATTTTTTTTCTTTCAGTAGTGCAAGTGCTAAGGCAAAATTTAAGGAACAAAGGCAAAAAAAAAAAAAAAAAAAAAGAAGAAAGAATTTGATTTTTGCAGTCGTTTTAACTCAAAATAGGTGTCAGAAGTGTAGCACAAAATAAATTAAAATAGAACAGTATTTCTCTGTGCCTGAAAAGGCAGATGAATAGGGAATTGTTTAAATTTATTCTCTCTCCATTCATTAATATTCCACGAGACAATTATGATAGACTCAAAATCATTTATTTAAATTACAAAATAATTTTAGCAAATAAATTCACTCTGTAGAACATGCTGAAACTGTTTATTAACACCATTTATTATCCCTAACAAGAGCAGCATCACTTAGTTTGTTACTGAAGCAGCATCACTTAGTTTGTTACTGAAGCCATGTAACACTGTTTCTTTTCCATCCAAGTGGATGTGCAGCTCCCAAAGTAAGATTTCCTAAATATAACACAGTTTCACACATTTGTTTTCAGAAAATATGACTGTGAAGACAGCCAAATGTAAACAGATTTTTTGTTTGGTTGTCCAGGTGTGAGTCAGCGAGAAGAGCAATCTTTTGGGAAAATACAAATTTCTCTCTTGTACTTCCCTCATTTACTAAAACACCCAAACCTAAAAGGACTGGGAATAACCCAAACCAACTGTACACCATCACCTTCTATAAAACAGTGGGAAGCAAGTGGCATGGGAATGCTATGACTGCAAATCTGGAAAGCATCCAAGATTTCCCAGTAGCATCTGTGGCACAGTTTGTTTTCTCAGCATTGCCTGCTGCAGAGCAGAAACTCCTGAAGGCCTGGAGGAAGGCACAACTGAGCCCAACACTTTGAAAAACTTGCAAATGTTTTATCTTCATGACTGTAAACATCATTAGTAATATTCCAGAAGAAATGATGTTTTATCTTCTAATAGCTCTATTCTTGCTCAGTGTCAGCACTGTATTATAAACATTATCCTAGAAGTGCAACCTAGAATACATTTTGGACACTGACAGCCAAATGCAGACACTGTATTCTAGAGCTAAATGCACAGAAAATAACATGTTCACATACAGCAAGTTTATTATACATATATCTCTAGCACACTAAATTTCTAAATAATTTCAAAAGAAGTTTCTTATTTCATTGGTCCATAGCATGGAGAATTGTAATCTAACATAACAACATGCTTAATACATTTTTTTCTAGGTGACACTCTCAAATGCTTCATAAATAAGACCTGTTTAATGTATCTAGCAACAAAAAACAACAACTAAAAAAAGGGTAATATTTCCACCTGTCTTGCAGAAGAAAATTACAAAATCACAAGATTACTAAATCACCAAGAAATGTCCTGGAAAATAACAATTTCTTGGCTCTTCTACTTCTCAGTTGTAAATCAGCATTCACAAGGCATCTTTCAGAATCATAATCAGAAATCTCAGATGTGGAGAGGAAAAATCCCAAATGCATTATGGTATCACTAGAGGTATTCTGTACTGTATTTCTGTGGCTCATCACTACTTTAATGAAAAAAAAAGGGGGTTATAGATTATCCTTTCCATAAAATTAAGTATCAAAAGACTCATTACCATTTGAGCAATTAACAACATTTTTTGTTAATTTCTAAGATATCTGTCTGTCAATGGTTTAAAATATCTTACATCATTTTATTTACAGTGGATAAGACAGAAAACACATCAGTAATTTCAGGCCCATTCCTGTAATGTATGGTATAACATGGTTTCTGCACACCTTGAATGGTATAAAACCTCTTTAAATTAATGTAAGCAGGAAACAGAAAGACTCAGAGGGATAAATCTGATGCAATCCAGGCTTGAAGCTAAATTGGATTATTTCAAAGGGATGGAACAGAGATCTGTAAGATACCATGGAAAAAAAGACCTAAGCAGAAGGAATGTTTTTAGCACCTCAGGCAACAAAGAGCTATATAGAAAATATCCCCTGCAGTTCATAGGGAGACCAAAATACAATGCACAGACCAAAACAAAACAAAAGATGCTCTTTCCAGATAATGCGAAATTACAGATATTTTAGTAAAGTGGATGATAATACCACTATCCCTTTCTTAACTTACAGAATTATTTTCTACCCTCCCAGACACCTTATGATAATCACCCATCTATGTGGAATACCCTGACCTCCAACTCAGCACCTAGAGCTGGTGCATGCAGGGTATCAATGAAATTAACTTTTCACTTCATTACCACAACACTTGAGAGTCTTCAATCCAGCCAACTCTCTCGCCCAAGCCCCTCACAGAAACATAAATAGATGTTTAACTTTCAAAGGATGCAGACTGTGCTTTCTTTTCTGTGCTGTTTTTTGAAGTTTTGAGATCATCTATTTTATGTAATGTAGCTGCAAAAATATTGCCTCTGAGTTAGCTCTGCAATAATTCACTCTTGCTACAGCAATGATTGAGTAAACAGAAACTTCTACCAGAGGCATTCTTTTCTATTATTTATTGTAATATTTTTTCATAATTTAATGAGAAAAATTTAAAAGCAATATTTTCATCCTTTCATGTTGAATTAATTTACAGAGCTGTAAGCCATAATGAAAACAGAGAAATAATCAGCAAAACAGCATGCTAATAAAGACAGATTTCTACAAAGTTTCTTAACTAAACTCATCAAATAATTTTTTTCTATTTCTGTTAGGTTCAGCTTGTCTCTATTTGTTCCTAAGTATTGAGACATGCAGTGAAAATTACACAACAATGAAAAAGCAGAAACTACATAAGAACATACAAATTGAGAAGTAGAAATATTTTAAGCAAATCTGATTTATATTAGCATATATTCTAAATATCTGCCCCCATACTTTGTGGAAATGTCAACCTCCAGTCTTGTGTAGTAAGGATCTCAGAAATAAACCAATAAAATATTTAAATTAGTAAAGTAGCCTCAAAATTAAAATAAAATTAGTTAAATGATTTAAATATACCCATAGTTTCCTCTCCCTTTCCTCCATCTCACCCAAACAAGTGAAGAGTTTCTATCCTGAGTCAGTCACAATGGGTGTTGACAATCTATAAAATTCCTTTTGGTATCAACAGCACTTGACTCTCCCAGGATGAGGCTTAGTGCAAGGAATTGGAGGCTGTGGAAAGGCTGCTGCAAGTTTGCTCCAAGGACACCACGCGGAATTTCTGCTTCCGCGCCCGATCACAGAGCTGGATTAAAACCGGTAAATGCTGGTTTCACCTGAGGCATTGTGAGCCCCACAGCACCTGGGGGTAAAACTGTGTGCTCAACATCCAACAGGAAACACAAGATAATGAAACAACAAGCTGCCACTGACAGGTCCCCTTGCAGAAATCACTTTTTTTGGCAGTATTTTTCAGGCGGTGCTAAGCCTCCACAGTATTCCACGTCTCACAAATCAAAGGTTAAAATACAATGACAACTTTTTTTTTTTTTTTTTTTTTTTTTTTTTTTTTTAAGCAAATCAACAAGATGGGATTTAAACAGTGCTGCAACTCTTACCCATGAGGCATAGAATTACAATACCACAGTTAAAAAGAAAAAGAGATGATCCGTTCAGGCTAATGCACTGTTATGACTGTAATAGGTGTAACATAAGTGAGAACAGGTTTATTTCATAGCTTTGATCTCACAGCTTCCAGCAGGTTTCCAGGTTCTGGAAAGAAAGGATTTGCCACTTCATTTATAGATCAGGGAAATACACTTTCATATAACCAGTACAAAAAATAGCAGGACAACTGTAAGCTTTTCCCAGCAAAAGACCTTTGAAGTTCAACAATGAAATTAAGTGACTCAGTCTTCTGGGTTTTGTACTTACTCCTCTAGAAAGTGTGTCTTGCTATTCTTTTTTGTTGAGCTATGAAGTAGTTGCAAAAAAAAAAAAAGAAAAAGTCATTAAAATTCTATCCAATCTAGCAGACTGAGGTAGAAATTAAAATTAGGTAAGCTTTATATAGTAGACAATGTATGGTATTTCTGGGAAGAATATAATTTATGTCTTTAATCTGCTTAGTTACTTAGTTACATTTCCTCCACTGGCAAAGTTTGCCTAAAAACTGTAATATCAGATTCAGATACCACAAATTAATATTCTGTCATTGATAAAAAGAAGTGGCAGAGTCTCTTTTTATGGTTAATTAATTTGTTTCATAACAAATAATCATTGTAACCTGATATAAGTTCTTTTTGACTGACACATTTTTTTTTCAATCAAGCTGTTATAAGCTATGAAGACTTCTAACATGAAAAAATTACACAAAGTAAGAAAATAAAAATGTTCATCTTCAGAACTGATTAATATGCATGCTTCTTGCCGCCTATGGCCTTTTTTGGTTTTGCATTATCTTTTCAACTATACAGATATTACACAGATGAAGATATTAATTCTAATTTGAGTCCAGATATTTTCACTCTCATATCAATGATTCTGATGACTCTTAGTGCATAAAACTAAATTCAACCTAAAAAAAATATGATGAGCAATGTATTATTTTCTCTACTATAATTGTTCATGAATACTGTGTTCTGTTGAAAGCTGCTAATTTACTGAAGCAAAAATGGACAGCTAAATTTCTGTTCTCTCCTGCCATTTCTACAGCCTCTTCCACCTCCATTCTGATTCAGAAGAGTTATTCCCAATAGAAGGGTAAATGTGAAAAACTACTCTTATTTCAGGCACTTCAACCCATTTTAGATGGAAAATAAACATAAAGGACAGAAAGCATTAACACTTTCCCACCTGGTGACAAAAGAGGCAAGACAAGCCAGAACAACATCAGGCATAAACATTTCTCAGAGAGTCAGAGAAAAAAACCCAAAAAATCCAAACTAATATCACTGTCTCAACACTTATGAGACATTTGTGTGGGCAGGAGGGTCAGCAGAAGACACAGCTGAAAACCTGGAGTGATCTGGCAGAAGAAATTTTCTAGGCATATTTTCACATATCTTCTACCTGTGACTAAGTTCATGATCATCATTTTGGGGAAAAGTGATCTCAGCAGGCTGAGTTTACATCTTGTTTCTTGTTTCTGTTCCATTGCCTCATGGGCAATAGCATGATTTAGAAGTATACAGAGTGGTAGGACCTACATGGAACTATAAACTCTTTAACCTATAAAAGATCACCAAATGAAGTGAAAAAACCCTACAAAACCCCTGCAACATTTACACATCAAAGAGAGAACACACACACATTTTGCACTGAGTTTAGGCAGCTACTGTAGTCAGTGAGTTATTTAGCTACTTCTCTTAGACCTTCTCTAAGTCAGAGGAGAGGGATGTTTCTCCTCCAGGAAGCAAACAGCCCCAGCTTAGCTGGATTAAACTGCCTTTTGGAAGTGCTTCTCTCTGATCCTCGTCTGTGCAGAACTGGGAATACAAAGAATTCCAGCCAAGCTGAGCTCAGTGGCAAAACCTCCTGCAGTAAAACACATTCAGAAAAAGCTCTTGGACATTTCTCCATGGTGTGAGGAAGTACAAACACAGATTGCTTTTGGATTGCTAGGGATGTGAAGAAAATGGGATAAGTGCATTTGGCCAGCTGCATAGCTTTCTAGATTTCACCAGCTCTTAGCAGGAACTTAACTCACACACCATTAACACTTAAAGTAGGTGTCAGAAGTTGACTCGACATCACCTGCAATAAGAATTTCTGTAAGAACAGGTGGCAGTTACACAACAAACTTGTTATGTGTCCTCTGAATAATTTTAAGGCAGACAAAACACTGGAGAGAGGGCAGTACTGCATTTCTATAATCTGGTTACTCAGTCCATTAAACTGGTACGTGGATACAAACAGCAGGGCTTGTGTCTGCTTGCACCAGTGTTTGCATCCTGCTAAACGTAAAGAAAATTCACATACTTGAAAAAAAAAGCCACATAGCCCACAAGTGATCAGGTTATCTGGATAAGCCTAAACCCACATGAGAATATATATGAAGCATAATAGAATATATATATAAATACAATAAATATAAAAGAAGAACGTACAGAATTTATAAGCTTATATTTTGCTTATAAGCTTATATTTTCAGTGTCATAGGCTCTAAATGAAGTCCCTCAGTCTCATGAGAAACAGCTCAATAGTGCTATATTAGGGTACTTGGTAGGCATCATAACATCAAATTACCTTCCCCTCATAAAAATATACATAAAATCAGAGAACTGACAACAGAAAAATAGCAATTATAAGCCCTAGAAAGAGTACCAAGTAGCTATATATTTTCCTTACATTATTTGAACTCTGAAAATGAAATTATAACAATTTCAGAGAAGTTAAGCCCAAATCTAGTCACATTAACTGAGACAAAATATAGTTTAACTATGACAAACAACTATAACTTAAGGCTGGATTTTCTGAATTCTCAAGCATGAATTTTAACCAAATGGAAAACACCAGTTTACAATCTTCTAACCATTTAATACAGCACTCCCACAAAGGAAAAGTGTCCCCATCCAGAAAGTTGCTAATGTTATCAGTGATGAACCCACTGGAATCGCTGCAAAACAGGCTGACATAATAATTCTGTACTAATAACCAAAAAAATAGTCTTTGGATTCATAAGTAGGACACATGGCAGTTTATGTGGTGAACATCAATAAAATGAAATCATCCACTCAAGACAGAAAACCTACAAAATGAAATGGAATCCAATGAAAATAAATGATTCAAATGAAAAATGTGACATGCAAGGAGAAATGAACAATGTGGAACTTCGTGCTGACAGAAGAGATTCAAATTCTTGTCAGCAGTTGAAAGAAAGGAAGTGTAAACTTCTGACAGAAAATGAAATGGGACACTTGGTGCAGAAAAGTTACTTTTGCCAAACATTGTCAAAAGTAGATAGTGGGAGTTGCTACAGTAAACAACTGCTGCACAGTGCATATACAGAGCAGCTAGTATTGTGAAAAAGTGTAAATTCACATCCAGAAAACCTGTGACATGATAGCTATATACTCATAAAAAGGGAAATTTGGAGGCACTTCTTTGAAGACAACTATTTTTCTCAGTCCTATCTAAAAACCTTTCACAAAGCCAGTATAACTTTTCTCTGGAAATGATTTGTACTTTTATTTTATTCCTTATTTGTATTCTTTGTAGGTCATTGACTTCTTACATATTCAGGGAGATATCTGCCCTAAGCCAAAATTAATACTTTTCCTCAGTTATGCACTGTACAATTTATCCCTTCTACATTAACATGTTAATAATCACAATGCAATAATTTTTTCTTTTTGCCTGCCTTGGGAAAATACACATTTGGTCTCACAAATGAAAAATTATGTGCTCTTTAGCCAAGTGTATTGAACAGTTTGGTAGGAGGCATAATTGCATAAGGCACAGATACCCTTTTAAACCCATCATCAGAATATATTAAAGGCTACCACTGGGTTTTTGCCTAGTTTTTACTGATTATTCAATTTTCAAATAAATGTACTATAAATGGCAGATTAGACTGCACTAGTAAATACTGATGGTCATCGGAAGATGGAATAGCAGAAGTCTTCAAAGTTCTGGTAACTTTGAACCCTAATTCCTGCCACTCCAAACTGATGGGCTACAGTGAAATAGGACATATCCTTCCAAAGCTTATGAGAAAGTCCATCCATCCCTTCTTTGGATGTGGGAGAGCCTGCTTTAGAAAAGCCTACACAAAGAGTGATGGGGCATCCTGTAGAAATGATAAGGTTAGGAGAAAAAGCAGGAATTGGAACTTGCTCAGAATAATTGCAAACCATTTTATTAATTCAATTATATTTCTACTTGGAATTTTTCCATGCTCTCCTCTAATAATCTTACTCAACACAACAGAGCCTCACACTGCATGCTACAAAAGCTCTTCCCATCTAATCTGTGTTTGAAAACCTGTGTTTAAAGCTGGTAGGGTTTGGATGCTGATCGACAAATGAAAAATTAGGACCATCCCTCTGGTGTGCTCAATAAACTTTTACAGAGGAAATACATAAATCAAACAAGTGAGAATATACCAGGTTATTTAACACATTTGAAAAGTGGGATTTTTCTTCCACCATGATTATGAGAACATATGCAAATGAGAAATTAAAAGAAATTTATGTTATTTATTTCCATTCTAGTACCACAGAACTAGATATCTTGATAAAACAAGCCTTTTACCTTCCAAAAGAAGATTTGTGCTGATGAGGGTTTTTTCTTTTAAGTTCAGAAACAGGGAGGGCAGAAGCAGAGTACACATTAATGCATCAACTCATAGGCAAGCTGCAACAGCAATACATTTCTGTTTCTATGATACAGACCATCCAGACTAAACAAACTGAAACAAAATACTTGAAAAAAAGTAATGACATCTACCTATCTGGTTTATTGCTGATTTCTGACCACTTCTCTTTGATATCCAGCTAAGAGCAGTTGTATTATCATTATCCCTGCTGAGAATCAGCAGCTGAATCTCCTGTGAAAGTATTCAGCATTTGACACTTGCTGTTAACAACAAAGGAACATGAATCCCCTTCCTTGTGATTGCTAATTGTAACACTGAAAAATTTGTGACCACGTGTTTTCAAAATAATATTTTTTAAAAATCCACTCAGGAAAAAATTCACTCTGAGATGCTCTCTAGCCCTTTTTCAGATTAGGTTGTAAAAGCACTCGTTTTAACACTCAAGATTTTGGAATTTCTCTTCTATTACTCAGTGGAATAAGATGGCACTGACAGTTGCTATTCTATTCCAGGTACGGTAGAACAGATTTTATTTTAGAATTGGCAACAAGTTAGTATAAAAGGCAAAAATGGAGAATTAAACTTTTTAAAAAAAAAAAAAAAACAGGTAAGGGAGGAAGATTATGTGTTATTTTTAAAAAGTTTTCAGGGAACAATTATAAGCAGAAGTGACTGAAAAAGTGTTTCAGAATGGAGACTGACAAAGTGCTTCAGAACAGAGAATGGAAGTACTTGAAAATAAATTAATATTTTTTTAGTAAATTCAAGTAAAATGAGCAAGAATATTACAGATACATCCTCTTTTCTGTCTTACAGACATTCATCATCTAATCTATAGATCATTCACAAAATGAACTGTGTTGGAGAATAATATATAAATTATATTTGAAATAAATTTGGAAGCAATGTTTTATCTCTCTAAAAACCTATCCTGATAAATAATTGAGAAGTGTCAGGAATATGCATCTACCTCAGCTTTTTACTACTGTAAAAAACCAGCTGCCTGGACACCTTAAAAACAAGTGAGCACCTTTGAAGAATTGACAGGAATAGAAGAGACAAGAGTGCCTTGTTTGCTGTTCATGCCCCTTAGATGATGTTTTTAGATAAAAAGACCACTATGAGAAAATAAGAGTACTGTCCATACTGTATATTCTGAGGTATAACTTGAGGCACTGCATATTTTTCATATTATGAGCAGCAGAAATCCTGACTCTAATGGAAAACTACTTAGGTTATAGGCTAAGTGAGCATGAAGGTGGCAATAAAAATAAATCTGCTATGTATTTCATGCTGAAGTATTAACCTTGCTTCATTTATCATATTATGGCATACTTTTAGTCAGGTCTATACTACCAATAATTTGTCAGTCATCATAGATTATTTCAGAAACATTTTTTAAGCCGTGTATATAGTACAAAAGCATTCTCCAGTTAGTGTTTGCCTAGGTATCACATGCAGTATTCTTCGTCAGATTTCAGTGAAAAAAGTCTGTGATTATCTTCATCTACGGGCTTAATATTAATTGATTGCATTCATAAAGTAACAGGATAAATCCACACTAGCTTCAAAATTCTCTCTAATATCACATAAGCTGCATAAAATGTCACATACAAGTATTGCTAAAAAGACAGACCTGAAAGGTACTTCATACAATCATAGAATTCTTAAGGTTGGAAAAACCTCAAAAATAATCAAGTCCAACCATTAACCTAACACCACCAATTTCACCACTAAACCACATCCCTAAGTGACACGGGATCCAAGGATTGTGACTCAACTACTTCCCTGGGAAGCCAGCACTTGTTCCAACATTTGACAACTTTTTCTTTGAGAAAATTTTTCCTAATACAAAATCTAAACATGCCCAGGCACAGCTGAGGCCATTTCCTCTGAGGAGAAGAGACCAGCTCCCATCTCACTACAACCTCCTATCAGCTGAAAGTCTGAGCCTCCTTTCCTCCAAGCTAAACGCCCCCAGCTCCCTCAGTCACTCCTCATAAAACAGGACTGGTCCCAAGGACGAGCCCTGGGAACATCCCTGGGGTCTGTCCCCAGCTGGATGTGACTCCATTCCCCACCACTCCCTGGGCCCGGCCCCACAGACTGTTTTTACCCAGAAAAGAGCACACCCATCCAAGCCACTAGCAGCTGGTTTCTCAAGGAGAATGCTGTGGAAGTTCTCTTGCACACAATCCAGGAACCTCCTAGACTACTTCTCTGCTGTGTTTCTGCATTTCCAGAGGACACCTGGTAACTTGAAGTTCCCCAAGAGAGTAAGGTCTAGTGACTATGAGACTTCATCCATTTGCTTATGGAATATTTCAATTTTCTCTTCATCCTGGTGGGAGGTTTATAACAGACTCCCACCAGAATATCTGCCTTGCTGGACTTCCCCTGATTTTTAACCAAAACCACTCAGCCCTGTTGGCACCAGCATCAAGCTCTAGACAGTCAAAACACTCCCTTCCATACAGGGCTGTCAGACCACCTCTCCTTCCTTGCCTATCCCTTCTAAGGAATTTATAGCTATTCACTGCACACTTCAGGCGCACAAAGTCATCCATATCTCTGTGATGGCAACTGTGCCATGGTTTTCCAGCTGCCCAATGGGCTCCAGCTCCTCCTGTTGGTTGTCCCTGCTGTGTGCACTGGTGCAGGTGGATGTTGGGCTATAGATCCCCCCACCTTTCTGCAAGGAGAACCCCTAACTCCTGTACGACCATTCTCAGGTGCTTCCATGGTGTCTGACTCATCAATAACTCTTGTATCTTTGCAGCCACAAGGATCTCCAGCCCCTACCTCCACTGAGCTGTCAGACCAAAGGACCTCACTAGCATACCATCCCCCAAACATGCTGTCCCCAGGCTTATCTCTGGTGACCCTGGTTTTATATCTTTCTCCCTTCAAATGCAGTTTACTCTTCCCTAAACCCTGATAACTCCTGGGCAAAGATCCTTTCCCCCTTTGGGACAGATGTACTCCATCTGTCACCAGCAGGCCTGGTGTCATGTAAACCGACCCACATTATAATTAACACAGCTGAGAGTTTGTATCACTAGAAGTATGAAAGCAGAAAGTGAAATTAATTTTCATCTCCTTCATATGGTTACTTAACAAACCAGGCCTCATGAGAACACATGATGTATTTCAACTAGGAAAAAAAAAAGAAGCACATAATTACACAACTCCTTGGAGTAACGGGTTTGTATCCTCGAAAATTCTCCAGAAAGTATTCTAACTGTGTGAATCACCTCAACTGCTACATTGCTGTCAGTTCAGACAAATGATGCATGCAAATACATGCTTGTACAAACAAACAGGGTGTTTATAATGCAACATTTTAATATAATTACATCATTGGGTAATTAGAATGTGCAGTTATATGTCTCACCTTTCTCCTTCTGCTACTGAACTGCTAACTACTAAGGAAAGATTAATCTTTATTAGTGACAATTGAGTTAATGGTTTCTGAACATGAAAAGGAAAACAAATGCCTAAAATGTGATATTTTCCTAGACAAGCAATTGCTTCTATATAAAAAGTTTCTGTACAGCAAGTCATTATTTTCCTAATTGTTTAAATTAATAAGATAAAGTTGGAAAGTGTAAAGCATGAAGCCAATGGATCACTAAAAGAGATCCTTGTCATTGCAGATGACAAGGATACAAAGCTACTACTGAACTCAGAAACTTAGGTTTTTTATTGTTTGTGTAGAAAATTATTTGTCAAAATACTGGTTTAAACTTAGTGGTTAAAAATATCAGATTAAAACAGAATTGTAGCATCTCAAGAGTCCTAGTGACTGTTTTCACATTATCCAATTCTATGGAACTGTGTAAAAAAAAAGACAGAGACTATGGATCTAAATCCATTTGTTATATTTGACCATAACTTTTATGTATTCTAATAAGCCCAGGGAGTCAAAATTTCTTTCCAAAGACTCATGAGACACTGTTATTTAATTAGAAAGCACCATTCTATTTTACCTCCTAGGATCTGAATTCAGCTTAGTTGGTGAGAGAAAAAAAAAAAAGAAAAAAAGATTTAATGCAGGAAAAAAATGTTGGAAAATTCTAATTCCAATTGAAAGAATTTAGGATTTTTTCTAGCTGGGGCAGGGCTTGCAGTTTTACTACACATACTGGATGATAGCAAACCATATTGAGGACATGGACTGTATTTGAATATGTCTGTTTTGATACCTGTACAATTTACGTACTGAGTTTCTTGGAATATACGGATTCTTAGTCTTTGCCTGATATGTTATATAGGGTAAGTATATTTCTGACCCACAATACAGAGTTAAAAGAAAGGTATATCACTTTTTATGCTTCATGTGGCTGATTGTATGCATTAGCGAGCAATAACTCCTTTCCACAAATAACGTAAATACATATTTCGGATACTCTGTGATGTTGTAAAGATCCTTTTTCTCAGAATCTTTTATATGCATAAACTGTGTGCAAACTACACATTTATGTCATGTTCTTGCTTTTCATCTTTATACATCAAAGTGAATTGTGAGCGAGAACTCCCACAAGCAGGGTGTGAAGCCTGAAAGAATCAATGCAGCAATACCTGAGAATCAGAATGAAAAGCCATACTCTCTTTCCTGATCATTCAGCTGGCATCATAAAATTGTTCTATTGATAAAATTGTGCTCCATTATCCAGTTTTAGCAAATACATAGACAATATTTGCACCACTATCAGGAAAATGTACCTGTTTGAACAAAAAGCTTTCACAGTAAAGACTTGATACAGAGCACTGGGTTATGACTACTGCAAATATTACCCATCATAATAAATGAATTTATTTTGCAGCTAAGAATTCTTGAACTACTATATAAATTTACTCTTTTTTTTTTTTTTAACACTTATGGCTAAATTTTTCACAGTATGTTTTTCATCATTAAATAAACTAAGGCACAGGGTATCCAGGGCCTTAAATCTCCAGTTTTGAACTTCCTGTCAAAATCAAAATAACGCACTATAAGTGAATACAAGAAATTTCTACACTGAAAAGGTCACTGAGCTTTGGAAGAGGCTGCCCATGGCAGGGGCTGAGTCAGCATCCCTGGAGCTACTAGAAGATGTGTAGATGTGGCTCTTGAGGACACAGTTCAGTGATGGCCATGGCAGTTCTGGGCTAATGGTTGACTTGATGATCTTAAAGGTCTTTTCCAAGCTAAACTATTATATGATTCTATCAATACTGGAATAAAGGGTCCTGCCTTCCAAACATGCAATCAACCTCATATTAAAAAAATTTAAGACCTCAAGCAAACATATCTGTATTCCTCTCAATAACTGTAGTGAAGACAATGCAATGGAAGTATAACAACATAGTTCAACAGCTTCATCTCAACTAATTAATTTTCTTTCTCCTCAGGATTCTCTGGAACAATAAATACAATATTATCTTTCTTTAAGATTTTTTTTCCCCCAGAGGAAAATAACTGTATGAGAACTGTCCAGGCATTTACTATGAAAATTTGCATCGTTATCTCTTTTTATTACCGCAATGGAGCGTGTTGACAATAGACTCCCAAATTGCCATTTCTTCATGTATTTGAAAGTAATGGAGAAAAACTAATTCAGTTAAGCTACAAAGAATATACTTGATGCAAATTATATAACTTCTATAAATATCAGATATGCTTGATAAACTCATGTTTGTCAAATGCCTCTACACTGAAGTGCTTGGCTTACCTGCCACTGTTGCATGAGGTCCCGAACCATTTTGGCATCCTCTAGTGTCTTTTCTTTGCGTGTAGCATCCTGCAGGACATTTGCAGTTGTTTCAGCTTCTGTAAGCCAAGCAAGGAACTTTTCGAGATCCAGGTAGAATTGCTGCAACATTCTTAGGGCTGATTCCAGAGCTGCTTCACGTTCACAAACCCTGCACAAGTACAAATAATCAAATACAGGGCTCTTTAGAAGAAAACAAACCTTAATCTTTAAATCAAAATATAAAAAAGACACACAAAATATTTTTCATGCACCAGTCAAGGTAACTTTGCTGATACATTAGCTACAGAACTAGTACTGTATGTTTAGCAGGTAGGGTTCCTTTTTTTATGTTTTCACATGAGAAGTTGTAAGTGGAATCAGTCTGACACAAAATTAAGCAAAAGTACTTCTTTCAAAGTACTATGCCTAAAATATGCACAATGGAAAATCAGAAGTAATTCCCTGGTTTTGTTTTAATAAAATATTATTTTTTTATATTTCAGTGGAAATACTTGCTTATTTTTAGAAATCAAAAATTAGATCCTAACCACTGCATGATACAATAAATTCAATGATTAATTTTCACTACTTGAAATATTTGGAGATTGTGTTCAACACCTTAAAGACTTGTAACACTAAAGGTTGTGGTGGGCTTTGTGTTTTTTATTAATGTATTATTATTTTAATTTGAATGTGATAAATTGCAAGGATGATCTCTATCAGTTTCAGGACAAAATACAATTTTTAAAGACAAAGACTATTTTATCCTTGGGGAAGGTCTAATTCAGATTATGAAAGGACACTAAAGATTTCAGCAACTCTGGTGCTGAAAAAACATTAAAGCAGATCTGTGTTATATCAACATTCATATGCAATGTAGGTGTCATGTATTCACTGATGTTTTTGCTTTGAACTTGAGCAAAATATGGATTTAGAATCATGAGCAGCTAAGTATGACACTGTTATTAGCACAAATCTGTTAAGGTTACTTACCTATTGTATTACATGCATATTTGTGTAAAACCAACATGATGCCTAAATAATTTTTTAAGATCTGAGAATACTTACTAAGATCATTTGGTAATGTGCATTACTTCAAGTGGAATGAATGCACTTTGATGCACAGCTATGCTATCTGTGGTGGTCTTCACATATCTCATTAGATTTCCTGCCTAGTTACTTAGGGAGAGACTAGGATACTAGATTCTAGCAGACATAACTTCTCAAGCCGTAATTAATCAGAGGAGGAAATGAAATTTCCAAGTGCTGATCTCTCTTTCTAATCCTGCTTCCTGTTGTGAAGGGGCTGTACTCCTTGGTAAGTGATATCCCCCTTAACCCCAGTTCACTAGGGGAAGTGAGAAAAGAAAAAACAACCTACCACAACAAGTTTTGCCAAGTGGCACTGACTTAACAATTTTTTTGACAAGCATATAGTTAATAATTGCAGCAGAGGATAGTAAGAACAGAAAAAGTCAGTCAGAGTATAGGCAAGGACAACCACTACAGGAAAAAATATCCTCCCTGAGAGACTAATGTCACAAAAACTGCCATATTTCTATTAAATTTTTAATCCTTTGACATCTTATTTGCTTTTTCCAATCATTTTGTTAAAAAAGGACTTATTTTTCATTCAAAAACTGAGAAAGCTACTGAATGCCTCGCTACAAACTCATCCATCAGGGATTTTTTAAAGCTTAAAAATGTACTGGATTTTCACCTCAGTTGCACCTGTTGCCACCAGCAAGAACTCTCCACATCATGGCATTGCTTAGGCTGCATTAGACTGTGTCCCCTGGGGGCTGTCAGTGGGAGACACTCAGCTGCAGGACAGTGAACATGATCTCTTTCCCAGCTTTATTCTACGTGGGCATAAACATGGCTTGTGGTCAGGCTACACTTCTAATTTAAAATAACTGCAATGAAAGAATTTGTTTTTTTTTTTTTTTTTTTTTAACTAAAGGCTAATTACATAGAAATGACACCTAAAGATACTAGCAATATACATGAAAAGATAATAAGACACAGAAAATCTTTTACCTGGAAAAGTCTGTATTGACCTATTTACCACTTTTAGCTCAAAACCAGCATTACATTTATTTAACACAACTTGGAAATGGAATACAATTTCATGAACTAAATATATTTTTTCCCAGTTCTTCAGAGCACAATTTTAGGATATGCTTTATAGCATTATTCTAATTCAATTTACAGTGCACAGCATGGCAGTTAATAGCCTTTGCAGAATCACATAAAACATTTTTTTCTCATGCAGTTCCTTCATAATATGAAAGGCACATTTTTAACTGCTGTACACCTGGATTCCTATAAATACATAGCAATACTCTAAAAATAACAACATTCTGCAAATACACAGTGAGATAAAAAACAAAACAAAACACAAGCACAGATATGAAAAAGATATTCAAAGGGAGAGCAATTTGGAGGACTACTCAAAGTCAGAATTAGTGTTTTAGAGAAACTCTTGAACTTCAAGAAAGAAATATAGCCTTTTATTGATCTGAGCAGAGAATGAAGTTTTTATCATGAAGAATCTTCTGGCACGTCTATGATGCACAGACATCTTATGGCGCATAATTCTTTCAGTCTACAGAAATGTGTTTCTTTATAAGCATACTAATACCATAATTCCACTGAAAATATGTAGTACATATACTACATATTTAGTTACTATGCAACTACATAATAGTTGCATTTTAAATTTTGGTACAGTTGACATGCAATAAATATTCAGCTACATTGACTGTCCTGCAGCATATCAATAAACTTCACTCTACTTGTCTTTCTCACTACAAAAGTATGAAGATAGAAAGGAAAAAGAAGGTCTAAACATGAAGAATAAAACTGAGCATCAAATCCAGCATATGCTAAATTGCTCAGAAGCATAGGGGTTAAAGAAATATGTATATTGAATGAGACATTGTTGCACAAAACCAAAAGATGCTTTCTCTTTAGTCTCCATTATCCAGGTATGTTTAATTTCACAGTGAGTGTAAACAGTAAGAAAAAAAATTAATGGGATAATAATGTTTTAACCTGTTATACTATGATATAAAAATAATCACAGAGTGTATAACCAAAAGCTTCTTATTCAAGGAAGAAACATTAAAGGTGGGATTAATCTTATTTTCATCTAGACACCCAAAAGACAGGCAAACCACTCCCTCTATAAAAGACACAGACACAGAATTTCTGGAATTCAGATTCTCCTCCCTTGCCTACATAGATCTGTTGTACCAGATCAAGGTCAGAGTAAACTATTTCTCCTGACTACAACAATAAATCACTTAGACTATTTTAATTTTACAAAAGCTTTCAATTTTTTTATGTCTAAAAGTAGGCAAGCTGGTCCCCAAACCCCCCTGTAAATTTGATTTTTAGGAACCAGTACCATCAGTGACAGTGGACTCTCCAGCTCTAGCTGTTGTATGAGCTTTGTGCAGGAAAGAAGTTATGATGCTCTTCTAAGTACATGTCAGCCCAAGGCTTTGAGTTGAGGGAATAATGGTGGCATGTCAGAGGAAGTGAGTCAAGCAATGTGTGAACATTTAAACTGCCAGGAAGGTGTTTTTAAGGGCTTTAAAAAAATGCACAAAAAGGGAAAGTTACCAGCCTCTGTTTCAGGACACTGCTGTCATGCTGAGAACTTTTAAAGCTAATATTTTTTAAACATAGCAGTATACAAATGTTCATGAAGAAAAGGAGGGTAAAATTAAGTTATCTCAGAATGTTCTGTGATTCAAGTTATTGCAGGAGTGCTTCATTCAGCACTACCAAATCCCATATTTACAACACAAGGAATACAGTGCTTGTAGGGGCTCTGCAAGCGTGAATATCAGATTTTTCTTCAGCTGTAATGTTTGCTACATAATTTGGAGCAAATCATTCACATTTTATGAGTATCTGTGTATTTCAAATTGCAATGCTTATTCACAGAACGAGATACATTGTGAGGGTCAGTGTGTGAATAATGCTTTGAGATGCTCAGCTAACAGGACTCGCAGAAAGTGCAGAGCACAAAATAACACACTGCTGTTCCCAAGGTATTTCTTTAAGAGCAATAAAAGTAAAGCAACTCTGTATCATTCAGTGTTCAATAGATCACTAAATCACACTTCCGTCTGCAGACTGCAGTGATCTAAAGTTATCTCTCTGAGATATAAAATAAAATATCCTGGACTACTGGCTGACAAAGCATCAGGAAATGGTTTTACTTCTACAATTCATGTGGTTTTCTCTCTATAATTGTATTTTCTCTTTTCTAACAGTGCAGTTCCATACAATAAAAAATAAAATAAAATTTAAAAAGTTACCTGAATTTCCTATATCCAGCCAACTATCACAAAAAATTTGAACTACATGCATCATCCTGTTAATGCTGGAAAAAGTTTGCACCATTTTCATAAGGTTTATATCAATTCTATGAATATGAAAAAGGAACAATTGTAAAGTTTTATTGGAATATTTAATTTTTTACTACTAAATAAATTTAAGCTCTCACTGGTAACTCTTCTTCAGCTGCTTTAACCTGTACTGATAAAGAACCTATCAAAGCAGGAGAATAATTTAACCTTAGATAAAGTTGGAACATAAAGAGATGTCACAGATATGAAAATTAAATTCTTAAAATAACTATTATTGATATAATTTTGAAGTGCAAATTCAAAATAAATCATATTCATTAATTTTGGGACTGCTCCAACTTTAAGGTTGGAGGACCTTTTTTTCAGAACCTAGGTACTACATTCTACAGTGCCAGTTAAAGTTATAAATACATGCCAGTAAGTGATGGATGTTCAGATTAACTCTGGAATGCCTGTTACAACATTCAGTGGGGAAAACTACGCTGAGACAGCATTTTAAGTACTGCTTTCCTGTGTTTCTCTGGATGTCAGCTAGCTCAACACCATGGTAAGAGACACTTAGGATTTTTGCAGCATCACTTCTGCATGAATGTGCCTTTTAGTTTGTCCATCTGAACAGAGGTACTAGGCTTTGTCTACTGTAGATCACTGGAATGTGGATGTGGATATAAATTTTTGGAGTGATCTTTTTATGTGCAAACTTATGTCCTACTAACACTATTTCAACTGGTTTGTTGGAAAATGTTGTTGGAAAATGTTCTAAAGTTGATCTTGCAGTACTGGAGATTGCTCGCATGTGTGCAACTACACCTCTGAAATAATTTTATTGCAAATGGCTAGAAAGCCTCAAATTGTAACTAAACTTAGAGCTACAACATCAGCATCCAAACTGCTTGAGATCAGTGTTCACATGTAGCTGACATATATCCCCAGGCCCTTGTCCTCTCATTATTCTGAGTGAGAAGCCAGGAAAGCTTTGGTGTGCTGGTACAGAATTTTGTACTCTAAAGACAGGCTTGGGAGCTGGCTGGGTATCAGCCAGCAGGTGGTGAGCAACTGGATCGTGCATCACTTGCCTCTCTTGGGTTCTGTTACTCTCTCTGTCCCTCTCATTACAGATACAATTAATATTAATAATTATATTAGTAGAATATTCAGTGTCATTCCAACCCTCCCCCAAATAAGTAAATTGTTCTTATTTAGCTTTTCTGGAGGAGAAACCCAGGAGATCTAGCTTTTCTTTCCAATTCTTCTCCCTGATGTAGGGAAGTGAGCAAGTGGTTGATGGTACTGAGTTGCTGGCTGGGTTTAAACCTTCACAGTGTAGTGCTTCTCTCTGCCTTCCATTAATTTCTCAACGACTTGATCTACAGCCTGAAAGTTGATTTGGCTTCTTCAGATAATCTGAAGGGCATCTCTGTCTTGGCTGCACTATCCACACTTATAACAAATGAATAACCAGTGATATAATTTTAAATTCCAGATTTAATTGGGCATACAGAGAGATTAAGTGCAACAGCTGGTCCAAAAGAGACACACAAAGGCAGCTCTCTGCTGATTCTCTTTATTTCTGCAGGAAGGAAGAACAAAAGACCTCAATGTCCCCATGATCTGATTGGAACTCAGAATGTCTTCACAGGGACAAAGTCCTGTTCTTTTCCTAGCAATCAGTTTCCTAAATGACAACACTTTCCTCAGATATGAAAATTACAACATTCTAAACCATCTCCTGATCATAATGATAAGTCCAAAGTTTGTCTTTTCTTAAAAATCTGTCGAGACAAAGGGAGAAATGCTTCAATGAACAGTTACTCACTCTACTAAACAAGATGCAAGTCATTTTTCCTGAACAACTTTCGTATTTTAAATCTCTTCAAAACAAGAAAATGTGTTTCTGTGCTTAGGAAAATGGATGCAGCAAGAGAGAGGAAGTAATTTCTTTTGCTACTGTTCATTGGCTAGCTTGTTTCTTAGCCTTATATTTTCGTATTTTAAATCTATTCAAAACAAGAAAATGTGTTTCTGGTGTTTCTGTGCTCAGGAAAATGGATGCAGCAAGAGAGAGGAAGTAATTTCTTTTGCTACTGTTCATTGGCTAGCTTGTTTCTTAGCCTTATAACTCTCAAAGACTTTCTTGAAAGAAACAGGATTTCTATAAAAATAACAAAAATCATCAACCCTTCTCACAGCATTTTCCTCTGAACTTTCTTTGTTACTAAAGATACTAAATCAATTTGAAGACATATTTTTGAATTTAGACTGTTTGTCCCATACATTTATTTTTAAAGCACAATAGATATTGAATAGCAAAAAGAGAAAAAAAAAAAACAACCAACCCCAACCCTGTATTTATCCATAGTTTCAGATCAGCCTTGGATATTACTCCCCCATCTATTCTACACCATTTTTTATGAGACTGAGAAGAGTTGCTAAAAACAAAGGAAATATCACCCCCTGGGGAGCAAAATCACACGTATGGACAGGACCTTTAAACAACCCCTTTTTAATTAAGCACCTGACAAGATCAGCACAAGGGCATCTGTGTTATCCTGTAGGAAAACTCATCATCAACCTTTTAAAAAAAAATTTCTATCTCTATTTTATTCACTTATGGGTTCCTACATTCCCAAAATGCCTCTTAATGGTATAAAAAAGAGAGAGTTAGAGGGAATGTTTTCCAACAGGCTTTTCTTGCCCTCATCACTTTTGTCTCCTTTCCCTAGCTTGCTTTGGCATAGGTTAGGAATATATAAAAACATATTATAAGTGTACATCTCCAACCATCATAACCATAGATTATCACACTTACATGGTGAGCTACAGAACAACCATTAATGAAAAGAAGGAGATTCCTTTGTAATTACAATCAAATACAGGTTATCCTTTATGCTATTGAAAACAGTTTATGTTTCCTTGTGATTTTTTATCTCCCGATAAATTTTCATTAAAGTCAATCGGTTTCCAGAGAGTAAATCGTAACTGTTACCAGGTTAATGAGAAGGGAATCTGAACAACATTCAACAATCACAGACATATGAGGTATCATTAAAAATTATTTATAGACACAGAATAATATTCTGATTAATTCACTCCAGAGGCTTTTCTAAATAGCCCTCAATCAAATTTTAAGGAAATATCTTAAACCACTAAATAAGTAAAAAAAGAAAAAAAGAAAAAGAAAGAAAAAGAAAGAGAGAAAGAGAAAGGAAAAAACAAAACAAAATCCAACAGAACAAAGAACCTGGTAACCCCCCTCCCCTCAGTTCTCTGAACCCACAGAACAGATTCCAGTCTAACCCGTGTATAATTCAAGTAATGCCCCAATAAGACATGGGAAGATAACATTTAATAATTCTGTTACTCCTATTGAAGAGAGAAGTCAGAAAAAGAAGAAATACTAAAATCAAAACTTAAACCAAACAGACAAAACTAGTCTCTTATTCTAACAAAAGAAGCAAAAAATATTGTTCTGTTTGTCTTCTTCATGCTTCATGGTCTATAATATGTAGAATTAAGTTTTTTCTTGCATTCTGAAACATATAATTCTTTCAAAATTCCAAGACAGTCAAGAATACCATTTAATAAACAGCATATTAATTACTCAGATGTAATTTAGTAAGATAAAATCTTTGCTTTCTAAGACAGTGAAGTATAATTTAAAATGATTATGGAACTAATTATATTCTAAAGGCACTTGTTTTCTTAGCCTTACTTACTGCAAAAACAACTAGATTTAATAAGACTGTGAAGTGCACTGATGGCATTACATGAAATCAATTAGGGCTCACAAAGGATACTATTAAACTGCTAGTGTTGTTTTCATTTGGAGCATCAGCCTCTGAGGGCTGAACTCCATGGACTAGCAAAAAAGTGATTTGCTACCATGCAAGAGAGAGAGAAGCCTCAATTCCCAGGCTGGAAAACTTGTCTGGCAGCACTTACAGTTCTTATTGTACCATGCGTCATATTAAGTAACATTAAATAAACACTTAGATAAACACACACATTATTTTTCCCTCTCTAAAACATGGGCCTCAAGTAGTGCTCACATTACACAAAGATGCTGACAGATCAGACTGGTTCAATATATTTTAAAACATGTATTCTGTCAACATATTTCAAGAAGCATAAAATACTAACCAGAAAAAAACAAAACAGATCTGTAAAATTCAGGCCAGAAGCAGCTGGTAACAAAAACTGGTCAGCATCTGAGTAAGAAGGAGAGAAGGCAGCCTGCCTATTGCCTCTTATGTTTATACAATTAAAAAAAAATATTAGTTGCAATAACCACTCCATACCTTATACATTTATTTTTTACTCTTCAGGAAATTTCAAACTCCAACAGAAAACTGAAATATAGAATAAGTTCTCCACTATAAGGAGATAATCTGATTAAAATAGATCTGCTGCAGAAAGATGGCAAAACATCAGGAACTACAACCAGAGGTATATGAGAATATAGAGAAATACTAATAATTTATTATTATGCAGATTCAATAACATGGAAAGAAACTACAGCTCTAGTTCTCTTCCTCAGGATCATGCAAATAGAAATAAATAATTAAGTAGTGAATTTCCAGAGCCCAGTTCAGCAAATTCACATGGTATTAAACTCACTCTCTGTTCAACAGAACTTCAGCATGTGTTTGATACAAAAGCCTTACAGAGAAAATCCTAACTCCACTGAGGATGAATGGCTAACCTTCAGCTGACTTCAAAGAGAACAGGATGTTCTCTGATAGTTCTACCTCAATTCTTTTTTGGATGAATTTCAAAGACAAAAATTCTTAGTAGGAGAAATCATAACCCTTCAAACAACAATTCTGGACCATTTAACAGAGTGGAGAGAGACATAAATACACCAAATCTCTAAGTCTAGGAGTGAGGAAGTCTGACTATTCTGTTATGAAGAGACAAGAGAAAAATGGATATACCTGAACCTTTGTGTGCTCACAGGCAATTGTGGCAGAGTCATCCAAATCTTTCTCTTAAATAGTGTGTGATTTCCTTCTTAATGATCTTTCAAATAGTTATCAGGTGTTTACTTTAAAAAGATACTTGATTTGCCTTGAGATCTATCATTTTGTACTCATTGCCATGCAAGTATCCTCTGTATATTACAGATAATTTATCCAGTATCTGAGGAGATGCATTTCTTTTCCTTAACATATGCCTACCTGTTCTCAAACACTTTCCAAACTTTAGTCAGGGAAATGAACACATAACTGATGCATTCATCAGCTTAACTGGTGATTCAGCTTTACTTCAGCTTATGCACAGAAATCCATAAAGATTATCATAACCTCTTTACAAGCACCTATTTGGGAAGCAAGTTAAGGAAGTGAAGTTTTGTTGCAGAAACCCCTTGAATTAAAGAAAACTGAGATTGAGAGTATATAATGTGGTCAAGGTAAATAATGTTCAACCCTGAGCATTAGGAGCCTTTTTCAAGGGAGTAGTAAATGGTGGTATTTAGTGCAGTAATGAACCACTGGGAAAAAGGTATGAAGAGCAAAATAGCAGATTTATTCAGATTAGCCAAACCTGGAAGAATTTAAACAATTCCAAATGGGAAAAGCCATTAGCAATGTGTTAGCAGAAAGATTCAATAGATGTGTTCAAAACAACAGACACTACAAGAAATATTTAAACTCCGTATAATCTGACAGCCTCTGAACTAGCTGTAGCCTTGAAGAAATTCAGTATTTTAAATCAAGACCAACAGCTTAATGAAGGTTCCAATACATATTAGCATGTGAAAGATAGTAAAAATGAAAGGAATAATTATTCTTATTAAAGGAATAATTATTCTTGTCCATCTTTAACCCACTCTCCTGAGACTGGGCTGTGTACCTTGTCCCAGCCAGCAGAAAGGAGAGTAACAGCAGACATAAGAGCAGGGACATGATGGGAAAACAAATTTAGCTAAAGCAAAATTTAATGAATACATTCCATACTTCTACTTTTATCTTCCCCAACATGAAAAGAAGTAACAGTGACAAATGTCCACAGCTCTAAGGGGTCAGCACAGTATAAAAAGGAAGGGGGTTAAGCAAAGGCAGATCTGAACTAAGATTTCTTAGTGCCATCTTATTTCACAAGTGTATTCTGCTGGTGTTTCCACAGGAAAAAAAAGGAGAAGACAAGCACTGGAAGAGCTGCCCCCCATCCTCACTGAGAAACTTACAAGTCAACTACCTCAAAAATAAATCTAACTTCTTGGAATCAGTAAAGGTATATTGTTCATCAACTGACACTGCTGGTAATTCACTGACATAGCTGAAGCATCAGCCTCAGACATGCACCAAGCATCAAGAACTCATGGAAATTTTGGAACTGTTTACCATTACTGGTAAGAAACATCATCAAGTTTTTCAGATTTTAAGGCAAAAAATAACTGAACCTAGCACATATAAGCCATGTTGTGGGGTACAGAAAACACATCCAAGCTAGAGTTAAAAAATCCCAACACTAAATTAGACTCTAACTTGATGTGAATTTAGAAAACAAAAAAATCATATACATTAAAGGAAATAAAAAAACCTAGAAAAGAAAATAAGGACAAAAGCAAACATATAACACTACCAAGATAAAATGAAAAAGGGAAATGGAAATGAAAAATGGATGATGGAAATGGGCATTGCAAGCTTGGCCCTTTAGACCCTTCACAAAACTCTGCTTTTACCATACAATGTGTCAATTAAACCAATGAAATCTCAGAAATACATGGCACATTTTAAACAGATAAAAATAATACCATGAAGTGGACCCATATGATGCATTGCCACAAGGCACTACTGTGCTTAAGCAGGTATTACTCAGATATGTAACTGATTATGTATCTTGCACAAAGGAAAAACCTGCAGAAATGCCAGCTAGAGTGATAGTTCCAAGAGCTATTATTTCTTATCATTTGTAGAAGATAATATTTTTTTATAATTTGCAGGAGATGTAATGCTTAGTAGCTGGGAAGTGCTCTACATTTCTTATATTTGTCAGGGAATATAAATTTGGGGTATTGGTCAAAATTTAATTGATATTGGATGACAAACAACATGAACATACAACAAAATCTTTTCCTTTTCACAAATTCCTTGCTTACTTACTGTTTTCCATTTTATGCACCTGTATCAGATTCACCATAAATGCTCTGTCCTCAAGATTTACCAGGGGAATCTCACCTCTCCTCAGTGATTCCTCACCATGCCTATTTTGGGACATGCAAGAAAACCACATTGCTAATTCTACTGCTTTCCAATCTGCCCTCTGTGTTGCCACTTCCCCAAAGCTCTGCCTTGGTCAGCAAGAGTCACAGCCATCAGCCTCTTGTGCCACTGATCCTTATCAGGAATAATGGGGACTCATTATTTATTGATTTCTTTGTTTCTTTATATAAAAACATGTGATTGATTGAAATTTCAGTCATAGCTAAACAACAGCCACACAAAAAAGGCAAGCACTGCTGTTGTCAACTTGACATGTTTGCTGGTAACCTCCAAAGAGAGACTAAGCATTTAATAGCAGACTGAATTATCATTGGTTTCAAGCATGACTGACAAGCCAGCAAGGGGAAATCTTAAACTGCCTGCACAGCAGCTGAAGAAATACAAAAATACAGGGAAAACACCAGGGGGAAAAAAAGCTATCACAATAATAACAATGCAAACAAAACATGACAACTAAGGTCAAATTCCTTTTCCTGGCACTCTCACTCAGTCCATCAGCTTTATTAATTTCTGTTCAGTTTGTTTTAAAGGACATGAAGCCTGATAAGAAGTCTAT